>NC_067156.1:40129619-40764479 GCF_903995435.1 Acomys russatus
TAAAGGCTGTGTGATATTGTTGCCCAATCTTCTTCTTCACTTGTCTATTGATGATGATGATGATGATGATTATTATTATTATTATTATTTTAGACAGTGGCAGCAGGTTATGACACAGTGGCCAAAAATTTTAGGCCACCTTTCCCACAGTAAACTAGCAGCATCTATGTGGCAGGAGACAGAGCTGACAATCTACCAGCTGTTAGGACCATGAGAAAACTAATCTGCAGTTCTCCCAGGTCTCCCTCACATTTGGAGCAAAATGAATCTTTCCAGCAGGAAAATAAGGAATCTGCATTTCTATAATTTTGGTAAAGATTCAGACCAGAGAGTGAAGTGATTTGTCTGTGACAGGGCCACACACCGATGCCGCCACCACCATTATGGACAGGATATCAGAACACGTTTTTGCTTTTTAAAAACAATGTCAGAGGGCTGGAGAGATGGCTCAGAGGTTAAGAGCACCGTCTGCTCTTCCAGAGGTACAGAGTTCAATTCCCAGCAACCACATGGTGGCTCACAACCATCTGTAATGAGGTCTAGTGCCTTCTTGTGGCGGGAAGGTGCACATACGGACAAAATATTGTATAAACAATAAATAAATCTTTAAAAAAAAAAAAAAAAAAAAACAATGTCAGAAATGAGACTACTTCCTTGCTCAAAAAAAAAAAAAAAAAAAAAAAATGCTACTGGAGAAAACACAGGGGCTCAGGAGTTCAGGAGCTGAAGAGCAAGCCATTAATGTCACTGGCTGCTGGCCCTGTGGAGGTGACAGCAGTGACAGAGGCAGAGCAGACAGAAGTGGCAGTCTTAATACTTTGCAGAGAAGCTACTAGAACCCAGAGCTCTTGCTCATACCCATCTCAGAAATCCTACAGAAAACCACAATACAAAAGTGTTCACACTGCCTGTGGCTCAACCTGGCTACAATGAAGTGAACGCGAACAGAACCCTCAAGCTGCAGGTGAGTTTGCTACCAAGGCTGTGACGACCCTAGAGAGGCCGCATCAGCAGGAGTCTGGGTTGTGTCATAACCTGCTGCCATTGTTTAAAATAACAACAAAAGACAAGGTGATGAAGGAGGTTAGGAATAACTATCACACAGCCTTCCTGATAGAGCTTGGGCTCCATCCATCCCACCTCACGCCCCTCACTATTGCCTCCCCTCACACTCTTTAGCCACTCTTTCACGTATTTGAGTTCCTAAAATCCCACAGATCTTGGCTTAGTTGCTGTTTCCTTAATGAGACTTTTCTTGCTCCTTTAGTTAGGGTAACATTTCCCAATTACGAGTAAACAGAGATTGTCCACCATACACTTTTGAACAGGCCTCGTGGTTGCTTGTACATAGGCTATTCCTCTATCTATACAAATTCATGCGTGCACACATGCACAAACACCCCACCTCACGTCTCACTATGGTATTCTGAAGTGGCCCAATCCAGGGAATCTCCTTCTCACCCCACACTGGGATCTCAGTCCCCAGTCCACATTCATATGTGAGTTTTCGTTGCTTAGAGTAACTTACACCTTTATCCACATGCTTTTCTGCCTAGTCAGAGCCTGTGTGGCCATTGTGGTCCATCCTAAATCCTTCCCTTTTCTGCTCAGAATTATGTATTTTGGAGTGATGATTTTATCTTATCTAGCAAAGAAAACTATAAGGTTAATAAAGGGCATGAATTGGGCTTATTACTGCATCATTTTTTTAATGACTTAAACAACTACTACCTTACACTATGGAAGTCTATAAGGCAGGAGTGCAATTCTTCTAAGCTGCCCAGGTTTGGTAGGTGTCAGTTATCTTCAGGACAGTCTACTATAGGCTCCATAGTCAGGGTGGCTTTTGCAAATCTCTGTGGCCTTTCTTGAATCAATTACTGGCTGGACTCCGGTTTGAACAGGCTCTCAAGCAACAGCAGGACTTGAAGAGCTTGTCACGCAGTGGCTGACCCAGCCTTGGAACACAAGCATGTGGCACCGCAGGAACCTGGCTCCAAGAGTCTAGGTCAAGAGTCTCTTTCCATAGCTCATGCCTTGATCCAGCCAAAATATGCACTTCTAGAGAAATGAAAGTTTTCCTAAGCACAGAAGAGAAAAACCTTACAGAAAAGCAGCACAGACTTCAACTGACTCTGGGATCTGGCAGGGTAATGTATGGCCATCTTCCCAGGTAAACTGCCCACCTTTCTCCTTCACCATGCTACATGCACCTTGACCTGTCTTCTGCATCCTGATGCAGCCTTGACACTGAGTGCAGAAATACCTTCTGTATGATGAGCTCTTATGTCACCAACCATGTCCCCAAACCTCCTGTCCCTGCCATCCAATCAGAAGCCAGGCTTCCCACTAGACTTGTGGCTCTAAGGAAAAGCCAGAACACCAAGGTCAGAAGAAGAAAAGACACCTTCCTCTCTTCCCAGGATCCTCTCCTCCCTCATGGAGAAGACAGTGCCTCTTTAACATGACAATGTGCTTACACTGCCTTACACCCTCAACGTGCTGGCTCACTCTAGCCTACCTACCACCTGTCTCCTTCATTGTAGATTTTGCTTAGCGGCTGACCTGCTTCCTCCCCACTGTAAGCTTAACCAACCCTCCAGACAGCCACAACACCAGGGAAACAGTGTCCCGCTTCTTGGCCTTGTGGCTCCTTTCCTTCCTCGTCTCCCATAGACAAGGTTGTTTATGCTATGGCCATGTCTAGACTTTCTCCACCTGTGGAATTCAGTATGGAGGATTGACAGTTCTTCTCTGATCTCCACTTCCTGTCCTCACAACTGTATCACCAGTTGCTCCAATAGCACCTATTTTTCTATTTATAGAAAGCTCAAATTGACTGAAACTTTACTTTTGCTTTCAAGGTCTTAGTCCATCACCTCACTTGGCCCTCGACCCACCGTTCTTCCACTCTTTATCTGGAAAATGCCAGATACTATGTTGTAATTAATACCAGCCTTCTTAGTGCTCTTCCCATGTCTGCTGACCTTGAAGGAGAAAAAAATTACCGAACTTCAAATAATACTTGTACATTAGATCCAACATTTCTGTTTCTGTGTGGCAGAAACCTGGAAGTCTGGTTTCCTTCCACTATTTTGGGGGGGAATGGGTGGGTGGGGCGCAAGTCGTATTGCAGACTAAGATAGGTTGGTTCCTACCTCTAAGGTGATTCTTCTGAAATCAGATACACACCCAAAATATCAACGAAAACTGCTATGATGACATCAAACTGGGCGGTGCTTGAGTAGAAGCTGTGTTATTTGTATATCAGAAAAATCTCCCTTAACAATATAACAGTCAACGTGAGATCCAAATGACAGAAGTAAGTATGCAAAGAGCCTCAAAAACTACCTTTCACAATGGTAGTCGCAAGGGCACTGCTGTGGATATGAGTTCAGAGTTTGGGGAACAACAAGAAAGCCAGGATTTCTACTTATGGTAGCAAAAAAAAAAAAAGAATACAATACTGTCACCATGAGCTACCGAGGCAGGGAGGGGATGGGATCTCTCAGGTGCAGAAAGGAGATTGGTTTTTGTTTGTTTGCTTGAGGGGTAAGTGGTTGCTTTGTGGGCTTTGTTTGTTTGTTTTGTTTTGAGATAGAGCCTCTTTGTGTAGCCCTGGATGCCCTGGAACTCACTCAGTAGACCAGGCTGGCCTCGAACTCAGAGATTCACCTGCCATTGCCTCCCAAGTGCTGGGAGTAAAGGAGTGCACCACCACCACCCTGACATTGGGTTGGTATTTTACAAACAGGTGTAAGATATTGATGACATTTTTAAAAGCTGATTTCTTATTACGTTGCAGTACTGAGCTGTGAGAGCCCAGGGCCTTGAACACAATAGGCAAGAACTCTATCACCATCCGCGGCCCCAGCGCCATTTGCTTTTCAATTTGAAGAATGGTGTAATTTGGAGTTTTCAAAAAAAAAAAATCCATTTCCAAGTTCATGCTTTTCCTTTTTTTTCCTTTTCTTTATTAAAATGTTATTATAAGCTGGTTACAGTAGCACACACCTGTAATCTCAGCACTCAGTGAGGTAGAGGAAGATGGATCTCTGTGAGTTCAAGGCCAGCCTGGTCTACAAAGTGAGTCCAGGACAGCCAGGGGTACACAGAGAAACCCTGTCTCAGAAAAACAAAACACAACGTAACACAATATAGCTTTATTATAAAGAACCCATACATTTAAAAGACACACCAAAATTAACCAGACTTAAAAGTCTGTAGATCTTAATAAATTTCTGTACAGTTAAAACAGCCATTCCAAAGCTGTAGGCAGCACTTCACGTCAGATTTTACTGTCTCTCATACCCTCGTTCACTACGCTTGCCTTAGCTCATGAGCCTCACTCCTGTGGTTTCCTCTAATTTTTCTGGTTGTTCCTTTTTGGTTTCTTGGACAAGCTTCTCCCTTAATTGGCCTTGCGTTGGTATGGGTAGGGTCTTCAGCCCACTGTTGTCCTCTGTCCATTCCCTCTCCCCACACAGCTGTCCTCCCACCACGTGCACACGGCCTCCATCCGTCTCAGCATTCCCACCCTTGACAAATCTAATCTCCTCCCTAGGCTCTAGCTTTGTTCAACTGTCCCAACCTGTTAGACATGTTTGTAATACCCTCTGTCCCTGTAGAAAGTTCTTCCCCCTTTTCTCCTGTCATTTACAAATTATCACACTGTTCTCAACTGTGAAATCAGTGTTGTCTTTGGAGACCATCGTCGCTTGTGTATATTATGGTGACAGAGGCCACTGTGTCTCCTGTTATTGTTCCCTGAAGTCCTTCCCACGGCAACTGAAGTGTTTTCTTTTTCTTTATAAAGTCTAAGACTTCATGATTTCACCACGCTCAAAATAAAGGTCAACTCCTTAACGTGGTTTCTCTAGGTTTTTCTCCACCACATGCCCTAGACCCACAGTAGCTATATTCTCACATCCATTTCAATGGATCTAGGTTACGGACCAAGTTTGTACTTTCTGTTCCTTCTCCTTGAAGTCACTTCCCTTGCAGCTTACCCTGCACGCATCTATTCTCCAAGCCTGAGATCAGGGCTTACTTGAGCCTCCTTGAAGTTAATCCTTCCTTTGATCTTTCAGTGAAGAAAAAGGCATTTGACTACTTTGAAAATCAGTTTCAAAAAGTAATATTTCAGCCACCAGGCTTGGTGGCGCTTGCCTGTAATCACAACACTCAAGAGGTTGAAGCTGAAGAGTCATGAGTTCAAGGCCAGCCTGGCCTGTATAGGAGACTTCTCTTCAAAATGCAAAAACTTTATTTATAATATATACTTGTGTGTGTGTGTGTGTGTGTGTGTGTGTGTGTGTGTGTGTGTGTGCTTTTCCATATCAGAAAGAGATAGAAATGCTAATTAATTGCACTGGTTTCAGCACCATATATTATATATACATGTATAAATTATCACACTTTGCCTCATAAATATGTATATTTATATGTCAACATATTGACACATATTATATGTCAATTCAAGTAGCTCTTTTTAAATAAACTATACACTACAAATTAGAGACAGGTAGAAAGGCAAAGAAAAGCAGATAGGGAACCACACTATTCAAGACAAAATTAGCACATCAAGACACTATTGGATAAGAAACTTGTGAGCCATACTGGAGAGGTGGCAGGTGAAGCTGGAGACATTTCCAGACCAGGCAGCAGCTGATGCCTGGAAATGGTGAAGGAGGGATGAAGGCTAGAAAGAGTGAGAATGTATACCTGAGGCAGTGTCAGGGATGTACTGCCTGCTGGGAGTACTGGGAGTTCTATTTGAGAAGTTTCTTCCTAGCAAAAATGGTCCAGCTCCAGCACCCATTCTGTGCTGAGTCATTGGCTAGGGTCAATCCAGGGGAAGGCATGGCCCCAGTATGGTGGCTGAGCAAGTGAAGACACTTCTGGAAGAGTTTGCCTGGAGGAAGAGGTGAACATCACACTTCCATAGCTCAGAGTGACTTCAGGTCTTCAAGGTAAATGTCCCCCAAACAATGATCTGCTGGGGAAATGGAAGCTTAAAGGTCAAAGGCATTGATTTCTTTACCACTGTGGTTTTCAGCCCTGGGCAACTTTGCCCCCAAGGGATATTTGACATTGTCTCAATACATGCTGACTTCTCACATCTGATGTTGAGTTTAGGACACGTAAGGTGGGCATGACCAGCATCTAGCAGAATGGTTTCTATGTTGGACCACAACCCAACATAAAAGTCCTGTCTTTTGCCTGCAGAGCCACAGATTGGATGTGTCCTCAAAGAAAGCATCACAGAGTAATGTGACTTCAAATGTCATTGATGCCTAGGTCAAGGAACCTCACTTTTGGGAGTGTCCAACCCATGCCAGAGGGCCCACTCAGGCATTTCAGCATAGCTACTATGGCTACAGAACAAAACATTTGCCGGCCACAACATTACATAGTAAGGCCAAAGGGCTAGACACCTCTGCATGACTGATGAAATATCTAATATATTTCAAAGTATCTATGTACTTTCTCCTATATTATTGACTACACATTGGCAAGCAGGATGGCACACACCAACAATCCCAGTACTGACAAGGTAGATGCAGGAGGAGCACAATTTCAGTGCCAGCCTGGACTATGAGGATAAGTTCTGCCTCAGAATGAGCAGTGGGAAGGGTGAGCACAGACCAGCTGACAGTTCATGTGAACATCACTCACTGTATGTGCAGCTTGCAGTGTAGACTCAAAATCTCATTTCAACCTGGCTCACATCTTACATCCCTGGGCACAGTCTATATAACGAGTTACACAGAGTTTGGGAGCAATATGAAAACAGAAAATTGCATACTTTATGAGTCTTCATGCTTTACCCATTAGCTGTGGGGATGTTTGTCCTATATATTGTACCAGTTAACTGCAGGATTGTGGGAAGACTGTCTTTGTTTTTTTATAAAGGAAAAAAATAACCTGCAACTGTACATTTCTCTGCAACCATGCCTTTCCCTCTTCACTGTTACTTGTTTTATTCTAGTTTAGAATAAAATTGTTTAATAATGTTTAGTTGCGGCTGCGGCCACAGGGAGCCTTGTTTTTCCCTCCCTTCAGTGCACACACACTGTCTCTTTATTCTAGTTCTTCAGAGTGAAACTTTAGCCATGAAAATGTACTCTGACCAATGTGCTGACAGATCACCCTCAGGGCCAAGTGTGGAATTTCTCAGAGCAGATATGAGAATAAAAGTCTTGGATATAATTTATTTGAAAATATGAAAGTAGCTCAGAACATGAGATCACTCTTGGCAGCCTAAAAAAGAAACAGAATTGCCTATTGTAATCCCAGTGTGCAAAAACATGGTCCGCCATCTCAGAGCCCAGCTGAAGGTCACAGGAAAAAAGTCAGACCCAGGGAAATTGCTAAAAGGAGGGGAAGAGAAGAAAAGGAAAGGAAAGAATCTATCCGGTCCTGTAATCCCAACCTGCACTGATACTCATAGGGGCAGAAAGAAAGGTTACCTTGCAACATAGTAATGTCACAGCAGTAAGTAGTCTTGGGGAAGGGGAAAGAATCACCTGCGGTGCAGGGGTCATGTGAATAGTTCAAGTGCCTATTTTACTCTTGTAGCATGTGGCTGAGAATAATTGCTAAGTGAAAGTAAAGTTACATTAAAGTGTCAAGTAGAATAAATAAGGAGACCTGGAGGGTAAAGATGGATTTCTTGCTTTCTGACTTGCTGGAGAATCTTATATGCTCAGCATGGCATGAAGGTCCAACAGAACCATAGCATTAGATAATAAAATTACAGACTCTCTCTCCTTTACAGATAGTGTAAGCTTAGCTCCAAAGCAAGGGGCCGGTGTTGGTTTCCAATGAGAACCAAGCTCCTCCTCATGGCAGCTACCTGGAGAAGGGAGCTTTTTATTTGTAAGGAAAGTCACTGACAGCGGCCATGCACTGACTCTCTGAAGGCTGAGAACAAACAAGAGGTTTTGAAAACTGACCTGTGTCTAAGACTCCATGAAAAGACAGCCCCTCCTCTAGTCCAAAGGAGAAAGAAGACCAATTCAGAAGTCAGAAAATTTGGAGACCACAGTACTACTGATGCCATGACCTCCAAAAATGAGCCCTACACCACTGACCCTCTGCTTGCTCCTGTACTCCTGCCTGTCTTGATTCAACTGTTCATCAAGGAACAAATACAAGATATATTAAATATTTGGGGCTCTTTGATAAGGCAAGAAGCACCAGAAGGAAGGCTTTCAGGGTGACTTCCTTTGCTACTGGGGACAGTAGAAACAAAAACGTCAAGTTCCTTGGTTGTGTGTATACTCACGTTCAGTGCCCAAGGCGTCTGATTTTGATTCTTCCCTTTGACCATAAAATATAGATGCTAGCAAAATAAGCACCCGCTAGCTTCAGCAACACATGAGGAGCCTTCAGCTTGCAAAGCATCGGTCTCATGTAATAGCACACAATGCTTACATGATGTGCTACAGGCTTGACAACCTTCACAAATCAAGTCTGATTGGGTTTCTCATTGAAGCGATCTGACAGCTTAGCCAGAAGGCCTCCTGGGGCCATTTTTTTTTTTTACTTCTCCTTTCTCCCCTCACCCCCCTTACCTTGGTAATGGACAAAAACCATGCGAGAAAGCAGTCAGCTTGGAAGTGGTGGTCTCCACACTTCGTTTTCCTTTTTATTTATTGTCATACAATTGCTCCTTTAACTCACTGTATTGATCTTGAGTGGGGAGCGGAGGGGGCTGGCCTGAAAAGGAACAGTGCTTGGAGTCAGGCATCTGTGGTTTGGCCCTGAGGGAGAGAAATAAATAGTCCCAACCTAGAAGAAGGAGGGGGGAGTTGCAAAAAGAAAACAGAAGATTGACTGGTTTGCAGGAGATCCCAGTGGATTCCTGCTTACACCAGACCATCATTTAAGCCTATGTTCTTCCATCTACCTTGTTTGCAGTAAATAGCTGCCCATTATATCAGGTCAGGCAAGTGCTGGGGCGTCACAGCTCGGTAGTCGTGATCTGCCCACAGAGCAGCAAGCAAGGCCCCCCAGAGAGCAAGCCTGTGTGTCAAGTTCTGGAGCAGGCAAGGTTCTAAGAGACAGCTTATCTTGAGGGTTTAAAATGTGCAGCTTTTTTCCTGCTTGGTACACACACACACACACATCACTCCCCTCTTTGTCTTTTCCTCACCCCACAAACACCCCTCCCCAGTCATTTTTCCTCTTGACAATCTGCCAGAAAGAAGACAGATGCTGGAACAGTTTTCCTGAAGTCGGCTCTAATTCCGGAAGGTGCAATCCACCAAACAGAACTCTGTCCATCTTACGAAGAGGCTAAGATCCTGAGGCAGCCCCATTTATTATTTGTCTTGACATTCACACAAATATTTTCAGATGGATCAGAGGCTGTCACTTTACTGTCCTTATGTTCTTTGCCCTCAATAAATAAGACACATTAAAGTTCTTAAAGGCAAACAAAGAAGCGTACCCTGGGTACTATTTGTCCTGAGGCTGCCATGTTTAATTGAACATTTTATAGCACTCTAATGTCACGTCAGGTTTGTAATGTGACATGTGTGCCTCTCCTACATGATCAGGGGCTAAGAACACCACAGACTCTTCCTTGGTTCCATGCGTATGAGAAATATGATTTATCCTGTGAAAACCACTGAATCATTTATGAGCTGCCTTATCTCACCCAGGCAATTTTATAACTTGTAAATCGCCCCTCTGGTCTGCTGTCTGGGTTGGGTTTACTGTAAAATCCCAAAATAGTATGACTATTTTCAAGATAGCTAGCTAAATTTTGCTGCAGGGTAGAGCTACCCTGTATCTGTCTGTTATTTTTTTTTTCCATTTATTAAGACCACATATGAGGCATGGAAACAATCTAGCTGGGGGTGGCACTTTAGGATATATAGTCCTATAGGGAAGGGGTGAGTAAGAGTGGCATGCCCTGACTTCAAAAGTGAGTCGCAGTGTGAGGCAGTTATCTTTAGAGAACGCTGCTCAGATAGAAACTGTGGAAGAATCTCTAGCTGTATACCCTCCAACAGAAATTAGCCACAGCACAGGGAGACCTGACTAATGTTGAAAAATATAAAATGCTGGCTAAATCACCAAGGAATTGACCATATTTTAATAAGAGGAAAATACATGGAGGTCAAAGATAAGAAATGAGGGGGAAATTGTAGGAAGTTAGTTTTTGTTGTTGTTGTTATTGGTTGGTTGGTTTTGTGTGTGTGTGTGTGTGTGTGTGTGTGTGTGTTCTGTACATATGCAAGTACAGTTCTTGTGTGTACATATATTGAGGCTATAGCTTGACATTAAGCATTTCCCTCTGTTACTCTCCATCATATTTTTTGAGACAAGGTCTCTCGCTGAACTCAGAGCTCACCATTTTGGCTACACTGGCTGACCAGAAAGGTCCTAAGATTCACCTGTCTCTGCCCTCCAGTGATGTAATGACACACAAGTGCTACCATGCCTGGCTGTGACCTGAATGCTGGAGATTTGAAGTCAGGTCTTCATGCTTGTAGAGAAAACACTTTACACACTGAGCCATCTCCCCTGCCCGTGAATCTGTGTTTCCTCGTGTCATTTTCAGTGAGGGGAGCCTTTGTGAACCAGGCATTGGCTCCTGAAGGAAAGACAAGCCATCCTACAAGGCCCTTGCCACGGGCAGAGCTCTCGGCCCACATAGGCTTCTGCTAGTGGTCAGTCAAACAATCCAGTTCTCTTCCACTCATCACAGTCTAAGTGATTTAAGAATATTTCAGGCATCTACAACAGAAAATTTTGTTTTCACAAGTGCACCCTATCGTGGACTATTTTTCTAAAGTGTTATCAATGTCTCTATGTTTTTCTGGCAATACACACAACTTAATATTTGTTTCTATTGTCTATTTTAGAGACACTGCCTACACTTATGAAAATAATATACAGTCTGTATGAAGTAGTCTCTGCTTTAGGTCAGAAGCACATGTTTACTTTTCAAAAATATTTAAAAATTCAATCATAGACCAAAACATTTGGACTGATGTGTGTGTGTGTGTGTGTGTGTGTGTGCACGCGCGCGCGTGCGCATGTGTTATTGTAGAGCAAGTGGAAGTGTATACCAAACAGGCCCTGCATTGCATGGCAGGCTCTGTTTTTTTTCTCTCATGCCTCTGTTTACTCATCTGTGACATGAAGATAATGTTACATCATCTATACCTGCTCAAAGGATGAAGTAGGACATGACCAATTAATTCCTCGCACATTCATAGACAAAGATCATTATTCTTGTTGTATTTAATGATTGATTATTAAATACACATAAAATTGACTTGCAAGCCTCTAAAAAAATGTTGCACTTGAAGTTTTGTGCCTATTTCAACACATTCTCTTTACCTTCCATCATAGATAATAAAAACAGAGGGACACGCATGGAGCCATTGGCCCCATTCTTTTCACCAGAATTCATTATGTGCTTACTGTGTATTCATATGATAAAAAAATCAAATAGATAACCAACACTGCAGTTACATAGGCATGGAGGCTTGACTAGCAACTGAAACACTTAAGCCCTTACATGAATACAAAATATCTTATATTTTCATTGTGGGATAGTGTGGAAGTTGCTGAGCTCAGTACATCTATAAGCCATATTTTTGGGAGGAAACAAATAAATATGATTCAAGCTTTGTGGCTCAAGGGTTCACTCTGTTCTCACAGATTGATAAAAATGTGCACCAATACCAACTTCACATAGAACTGCTATGGTAGCGTTTCTTAATCAGCTTATCAAGGTGTCTGGCCCATCTTTATTTCTCTATCCCTTCCAGTCATTGAAGAACCTCTGTCACTAAAATATTTTTACAGATGAGCAACTCATATAAAGTCTATTGTAAATTTTCCAATTTTCTCCCAGATGCAAATATGAGACACATCAAAGAAATTCAATTATAAAAACCTATTTTCATTCAGTGCACAGCATGAAAATTTATTATACGTTGCTATGTGCCTTGTTTCACATAAGCATAAATGAATTCCATTTCAATCAAAGTATCAACTCTGTCCTAATAGGTTCTGACTGGGCTGACACAAACATCTTGACTTACATTCTAAGAATATACAGCTCTACAAACATGCCTAAGAAATCAAGATCTCGCCAAGTATTGTAACTCAAGGAAGTAATTTCAGCACTTGGGGTTCAGAACCAGGGGTTCAAGGTCAGTTTGGGTTATAGGGTGAGACTATCTCAAGAGAGGAAAGGAGAGAAATGAAGATCCTGTGAACCAGTTTCAGGAACTTGCACACACTTAGCGATGGAACACTAGAACACGTGCACACATAGATGCATATGAGATAGGACAATCAAGCCTTTTAGAGGGATTTAAATTGCCCCAATTTTTTCTAGCATTGTCTAAGAAGTAAGCGTCTGCTGGGCTTTCTAAGAATCCTGTATGATCTCTCTGCTCCTACCATGTTCACACCATTCATAACTTATTAGTGCATTTCTAAGGCTGTTCTTCAAAACTGTCATGTTTAAAATAGCAAACAAAATTGTACCTGCACCTGTTTGAGAACTCCTTTTTCTTTCTTTCTTTTTTGTTTGTTTGTTTGTTTGTTTTGTTGTTGTTGTTGTTGTTGTTTGTTTGTTTGTTGTTTTTAGAGATAAGGCTTCCCTTTGTAGACTTGATTGTCCTGTACTCGCATTGTAGACGAGGCTGGCCTTGAACTCACAGCGATCTGCCTCCCTCTACCTCCCGAGTGCTGGGATTAAAGGCGTGCTCCAGCCAAGAACTCCCTTTTCTAAATGATTTCTTAGAGCTTTGCATGTAGACTCATGACCACAAAGACATTTGCAACAACAACTCTACAGTGTATGTCTGCTAAATTCCTATAGCATCATATTTTAATATCTTTACTGTTTTGCCCTAAGTCAGACTAGAACTCCATAATCTTTACCTACTCTCAGTGAGACATGAAGCTGTGGCGATCAATGTGTTCAAATTTTCAAATCTCAGAAAGGTACCACTGAAAGCCATAAAGAAGTAGAATAATATTCCCATCCCTGTTCTTCATATTTGTAGTAGAAATACATAAACATTGAAAACTAAAACTGACAGAGAAGTAAATAATGCTTGTCAATGCTTGACAGTTTTGCAGCCTATACCCCAGTGGGAAACGTTTTGCTCTTTGATCTGAAATAGACATTATTTTCTGTACATAATTTTAAAATGCCCATATGAAAAAAAAAGTCAGTCGAGGTTCTCAGAAAGATCTCTGAGATTCCTGATGGAGCCCCATTATTGCGTCTGAAGTTATTTTCCATCAGTTATTACAGACTGCCATTATGGGAAAAAATTATTGGTGCTAACCTACAGCAATGAGCGTCAGCCTAGTGTGATCCCTCAAAGGCAAGTCGAGAGGTTCCATGAGCTTCTTTTATTGATTGTTGTTCCCACGAGGCCCTCTGGGAGAGAACAGCAAAGAAATGTTTTGATGGGGGAAAGAGTGACCTTTTCCTTGGAAGTGTTTTAAAGCTGTGATATGCTGAAATAACTAACCGAAAGGATAACAATGGGGAGGGGAGAAGCTTATTATATTGTAACCCATGGGGAAATGGGCATTTTTATACTTTTCTATGAAATCAGTGGTCTGGTAAAATCCTCAAAGCTGGATCTGAGATGCTGCATTCTTGGTTGCACTAAGGTGTAAATTCTTACCTAACTAATAAAGGGCTGCACACCAGTTCTGAAAGGCCTATGTGTGTGCCTGTCAGTGCATGGAAGAAGAGTGTGCTGGAAGACAGTGATGAAGAGCTGTCCTCTGCTCGAGCTGCCCTGTGTTCTTGTGTCTGTGTGTCTTCGCCCTTCACAATGGCATACTCACAGACCACTGAACTCCTTGATTTGCAGCTAAGGAATCTAAGGCCCAGACTACTTAAGCAACTTGTCTAAAGTTACACAGTGGGCTACGGCTGACTCTGATTGGTACCACAATGAGAAGTATAAGTCGTTATTTTCTTTTGTGTAGCCTTAATAAGCAATCAAAGCCATGTCTCAGTGTTTATGGATCTATAGTCTAATTTCAGAGGAAATTTGTCTAATGTGTAATATACCTAATATGAATAAGCTGTGATATGCTGAAATATGTGGTATACTGAAAGAACAGCAAGGTCGGGGAGAAGCTTATTACATTGTAACATTCGGGAACATTGAATCATAGCATTGTAGCATTCTGGAAGGAAGAGGATCTTGAGTTCAAGACCATGCCAAGCTACATAGTAAGACTATCTTTTAAAAAAAGAAAAAGAAAAAGAAATAAATAAAAAAGAAAAATGAAAAAAAAAGAAAGAAAAAAAGGAAAACTTTACCATTAGGCCATTTATTTACCCTGGTGACACAAAAGTTCATTGTGGAATTTAAATAATTTTGTTATCTATCATTTTTTTACTTGAGTTCAGCATTTGGATCCAAACTTAGTGTTCTTTCACTACTGTTCTGTTTTGTCCTTTTTGGTGTTTATGTAGAGTATTTTGCTGCTGCTTTTGTTTTTGTTGCAGTCTCACTAGGTAGCCTAGATTGCTTTGGAACTCCAGATCCTCCTTCCTCAACTCCCTGGGTGCTGGTGAATTGGATATTATTTCTCAGGATAAGAATCATCTCTTCATATTAACAGCTAAGGCTATTTCTCAACAGTTTCAGCAGATTTCCATATGTAGATCAACTAGATGAGTGGGAGTCAGGGTGGAGGGGGGGGGACAAGAACATAACCAATACATAAAAAAAAAAAACCACTATTTTTCAGTTCTAGGAATTGAACTCAGTACCTTACGCATGCTAGGCAAGCACTCTACAACCAAAGTGCTTCACCTTTAACACTATTTAATTTATGAGTCTGTGTGAGCCTGCTATCTTCTTAAGCACATCAGTGATGATGACCCTTTAAGTGTCAGCCATCAGCATTAATCCACAGAGAAAGCATACGATGGACATGATGTGCCAATCTCCACAATGATGAAAGCAGACAGAAACCAAGAAACACTGAGACGCCAAACTAGTTAGAAAGAAAATGTCAACTTAGAGTTCTCATTGTGAAAAACCAGGCAAACAATCACAACAGAAAAAGAATGCTATGTTTGGAGCCAAGCATTCTTTACATGCCTTTAATGCCAGCACTCAGGAGACAAAAAAAGGCAGATCTCTGAGTTTGAGGTCAACCTGGTCTACAGAGTGAGTTCCAGGACAGCTAGAGCTACACAGAGATGTTCTGTGTCTGGAAACAAAAAATGGAAAAGTTCCTGTTTTGGTGGGCAAACAGTCTTACTATGTGGCTGAGTGTGGTCTTAAACTCAATAGCCCCTTACCTCCTCCTCCAGAATGTTCATCATTTCTCTTAGAGATACTTCATATCTGAGAACTTTCTCATAAGATAGGCCCTCTGAAAATAGAATTACAAACCCATAAATACTTAGAAACATCTCTGGTAGCTCATCAAACCTACAAAAATGAATTGAAAAGAAAATTAAAAGTACCTAAAAGGGGATCAAATGAATGTTTCTCAGAGTTCTTCAAATATAGGCCTGATCACTGGGCCAAGAACTAGGATGTCATAGGGTAAAGAACATGACTGGCGAGTTGGTGCCTCTGTGTTCACATGCCAGCTCCATGGTTGCTCATCTGCACAGTCCTAGGAAATGGTTTTACCTTTCCGTTTCCCAGTATTCTCATCTGTAATGATAATGCTTCCTACTTTATATTGTTCTTACAGGAATGTGTCCATAAATCTTTATTCCTTCTAGTAGTGGTGGATGTTTGCTATCAGTAAGGCATGCAGGTGCGGCCATCATTAGAGAATGAGACCTACAGACTAGCTGGGTGGGTGTTGTTTGGTTTTGAGGTTTTTTTTTAACAAAGCAGCAAGTACAGAGCTATCTGTGCACAAGGCTTCTATTCTACTGCAGGCTGATGAAGAAGAACAGAATGGGTAATTTCTTTTAAACATAAAACGAAGCTTACCTTAAGTGTTTTCACCTTTGCAGCCCTTGGCAAACCTGTGTCTCTCTCTTGGCCTTATTTTAAGAGACCAGTGCTTTCTGAAGACACATCATCTCAAACTGTTAAGTCCAGTCACTTTCTGTTGAGCTCTTCTTATGTGAAAATCATGCTCTAGATTTCAAAAGGCAGTGGGAGCTAAGACAACAAAATCCTCCATGCCCTGAACTTGTCAAAGTCTCTCAGTGTGGTGAGGGGACATATAAATAAATAAACAGGACAAGAATATGCCCACACAACTTCCAGAACACAAATAGCATGTGCATCCCTTGCAGGACGGGATCAAGGAAACACTAGTCTTCTGTGACAGCTGGATATTTAAGGTGACAATGGAAGTTATAGGCACAGACCAATGACAGACTCTTAGGAGATATTGGATGTGTATTTCATCAATGTTAGCATTTTAGATCATCTTTGTATAAGGCAAGTGCACTGGCTAGTTTTACACCAACTTAACACAAGTTAGAATCATTTGGGAAGAAGGGACCTCAGTTGAAAAAAAAAAAAAAAAAACTCCCACCAGACTGGCATGTAGGCAATTTTATGAGTCATTTTCTTGATTGATGACTGATGTGAAAGGGTCCAGTTCACTACGGATGGTGCATCCCCTGGGATGGTGGTCCTAGATAGTATAAGACATCAGGCAGGGCGTGGTGGTACACTCCTTTAATCTCAGCACTCGGGAGGCAGAAACAGGTGGATTGCTGTGAGTTCAAGGCCAGCCTCATCTACAAAGCAAGCCCAGGACAGCCAAGGCTACACAGAGAAACCCTGTCTGGGAAAATGGGGAAAAATAGAAAAAAGAAAAAGAAATCAGGCTGAGCTACACTCCTCCATGGCCTCTGCATCAGCTTCTGCTTCCAGGTTCTTTCCCTGGTTGAGTTTCTGCTATGACTGCCCATCACGATGGGCTGTGGTGTGGGACTATAAACTGAATTAAATCTTTTGCTCTCTGTGTCTGCTCATGGTGTTCTTCATAGCAATAAAACTCCCAACTAAGCCAATAAGCTAATATAGTCCCCACCTATTTTATATTCTCACTTTATTATCACCAAATTTTACAGCCCCAAGTACCTATTTCTTGAATCAAAAATAAACAATGCCAAGCAGAACATTAGAAAAAAAGGCTAATCTTTCTCATATTACTGTTTTCTGTTATGGGAGACCCATAAGACACTGGACACTAGATGTGTCTTGCTGAGTTACTCTGTAGCTTTATTTGATTCTATGTGTATGTTTGGCAAGGTATTTGTTTTACTAAGTATTGTTGGTACCCTGGTTTGGGCACTTCAAAATGCAAGCCACAGACTTTTTACAGTGTTTCAACGCTTGCCTTCATGCAGACTATGTGGCTGCTAGAGAAATCCAGACACAGTGATCACCTTTAGAGCAAAACAGCAGCCAGAAAGTGGGTGCTGGTTTGCTGTGCTTTAGAAAACAGCTAACAAGACCTTAAGGATGGAGCAAAAACTGCATCACTATTTGTATACAAGTGCACACCTCCATATGTCTACAAGCGAGAAACTACTATTTTAATAAATGACTATAACAGCAATGAAAAAAGAATCTTGTCTGCATGCAATCTTATCCTCTTCGACAACGAGATTTACTGCATTAGTATATGTTGAAACTTCTACAAACGATGATTTTCTGTCATCTGGGGAGAGTCTTGATTTTATCATAGTGCCACTGTAGGGCCAAATACAACATAATGCTTTTAAAAACCTGTGGATCGCTTTTGAATAGGAATCTGTGTGTAGTCAGGACATAGCCAGACTGTAGGACTGATGAACACTATCTGTTACTTATGTAGGTTTTTTTTTTTTTCAAGTGATGTGAGGTTAGCCTCCTCAAAGAACAGAAAAGTTCTGTTAACTCTGTGCTAGGAATTGAACCCAGGGCTTTGTGCTTCATCCTCAGCCCAGCCATATTTAGTTTTACACAATGAGCAATTTCTCCAGAGACTACTGTCTTCAACAGTGTAACTCTCGGTGACTACCATGGCCCTATTCCTTTTGCTTTCTAAATTTTTATTTTGCAAAGAAGTGTTTTCAGTAACCCTAGACACCAAAGTTGAAGTCCATTAGGCTTCACCTAAACCCCCTAAGCCTCCACCCGGGAGGTGCTTCCTAAAGTGTTATCCTCATCTTGGAGGCAAGCAATTTCCCACGAGAGCCATGGGAACACAGGGCGATATAGAGTAGACAAACACGGAGCTCAAAATCATAGCCCTTGCATCCCTTTCTTGCACTCTGTAGATTTTCTTCTTCAGCAACAAAGAGTTGACATTACTTCTGAATGGTGGCACTATTAAATTTTGCTTAGGAATTTCCTGATTTCCTAACCCTCCCTAATCGTATGCTCTCCTAATGTTGGCTGGTGAATTTTCTCTTCTTTCTGTTTAAAACCAAGAAGGGAAGGACACTTAGGTGGATATTTATACCTGTGGGATGGTCTGTGAGCACAAAACCTTGTGCTAAAAAGTATCCATTAGTATACTTGCTAGAGACACGCCTGCTTATTTTCTGACTTCTGCTTTACTTTTCTCATATTAATATTAGTTTTGGACTATTCAGTTCTTAGTTTAAGAACTGAAAGGGAAAATAGTCAAAGGAACCACATTCCTTCCCCAGATGTGAACTGAAAAAGAGCTTCCTGTCTCTAAGTGTGTATCAAGTGCATCATAGAAGATGGCCTTGCTCTCCTGGGTGCCTTATCATGTATCCTTCCAGACTCCTCGGGGAAAGTGTGTCCTCGTTCTGCCACGCTGTGAAGGAATGTGGCTGCTTCTCTCCCAGAATTCCACTCTACACAGAAAGCTAGGATGCCAGATCTGTTCCAAGCAGTATTTTTTAATTTTATTCTGTCGTGTGATAAAAATTATAAGTGCTTACAGCATTTAATAAGATATCTCAATAAATGTACACATTGAAGAATAGTTCAGATTCATATAGCACTTATCTCTCTTTTTAAAGCTTTTTTTTTTTGTAGCATTGCAAATAAATTTGAGGCTTTGTTCAAACAGATATGGACACCTATAATACTTAATCCTAGCTCTCAACTTGGTACAATTTAGAATGATGACTCACCCCACCTAAGACAAACTTCTGGGCATTTATATGGGTATTTCCAGTGAGGTTTGATTGAGATAGAAAGACCAGCCCTCAATGTGGAGGCTGGCCCATGGGTTAGGGCCCTAGACAGAATGAAAAGGGGAACGCAGCCTAGGAAGCAGTAGTCATCTCTCTGTGTGCTTCCTAACTGCAAATGACGCTAGCTTACACTCTTGCTGCCACAACTATAGCCACTCTCGCCACCATGCCTTCTCTACTGGGATGAACAACTACATCCTCAACCAGTCAGACAAAATGAACTTCCTGCCTCAAGGTGCTTTTGTTTAATATATTGTTATGGTGATGAGGAAAGTGGCTCATCCAGAAGAAGATGGCTACCAAGAAGTGGGGCTGTTGCTGTTAATAGGCCTAATGGTAAGGCTCTTAAGTCTTTGGAAGTCACTTGAAGGGGAATGAGGAAGAGTTTGGAGCCGTGGACCACATAAGTAGAATACCAGGATACTGAGAGAAATGTGGTTGAGGCCTTGCTCACAAGGTTTCAGATGTGAAAAATAACTCAACTAAGAACCAGGTTAGAGACTGCTCCTGTTAGATTCTAGCAAAGAATATGGCTGCATGCTGCCAATGCCCTAGAACTCTGAGTGATGCTTAATCAAAAGTGATGGATTAAATCCTATAGTGGAGGCAATTTTCAAGACAGCCTAGTATTCAGGCATGGTTATTTCTCACTGTTCTTTTCTAGGTCTGCAGTGAAAGAGAAAGGAGAAAGATGGGGAAATCTGCCCTATGTTGAGGGGGGAAAGTGTTAGTGATTTTCAAGTTGTAGACATGACAAGTGCAAAAGCTGATAAATAGATTGGCACCCTTTCTAGGCATGGATTCTCCCTCCTGAACTGAGCCTCTGGCATGGCTAAAACCAAGCATGGTGGCACACACCTGTATTCCCAGAACTACGGACACTCAGAAATTGAAGACCATCCTCTGACACACAGCAAGTTCAAGGCCAGCCCAGAACACAATAAGACACTCCTCAGAGAGAAAGAGAAAGTGAGAGGGAGCACCATTAAAAAGAAATTTCCAGTTGTGTGCTTAGAAAATAGCCAGGGTGTGATGAAGGTAAGATCCGACCCCTCAAAGACTCCAAGTCAAAAAAAACAATTATTTGAAAGAAGAGACTTTTAACTGATAACATGACTAAATGAAAATAAACATCTAGGAAAGTGGTACCCTGAGGTCATCCTCAAAGGTACCAGGCTACATCCCAAGCTTTTGACAGAATTTGACTGCAGCATCTACATGGGACCAGTTTTGCAGAGAGACCAAGTACCACACAGGAAATCAAAAACTGCTGACTTCACAGAACAGAAGGGGCCAGGGACAGTGGTGCACACCGTTAATCCCAACAGTTAGAAGGTTTTGTGAGTTTGAGGTCAGTATGGTTAGTATAGTGAGTTCCAGACCAGCCAGGGATAACATAGTGGGACCCTGACTCAAACAAACAAAAGCAAAAACAACAGCAAGATAGAATTGGATGGCAGTTATCAAAAGCCTGGGGAAAGAGATGGAGAAAGGCTGAGCAATGGGTACAATGTTACAGTTGTATACAAGCAAGAAGCTCTCATGAGCTTCTCCACCGCAGGGCAAGAGGAGACAACAAATAGCCTACATTGCAAAAGGCTAAGAGAAAGATTTTGAATTCTCTCAACAAGATAAAACAGTAAATACTCACAAAGAAAAAGGTTTAACCTGATTTAAACATTACCCAGAGTATACACGTGTTGAAACGTTTAAGACACCCATTCAAAGGCTGGAGAGATGGCTCAGTGGATAAGGACACTGGAGGCTCGTACAGAGGATCTGGGTTCCGTTCCCTGCACCCTCATGGCAGCTCACAACTGTCTATAAATCAGTTCCAGGGGATCAGGTGCCTTCTTCTGGCCTCCGCTGGTACCAGGCACACAATGGTACACACATATGCAGGCAAAGCACCTATACACATAAATAAAACAAAATGTTAAAAAGCATGTTCATGTAAACAATTTTTTAATCAGTTTAAAGTATGACTTTATTAAAAGATGAAGAAAAGTCCTCATAGCATAAAGTGGAGCTCTTATATGGCCTCCCAGTGCTAGACCACACAGGAGGCTCTCCTAGGACTTCCAGAGAGAGCAGCCCTTCTCCATCCTTCCACTGCACAGAGACACAGAACCAGAACACGGCTTCCTCCAAATCAACCTTCCTCCTAGTGCTGCTTTTATTCCTTTCTCACCTCCCAGGAAAGGCAGCACCTGTTGTCTGTTGAATGTTATTATCATAGCTAATAAGACCATTTCACTAAGCTGTAGATCTGTCTTGTTAGCTTTCTTTAACACATATTTTCATTTCCTCTGTCATCCACAGCAGAACATTTGCTCACTTGAAAGGGACACAGCTCTGTTTCAACTGTCAGTGTAGAAAAGTGTGGATGTTAGAGACCCTTTGCACCACCATGCATTTTAGAAGGAGCTGTGCTTTTCTCATTTACAGAAAGAAACCTCAAGCTGACTCCAAAACTTCAGAATTCAAGGTAAGTCAATAACCTATACAAGATAATATGTTTTACTGGAGTAAAGGACATGGACTTTGTGGCAATATTAACAAAAATCTTCCCAACCAAGTCAGCATGGAAATTCCACATAGAGCCAAGCAAAGTAGTTTTTCATAAACAGCTGAAATTGGATATGAAGGGAAGTCACCAATACTAGTAATGAAAAAGAAATTAATAACTGCCAACAAGTTTATGTGTTAAGACTTGTGAATGTAACTAAAACATTATTTAAAGAAATTCATAGCTCCAAGTTTAGAATACTAAATTTGTTAGGAGTTAAAAAAAAAAAAAAAAAAACCAAAAGCCAAACAGTAGGCAATTTGTCAGGAGCCATAGGACCTTGCCTAACCTGTCCCAGTGGCTGAGAGGCCCTGCTGGCTGACCACAGCTGTCTGCATACTTGAGATAATTATTCTGCCTGGCAACCACAGATGATCCAGCCTGACCTTGAGAAAGAGAACATTCGGTGTATTGCGACTTCTGAATAATCACCCCACTCCACACCTGCTGCCCTTGGGGCCTGGCCCAGAAGATTTTGTAACATTCCACTGCATTCCTTCCTACTCCCGCCCTCCCCGAAGCTCACTTTAAATTTGAATACCCCCTTACAATAAACGGCTCTTGACAAGCAATGTTTTCTTGGGCCCTGTCTCTCTTTCTCCCAATCTTTATTCACAGGTCGCAACCCTCCTCGCCACTCCACGAATAACTGGACCCGCGGGTCAGGGAAAAGTGGCGCCCAAAACGTGGGGCACGAGGCACGGATCACCCTGGATGGATTATGGGATCCCGCTTGGTTTTTCATAACTCGTCCTGCGCGCCCGGCTGGTCTTGTTATTAAGTGAGTCATCCGTCTGCATTTTCTCAAAAATGGGCCATTCTATGTCCAAGGAAGTCCGATTCGTTAAGGACTTAAAGGAAACTCGCAGAGAGAGAGGCATTCGGGTTAAAAAGAAACACTTGGTACAGTTCTTTGTCTTTATTGCTGATACGTGTCCATGGTTTATGATCGATGGTCCTACTATTCACTCTAAAAAATAGCAAAAGGTGGGCAGGGAACTAAATGCCTTAATTGAAAAAAAAGGCAATGATGCAGTCAAACACAGTGTATTCTCTTACTGGGGACTTATCAGAGATGTGATCGAATCGGCTGAAAACAATAGTGGCCAAAACCAACTTCTTTCCGTTGCTGAATCATGCCTGCGTGAGTCCCTCCCGCCCTCTCGCCAATCTTCTCGTGCCCCCTCCTGCTCTTCTATCCAACGGTCCTCTTTCACCCTGATTGATATGCCCTGTAACAGTTCCCAGCCCGACCCCTTGCCCTCTTCAGCGCAGACCTCGCACCTGGCCGCTCCTCCACAGCAAACCCACCCTGTCTCTATCCCCCCTTCCTCTTCCCTCTACCCGACTCTGCCTCTCCCTGCTTATGAAGATCCTGCCTCCTCTATGGAACACGGCTGTTCCCCTTCCTGCGCGCCTGTTATCCCTCTTAACAGTAAGAATTCCAAGACCGCCTCTCCATCCATTACAAAGTCTTCTGCCCCCCCCCCCCCCCCCGCTGTCCTTTTTGTTAATCCTGGAGATCCCCTTAACCCTGATGATGACGCGGCCCTTGAAGAAGAAGCCGCCCGATATCATTCCAAAGAGTGGCCACCTCTCTTCCCATCCCTTACAGCTACACCCCCTATATTGCCACCTCCTGTTCTCCCCTCTAGCCAATCCCCTTCCTGCCAACATTCCTCCTGCCTTTGTAACCTGATAGCCCATCTTTATTCCCAGCTCTCAGATGCTGCCGAAATCATCCGCCTTCAAAAACAGCTTTTGCTTTTAACTTCCCGCCTTTCGCAGCCTCCAGCTCCTCGCCTCACTTTCCCTGTCACCCGCTCTCAATCTAATCCTGCTCCTCCCCCGTCCTCCGGAGAGGCTGAGGCTGCGGGCGAAGATCCTGCACCCGCCACATCTACCACACGCTCCCGCGCCTCCTCTGTTCGTTCAGATAGGTCTGATCATTTAGCCTCCGGCACCTCTTCTGACTCTGAGGCAGAGAAAATAAACAAAGATGTTTCCGGGGCCACCTCCTACCGGCATCTCAACTTTAAAAAATTAGAGAAGTTAAATACAGCAGTCCGCACTTACGGGCCCAACGCCCCTTTCACTCTCTCCCTTCTTGATAACCTGGCGGAGGGCGGACACCTCACTCCTAATGAGTGGATCACCACCACCCAATCTGTTTTAACTCGGGGCCAATTTCTCTCTTGGCGAGCTGATTGGGCTGATCGGTGCAAGGATGCCGTCCATAGAAATTACCAACAAGGGCAGTCTTCTGCTCAAAACTGGTCTCTAGATAAACTACTGGGCCAAGGCAAATATTCCACCGATGAAAAACAACAAGCCTTCCCCCTTGGCCTCTTGGCGCTTTCCAGCGCTGCAGCTTTGGCTGCTTGGAGAAATGTCTCTTCCCCTGGAGCACTTCTTTCCCCTGTTACTAAGATTCTCCAGGGACCCCAGAAACCCTTCAGTGATTTTGTGGCTCACCTCCTCGAGGCTGCAGAAAGATCCCTTGGTCCGGACCAAGCTTAAAATAAACTTCTTACGCAGCTTGCCATTGAAAATGCTAACACTGCCTGTAAGGTTGCCTTGAGAGGAAAATATAAGGGAAAGGACCTTGATGAGATGGTTCATCTGTGCCGAGATGTTGACCCTATTATTAAAAAATTTACCAAGGCTATTCTTGCGGTGGGCACTGTGGCGGGGTCCCAATCTTCAGCTTCCCAGGTTTGCTTTCGCTGTGGCCAACCTGGACATTTTGCTCAGACTTGTCCCACTGTTATGCCTCAGGGCTCTCAAAATTCCTCCTTGAGTCCGACACCCATGGGACCTATTTCTAGGCCCCCTCCTAAAACCGTCTGCCCACACTGTCATCGCGGCCGCCATTGGGCTAACACTTGTCGTTCAAGAACGGATGCCATGGGTAACCCTCTCCCCCTGCCTTCGGGAAACTCCTATGGGGGCCAGTCCCGGGCCCCTCGCCCGATTCCGTTCCAGCCTGCTACGGGACAGATCCAGCAGACTCCGGTGCCGCCAGCCAGCTTTCCACCATCCTTAATCCCTCTCCCCCCCCCTTCCGCGAGCTCCCTCCCTCCGACTCCCCTCTTCTTATTTTAGGACGCACATCCTCCACACTCTTAAGACTTTTGACCTACCCTCTTGTTCTTAAGCCTCCCTTTCCTAATCTCCTGTATCTTTTCACTAAGGCCACTCAGGGCCCACTTACAATTTACTCCAAACAAGTTATTGCTCGCGCTTTTTTCCTACCTTCCCTTGGGTCTCCCGCCACACAAGACTCCTTACAGTCTCCCTCCCCGCAGTCCCCCTCCTCCTCCCCATCAGTTTTTTGGATACAGCAACTTACTCAAGATCGCCCTCATCTAAAGCTAAAACTGGATGATAAAATTTTTGACGGCATTTTAGATTCAGGTGCGGACTCCACTGCCCTGTCACAGGCCTCCTGGCCGTCCTCTTGGCCCTGTCAGCCTTCCCTAACTCACCTTCAGGGCATTGGGGTCTCCACAAACACCTTGCAAAGTTCCAAGGTTCTATGCTGGGAGGACCCTGACGGTCATTTGGGAGCTGTTCAGCCCTTTATTGTCCCTGGGCTCCCTTTAAATCTCTGGGGCCGAGATATCCTTTCCCAGATGGGAGTTTTTCTTTACAGCCCTTCACCCGTGGTCACTCACCAGCTCCTAGACCAGGGCCTATTGCCCGGTCAGGGCGTGGGAAAAATTGGACAAGGTCACCCTGACCCCATCATTCCTGTCCTAAAGAATGATCGCCATGGCCTAGGATTCAAAGAAAAATTTTCATAAGGGCCACTCATCCTCCTGCACTCCAGGCTGACAAAATAACTTGGAAGAGTGATTCCCTGGTCTGGATTGATCAGTGGACCCTCCCCTCCCATGAATTGACTGCCGCATCCAAACTTGTGCAGGAGCAACTTGAGGCAGGTCATATTGAACCCTCCACCTCACCTTGGAATACCCCTATCTTTGTCATTCAAAAGAAAAATGGCTCTTGGCGCCTTCTACAAGATCTAAGAGAAATTAATAAGACTATGGTCCCCATGGGGGCCCTCCAACCAGGTCTGCCTTCACCAGTGGCCATCCCTCGTGGCTACTTTAAGCTTGTTGTTGACCTCAAAGATTGCTTCTTTTGCATTCCCTTACACCCTGAAGATTCTAAATGATTCGCTTTTAGTCTTCCTGTTGTTAATCAAATTGGACCTTCGCCTAGGTTTCAATGGCATGTCCTTCCCCAGGGCATGGCCAACAGTCCTACCCTCTGCCAAAAATTTGTAGCCCAGGCCATAGACCCCTTACGCCTTAAATACCCTGACCTATACATTATTTACTATATGGACAATATCCTTTTGGCAGGGGCCCATGAAAATCAATTATCGGGGGCTGCTCAAGACCTAGTTCTTAATCTGACTGTCCTGGGCCCTAAAATTGTCCCAGATAAGATACAAACAACAACCACCCTTTTCTTTTTGGGGTTCGAACTAGGGTCCTCCCTTATCTATTCACAGAAGGTCCAGATTAGACAAGACTCTCTTCATACTCTCAATGACTTTCAAAAATTGTTGGGAGATATTAATTGGTTACGCCCTTATCTCAAGCTTACTACTGGAGACCTTAAACCTCTTTTTAACATCTTAAGAGGCAATTCAGACCCCTCTTCCCCTAGAACCTTAACACCAGAAGCTATAAAAGCATTGTCCAAGGTAGAGGCTGCCATATCCCGACAGTCCATTAGTTATTATGACCCCTCTCGACCCTTTTTTCTTCTTATATTTCCCTCCCCTTTTTCTCCCACAGGAGATGTCCTGTATTACCTTCCTCCCTGAACCACATTTGGGTGTCAATCCTCATGGTTTTATGCTGGGAGAGATATGGCAAATGGATGTCACTCACCTTTCCTCCTTTGGTAAACTAAAATATGTTCATGTTTCTATTGATACCTTCAGTGGATTCCTCTGTGCCTCCCTCCATGCAGGAGAAGCCACAAGACATGTGATTGACCATGTCCTTTACTGCCTCACTGTGGCCCTTAACCCCAAATCTTAAAAACTGATAATGGACCTGGGTATACCAGCTCCTCCTTCAAGTCCTTCTGTGCCCAGCTTCAAATCAAACATGTTACAGGTATTCCTTATAACCCTCAAGGACAGGGAATTGTTGAACGAGCACACCAAACCCTTAAGGCCGTGATTACCAAGCTCCAGTCTTCCACGGGCATTTTTTACCCCTCTCCCGGGAGCCCTACGCTTATTTTAAGCCACGCCTTATTTGTCCTCAATTTTCTTCAATGCGACCAACAAGGCCAAATGGCCGCTGACCACCTCTGGCATTCTTCCACCTCCTCCACTTACGCTAAAGTTATGTGGAAAGACCCTCTGACTCATCAATGGCATGGCCCTGAGCCTGTCCTAATTTGGGGCGAGGGTCATGCCTGCGTTTATGATCAAAAAGAACTCAATGCCAGGTGGCTACCAGAAAGGATGGTCAAACAAATTAACACCCCTACCCCAGGGAATACCCCTGAGGAAGATCAATAAATGTGTTTTCTCCTAGAATGTCCCTGCTCATCTTCTTCCTCGTTCTCCTGAGCCCAGTGGTAAGTATTCCCCTTTCCCTCCCCCACTATAATTCCTATGTAATATTCAATTACACATGGGTCATTGAAAACCAGGCTGGCGACATCGTTAATTCCAGTAGCCACCTGGGGGCTCAGCCCCATTGGCCGGTCCTCCAAGTAGACCTCTGTGCACTGGCACTCGGGGCCAACCCTGACTGGGGTACCAAGGACATTTTTTGGCCCCCGCGTGAGTCTAAGGCTCCTGAACAACCCAAAAGAGGAAATGATTATGTGGGATGCCGCAATGATGTAGAACGATCACGGCTTCATAAGACTTTACTAAATTGGGATGAAGGCAGTCATGGAGGCCTATATGTTTGCCCTGGCACTTCCCATCGTCTCCGGACCAATAATTACAAGTGCGGAGGCTCTAATGATTTCTTCTGTGCCTCCTGGGGATGTGAAACATCGGGAACCACTTATTGGAAGCCATCTTCCTCCTGGGACTATATCTCTGTCAACCGTTCTTGGGCACACCCTGAGGTTGATAATCACTATACGCCTGATGACTTAAAGAAGCTTTGCAATAGTGCTTATTCCACCACCCTCGATTGGTGCAATCCCCTATCCATCTCCTTCACCGCACTGGGTAAACGCCAAACTTGGACTGGCAGGGGCTTTGAGTGGGGCCTACACCTTTATAAAGAAGGTTATGACATGGGATTAACCTTTAAAATCAGGCTCTTAATAGAAGTCCCCAATAAAAATGCTGCCTCTGCAGGCCCCAATAATATACTTCATAAGCCTGCAGCAGTCTCCCCCAAGCCTCCTGCTCCTAAGCTACAGCCAACCCCTCATCCTTCTGCCACCCCCCAACTCTTCTTTCCCTACCCTGTTCCAACCCACCATCCCTGTTGGTCCTCCTAGTACCACAAAACTCATTATTGATCTCGCTAATGCCTCCATCCAGACCCTTAAAAGGTACTAATTCCTCCACGTACCCGGAATGTTGGATATGTTTCTCCCCCACCCCCCCTTACTATGAGAGCATTGCGCTCTTTTCCATCCCTTCCTTTACCAATGAGACATCATCTGCTCTTTCCACATCTGAACCTGACAATAGCATTACTGTACAATCTATTTCTGGTCTTGGCACCTGCCTTCTGGGTCCTAATATGCTCCCCCCCCCCCCAGAGCCCTATTGGAGGTTTGCAATCAGACTCTTGTATTAAATACCACCTTCCAATTCGCCTTGGCCCCTAATGGTACTTATTTTGCCTGCTCTTCGGGCCTGGCCTCTTACCTCTTTACCCCTTTGTTTGTACAAAAACATAATTGGTGTGTGATGGTTCTCCTATTCCCTCGCTTTTCCATCTACAACCCTGAAAACTTCCTAAACTTTGTAGATAGGGGCACCTACATTCACCCCAGATCTAAAAGAGAGCCCATTACGACCCTCACCATAGCCACTATTTTGGGCCTTGGTGCAGTGGGGGCAGGTACAGGAAGTGCCTCCTTGGTGACCTCCAAACAAGGTTTTGCTGAGCTCCAGACAGTTATTGATAAAGATATTTCTAATATGAGAGATGGGATTCAGGAAATAAAAAACTCCCTCGATTCCCTTGCAGAGGTAGTTCTTCAAAACCGCAGAGGCCTCGACCTCCTTTTCCTCAAGGAGGGGGGGGGGGGCTCTGTGCTGCTCTTAAAGAGGAATGTTGCTTCTATGTCAGTAAAACAGGCTTAGCACAAAAGAGCCTTGACAAAGTTTCCAAGGCCCTGGAGGAATGCCATTGAGCCAGAGAAAAACAGGAGTCCTGGTATCAGAACTGGTCCTCCTCCCCCTGGCTCACCACCCTCTTGCCCAGCCTTCTGGGACCCCTTGTGGGCATTATTCTCCTCCTCTCCTTTGGTCCTTGGGCCCTTAACTGCCTTTCCAATTTTATTAAAGCACAGGTGGATGTGGCTACCAACCCTGTTCAGGTCCATTATCATCGCTTGGACACCGAAGATCCCCCAGCTGACTTTACGCCCAGGGCTTCCTCCAACCCTGGGCCAATCTCGTTTGGCCGCCCCCTCGATTTCAGGGCCCTGGACAAAAAGCAGTGGCTAGGAGGCCGCTGGCTGGCAGGGCTCCGTAAAGACACCTCTTAGTGGCTCCTCCCTGAAATCTCCCCTCATTCTACTGTACAGTCGGGTTTTCTAATACAGGCTGGTGTCCACACAGATGGAGACCATGCCCTTATTACTCATGCCTTCTTGCCATTAAGGCCAGGTAGCCTCCTTAGGCTTGACTGACAGCCTTTTAAGCCCTAATTCTTATCACGTTTGGGGTGCGAGGCAAAGCACTGCACAGGAGGTACATTGCCTGCTGTTAATGGCCTCCTGGGGAGCATGTCTGATTGCATGTGGGTTGACACCCAATATCCCACCTCCAGACAAAAGGTGTCGGTCGGATCCAGAGCCAGGCTGGGGCCGAGCACCCAGTTAAGCTCTGAGCATATCAGTGGCCATATAGGGACCGATCACAGGGTTGACAGCCCTGTGTATATCAGTGCCCTCTGGAGATCAGACCTCTACTCTCACCCGTTTTGTCAAACATGGGCAAAATACAGAGAGCTGCGAAGTACCATGCCCTGACTTGGCGCTGGTTTCCGCCTTCCGCCATCCTGACGGCGAGCGCTCTCTGGGTTGAGACCTTGATTGGCAAGAGACTAGGCTATGTTAATAGACAAATGCCTGCCCGTCACTGTATTAGTTAGAGTAGGGGGAGATATCAGGAGCCATAGGACCTTGCCTGACCTGCCCCAGTGGCTGAGAGGCCCTGCTGGCTGAAAGCCACAGCTGTCTGCATACTTGAGATTCTGCCTGGCAACTACAGAAGATCCAGCCTGACCTTGAGAAAGAGAACATTCGGTGTATTGCAACTTCTGAATAATCGCCCCACTCCACACCTGCTGCCCTTGGGGCCTGGCCCAGAAGATTTTGTAACTTTCCACTGCATTCCTTCCTACCCCTGCCCTCCCTGAAGCTCACTTTAAATTTGAATACCCCCTTACAATAAACCGCTCTTGACAAGCAATGTTTTCTTGGGCCCTGTCTCTCTTTCGCCCATTCTTTATTCACAGGTCGCGACCCTCCTTGCCGTTCCACGAATAACTGGACCCGCGGGTTGGGAAAAGCAATTCATCTTGAGACATTTGAAAAAGACGGTACAATATGTCCAAATACACACAGAGAGAAATAATAAAGACATGATGAATACAGAAAAGGTGTATATTGGGAGACAATAAAAATAAAACCAGCTCCTTCAAAATATGAGTAAAAATTTTAAATCCTGTCAAAACCATGGAGAAAAAAATAAGAGAAATAGTAAGTTACCAATATTAGATTACTGTTGGGCATTAAATGGAATCAATACTATTACAGAGTGTGAGGAATATATACATAGGTATTTTTTAAACAAATTGGAAGCCAATCACCTGTCCCCTTGACATGAGTAAAACAAATAACACTTTTATCACCTCCCCTACACAGCTTCAGTTTGATGGAAGAAGCTAAATAAGAAATTAGACTGACATATTTCCTATATAAAAAAAGCACCCACCAGAAATCGAGAATATCCAAGGTCTAGAGAGCCCTTGTTACATAATTGTGAGGACCACAGTTCAAAGCCAAGCACCCACATAACAAGTCAGGCATCCAGTACATATCTGGTTATCCCAGCTGTGTGCCTGGGAAGTGTGGGGGTGGGGCTTGCTGACTCCAAACCTACCTAAGAAAACATGAGGCCCAGGAAAGACTCTGCCTCAAGGTAATAAGTAGAGAGTGACAGTGAATGCCTGACACCATGTTCTGAACTCTTGTGTGCAAAGACACCTGCCCCTGCATACATATCTGCAAGCACTTGCAAAATGCATATAAACACATACGCAGTGAATAAATATGTAAATAAACCTTAAAAGTGTCAGGGTCATTAAAAACAGGGGAAACATAAGAAAGTGGAGATATGACAACTGGAGGTGGAGATCCTAGAATAGAAGAGCACAAGGCATGGAGTCAACAGTAACAGTATTAAATACTTGAACAAGTTAGTCAAGAAAGGAGCTCTTGTGTTAAATGTTCTTGCAAGCAAAAGAGGCAAGAGGGGTACACTTAGATTGATGGCTATGTCTGTGTTATCCTTTACGGTTCAGTTCAGGAGCTTTAAGCTATTCTAGCCTCACCCACCTGTAGCCTCTTTCTTATACCTACCGCTAAAGAAATGAACACCCCCCACCCCACCCCTGCAAACTGAGAGCATGTCTGTGTATCTCTGACACTCTCACAGACTTCCCAGTTGAGGAATGCAGCCCCATCCCCACTTTCTCAGGGCCACTTACAGATTCAGGTTTCCAGACTCTGAGACACCAGAGAGCTACTAACATATGGGTCTACCTCAACTGCTGTGCCCAACTCACCAACCACATGGCTTGAGTCCACCGCCTTCCTCTGACACCTATAACACAGGACACCTCCCTCCCCATACACACTGTCCCATGGGCCCCTGGTCAAAGCCACTGACACACTATCTGTCTGTCTGTCTGTCTGTCTATCTATCTATCTATCTATCTATGGCATTGAAGTCTTTAACTCTCCTTAGAGGCCCTACTATGCTACTATCTGCATATTTATGGCATTAAAAAAAAAATCTCTCACCCAGCTGGGTGTGGTAGCACATGCCTATAATCCCAGCACTCAGGGAGGCAGAAGCAGAAAGATCTCTGTGAGTTCAAGACCAGCCTGGTCTACAGTGTGAGTCAAAGATAGCCAAGGCTACACAGAGAAACTTTGTCTCAGAAAAAATAAAAAGTTTCTCACCCAAAAGAACAATCTGTCTCACTGTCTTGCTTGAACGTAAAACCCAAACTTCAATCACAAAGTAGATACTTATAGTGCTTTTTCTTTTAAATTCTTCTTTATTTGGGGTATTCAAGCCTCAGTCTCCTTTCCAACCTCCCAACCCCACATAGAAGAAAGAACATTAGTGGGGAGAGGGGCCCCTTTACTTCTCCCGGCTGTTTAGGATCAATTAGTTTCTTTTGGGCTATACCTGTCTCTATCAATAGCAGACACAGGCAGCAGTCTCCTCTGAGGCCCTGCGCCCAAAGTGTCTGTCTACTCCAAGCCACGACACACTTTCTGTCTTCTATCTCTTCCAACTGCTACAAGCCACATGCCACATGCCAACTCTGCAACTCTCTCTCTGTCTCTCTCTCTCTCCCTCCTCTCCCCCTTCCCCTCTCTTCCTCCTTCTCTCTGCTCTTATTTATGTCCTCAGAGTCCTAGACCACGCCCTTTTCCATGCAGCTGGAGGAAGGCCATTGCCAGGTGACAAAAGCCATGCCCCACATAAGGCACTTAACCGAAGTGGACAAGCTAAAGCTCAAACTGAAATCCCACACTTGGGATTAGAACAAAAACATATTTACACAGCACAACTGAGTTTACGAAGAAACCTAAATGTCCATGACAGATACTCATCCTCAAACTTATCAGGATTTAGACATTAAATATGAACACCTCTTTGAACACTAATTAGACTTCAGTCTTTTAAAGTATTAGAAAAGAACTGATAAAACCCAATGCTAATATTGATTCACTGTGACAGATGTATGATAATAATGTTAGTAGCTAGCCAAGGGGGGAAATGGAGAGAGAATAGATACTATGGGATTTTCTATACTATCTTTTTTTAACTTTTCTATTGATTCAAAGCTCTTCTGAAATAGCAATTCTACTTTTAAAAAATATTATAAATGAACATTGTGAATTATAGCGTGAATAGAATGTAAAAATAACAAATTTAAAGGAAATCATAAAAAAATTTAAATCTCATCTTGTATAAAATTTCATAAGGAAAAATAGACATAGAATCCTTTCAATAGCAATAACTGTTTTTAAAGTTAAAGTTGTAACTTAACATCTTTTTATTAAAACAGTGAGGCCAGGGCTGAAGCGATGTCTCAGCAGTTAAGAGCACTGTCTGCTCTTCCAGAGGTCCTGAGTTCAATTCCCAGCTACCACATGGTGGCTCACAACCATATGTACTCTCTAATGCCCTCCTCTGGTGTGTAGGTGTACATGCAGATAGAACACTCATACACATAAAATAAATAAATGAATTCTTTAACAACAAACCATTGAGGCCAGAGAACTTCACTAGTGAATGTACCAAATATTAAAGAATCAGGACCATCTTTTACAGGCACAAATTATTGCAGAAGGCCTCAGAGAGTGCACGTTCTCACCTGTTTTCATTCTACAAGACCTGAGAAGACCATTACAGAAAAGTTAATTATAGCTCCATCTCACTAATCACACAGGAACAAAAAATCCTTGAATGTTAACAAACTGATGCCAGTAATTCATGAAAAGATTAATAAGACATGACTCACCTAAGTTGAGTGTAAGAATTGAATTAAAACCTGAGGACACGCTGTCTAACTCATCACAATAAAGGAATGAAGAAGCCAGATGAGCTGGTACCTGCCTGTGATCCCAGCACCTGGAGAGAGAGGCTAGTTAGAGGCCAGCCCGGGCTACTAAGGAGACCTGTGTCTAAGAAGAAACAGTATAATTATACACATAAGAAAACAGAAACAATTGGCCATAATACCACAAGCCTGTTACCCTAGCACTTAAAGGCTGACGCAGGAGGATCACAGGTTTGAGACAAGCCTCATATTAAGCTTTGCATATTAAGATCCTGTCTCCAAAAATCCAAGGGCTCAGAATGTAGCCTAACTACAAAATGCTTGCCTGTACACGGCTGTGGGTTTCAGGTCCAGTACTGGAAATAAATAAGTAAAACTCCAAAGATACAATCTCACAATTAATAGGTAAGTTTCCAAAGTCATTAGGTCCAAGATTGATACATGAAATTCAATTTTATGTCTATTGGGCCAAGAATAAACAGTTCCTTTATTTTTAAATTTAAAGATACTAAACATGATACCATTAAATTTCATAGATATATAGTTGTGAAAGCCTTATAGAAGAAATAAAATAATATTGAAAGAAATTAAAGAAAAATTCTTAGCGCCATCTGAAATTGATTTTTGTATAGCATATAAAGTAGAGTTTTAATAATATTTTTCCAGCTAGTGAAGCAACTGGGTCAGCATAAATTGAGCATTCTTTTGCTGATTTAAAATGCCATGTTTTGGGAGCTGGAGAGATGACTGGCAGTTAAAGGCACTGGCTGCTCTTGCTGATGACCCTAAGTCAATTCCCAGCACCCACATGGCAGATGACAACCATGTGTGACTCCAGTTCCAGGGAATCTGACACTCTCTCCTGACCTCTGTGGGCACCAGGCACACATGTGGTTCACTGACTTATATGCAGACAAGCACTAATACACATGAAATAAAAATAAATAAATCTTAAAGTATCATATTTCTCATATAGTAAAATTTTATTTTTTTTTTAATGATCCTTTTGATTAGTCTTATACAAAAACAAAACCACTTTAACTATTTTTAGAATAGTTTTCAAAATATTTAAGGGACTGGAGAGATTGCTCATTGGTTAATAACGCATGGTGTTCTTGCAGAGAACTAGGGTTCAGTTCCCAGCACCCACATGGTGGATAATAACCATCTAACAACTCCAGTCCCAACAATCCATCGCCCTCTTCTGGCCTCTGAGGTATATGCATGCTGGTAAACACTCAGACACATAAACCAAAATATAATATATTCAAAGTACATTTTAAAGCTAATTGAGTGTTATTAGCTATTCATGAATTAGACAGAGCCCTCTCTTTAAAATAATCTCACTGGGCGCAAACGATCTCAACAGTGGCAAGATGCCATAATACAAACAAGAGATACTGCTCTATGCCATGTGACCGTGAGTAACTTTCCTCGCAAGAAGCTTTCTGATCGATTGTGCTTACGGACGGTCATCGAGTGCTTTTCAATGAATTGTGAATCTCCTGGGCTTGATTGCAACTTTGCCTCATTTGGGTATTTTTCTGTTTTTAAAGAATCAGTTTGGTTGCGTAGCACTTAGCATGAAAGCTTGATTTGGGTTGGGTTTGTTGCAGTCTAGAAGAGAAATCTATCCCAAAGGGACGGCCTCCTGTAAATGTTACTTGACATAGTTCTGTAATATATCTCATATCTAATAAGATAATTCCACTGTCATGGTATTTTCCAACTTCTTGGCCATTACGAGGTGTTCTGTAGTTCCGACTATTGTTTCTTCCTCAAACTAATGTAATTTTTTTTTACTGGAGTAGAAATAGAAATCTGGGTCTGGAGAGATGGCTTAGAGGTTAAAACACTGTCTGTTCTTCCAAAGGTCCTGAGTTCAATTCCCAGCAGCCACACTGTGGCTCACAACCATCTACAATGAGATCTGGTGCCCTCTTCTGGCATGCAGGCATACATGCAGGCAGAATACTGTATCAATAATAAATAAATAAATCTTTAAAAAAAAAAAAAAGAAAGAAAGAAATCTGCTCATTAACTTTAAGAGAGGGGAGGTGTGCTTTGTTCATACTGCACCTCCCATTCAGGACAACTGGCTATTCCTAGTGACTATTAAAAGGGGAGCTTAAAATCACTAAACCTCTCAGTGTAATAAGAATGTTTACTAATTCGCGTGTGCTTTGACTTCGAAAGTCCCCTGCTAAAAGTTATAGCCCCATCACTTGCTATGTAATCATGGGATATGTGCTACAATAACTCATAAAAAAGACAATTTTTTATCTCCTTTCTTGTCTGCCTCTGTGTGTGTGTGTGTGTGTGTGTGTGTGTGTTGGTAGTGGTGGTGGTATGTGTGCGGTATTTGTTCATGTGTAGATGTGCACACCTGTGCAGGCACATAAGGGCCAGTGGACAGCATTCGATGTCTTTGGTCACTCCCCACCTTATTCCCTGAACCTGGAGTTTGTTTTTTGCTCTCTTTTTTTTTTTTCTTTTTCTTTTTTTTTTTTTTTTTTTTTTTTTTTTTTTTTTTTTTTTTTGGCTTTGTTGTTGTTGTTGTTTCCGGCTATTATGGAAGCCAGCATGCTTCAGGGATACTCCTGTCTCCATCTTCCACAGAAGTAGGGTTACAGCCACATGGAGCCCGCACCCAGCTTATTACTTACAAGCTGAGATCTAAGCTTGGTCTTTATGGCTGTACAGTAAGCGCTCTTACCTACTGAAGCGCCTCTCCAGCATCCAGCAAATGCTTAACAGGATTTTTCTGAGAAGTGAAAAAGATTATTCACAGTGAGGGGAAAGTAATACAACTATACAGTGTCGTTACCCTCCGCAGCATAAGGAGGCCCCTTACTCTTCTAGGAACCTTGCCTTAAACCAAACTGGATGTGTGGCTTCAGTACCGGGAGAAAAACGCAAGCCTAGCGGGTTGAAAGAACGGGGATTTGTTGTTGCTGCTGTTTGGTTGGTTGGTTTGGTTTTGGGGTTGTTTGTTTGCTTTTGAGACAGGATCTTTCTATGTAGCCCTGGCTGCCGTGGGAACTCTCTATGTAAATCAGACTGGGCTCAACCTTACAGGAATCCACCTGCCTCTGCCTCTGCCTCTGCCTCTGCAGGCAGTGCTGGGACTGAGGTGCGCACCACCAAGCCCAACCAAAGAGGCGCCAGTGAGACCCTGCCTTAGCAAGACAGAAGGAGAGAACCAACTCCTGCAAGTTGTTTGCTGACCCCTACATGTGCGCCTGCACTCACACACACAACATAAATAAACAATTTTTTTTTTCAATTCTTGGGAAAGTGGGGGTATGTGTGGTGGCACATATCTGCACAGGAGGTAGAGGCAGGAGGGTCCAGAGTCCAAGAAACAGCTTGGCTATATAGAAAGACCTCTTGTCTAAGAAAAGCGCGCACGCGCACACACACACACACACACCGGCCTAGAAAGGGAGCTCCTATGAGGTGTTAGGCCCTTATGTTAGATTTCATAGACTCAAGATTTGTAAAAAAAAAAAAAAAAAATTCATGCATTCATTCATTAATTAATCAATTAAAAAGAAAAAGAAGGCATTTAAAGAAATTTAAATGGAAAGTATTTCCGGGTGAAGCAGTTTTAGATTAAATCAATTCACTTGTTCGTAAAGATAAGAAAGACTGATTTTTGTCAGGGTGCAATAGGTAAGCCCTGTCTATTAACAAACACACAGAGCTTTGAGATACTGGGGAGTCTACGATGCCCCACAAAGGTTAGAACAGCAGGAAGAGGGTAAGGAAAATGGAGTCCGGCCGGGCGCAGCCCTCTGACAGAGCGTGTTCTTACACAGTGTGCAAACACGAGCACCATGTCTTCCGATCAGGCGCAGGCAGGAACACCACCACCACCACCAGGCGGGTTCATTCGGTATTCAAGGTGGGCGGCTAAAGAACAATTTGTTTCACAACCAAAAGTTGACAGAACAAATCCAAAACATTTCCATGTACATGTTTACACGGGCAGCGATTGGCGTCCGCGGCGGGTCTGAGGGTGCGCCTAAAGTCCCTTATGCTTTTTGTAACATTTTCAAATTCATGGCTGTCTTCCAGATGACAGGAAATTCGGGTCTGCCTTCCTCCTGGGAGATCTTTATTCACAGACAAGTCAAAAACCCTTGACAAAAGGCAGCCAGGGGAACTTGTTGACCTTTTAGCTGTCTGCCTAACATCAGGGCAAGTATTGTTCCCTGATAAAACAAGAAATTCAATTTAAGAGGAAATTTAGAAGGCATTTGAAGCATTCTCGTTTTATTTTGCCTCTCGGGCTGTCTTTCAAACTGAAAACAAATGTAAATAAACAAGAGCCGCGCTCCCTTCCAAGGATTCAATAACAAATATCTGGTCTCACAGCATGATGGAAATGAGACATTGTCTGTCTCCTTCTTCCTCGCCCTTTCCCGCGAACACACACATCCACACGCACACAGCCGTGCACACAAATTACTGACACTGAAGCCTCATTTCTTTGCTGTATGGTTCGCTTTGCCCACATCATTTGTTACATCTTGAAAAGCTAAGTTCTTTTATAATTAGTGGGAAACGCAGCATTAAACACTCCTTATTTGTGTTATATATCCAGAATGAAAGATGGTCAAATTAAAAGCTTGTGCTTTTAATTATACAGAGGCTTAGATAGCTTACAATTTGATTTTTAACACATATTGACTAATGAAAATACTCTCTCTCTCTCTCTCTCTCTCTCTCTCTCTCTCTCTCTCTCTCTCTTTCTCTCTCTCTCTCAAGTTGATGAAACATTCCCTCAGCATCAGTGATTTAGTTAGTGTCAGGAACTGAGCTGGGATTATAAAGTCCAATAAGACAGGCCATGCCTCCAAGAGGGAAGAGCCTGCAGGAGGACAGACAGAGGCAGATCTAGCTTACCAGAGTGCCTGAATCGCATCCACGGCTTTTAAGAGGAAACTCCCCTCCACGAGGCACTCACATTTCTGCATAGTAGAATCTCATGTTTCCAACATTCCTACAGAGAACTCACGTTTGAATCTGCTCCCGTTAAACTCAGCACTTCTGAGTAACATAATAACTCAATGCACTATTGAGGTGCCTTGTGTGAGGCTGGGCGTGAGGAAAAGGGGGTCTGAGGTGTATGAAACCTCTGCTTTTTAAAAGCCAGTTGAGGTAGTGACATGACATGGTACAAGATGCTAATAACCATTCATCCATGTCTTTAGGAGTATCAATTAATAAAAGAAATGTGTTGTGGATGGCTGCCCTGAAAGACTCCTGATTTCTGGGGAGACTTGGGTTACTATCTGTCTTTCACCTTTGTACTCTCAGTGCCATAGCTCTGCTAGAATAAAATCACTTTCAGTCTTCAATCAAAAACCAGAACTAAACAAAATGAGAAGTACATGTGGTGAGTGCCAAACTCAGAAACAAAGCTTCCAGGATTCGGTCCTCGTGATAAACTTGGTTCTTTGCACATAGGCACCTGGATTTGAACTGAAAGTCACTGCAAGGTAAATTAAGTGACTACTTAGAATGTATACTGTGCCCCAAGTTGTTTTCTATTTATTCTACTTGTTAAATGAATTTCTAGTTTTGATATAGCTGATTTTATGACACATAAATTCACCATATATGGTTTAAAAATCAACTCTGATGTATCCACCCATTCCTACCTCCTCCCTACTGTGTGTGCGTGAGTTATTTAGAGAACAATTTGATAGAAACATCAGTCCATTTAGCCAAACAAAAGTAGTAGTTTCCCCTCTAGCACCAATTCCATGGGCTTTTGGCTAGCTTAACACTACCAGACTCAACGCTGATTAGAAAGCAGTTGGCTACCACCATAACAGACTTGTTACTGCTGCACCGGTGGGCAATCATTCCTGGCTAGGCAGTCATGGTGCACACAAAGTCCACAGCCGAATATGACTGTCAATGATAATTCTCCCCCAGTGGTCTGCACAGTGCCCTCCAGGACTAAGGAAGTTAGCCAACAGGGAGGAAGCATCCAGCCCAGTTTATCTTTATCTCTCTATGTACTATAACCAGAGTATGTGATGCCATTGGCATTGGTCCTTAGTATTTAGTTGGTGGGCAATCAAAGGCATTGACTGTAATGTTTTATCGATGCTTCAGGGGCCTTGGTGACAGGTAATTTCTTCTTCTTCTTCTTCTTCTTCTTCTTCTTCTTCTTCTTCTTCTTCTTCTTCTTCTTTTTAGATTTCTTTTTACATATTTTAAAAGTGTGTATGTCCATCTGTGAGTACATTTCTTTTTTAAGATTTCATTTTATGTATTTTTAAAGTCTCTCTCTCTCTCTCTCTCTCTCTCTCTCTCTCTCTCTCTCTCTCTCTCTCTCTCTCTGATTGAGTATATGAGTACTATGTGCTCTGAGGTCAGAAAAGGGTGTCAGATCCCTGGAACTGGGGTTATGAGTGGTTTTGAACTGCCTGATGTGGGTGCTGGGAACCAAGGGATCCTCTGAAAGAGCAGGAAGTGATCTTCACTGTTGTTTCAAGCCTATCTTTTTTTAAAAAAAGATATTTTAAACTTATTCTTTGAATTTTTTATTCATGTATGTACACAGGGCGTTTTGATCATACTCACTTCCTGCTCCCTCCTACCAGCTGTCCACAGGGCTCTTCTGCCACCCATCTCCATCCTAACTTTATGTTCCCCTTCATTCCTTCATTGTGATTCCTGAGTCCAGTTAATGTTGATCATAGTCTCACCAGGGCATAGGCAGCCTGCTAGTGGCTACATCCCCAGAAGAAAACAACTTTCCCTCACTCCATCAGTAGCCATCAACTGTGAATTGACTTCTCCAAGTTGTCCTTTGACACTTGACATTCACATGTGTATACACACACACACAGACACACACACACACACACACACACACACACACACAGATACACTGAGAGAATAAATAAATTTTAAATGAGATTTACAGTTAGTTTTATTTTCATTATAATTCTATGAAGTGAGAAAGACCTTAGAGACTCAGATGGCCTTGTCTTACTTGTGTCTTCCTGGTCTTTAGTCCAAACCATTCACTTTTGGAAGGTAGAGCATTGGTCCCAGTCCTGTACCAAGGCTGGATGGCATCGGTGGATGGCTACCTAGCATCAACAATTGCAACCTTGTGACCAGAAGCTGAGTGTTAAATTAATTTCTCTTATCATCCATAAGACCATGATGCCATTTTTTTATTCTAGCCAACTGGAACTTTTCATCTCTAGACTAAAGAGCTGAATATGGCACTTAATGAAAAATGTTAGAGCAAGCTGGGCAAGGTGGCACACGCCTTTAATCCCAGCACTTGGGAGGCAGAGGCAGGCAGATCTCTGTGAGTTGGAGGCCAGCCTGGTCTACAACATGAGTTCAGGACAGCCAAGGCTACACAGAGAAACCCTGTCTCAAAGCAAAAACAAAACAAAACAAAAAAAACCTCCAAAATAAAAAGCAAAATAAACAAACAAAAACCACACCAAAAAAATGTTAAAATAAAGCTACAATTCCTGTGGAGTCTTTGTTCTTCCAAAAGATACATGTTAAGGGGGGGAGGGCAGAACATATATTAAAGAAAAGGAGCACATACTCTGTCTCTCTCACATGCATATATATCACTGGATATTTATTTCATAGGCAAGAGTGAGGCATCAGTGCAAAGGAGCCCTACAAAGGAACCCTGCAAAGGCAAACAAAGGATCAAGAGTCTTCTACGCTTCTTACTGAAAATACAGATTGTGACATTCTCCAGGCCAACAAAGGAATTGATTAAATGGTAGTGACCAGAACGCTTTCTTCCTCTACACAGTGCCCTGCAGCTGGCCGATTCTTAACTGAAGTTCAGTCTGCTCTATACCTAGCAATTCTGGAAAAATCCTTGCACCACCTTTGAACTGTAAGTCCACCTTAGCTAAAACTTTAGATCCCTTATATTTTAACTGAATATCATAGAATCTGAGTACACTGTGCCCTGGATGGTGTTATCACTGCTCACTGGGAGATAGATGCCCTAGCATGTGGCTCGAGCTTAGAGCATACTTACACAGTGGCCACACATTGTCAACAGGCCAACCTAACCATGTGCCTCAAAATCAGCTCACTGCCTCACAGCTAAAGGTGGGCTTACTCTTTCAGTTGGGCTAGCTAATTTTATAACAGAACAAAAGATAAAATGAGGTTTAATAGTTAATTTTTTTTAAATATCAAAGGTTCTTTTGGAGCTTGGTTTCCTTGGTTTTACATATATTTTGAACAGAAAGAGGGATAGAGGGAGAGAAAGCGATAGAGGAAGTGCATGCTTGGTGATCTACTTTACACATCCCTAGAGGTTGACTTCACTGCCTTGAGACTGTTCCTATGGGAATAGAGAAGCCTGTCTCCAAACACCAGAAATCCCATGTGGTCAAAACATCCCCACACCCTGGATAAAGTGAGATGCTGTGTGCTTGTCAGTGAGGGTCTAAGTAGATGTATCACAAAAGTAATGAAATGGAAGCTCAAGTCCTTCAAGTTCCCAGACTTTGTTTTCACTTACACTTTTATGGTATGTTGCTTTCAAAGCCCTCCCATAGTGGTGTTAACTTCTCATTCCACAAAATCTAAATGCACTTGTGACAGAACAGAGTCAACAGAGCCAAACTGGGAATACTTTACCTCCAAACTCATAATCCATGTTCGTCCTCCAGAAAGACTCAGATGGAGACTGAGGACAAAGGTAGTTTCTCACAGATCCTGCTCTATTTGTGACTCTACAACCAGAAGAACCATCTCCCATGGAACCTTGTCCATTGTAAAACACCCCGAATCCCAACTCCTCTTTGTAAAAAGGTGGGTAAGGGATTAGCAACAGCCCTGGCCAAGGGCAGAGGTAAACGCCTGTAATCCCAGCACTCAAGGTTCTGAGGAAGAACAAGTGAGAAGGTGAGGCCAACCAGGGCCCTATAGGGAGACCCTGTCTCAGACAAGCAAAGCATTAAAACAAAAGAACACAGAGTGCTAAGACCTTTGCTACAGTTGTCAAGACACCTGACTGTTTCTCAAATGTGTGAGTGAGATCTCAAAAGGTGCTGCTTCCTATATCGTCAGTCCCTTTCATTTGGTGACGTTGTAGGTACAGGATGCGTCCTCAGTTTGGTTACTAAGCTTCTAAACCAGTGGCTCTCCACCTTCCGAATGCTGCAGCCCTTTATACAGGCCCTCCTATTGTGGTGACACACCACCTCATCATAAAATTACGTGCTGCTACTTCATAATTGTACTTTTGCTTCTGCTATGAGTCATAAGGTAAGTATCTGTGTTTTCTGATGGTCTTAAGCGACCCCTGGGAATGTGTCATTTGGCACCCCCCCCCCACCAAAGGGGGTCATGATTCAGGTGGAGAACCACTTCTCTAGACCACTAGCAGTTGTGAAAGACTTAGTTTAGACGGAATGTCCTCCAATGAAATCATTTAGCTTTTATGCTTTCAGTAATGAAATACCAAAGTGCACTGTTTTGCTTCTTTTTAGAGGAAGATAATTATTAACACCAGCTTTTTTTATAACACATTTTTATTGAAAAATAAAATAATTCATATTACATCTCATTTTCTATCCCATCCCCTACATCCTCCCATTCCTCCCTCCCTCCCACTTTCACCCCAATCCCCTTCCCTATGACTGTGACCGAGGGGGACCTCCTCCCCCTGAATATGGTGCTAGGGTATCAAGTCTCTTCTTGGTAGTCTGCTATCCTTCCTCGGAGTGCCATTGGGCCTCCCCCACAAAGGGACATGGCCAAATATGGGGCACCAGAGATCCTGTGAAAGTCAGTCCCCAGTCTCCACTTAACTGTGGAGAATTATTAACACCAGCTTATATTTGAAAATAGCATATTCAACTGTAGGGAGTTTTAGAGTGGCGTTAAGGTCCAAGCTATCTTGGGCATATAAAATGTGCAAAATATCACCGTGGTTTTCCGAGGTCCTCACTTAACTAAAAGACCATAAAAGCTAAGGAGACACCCAAATTATTTTAAAGACTCCTTGCGTGAAATTTGCAATATACTCCTGAAAAAAAAAATGCCGCTGTCACAGCTGCCGCCTGATGAGACTTGACTTCCAACTGGTGCCTCTGCTACAGTCTGTGCCACCACTGCTGCCAGGTGGCATCGGCTTCCTCGCAGCATCCTCCGCCTGGCTGCGGTGAGGGGATAGGGCCGCATCTCCCGAGGAAGCTCCCACCAGGGACTCTCCAGAAATCTGTCCGCAGGAAAGAGATGGCAAGCATACTTGAAAATTTGAATTATTGCTGTCATCAGCATGCTGCTTTCCCCCTGCAGCTGAACCTTTGACATTGAGACAGTTACACTATTTGTAATTTGCTTGTGTTTATTTGGCAGAATCACTGTTAGATGCGTTTGTTCTAATTGAGCTAAGCCTTTTTTTTTTTTTTTTTAATTACATAGAAAATATCTTCACTGCTCCAAAATAGATAATCCGGTTTAAGGTTAAGTTTGCCTCAATAGAGGGATTAGAAAGAGACTGGAGAGACAGCTGAGGGGGTAAAGCGAGCAAGCTTAGGACCTGAGTCAGGCTCTCCAGCACTCATGTAAGAGATAAGAACTGCAGCTCATGTCTGTAATCCCAGCGCTGGGAGAAGGGGTGAGCAAGTAGATCCAAGAAATCTCAAGGGGTCATGGCTAGCCATTATAACCTAAAGAGTACGCTCTGGATTTAATAAGAGACCCTGTCTCCAAAAATACAGTGGAGAATGATAGAGAAAAAACACCCAACCTTGACCTTCAACCTTCATGTGTGCATATTCTTACTGGTAGTGCCCATAAACATGCACAGTCATGCATACACCACACATATTCATTGGGGGGTAGGAAGGGGAGCGGAGAAGAGAAGAAGGAAGGGGGAAAGGAAAGCAAAGGAAAGGAAAGGAAAAAAGCAAAGAGGATACTGACCGTGTCTTTGAGTAGGACCTGTATCGTTGGTTCAACAGGAGCAGTTTAGACAGTTGTGTGATTGCTTTATGGATGTAAGTCACTGGGCCAACACAGCTGTGACATGCACTTCCGAGAATAAGTGGTGACCACAGAAATCAGTCATTTGCAAGAGAACTAGCCTGTTTTTACCTTCAAAACTCCTAAACAGTTTGTAATCATCCCTTTGCTTTTTAGTAGTGCGTATCTTGCTTTGTCTCCATCATAGTGCTGGGGACTGAATCTGTACCTCAAGCATGCTACACAAGAACAGTGCCTTGGGCTTTGTCCTCAGCCCTACATTTTCTTTCCAGACCATTGGAAAGACATTAGTAATATCCTCCTCGATTAGGAAATAGTTCAACATTGTGGGATATTAAGGAAGAAATTTTCATCACCGAAACTTTGATTTTTTGAAAGAAATACCCCGCTTTAATTTTATGGTAAGAATCTGTAGTTCTTAAGTATTTTATTTAACCAGGACCTTCAGTTGGTTGGTTGGCTGGCTGGTTTTTCACAGAGAAGAATAAAATTTCACTTTACTGCAGAATAACAAGTGTTAACTTCCCTAGTTCTGCTGTTTTAGCTTTTGTCTCTGATCTATCATCGGTCATCACTGGGTACAGTGTACTTAACTCAGTGACTGATCTTAATATCCTAGGTTGAGACTTAGCAGAGGCAGGCATAGGAACACCAAGACTGAAAAACCTCAGGGGACCTGCTCTTTCAGTCCTGTGGATGTCCTTGGACTTGTGAAGAACAGCATCTCTTGTCACACCCTGGACCTGGCCCTGTTGCTCTCTGTCCCACAAGAGGGAATTGCAGCCAAGTTCATTTCCAGATGGTAGCTATTTTCTCCAGTCGCTAGGTCTGGGTCTTTTGCTTCTTATCCATTCAGATAGAGAACGGTGACCATTAATGACTCTCTTTCCAAATTCGATACTAGGGCTGGGGCCGCACCTCAGTGGTAAAGACCCGAGTTCCATCCCTAGGCCCACATACACACACCTAACTCCAAAATAAGAATTTCAGAAATACTCTTTCCCCTTCCTTCCCTCCCTTTCCTTCTTTTCTTCCTTTTTTTTTTTTTTCTTTTCCTTCTCCTCCTTTTCCTTTTTACAAGATCAAAAGGAAGATCACTATGAACCCTGGACTGGCCTTGAACCTCGGTCCTCATGGCACCACGTCCCAAGTACTGGAATTACAGGAGCTCATCACTATCCCAGCCTGATTGCATCATGGTGGGGTGGTATAGCTGTTGATTGGCTCGATTTTTCTTTCGACTTTTAAACAGTAGTAGTTCAGGTTGGCCTAGAACTTGCAGTGTAACTTCCTCTGATCTCACATCATGACCCTCCCTCCCAGCCCTCCAAGTTTGGGATTACAAACAGTGCCATGACACGGTCTGCTGTATACTAACATAAACTCACACCATTTGATAACTACCAACATTGCTTCTTGATCTTTACATGAAAGTTTGTTGAATACAAATTATTATATTATCTTGTTTCCCTGATGGTGTGGGGGAAACATGATGGTGGCAAAAGCCAAAGCTTGGTCCACACAGTTAGTGGGCACTTTTCCCACTATTGCTTATAACAGGAAATCACAATGCTGTGGCTGTCAAGGGCCTATACATTTTATGAGTGTCTCATTGATTCGTTTTACATTGACTTGTAAAATCGAAATCTTTAGTTGATTTTGTTGCCAGAGATAGGGTCTCACTGTGTAGCCCCTGTTGAACTTGTACTCTCCAGTGTCCTGGCCCAGCCTCCCAAGTTCTGAGGTCACAGGTCTGCACCCCTATACCCAGCCTTGAAGCATACTTAAGTCTGAAGACTCTTTGTTTGTTCATTTGTTTTTGAGACAAGGTTTCTCTGTGTAGCCTTGGCTGTCCTGGACTTGCTTTGTAGACCAGGCTGGACTCAAACTCACAGCAATTTGCATGCCTCTGCCTCCCTGAGTGCTGGGATTAAAGGCATGCACCACCATACCCAGAGTCTAAAGATTTATCTCTACCACTGAATTCCTTCAGACTAGTGACAGTACTGCCCTTTGTCATTCTGACCTAAATAGATATTAGTCTCTACAAAAGAATAAAAGCAGGGGCTAGGGAGATGGCTCAGGTGGCCAAGAGTTTGTCTCCAAAGTACAGACACCTGAGTTTGATCCCCAAAACACCTGTAAAAAAGCCAGGTGTAGTGAGTGTGCTTTTAGTCCAAGGCATAGGAGGTACAGACAGACAGCTCCCTACAGCTCACTAGCCAGCCTGCCTAGCCTATGTAGTGAGTTCCAGAGAGCAAAGCCAGAGAGGCATACTACAGGAAAAAAGAAAAAAGTTAATGGTCCCTGTAAAACAGCACCTAGGGTAGTCTTCTGACCTGCATATGCATGTACACACACACACATATGCACACACACACACACACACACACACCACCACCACCACCACCACCACCAAGAATACCATATTTTGCAATAACCAGAGATTAGTTTGTATGGAGGGAATTTATAAAATATAATAAAATACTAAAATGTTCTATTTTATTTTATAATGTAAATCAATTTGCGGTTTTTAAACACCTAGACATTATCTGGGTGAGGTAGAGGGGTTGCCAGCAACTGCTAGTGGAGGAGACTGTCAGCTTCCTTGACCCTCAGTCAAGGCAAAGCTCGGAATGTACCATCTCTACTGTGTGCTATTAGTAAAGGATCCTGAAAGGAGAACCGTCTGGAAGTTGGCTTCAGCCAAGGACAATACGTGCAGTAAACTTCAAACCCCTACCCAGATCTAGCCAATGGACAGGACATTCTCTACAGTTGAGTGGAGAGTGGGGACTGACTTTCACATGAACTCTGTGCTCTATATTTGACCACGTGCCCTGGATGGGGAGCCCTGGTGGCACTCAGAGGAAGGATAGCAGGTTACCAAGAAGAGACTTGATACCCTATGAGCATATACAGGGGGAGGAGGTCCCCCTCAGTCACAGTCATAGGGGAAGGGAGTAAGGGGAAAATGGGAGGGAGGAAGGAGTGAGAGGATACAAGGATAGGATAACCATTGAAATGTAATATGAATAAATTAATAAAATATTTTTAAAACATTCCGAAAAGACTAAACTGTGGAGTGGCAAGCAGTCTTCCAAAAGGTAAGAATTTAGAACTGCTCTTCAGAGCAGTGTGCCTACCAGTGACAGGGGCTTATGCACCTTCAGCTTCTGTGTGCCTCCGGGTCTCCACCCATCCATCTTTGTCTGTGGGATCTGCATGCCCATCCTTCTCCCCGTCCATACTATATTCATCCCTGGTATTCAGTGGACACTGCTCAATGGGCAGCATGCAGCCTCAACTCTGCACTGATAAGGGCATTAATGCTACACCTTGGAAGGGGATCTTACAGTCAGAATTCCACCAGGGGTGGGAGACGAGGCTTCGCCCTGTCTCTGTGGTCCTGACACCTCCAAGCCTTCAGGCAGCCAGAAGAAACATCTGCTCTCCTCTGGCTCAAGGCCTCCCCGTAAACGAGTGATTCTCAAACTTCCCAAAGCTGAGACCTTTTAATACGGCTCCTCATGTTGTGGTGACGGCCAACTATAAAATCATTTCGTTGCTACTTCGTAACTGTCATTTTGCCACTTACAAATTGCAATGTAAAAATCTGAAGTGCAACTTCTCCCAAGGTGTCTTGACCCACAGGTTGAGAACTCCTTCCAGAAGTTCCTGTGCTGTGGGATAGGCTCTCTGGGGACTGTGGTGGAGCCCATAACCAGAAAAGGAGAGCTCCAGATAAAAGAAAAGGTCAAACTTTGACAGAAAGCCCAGCCGAAACCTCAGCACTTTTTATTTTCCTAACCGTATTTTCAAACCTTTCTCTATTCTATGGGCACAAAACAATAAATAGAGCAGTGGTCTCCAAGTTTGGAAAGCTCTGACAGACAAGGCTAGGTTGAATTATGATTTTCTGTAGCCCTCTGGCTGCCCAGGAGTCATACATAATGGAAAAAGAGGTAAATAAGAATTAAAAGCCTTTTTCTTCTATCCTTTGATTACACCACTGTTTTATTGATGGTTCCCTGAAGACAAGGAAACTCCCTTTCTGTGTCATCGCTCCTGCAAATTGTTGAAGAATCACAAAACTGAAATACTTCACAGCAGATTTTTCTCCATTGCCTCCTTCCCACGGTACTGACCCTCTTAAGGTGATGGCTTACCCAGGCATGCTCCTGTTCTGCAGCCCTACAGCCACTCTGCCCCACCACCGCAAGCACAACGGGCTTTAATTTAACTGTGTTTTAGGTGCCAGAGAAAAACCAAACCCCTCTTGAATCCACACTGGGCCTGCTGAAGACCAGGGAAGGACAGAAGTGGCTTCACACAACAGTGTTGCGGTCCAAGGGACACGCCCTCGGCAGACAAGACACATTCTTCCATTCTGCCACTGCAGGAGGATTGAGGACATAGCTTTACGCAGAAAGCCATGGGCTTGGTCCAGTTTAAACACTCTTCCTGCACAGCCTGAGAAGAGGAGCATGGGAGAAGAGTGGCTATCTGAATTGTGTAGATAATCTCTCAGGGTTTCACTTTTCTTCACCAAAATAGAACTCAGTACAGAATTTGATCTCCAATTCTGAATCTATCCAGAAGTTCCTAGCAAGAGTAACATTTCATGTTGTTATTGCCGTTGTTGTTGCTGTTTCATATCATTTACCCTCCAGCCAAAATATTCAAGAGGATGAAAAGACCATGATCAAGACAGAGAGTAGCAGAACACCTGGGCGACAACACCTCACACAATGATTACGAGCAGATGTGAGAGGGAAAATACAATAGAAATCAGCGTGCCCCACATGGAAATCAGGATTCTTCATCACTTGAGGTTGCCAGGTCTCTGGAACTTCTGCTCAGTGCGTTTTACCTTGTGTGCTCCATCGGACCAGAAGAAAGCATGTTTGAGGAAGACACAAAGCCCAAGCAGAGAGCAGGCTGCACTGGCCTTTCGTGACAGCCGTTTTACTCATTTGTTGATTCTTCTATGTCCTGCAATCTAAATGTGTGGTGTCTTCTTCAGCCACTTACTATCTCGTTCTGTTTGGGGGTCCCCAATTTACTGTTTGGGGGGCCTCTGAGACCTCCCTGAACAACAGCTCAAGGGGAGGTCTCCACACCTAGGTCCTCAAGCAGAAAAGGCATGCCCTGTGCCCAACAGGATACTGCCCAACAACCCTGGAACCAGTGAGTGCCAAGGTCATTTCAGAAAAGGTCTTTTCACCACTGTTTCTGACACATGCAGCTTCTTTTGAGAAATACAAGAAATCTAAAGCAAAGGCCACAGAAGCCAACATTCTCCTAAATCTGAGTAGCATATAAATGACTGCTTTTTTCTGTGCCATGTTCAAAGAAGACAGTAATATTTAAAACCTCCTTTCCTGATCACTCAATCCCATGAGCCCTAAAGCAGTGATTCTCAACCTGTTGTCGTGACCCCTGTAGGGTTCCAATGACCCTTTCACAGGGGTCACCTAAGACCATGGGAAAACACAAATATTTAAATTATTATTTATAACAGTAGCAAAATGACAGTTATGAAGTAGCACCAAAAACGGCGTTATGGTCACCACAACATGAGGAACTGTATGAAAGGGTCGCAACATTAGGAAGGTTGAGAACCACAGCCCGAAAGCATAATCACTGATGAAATTTTGGCGTGTATTATCCATGATATACTTTTCTATACATTACAATATATATACATACAGACACAGAATTCATGTGTGTGACTGCAGAGGATCAGGCCACTGTCCATCACACTTAGATATTGATGCTTCCTCTTTTGTTTTTAATCCACATTTTTGTGATTCTGGATTTCTTTCTTCTCTGCTGCTTGCTTTCCATTGGTCTCTCCTATGAGGAGGATGGAATGGGAATCAGTCTCTTATAAACAAGACAAAACAAAAGCCAAAGTCTAATTCACACAATGTGGAAAGAGGCTTAGAAAGCTTTCCTTGGGCATGGCTGCATTATTACCCCTTCACATCCCATAATGCCTTAGACATCAGGTACGTAGTACAGATCCTTCCATCTCTGCCTAGATTTTAGGGTCTTTGCTGATGTTTTTATATTTTCTACATGTGTGTTCATGCATGCTTGTGCTCATGAATTCAGATGCACATCTGCCGTGAAGCACATGTGAAGGTTGGAGAACAACCTTGAATGTTCATCCTTCCAACTTGTTTGGGATCCCGTCTCTTGTTTGTTGCTGTGTACCGGAGACTGCTGGCCCAGAAGCCTGGAGAGATTTTCTCCTCTCTGCTTTCCATCTCACCACAGGGGCACACAACCCTACCCAGCCTTCTGTGGGTTGTGGGAATCTGAACCTAGGCTCTCACAATTACGGGATGAGCATCTGACTCATCGGGCCATCTCCCAGCGCTAGCGCCTACATTTGATCAAATGTAAGGAAGGAGGTCTTGGGCTCAACTTGCTTCAGCCAACTTGCCTTTCCTTTTAAGCTTTACAAACTGAAGTGAGCCTGCTCTGAATGAATCACCTCTCAGCCTCAGGGTTCCTTCAGCTTCCTTCAACTTTGAGGACAAAGACAAAAATCTTGTCCCTCCTTTGCTGAAACACCACCGTTGTGTTTGTCACTCGTCGAGTGTCTCTAGTATGTGTCTCCTTCCTTCTCCCTCCAGAGGGACAAAATAAAAAAACCTTCATAAAGGCCATTTTTACTTATTAAATACATGCCATTATTTTGTGTGTGTGTGTGTGTCACCTTTTTATTATGTTTTTTACATTTACATTTATATTATACTTGCTATTATTTTCAATCAAATACTTTTTCCAAGCCACCATCTGCTTCAATTTCATCCTTATAGGACAGAAGGTTAAACAGCTCTGGGTGCTGACGTTAGCAAGAACAAATACAGAACTGATGAGAGCTCGACAGTCACCCTTAGACCTAAGGAGCAAGCCACTAGGAGACTACTGCGGCTGAAGTGATGGTTTTATGTTCTTGTACAAGCAATTCTTTCTTCTTCGATGCAAACATCATTACGAAAGGGGAAAGTACCCGGATCACCGGGGGACACGTATTCTGTTCTTTAACCAACTTTTACACGCACGCTTTATGTCAGCATCTAAATTACACAGGGCAGCCTGGCACATGTGTGCTCTCTCTGCTCCATTCATGGAGTCTGTCCTGAAAGTAGAGGGGGAGTAATCCTCTGCTTTTCTCTCTGGATCATCTTTGATGAGTCAGATGTTAAGCATAACTGGTTCAGAGGTCTCCTACGAGTGCAGGACATGTCAGCATTTAGGCAGGAATAATTGGATTCATATCTGTGTTATGGTTTCAAATGGCTGGGCCCTTTCTAGGTCTCCAGCTGTAAATTCTTCATTGCAGGCCCAAGTAGAAGGAATGTGACAGATTTAATACCCCAAGTAAGTTATTAACTGTGAGGATTCATGAAACAATGGCACTGCTGGGCAGGGACCAGTCTGTCACTCATAATTCTGTAAAGCAAAATTAAAGTGGCTTAATTATTTCGATGAAATATTTTCCTTGGTTAACTCTCTGGCTCTACTCTGATAAGTTCATTATGTTTTGTGTAAATTATAAAACAAGCACATTTATTTGGCACTTAACTTCTGAGTGTTATAAAAAGCCTAACATCCAAATGGGACCAAATGAACTTGCTTAGAAAAGGGTTTTAGTTGTGCATAATGTTTCACACACACACTCACTAAGAGGTGAAATGGCTTCAATATTCTGAGACCATGACCTTCAGGAGGACAGTGTCAAGTCCAAATCCTAGTAGACAGACTCCGTCACTGCCGTGGTGTGTTTATCCCTTTTGGTCATTGTCAAAAGAAAGGAGATTTGAAGTCTAATCTTACCCATCAATATATCTTTATGTGTGTGTGTGGTGTGCGTGCGTGCGTGTGTGTGTGTGTGTGTGTGTGTGTGTGTGTGTGTGTGTGTGTGTGTGTGTGCAGGCATGGGTGAAACAGCAAATGAGTTGAGGTCAGAAGACATCATTCGGGAATTCTACCATGAGTCTTGGGGATTGAACTCAGGCTGTCAGACTTCTGTGGCAGAAGCATGATACGGAATTTCTACAATGTTTTCACAGTCTGAGTTCAGCCTAAGAACCAGGTGTCAAGTCCTCCCTCAGCACAATTCCTTTAGGCTCTAATAGAAACCCAATAGCAATATCGTCCCAACAGTGACTGTTGATGCATTAAGTGCCACCTTCTCCAACTTCCTTAAGTCAGATTCTGCTGTGTGACAAACCACTCTATTCTTAAAGTCATAAAACATCCATTTAGGGTAAAATTTAAAAGATTAGGTGATTACTGTCTTGTAAAACTACATCAAAATCATGTCTATTTACATTGCCACATTTTACCAGTCACTTGGGTCTTGTATACATTCTCAAAACAGTTGTCTTAGAGTATGGAAAGAATTCCCCCAAATCTGTGAAATTTGCCAAAAGAAAAAGATTCATATATGACTGAAACCATCATTCAACTCTTAATTGACACGAGGGTCTCCGTGTAGTTTGTTGGTGTCTAAGAGGCCACTCATGTACAGAAGCATTCATTAACTAAAAATAAATTTCCAGTGTGCAGATTCAGTGCCTATAACAATAAACAAATGTCAAAACACAAAAAATGTATTAAAGCCTCTGTGCCTTGAGATGAGCCTGGAGTCTCTGAAAGACCAGGTGGGAAAAAAAACATGGCCCCCAGCTGCATCCAAAATCTGAAGGCAAAAATGTTTTTTCTTTTAAAGAGTCTATATAATGTGTCTTAAAGAAATTATTCAAGTATAAAGCAGGTTATTGCTCCCATCTTAGCTTTCTGTTTGATTGAATGTCAGGAGCCTCACTCATAGGGAGATGCTGTGTCAACCAACAGATTCTGCAAAGCAACCCAGGTTACTCAAACAAGTCATGTTTATATGACAAGCTCACAAAAAGTGTTTAAGCGGCTCAGCGCATCTGAGTTAATCTCAGATTCAGTTTTTCCCAAGCACTCCCAATCTGTTCTTAATTAGGCCTACATGACCCAACCTTTATACGTCCAGAGGCAAGTAGAAAGAATTGGGCCCAGGGGTTTCACATTTTCATTAAAAAGCCAGGGGTAACATTTAACCAACCTGAATTGTGGGTGGTAGCTCACCTCGTGACTTCTGCACAGGAAATTGGACTGAACATATGGAGCTGGGCTATGCAACAAGATCACTGTTTGCTTTGCTAGTACATGTGCCCTAAATGGCACTTGGCAAGCCTTCACCCAGCCCCTCACGCTGGCCTGCAGCTAAATCATTATCTTTCCTGATAGCTCTGTTACCTAAATAAAAGGGCCAGTTTCATCACACACACACACACACACACACACACACACACACACACACACACACACACGAAGGGATTAACTTTATAACACATACACACACAAAGTGCAAATGCATGTTCTATTAGTAGTAATAGTAATAAGTTTCCAGTTGTATTAACTACTTTAAAACAGCGATATTTAACTCCAGCGGGATCCATCAGTGCTCCGTAATGATTCAGGATATAGTGTGTGTGTGTGTGTGTGTGTGTGTGTGTGTGTGTGTGTGTGTGTTTGCATGTGCATATGAAATTGTATATGAAAATATATACCTCAAGGGAACGTCCCTCAGTGGTAGAGCACTTGCCTAGCACACATAGGGTCCTGCATTTGATTCCACAAATCAAAAGGAAGAAGACGAGGACTATAATATAAAAACATATTGAATTATACGCAGCAATCCCCAGCCCTATATAAACCCAGCATGGTGGATTGCACACTTGTAATCCCAGCATTTAGGATGTAAAGGCAGGAGCACCAGAAGTTCAAGGTCATCTTCAGCTTTAATTGCAAGTTTGAGGTGGGCCTGACTTATTCCGGACCCTGTCTCCAAAGCACAAAAAAGGGGAAAAAAAAAAGGTGGGGAAAGATGAAATAAGCTATATAAACCAATTAGAAAAGTATAAAACTGTTTATCTTGAAGAGAGCATATTACATGAGGGGAGCGTTCTAGTTCCAACTTCGTGGATAAAAATGTCATCTGGCTTTAATTGCAAAATATTCAACCTACTTATTGTTGGGGCTTAGAAAGATGGCTCAGTCAGCAAAGTGCTTGCCACACAAGCAGGGAGATCTGAGCTCATGGCCCAGCTCCCACATAAAAAGGCAGCCACTGCAGTGCACGCCTGTGAAGGATCCCTAAAGCTTGCTAGCCGTCCAAGCCAGCGGAACCAGCGATCTCCAGGGTCAGTGAGTGACCCTGTCCCAAAAGGGAAGGTGAAGAGCCACTGAGAATAACCAATATGAGCTGTTCGCCTCTGAGCACCTGTGCACATGCGCGTGCAGGGCCATGCACACAGGCATATGCTCCACTCTGGACGAGCAGTCTTATCTTTGGCTACCTTAGGGTTGGTTTTTATGGATTTCAATCAACAACAACAACAAAAATGGGAGCTCCTTGGAAAAAACTCTACTTGAGGTTTTTTGGTTGGTTGGTTGGTTGGTTTGGGGTTTTTTGTTTGTTTGTTTGTTTGTTTTTTGTTTTGTTGTTGTTGTTGCTGTTGTTTTGTTTTCTCTCTACTTAAGTCCTTTGAAAGTTAGGTTTTAGCTCAGGCATAGATGGGTTATCTCTCTCAACTCTGTTCCACCCTCATCCAGGGTTCAGGGAATACCATAAAGAAGGTAAGATCCAGAGATGGAAGAGGGAGCTGTGATATGCTGGCTTCTGGTTATGACGTGGCTGATGCACACAACAACTCTCAGCAGCTATCAGGGTCTGCACAAGATATGGACAACACTGAACCAAGCAAAATCCAGCATGGAATGGCGCAGGGGATCCCAAGATCCCACCCCAGCTGAGTGTTGGTAGTTTATAGCTATTGAGAGAGGACAGTCACTTTTCTTTGAGGATGTGGCCACTGGTATGTTGTTGCCTGTGTTCCAGTGGATGGTCTCATACCTAGGTGCATCTTGCAGAACTAATTGAATTTTCAGGCATGTGATGATGATGATGATGATGATGATAATTTTTTAAAAGAACACCAGGTCAGGAGGGAAATGAAATGAATATGCATGTATAAAATTTTCAAAGAATAAATAAAATATCATTTAAAAATAAAATTTGGAGATTTAAGTGATACATGGACAGTGGAAAAAAAGAGAAACACATAAGTAAATATATAAAATGAACAGAAAAAATGTGACTTATATAATGAACATATAAAGAGTAAAATTTGTAAAAGAAAAAATAATAGAACAGGGTGTGTGGCGCACACCTTTAATCCCAGCACTGGGGAGGCAGAGGCAGGTGGATCTCTGTGAGTTTGATGCCAGCTTGGTTTATAAAGTAAGTCCAGGACAGCCAAGTCTACACAGAGAAACCCTGTCTCAGAAAAAAAAAAAAAAAAGAAAGAAAGAAAAAATAATATTCCCACTGAAATGTCATCAAAGGTCAGCAGTGGGAATTCATTTTTAAAAAAGAATAAAATGCTTTCTAGACATGTAATAACAGTCAGACTTACTTATAGGCAACAGAAAGCAATTTTTTCGTGTGTGTGTGTGTGTGTGTGTGTGTGTGTGTGTGTGTGTGTGTTATTGAGCATATGTACCACAGCATACTTGTGGAGGTCATAGGACAACTTACAGGAGTCAGTTCTCTCCTCTGCAATGTGAGCGCCATGAATGGACTTCTGATCACAGGGCCTCACCCCAGAACACTCAGCTGCTGAGTCATATCATGGGTCCACAAGATAACTAACTTCAAAGAGTAGGGGATCTCAAGCATCTAAACCTGGGTAGTATAAAGTATTGGTGATTTGTCTCAATACAAGCACTGTCATTTTGTAGTTTAAACTGGCTTTACACTATTCCAGAGTACAGTTCAGCAATGGTGTATAGAATGGACAGATGCTTAGCAGCTAAGCAATGAGCTCAACTCCAGGAATTAATCCATGGGAAATAATCAAATTAAAGAGTGAAACATTCTCCATCTACGTAGTACATAAATATGAACATAAACGTGTGTAGGGTGTGTGTGTGTGTGTGTGTGTGTGTGTGTGTGTGTGTGTGTTGGCATTGTATATACAGTCTAATAAAACCATGATACAGTCAAAATCTTTGAAATACTGGGATTTAGTCAAATAATGTGATAGAACACTCCTACACAATAAAATGAGCAGATGTTTAGAGCTAGAGAGATGGCTCAGGGGTTAGCGCCCATGTCACAATCTCCTAAAATCCTAGTTCCAGCGATTTGATGCTCTCTTCTAGACTCTTTGGGTCACTGCATGCATGTGGTACATGTAAACTCATGCAGACACACAGACGTATAAAAATAACTTTAGTTATAATTTAGAATTATATATTGCTAAGGATATAGACCAACAATAAAGTGCTTGCCCAGAATTTTCAAGGCCCTGGATCTGATCCCACTGGGGGAAAAATTTGCCTCTATTATTTTTTTCTTTTTACAGTAAATGTATATCATCAAAGTCTAGAATAATGCAAAAATAAGAATAGTAGCTATCCCTGGGCATTGAGATTTTGATTTCTTTTTTCTTCCTACCATCTGTATAGTTCAACTTTTTACATTGTACATAGTAATTTCATAGTTTAAAAGAAATTTTACTAAACACATTAGCACTTGAGTGGCTGAGAAGAGAGTGGCAAGTTCAAGGCTAGCTTGAGGTACACACTAAAACATTGTCTCTAAAAAAAAGTGGAGGAGTATAAGAGAGGGAGGATGGGGTACCACAGGAGTAAGGAAATGTGGGAAGAAAAAAAGGGGGAAGGGAGAAAGGAGAAGAAAGATGAGAAAGGAGAGAGGGGGGGAAAAAGCTAGCAAAGGGGAAAAGAAGTCTCAGATTTATTGATATTCTTTTCCCCTATCTCTGGAACAGTAAACAACATGATCTTATTAGTCAAAATAGTGAACCTCCAAGCTAGGAATTATCACCCTAATAATTTTCTCTTCTAGTTGTAAATACTTGGTTTCTAAATTGCAATTTCTAATTTCTAGATTGTAACATCTCCTTGATCTATAGGATTTTTTTTTTAATTAATGTGAATTCTAGGTAGAAATGGATATTTGTATTTCTTTTCCTTCCCTGTACTTGTAGCACAGTCCTGTTAGGAATACAGGTAGTGTTTATTCAACAAGTACTACTTTGACTGTCTTATCACAAAGCCCTTGAAAACTATGCCACGCCATTGATGGTAATCTGATATTAGTTCAAAGGCTAAACAGTTGGGTTATCTAAAAGCATGAAATAAATTGACCTTCACTGAGACTTCCTCTAGACCTAACTGATTAACACTAAATAGAGTTAAAATATAAGGTACAGGAAAGAGAAAACTGCCTGAATTGAACGTGTGAATATATAAAATGTCACTAAACTGACAAGCATTTGGTTTTCTATATTACTTAGCAGACAGACACAGGACACAGCACTGTGAACTATGTGGACCATTTCTAAGAACCTCCTATGGAAGCTAGAACCTGACCTCAGAGCTCGAGTATTAAAGACCTTTTTGTCCTCATCTTCTGGGAAGCATCAGGTGGACCCTTGGGAGCCCAGCTGCAGGCATCAAGTGTTTTATATCCATGGAATTTTCAACATAATACAAAATCTAAGTTTCACCCACTTAATACTGTCCAACTTTCAACTTTACTTATACTGAATTATAATTACCTCTGTGAGTCAGTAGGCATGCTAGATTATAGGACCCGCAAAGCCCTAATTAAATGGATTATTGTTCTATTATTGAACTAATGTCAGTTCTTTGCAGTGACTCATCTTTGGTAAAGAACTCGCTGCATTGCAGTTTTCACATCTTCATCTATAGTGTTAAAATAGTGAGTAAAAAAAAAAAACAAATTATGTTTCAAGAAAATCTTTTTTTAATAAATCAAAACCAAATAAATGTTATGAGATTTTTTTTACTTACTAATCATATAATTAGTGAATAAAATAAAGATTCACTTTGAAAACAAAAAAAAGATAGTGAGTAACCCCTCAAGAGTTAAACTGAGTGTGCTAGACCAGCCTAACCTAGGCTGTATGATGTCATCTGAGGCTCCACTATAATTAGTGCTTCGTGGATAAGCAGTTTTTCATTTTCATACAGGTTTTCATCTCTGACTTTCTAACTTTCACAGAATACAGATTTTTGGCCCAGCCTTTCAACTCTTAACTATCTTACAGTCTAGGATTGAAATAGCCAGAACTATCCTGGCAGGAATCTTACAGACCAGGACAGAAACTGTCAAATCCAGGTGCAGTGACTTAAACCTCTAATTCTCCTGCAAAGTGGAGGCAGAAGAATTGAGCATTCCAGGCTAACCTGGGCTACATTGTAAGACTCTATCTTAAACAAACAAAATATTCAAGAAATATTTCAGATATCTTTATCATATATTTTTAATAAACCTATCATTTAGTCACTCTCAATTTTCTCTCCACTTTGCCTATATTCCTTGATATCATAGAATTTGAGGACTGAAGGAATAGCATGACAGTTAAAGATAACTAACTGGCTGATCCTAGGTTCAGTTCCAAGCATCCATATGGCAGCTCACAACCATCAGTAATTCCAGTTCCAGAAGTTCTGATGCCCCATTCTGGACCCATTCGCGTAAAATAAATTTAAATAAACAATAAAAAAAAAAAAAAGAACAAGACATGGTGGCACATGCCCTTAATGCCAGCACTCTGGAGGCAGAGGCAGGAGGATCGCTGTGAGTTCAAGGCCAGCCTGGTCTACAAAGCAAGTCCAGGACAGCCAAGGCTACACAAACAAAAAACAAAAAAGAAAGAAAGAAAAAAAGAAAGAAAGAAAGAAAGAAAATAGAGAATTTTACTGAATTTGAACTAAAGGATACTCTTTTTTTCCCCCTTATTTGGAGACAACTACATAGTCAGGCCCACTGCTATGGACTTCACTTCCTTCATGTTGTAGATGGGTAATAAAAGACCAGAGTATATTTAGAGACCCTTACTTAAGAGATGCCAAGTGCTCACATTTAGCCCTATTTATTGTTTCATTAACAAAGGATTCCTAAGCTATTTATGAGGAAGACTAAAATCTGTCAAATCACAAACTCTAACACTGGTACTGGGGATCTGTGTTTGAAATGACACCCAAGCAGTGGTACTCAGCCAGGGGACACCTGTCTATAGACTGGAATTGCAGGCCTGCTGCTCTAATTGCCTGGGTCAGACAGTGTATTCGTTTGATTGGGGATGTCTGAAAAGTTGTTCTGGGTAGTTCTTTAGATTAAAACGAAACAAACAAATCATTATCACTCCTGTAAATAAGCTCTCAGAGCCTGCCTACTCCCAAAATATATCCCACGAGATGTTGGTAGGCTTGGGATTAAACAAATGAAACACAACTCTTCACTCTAGAATTTCTCAAAGCCTTTGTGTTGTGAGTTCCTCAGAAGAATATAACAGAGTCTATCTCTGAGCTAGTCCCAAAGACTAGTAGAGTTGTAGAAATGCTAAACCAGGTGTACAATGACTTATAAACATGACCTTGGTTTTATACATTTCCAGTCTCATAGTACCTCATAGTAAAGGCTGGTTCCCTGACTGAATTCTCAGCATCTAAGAGGCAGGATTATCATGCAAGGTGTGAAGGAAATATAGGCTTAAGAACTCTTAAAGACAACAAGCGGATCTCTGTCACTTACTGTCATTTGTTAGTATCTCATTTCCCCCTCTGGATTCTTGGCATATATCATAGTCACCACTGAAGCAATGGCTCCCTTGTGAATGACCAATCGGCCTTCCACCTACTAAAACCAAACATAAGGCTCCCTAGATGCCAATGCCTACACTGAGAAGAAAGCTGCAGCTATGGAGCGTGGTTGGAACTGTGACAGCAAAAACACCAGAGGAACCACGGAGCTTAACATGCCTCAGGAGGTGAGAACATCTCACATGTGCCAATCTCTCCAATCAAAGTGGGTCAGCCCTTAGACAAGAACATCGGAGGAACACCAAGAAAGAGAATAGTCTGAGCCCAAGAGATCTAGCTTGCTAGTGTTGGGGCCATTCCAGCATGGGGGCCTTTGCAGAGCCTCACGTGCCAGGCCACACTGCAGGAGGCCAACCATCACACAGCATCCAAAAATGAAGTGACCAATGAAGGTAAGAGGAAACTGAAAAGAGGAGTTGCTGTCAGCAGTTCTGCTCAAGGATGGAGGCAAACTTGTTTGATAGTTTTAGTTAGCTTGGTGCTAAATGGCATGTTCCCTTTTCACTGGAGGAAGACCAGCCAGGGTGGAAACCAAATGGTTGAGAATTAGGGCTTTATGCCTTATCTTTTCATATGGGGAGGAAAAAGGGGGGGGGGGGGAAGAGGTCCACATCTCAGAGTGTTTGAAACCAAATTGTTTTTCACAGTGTGCAGCATGCTTTGATGGAATGGGGGTGGTTTGCATGATGTCATCCACAGGGATTAAGAAAACCGCGTGCTAAGGTTAACAAGCTGCAATCGTAGCAGAACCAGTGAAGGATTAAAGGTGAGCTAATTTATCAATTACTTTTAGTTGCAGAGGGCCCTACAGAGACAGAAGCCAGTATACACATTTTGACAGATGAAAGATCAGCTTGGTCAACAAGGACCCTGACAGCAACGAACATGCTTTCTAACTTCATTTTTCATCCCTAAGAGGAAAAATCCCACTAATGCCAGTCATTGCCATTCAAAAGCAGCCAAAAAGATAACCATAAATAGCTATAAGGTTCTGGAAACCTGCACTGCATCAAATAGACCAAGCCTAGCCTTTGAGCATGGTATCCCTTTCATTAAATTTCACTGTTTTCCTATTAAAACTAACTTGGGGGAAAAAAGCTAACCAAAAATAAAACTAAAAACTGAAGTTTTTAATTACTATATAATTTACTTTCTTTTAAAATAGTGTATTTGGGGCAAAGCATTGTAATGTACACTTGTAGTCTCAGCTCTCTATAGGCTAAGGCAAAAAGATCAAGAGTTTGAGGCCAGCCTGGGCTATCAAACAACAACATAGATAATTTTTAAGTACTTTTTCCATGCATGGAAAATATGAAAAAATTGAGTGATAAGCTTTAGAAAAATGAGCTGTTTACCAAGAGCTAGATATAAGAAGATAGATTTTTTTTTTAATATAGAAAAGAAAAATGGACAATAATGGGGGAAAACAGCTATTTAAATCCTCTGTTGTTTACTATAATAAAGGCAGCAGGGGCCAAAGTTGTGTAAGCCCTGGGCCCTGTTATCTAGTAGGGGAGGTGACAACATAATACAAAATAGACATATCACAGAAGAGGCATGAAAAAGGACATTAGGAAGTTGAAAAGTGGCAAGCCATCATCTGGGAGCAGGAATCAAGAAAACCTTCCTGGAAGACCTTTGATTTGAGGTGTTCAAACTAAGATGTAGACACTGAGCTTGGGGAGTACGTCATGGATGGCATGAAATGAGGAGATGAGCAAATGTTAAGAGAATACTAAACAAGCAAACGAACAAAACAAACAGGCCCTGCATCAGCCGATGCAGCAGTAGACAGATGACTGGATCGTGAGAGTGCTCGTGTCTTCAGTGGGTTAACCTATTGAAGAGCTCACAGCTGAATGAGCTGTTAGGAGCTAAGCCTGGTGAGAAGTGTGTGGCCGAAGTATGTCATCCTTGTCCGTAGCTCCTTCCTATCTGTGTGCTTCCTGGTGACCAAGAGGTGAGCAACATTCCCACAATGCTCTGCTTCAATCTCCTGCCTCCACAATAATAGAGCCAAGCGACCATAGACTGAAACTCCTGGAGCCTAGAGCCAAAACAGTTTTCCCCCTTTAAGTTGATTTTCTCATGCATTTTGCCACAGGGACAAGAGGCTGACTGTGCTGGCTAGTTTTATGTCAACTTGACACAATCTTGAGTCATCAGAGAAAGGGAGCCTCAATCAAGAAAATGCCTCAAGCCAGGTATGGTGCCACATACCTTTAATAGCAGTACTTGGGAAGCAGAGGCAGGCAGATCTTTTGAGGCCAGCCTGATCTATACAAACTAAGTTCCAGGACATCCATGGCTGTTACACAGAGAAACTCCATCTCAAAAAGAAAGAAAGAAGGAAGGAAAGAAAGAAAGAAAGAGAGGAGAGAGGAAAAAGGGAGAGAGAGAGAAGGAGGGAGGGTGGAAGAAAATGAGGGAGGGAGGCAGGGAAGGAAGGAGGGAGAAAAAAATGCATTTTCTTAATTAATTATTGATAGGAGAGGCTCAGCCCATTATGGGTTGTGCCATCCCTAGGCAGATGGTCCTGGGTTCTGTAAGAAAGCAGGCTGAGCAAGCCACTGGAGCAAACCAGTAAGCAGCACCCCTCCATGGCCTCTGTGTCATCTCTGGCTTCCAGGGTTCCTGCCCTGTTTAAGTTCCTGCCCTGACTTCCTTCAGTGATGAACAGTGATGTGGAAGTGTAAACCAAATAAACCCTTCCTTCCCATGTTGCTCTGGTCACGGTATTTCATCACAGCAATAGTAACCCTAATTAGGACACTGACTAACACAGTGCATGTTGGCTTACCAGGAGAAATATGCACACTGAAATAAGATATGAAAAACAAACTCAACCACAGCCATGGAAGCCTGGGGAGGGGGGTAAATGGAGAACTCCAGCTTGGACTTCTTTCCGTAATCAACAGAGACCGGCTCCAGCAGCAGAGAGGTGAAGCCAGATCCAGTTCCCCTGCCAAAGCTGTGGAAAACCAAGAATCCCTGAAGACCTACCAGTGCACTGGTCAACCAGCTTGTGAATTCTGTCCAAGACAAGGTCAGTGGCCTCCTCTCTAATGGTATAGTGGCCATGGGCATAGTTATTGGCAGCACCTTCCTTGCCTGTGATGAGCTGCTAACAGTGGAAGAGCTGGCACTAGGTACCACTGTGAACCTCATCAATAACTATGGGTTCCAGGCCTATGAACACTGCTTGGGGCACATGCTCGCCGATGCCTGTCTCATCTGAAGGGTTTCCACAAATGCCACAGAATTTGCAGTTGAACAGAATAATGGAGGGAGTTGTTTAAAGTGTTTTGGTTTGGTTTGGTTTGGTTTTTTTTTTTTTTTTTTTTTTTTTTTTTTTTTTGGTTTTTGGTTTTTTGAGAAAACCACACAGAATCAGAAAAACAAGCCGTATCTAAAGTGTCCTGACACTGTTACAGTGGGGAGAATTCAGGTGGGGAAAATTTAAAAACTATCATCATATCAAATCTAGTTGGAAGGAAAGAAGAGGGCATCGCTTTGGCGTGGTAACAGAGGGAACCAAGACAGAACATACAGATGTTATTCAAGTAGAATCAAAAGAATTTGACCCCAATTCATATGAAGAAGCAGAGATTGAAGAAAGAAATACTGGCTGGGGATTTGTCTCAGTGGGTGGAACAATTGACTAGCACGTATCAAATCCTGGCTTTGAACCCCAATATCACATAAAGCAGGAATGGTGGCTCGTGCCTGCCATCCCTGTACTCAAGAAGTGAAAGCATGAGATTAGAAGGTCAAGATCTCTTTGGCTACATAGTGGACTGATGGCCAGCCTGGGCTACATGAGACCTTGCATCAACAAAGAAGAAAGACAAGAAGAAAGGACAGAAAGAAGGAAGGAAGGAAGGAAGGAAGGAAAAGCAAAACAGATTGTACAAATTTACATGACAGGAACAATGAAAGAGTGGGGCTGTTTGGATGTCTTTAGTCAAGTCCCTTAAAGTTCTGACAGTCCAGTCTATGTCCAAATATTCATGGAACTTAGCAAGGTTTACCAGGGAGTTGAACTGACAGTTTGCTCTTGTAGAATAAAGGGTGAGTCCCCTTCGGATAGAATCCGCAGTTCCCCAGCAAAGCCTTACAGGCTCTTGTCTTATGCCAGGCACCGTATTGGGCATGCTAAGAGGGATGTAAATGTAAAACAGGCTTCCAAGTATGAGTTGAGAATCTAGTAGTTTTTCTCTCTGAATCTATCACTTATTTGCTTTACACGCAGAGCAAGCACTTTTTTTTTTTTTTTTTTTTTTTTTTTTTTTTGCCCAGCTTGTTTATATCCAGAAACAGTGCTGTGTCTATAGTCACTTGGATACTGGTTGTTAGTTTTGCCAGGTGTAACATTTTCTAGGCTCAGAGAAGGGGTTTGGGAAAGATTATTATCAACAGTCGTAAGGGCGGGTTGGGGTGAGGAGTAAAGTAAGAATTAAAGTCCCAGAGTGAGCACAACAAAGGGGAACTTTGGTTAGAGCCTGAACACACACTCCTCAGTAGCGTGTCGCTTTCCATCAGAGCAAGCCAAGATGGAGCCACCAGCAAGGCGGCTATGGGGCATAGCCAGGTTGAGTTCAAGGGTTGAATCCAGAAACCAGAATGGCAAACATTTCTAAGAAGGGAGCTGTGTGAAGACTGTAGGAATCCTATGGTCCTACTTATCGACCTACTATGTGCACAGCACTGCTTCCTGAGTACGCCCATGCACAGAGCTAACACAGTCTCTGGCATTGTGAAGTTCGTGGTATAATGAGCAAAGTAGATGCTACCAGATTGCCACTATGCAGTAACAAGGGGAGAGGGGGGAATGAGAGACTACCTCACAGGCCTGTTTTAGTTCCTGCTTATCAGTGCCTGCAGTTACAGCACCCAGTTACAAGACAAGTAATCAAAAAGGAGGCTGTAGCTCAGGGGTACAGTGCTTCCTCTCTGTGGGCAAGGGCCTGAGTAAAATCCCTACCACCATATACAGAAAGGGGGGTGTGGTGGTGTCAGGCAGAAAGCAATCAAGACAACACTGAAATATTTTTACTAAATATTGAGTTGCACACCCGTGATCCCAACACGTGGAAAGCTAAGGCAGAACGGACACAAGTCTGATGACAGCCTGGCCTATATAACTATAGCTAGCTAGTGAGCTAACAAGCAAAAAAACTCTTCACACAAGTAAAGACCAGAGAAGCAGAACACTGGACAAAGTGGGAAAGAACTCAGAGTAGGTGCCTGGCACCCACGCTTTCCAAGCACGGAGCCTGGAAGATGGCAGTAAGTGCAAACACTTCCTTTTCCCTGGTCCTTATGTTCAACTCTGCATCTTGCTGATGCTTTAGCTGGCCCAGGTACAATGAGAGGGAAGCCCCAAAACAAGTGAGACAACATGAGTTCTACCAACTTAGGCAAGTTCTATGACTTTTCTAACTCTGATTATTTCTCACTTGCAAATCAAATATCCTACCATCTTGCAAGATTGTTGTGAAGATAAGTGGTGCTAGGGTCTGTAAAAGAGCCTTGTAAGATGCTGTACAGTGAGAACGCACCTGTTCACAGCATCCTCAGAACCCACCTGTACATAGTTGGAGATGAGTAAGTCCCAAAATATTAACTTTCTGGATAGCTTCTATGACATAGTTTATGTGTATGCTTTTCATCTGAATATTTTTATTCCATAAGCCTTATGTGTTTGCTTGCAAAGGCTTTATTTGTAAGTTAACTAACAAACAAAGCCCTTCCCATCAGCTCATTTGAACCTAGGCATGTTCAGTAAAAACTTTTTTTTTTCTTCTATGATAATTTAGCACCAAACAAAAATATTATGCTTGGTGTGATAGCACACATCTTTAATCCCAGCATCTGAGAGGCAGAGGCATGCTTGAGGCCAGCCTGGTCTACCTAGGGAGTTCCAGGCTGGGCAAGGCTACACAGTGAGATCCAATATCAAAAGATTAACTAATTAATTAACATTCAACATTGCATGCTTTAAGTGTTAGGGTATCCAGAGTAGAACTGCTGCAGTGCCAAAATAGTCTGTTAAGCAGGAAACTACATAACTCTTACCACATTCACAGGAGAGAGTGGTAAGGATTCCTGCCACATTCCAGATGAGAAATCTGAGGCTGAAAATGAAGAGCCCAGTCAGTCAGCTGGTAAAGACTGAACTGAGACAGGGACACACATCCAGAGGTTCGCCCTCCTGGCCATGTCTGTCAAACACCAAGGAGAACAGAAGCACCGAGGATCTGGAGGCTGAGCCCTCTACAAGCACTCGTGCTACATCTCTCCACATTTAGGTAAGGGGTGACCGTGGACAGAATCCACCAAAGAAAAGAAACTAAGCATCATAGGAAGCCAGGTGGCACATGCCTTTAATACCATCACTCGAGAGGCAGAGGTAGGTGGATCTCTGTGAGTTCGAGGCCAGCATGGTCTACAAAGTGAGTCCAGGACAGCCAGGGCTAAAACAGAGAAACTCTGTCTCAAAAAAATCAAGGAGGAGGAGAAGGAGGAGGAAGGAGGCGGAAGAGAACGGGGAGGGGGACAAGAAGGAGGAGGAGGAGGAAGAAGAAGAAGAGGACGAGGAGGAGGAGGAGGAGCAGAATAGGAGATAGTTGATTAGTGGGCCAAGGGGATTCCATTGGGGATCCAATTAAAAAATGAAGAAGAGTTTCCTGACAGTAAGAATTATTAAACAAAGAAATGAATTTCTAAATGGAACTAGGTGGTATAAAGAAGGGTTCTAAGCAAGTAAACCTTGTCTTTTTATAGCCCTTGATAAATTCAGTTAGGAAAGTGGAGTCAAATGAATAAATAACAACATTATAGCTAGGGTAAGACCAATGAAGCATGTAAATGTCTATAAAGGGAAGGTTCAAATGCTAAAGAGAGAAAAAGAGAAAAACTTAAAACTCTTTAGAAGTCTGGGGATACAGCAAATTAGGAAAACCACTTGCCTGGCATTCCTGTATTCCATTCCCAGCACTGGGATGTGGGGCTCTCTCTTAAGCCACGAAGTGGCTCGTGTCTGTAATCTCAGCCCACAGAAGGTGAGACAGAAATATCATGAGGTTGACAATTTTCCAAAGGAAGAAGAAAAGGAAGCATTTCAAGATGTGGGCAGAGTCAAGAAGCTCCCAAATAGAGCTGTAATGGTGCAGAAAGAAACGCAAAACTCCACCAGTGGGATCCATGAAACTCAACAGCATCTCCATCACCAAGGAGTAGTTGATCAGGGTTGGCCAAAAGACTTTTGTATTGCAGTACCACAATACTAACTGCGATACTTGCCTCTCTTATCTTATTTTTTAGACTCATTTTCTATGTATTAGTGTTCAGCTGCATTATATGCACCCATCATGTGCACACTTGCAGCCCACAGGTGCCAGAGGAGGGTATCAAATTGTCTTGAAGTTACAGTTATGATCTATCACGTGGGTGCTGGGAACTGAACCCACGTCCTCAATGAGAACTGCAAGTGCTCTTAGTTCCTCAGCCACCTCTGCACCTCAGCCTCCTTCAGTTTTGAGTCTTGATTTTTGCTCTTTTTTACTTTCTTATCTTACCAGTGACATCTTGCTTTTCTAAAATTATTTCTTTAGTTTTGGCTTCAACACAGAGGAAATGAACTATATTTTAGAAAACATAGACTCAAAATATGCATTGCTCCCCAATTGCCCTTATCAAATAAGATTCAGCAGTGAAGGTTTTTAATTAAAAGCTTTGTGCTATTGGCCTTACCTGTTACATGTAAAATGCAGGGTCCAACATGGATGCTAATGTTCCAAATTATGAGTTAACCGTAGCTGTATAATGGAACCTCTAGTGAGCTACCTAATTCTTTTTCCAGCAAATTAGAACACCAGGTTGCCAGGCAAGCTATTTAAAAAAAAAAAGAAAAGAAAAAGAAAGAAAGAATAAAAGACTTTTCAAAAATCATTCTAGCTCAATGCTCCCTTTGTATTACACATAGTGACTTATTTCCACTATAGCTGGAGAATTAAGTTTGAAATACTGTCTAGAATATTCTGCCTCAAAGTGTGGCATGCTGTGCTGCTTGATGGATATCAGGAGCTTGTTAAACATACTCGCACAGTGATGTCTTCACTATTCAAGCCTTGGAGTCATTCGAACATTTCCAACAAGACCAGTGTTCCTGTGACCGAGACTTTAGTTTCATTGGTGCTTAACACAGACCTAGATGAATTTGGTTTGCAGAAATGCAGAACTCATGACTAATTGTCAGCAAGGAGGAGACTTTGTCATAGGTGGTTTTCACTGTACCAAAACATGCACATTGGGACACACGCATGCCTAGAGGACTCAAATCTGGGTTAGATCTACCCTAAAAGTTTCCAATTTAATGATCCCTTCTGATATTAAAGTATGGAAAGAGAAACTTAGTGCCAAGTTTTACATAGATGTAATATTCTACCTAAATACATCTTGGTAGAATAAAAGTGACTCAGTGGAAATATAGATTTTATTAAATCTAGCACTTGGAGATAGAAAAAATAAGCCATAAATTATTTTAAGAAAATATTTAAGTTGCTCATGTTTTCTCAACAATTTGTTTTACTCACTTGCACGGTGGGGGAAGAGAGTATGCTACATCCATAATGCTCGTTAAGGACCTGTGCCCATGGACTCCGAGAACAAGGAGAATTTAAGAACCTTTCAGAGGGAAAATATGATCCTCATTGCTCTTTCCCTTTGCTCTCTGAGACGTGCCTCCTATTAAAATTCTTGGTTTCCAATTTACTTGTTTAAGATAAATGATGCCAAAATTCTGAAAATCATTTAGGGCCACTCAAAATATTTATAAGGGAAGGTAGTTCATCAGAGTGCTTGCCTAGCAGGCATAAAGCACCAGGTTCAATTCTCAACAGCTCATAAAACAGGCATGGTAGCTTACGCCTGTCATCCCGGGACTCTGGAGGTGGAATTGTGAGGACCAGAAATTAAAGGGTCATCTTCAGCTACAGTCGAGGGGGTTTCAGGCCAGCCTGGGCTATGTGAACCCATTTCCAAAAGTAAAATTACAGAAAAAAATGCTATAGTTAACAAAAGGAACTTTGTATCACAAGCTTTAGTCAAAATAAATGAAAGAACAAATGCTATGAGACAAACTAAAACAGAATCAGAACCTTCGGCTTCGCTACCAGATAAATTTGCTTTTGTACTTTTTGAAAGAGCAGCAGAAACTTAGGCTAGAAATCAGTAGTGCACCTAGATTCTTGTGCCAGCTTCCTGTTAGCTCTGTTACCCTTTCTAAGGTTCTGCCCCCTCATTTTGTTTGTTTGTTTGTTTGTTTGTTTGTTTGTTGATAATGTTGTTTTCTAGGCAGGGTTGCTCTATGTCCTGACACTTGCTCTGTAGACCAGGCTGGCCTTGAACTCACAGAGATCCACTGGTCTCTGCCTGCCAAGTGCTGGAATTAAAGGTGTGCACCACCACCACCACCAGCAGCTGGCTTCCTCGTTTTTTAATAAAGAAGAAAAGCATACAGACAGCTGCGTCCGCTCTGCTTTCCTTTCTGGGAAACATGCTCCATAGCTGGCAGACACACCCCTCATTCCTGGAGCTCTTGTCCCCAAACTCGCTTCACCATGGGGCCTTACTACAGCCCATATCTTGAGAGAGACACTCCATTCCTCCCATCTCATGGTCCAGGGAAAACTCTCCCTCTGGTCCTCTCTTCACCATTCTCACCAGCATCTCTTGCTGTCTTCCTTCAATCACTCAGAGCTCTCTCACTGTCATCCCAGTGGCAGTCAGTTTACAGGGAGGCTGTTCCTGCCACTTTTTGACACAGTAAGGCTAGCTGTGACCAGAGAAAACAGACAAGAGAAAGAAGTAAATGTCATCCAAAGAGAAACTCTTCAAACATCCATGTAAAAAAATCTGAGTGTGGCTACAAATGCCTATGACCCCTGCACTAGAGGATGGAGACAGATCCTGAGAGCTTGCTGGCTAGCCAGCCTAGGCAAAATGACAAGCTTCTGGCGCAGTGAAAGGCCTTCCTCAAGAAAACAGGGCAGAGTGACAGAGGAAGAAAGATAAAGTCCAACTCCAGCCTCCACATGTGCCCACATGGTCATGCACATCTACATACACACACACATACCACACATATTCTACATACATGCTCTTTCCCTCCCTCTCCCCAGCTATATCTCTGTCTCTGTCTCTCTGTCTCTCTCTCTTTATGTCTCTATCTTTGTATCTCTGTCTGTCTCTGTCTCTCTCTCTCTCTATGTCTCTATCTTTCTCTGTCTCTGTCTGTCTCTGTCTCTCTCTCTCTCTCTCTCTCTCTCTCTATCTATCTATCTATCTATCTTCCTAACACACACACACACACACACACACACACACACACACACACACCAAGTGAACACATTAAAAAAATAACAGAACCAATCTACAGAGTAAGTCAAGTGGCGGGATACAAAGTCAATACACAAGCATCAGCAGCATTTCTATACAGCAACAATGAATTATCCACAGAAGCAACCAAGAAAATAATCTTACAATAGCATCAAAAACAAAATGCTCAAAAAAAATTTTTAATTATACAATTAAAAAAATATATCACCACACTGAAAACTAAGCAACATTAGAAAAATTGAAGAAGACACAAATCAATGGGAGGAACAGCCCGATTTCAAAATGGGTAAAGAATCTGAAAAAAAAAAAAAAAAAACTCAGAGGAATATGTACAAAATGTTCAACATGTATGAGGAAATGCTTGATATTGTTAACCATCAGGGACTGCAAACTGAAGTAACTATGCCATTCCACACCTGTTATCACACTGTTATCAAAAAAAAAGACAAGTGATAGTAAGGGTTGGTGGGACTGTAGAGGAAGGCAACCATTTGCTCCCTGTTGGTAGAACGGAAATCAGCATTCATCCTGCAAGACCTATAAAAATACTTCGAAAACTGAATGATAGGACCCCATCCAACCCAGCAATCCATTTTTGGACACAGACCCAGTGGAAATGAAATATATCTGTCAAGAGATATCTGCATTTCTGTATGTATCGCATCACTATTCACAATGGCCAAGGTATGGATAAAAGATACAAGATAGGTTCAAAACTGATAGATAGATAGAAAGGGGGGGAAAGGGTAAAAACTGGCAGATTGAAAAAAAAAAATTCCAGACATTGCAGCACACATCTTTAGTCCCAGAACTCAGGAGTCAGAGACAGGGAGCTCTCTTGTGAGTTCCAGGACAGCCAAGGCTACATTGTGAGAGCCTGTCACAAAACACCAGAAAAAAAGAAAGTGGAGGAAGAAGGGGCAGAGGAAGAGGAAGAGAAAAAAATAAGGAAGAATTTTAAAATGGAAAAATGTTTTTTAAGTCTGTGGATGTGGGAGAGAGAAAAATTGAAATCTTATTTGATCTTAAAGAGAGATTGGAAGTCCTAACTTTAGGCTTTTCCCAAGCTCCGCTGCCATCGGCCTCTCTCCACTCCACTCCATACCTAACATGGACTGACTTATCTGCCATTGCAATAACTCACAAAGATTTTTGCCAAGGACTCTATGCACCACCACCACCCCCCTCTGCTTTCATCATACACACCTTGCAAAATGGCAGCTCAAATGTAAACGACTGTGGTCCAGGCCACAGCTGAGCAGTCACATCATGCTGCAGAAAACAGTAAACAGAGACCGAAAGCATCAACTCATGACCAGCAGTCTCAAAAAGACTTTCAGGGACGCATGATAATTCCACAGTATTTCTCAGGCCATCTCACACCCCGCTGTCTAGGAGCGTGTTTCAAATCTTTCCTCAGGCCCTCACTTCTGAATTGTCCTTCACCCTATCGATGCGAAGATCTATGCCCCCCCCCCTTTCAAAACAGTTTCATAGCTTTGGCCTTCCTTTAGCAAAACGAAGGAAATTACTTCTTTCTGCTTCCAAACGGGCCTTTATAGGCAACGGGCCAGACTTGCTTGAACCAACAACACCAGCATCATTCAGAAAATTACTTTTGTAAAGACAAATTCTCTGCTTGCACTGGGCATAGTAGTTTGTATCTGTAACCCCAGCACTTGGGACTCCCACAAGTTTGAAGCTAGCCTCATCAACACAGCAAAAAGCCAGATCTCATAAACAAAAACAAACGCACAGGTCACGTTCTCTACTCACGGAATCAGAAATTCTGGGAGGGAAGGCAGCAAGCTGTGTTTTGACACACCTTCCAAGTGACTGTAGATAAAACTGAGAACTAATTATATAACAGAAATGGAAAGCTGAACTCCAATCCAAGTTCCTCTCCCCTTGTGCCTTCTCAGTCTTGAATACTAATCCTTTCTCTCCCGGTCGTTTTCAATTACTATAGACAGTTTAAGGTCGCTATTAATGCGCCTTTTCTTTACCCAGGACCATGTCACATGATTGGCGTCATCTTAGAGTGCTCTGGCCTTCAAAACACTATATTCCTTTGGTTTTCCTCTTGCTTATACCACTCTACTTTTTCTTTAATTGCTTGGATTGTCCTTTCTCCCCATTAACTATTAACAATTTTCCCTTTTGTTTAATACTAGCAATTTCTCTAAGTAAATTGTATTGCTTTTGAAGTTCATCTATAAATAAATTTCTACTAATAGTGCAGGCTGCTGCCCAGGTCATATTATATCTGCAGGGTCCTCCAAGAATTGTAGATGCTTGAAATGCATAATCCCTCTCCACAAAAAGTAAGAATCCCAATTTTTCTTTTTCTTTTTTTTTTGTTTTGTTTTGTTTTGTTTTGTTTTGTTTTCCCCCCAGCAAAATGGTACCCTCTTTCTTTTCTTCCTGGATGACCTTTCTTTCTCTTTATCTAATTGTCAGCTCTTACCATTCGTTTGGATCTCAGTCCCAACATCTCTCCCTTAAAATAGCTCCCTGTTCCAGCCTAATATTCATCATACTGAAACTTCCCTTCGTTTGTATTATTTAATTGGCTCTTGTCTCCTTACTATGAGCAGTCTGCGAACAACACTGTGCTGATTTGCTAAATATGATGTCCCCAGTTTTAGGCACGGTTCCTTGCACAGAGTGGTCAATTAATAAGCTCATTCATATAAGAAAGCATAATGTTTCTGGAGGTTTGGGTTGCTTTCTGACCAAATTAATATTTTCCATGAACACAGATGACTCTAGCAACTTAGAAAAGACCTATATGTTCACTCCTTAAAACAAAAAGCTTAAGAGGCTGCAAACAACCCAAGTAGAGTTTCCAGCCCTACCCCCACATCAGTCAGCTCACAACCACCTGTAGGCCCGATCCGAGGGCTCCAACTTCCTCTTTTAGCCTCTGAGAGTCCCTGGACTTGTGTGCCCATACCCATGACAGGCATATTCCCAACTTTTAAAAACACAAATGAATTTTTTTTTTTTAATCTTTTTTTTTTTAAGATGAAGAGAACATTAGGGCTTGGCAGATGGCTCACTGGATAAAGTGCTTGCCACACAAGTAGAAGGACCTGAGTTCAGATCCCCAGAGCCCACGTAGACATGGTGGCCAACCATTAATCCCGGTGTTCTGATGAAGAGAAAGACTACTTGGTGCAATGAGCTTGAGGCTCATCACAAAACCCTGTTTCAATATAAGAGGTGGAGATTAATTAAGGAAGACACCCCAAACCAACCTTAGGCTTCCATATGCATGGGCATACCCACACATACCAACAGAAATGCATACCCACATATACACCAAACACATCTACATACCAAAATAAAAGTACTGGAAAGTAGACTGAGCTCTACATACATCTTTAACAACAGGGCATCCACACAAAGGGAAATTGCTCATCACTGGTCAACATGAAAGCAGAGGCAGGAAACAGAGCAGCACTGCAGTCATCCTGGGATGTCACACAAACGCTATAGTGATACTGTCCAAAGAGGGAAGCTATGTTCGTGTGAGGCGTCAGCGTTCTGTTAACCCCTCTAGGCGATATCAATCAAGGTTCTCAAACACAAAAAGAGCAGATCAGCTCCTTTGTACGTTTCCAGCATTACCTTTGTACTTTGCCCCTCTCACCCTGTGAATGTTTTTGTGTGTTTTAGATGCCAAGGAAACCATGAAGTATATGAGAAGACACAAAATGCTCAAGGAGCAGAAGCAGATTGATCACAATTTGTCTACTCTGCAGTATTTCAAAAGATGAGACACAAGCCGGGGGTGGGGGCGCACACTTTTAATCTTCGCACTTGTGAGGCAGAGGCAGGCGGATCTCTGAGTTCAAGGTCAGCCTGGTCTACAGAGCAAGTTCTAGGACCTCCAGGACTACACAACGAAACCCTGTCTCAAACAATTAAAAAAAAAATGGCTGGGCAGTGGTAGCACACTCCTTTAATCCCACCCAGCCCTTGGCAGGCAGAGATAGGAGGATCTCTGAGTCCAAGGTCAGCTTGGTCTACATAGTGACATCCAAGGTTATATAGAAAAAATCATGTCTCAGAAAAAAAAAAGAAAAGAAAAGAAAAACATAAAATGACATTATTTCTGTGCTGCCACCATTAAAGCCGGCAATGCCTGCTTGTCATTAATGTACTCAAACTATGAGAATTTAGATAGAAACTAGGTATGGAACAACCCCACTGGCCTAAAGAGAGGTTAGCTTTGGCGCACAGAAATAGCAAGTCAGAAGTCTTTCTAACTCTGTCAGATGATCAGTATGTCACAGCTTTCCCCCATGAGGGGAAACAAAACTTAATGATCATTGAGTCTCTCTGAGAACAGCCAAAATCACGTCAACAGATGGGTGGCTGTCAATTAGCCATTTGTTAACCAGTGTGGGTCTCTTGGCAGCTCTCAAAACCTCAACAAAATGAGGGGGGAGGCATGAGCAGGGATGGAAGGATAAGGCCTCCTGAATCTCATTTTTAATTTTTCATCCTATTTTACATGCTCGATAGGAAAATAATATGGTGGAGAAATAATGACATAAGAGGCAGGTGTTCGTTTTGCCAAGACCTTTCTGGGCTTCTGGGCTCCTCAGAAAAGTAACCTTTCGAATATTAAAGTTAGCCATCAAAGGCAGAGAGCACAGTCTGAACTCTCTCCAGTTACTTTAAAGACACAAACAACTCTGAGATTCCATCTTACACCCATCAGAATGGCTAAGATCAAAAATTCAAGTGACACCACATGCTGGCGAGGATGTGGGGAGAGAGGAATACTCCTTCATTGCTGGTGGGAATGCAAACTAGTAGAGCCACTTTGGAAATCTATCTGGTGCTATCTCAGAAAAAATGGGAATAGGGCTTCCTCAAGACCCAGCTATTCCACTCCTTGGAATATACCCGGAAGATGCTCCAGCACACAACAAGAAAATTTGCTCAACCATGTTCATAGCAGCCTTATTCATAATAGCCAGAACATGGAAACAGCCTAAGTGTCCCTCAGTAGAAGAATGGATAAAGAAACTGTGGTACATATACACTATGGAATACTACTCAGCTATTAAAAACAAGGAATTCCTGAAATTTGTGGATAAATGGATTGAGCTAGAAATGATCATAATGAGTGAGTTAACCCAGAAGCAGAAAGACTCAAATAGTATATACTCACTTATAACTGCATACTAGCCCAAGGGGCATGTCCCACCAAAGCCTTCACTTACCAGGAAACTGGGACAGAGGGGAGGACATTCTATTGGGACTCTAAATGAGAGAAACATGGGAGAATAGCAAAGTAGAAGGATCCAGAGGGTCCTAGAAACCTACAAGTAGAACATTATGATAGGCAGATTTGGGCCCAGGGGTCCCGCTCAAACTAAGGCACCAGCCAAGGTCAATATAGGCGGTAATCTTTAAGCCCCTACCCGGATCTAGCCAATGGTCAGAACATACTCCACAGTTGAGTGGAGAGTGGAATATGACTTTCTTACGTACTCTGGTGCCTCACATTTGACCATGTCCTCTGGAGGGGGAGACCTGGTGGCACTCAGAGGAAGGACAGCAGGTTACCAAGAAGAGACTTGATACCCTATGAGCATATACAGGGGGAGGAAATCCCCCTCAGGAACAGTCATAGGGGAGGGGAATAATGGGAAAATGGGGGGGAGGGAAGAATGGGAGGATACAAGGGATGGGATAACCATTGAGATGTAACAAGAATAAATTAATAAAAAAAAAATAAAAAATTAAAAAAAAAAAAAAAAGACACAACAGGACTGATGAGCACCTGAAATCCCAGAGGCTATGGCAGCACATGCATGCTCAAGCCAGACTGGTCCCAGCACTGAGAGAAGGAGGTGGACATCTCCAATGAAATGTCACTAGGTACATCAAACACACTCCAGGACAGGCCCCATACCCAAGAGCAATCAACCAACAGACAATAAATTCCATGAATCTGGGTGGACTTTTTGTTTGTTTTGTTTTGTTTTACTGAGCTTTGTGTTGCTGTTGTTTTAACTTTTATTTTTTGTTTCTGATGGTGATTTTATTTACTTATTTAAAATCTATTTTCTTAATTTATTCATATTAAATCTCATTTGTTATCCCATCCCTTGTATCCTCCCATTCTTCCCTCCCCCGCCCCCATTATCCCATTATTCCCCTCCCCTATGACTGTTCCTAAGGGGGATTACCTCCCCCTGTATGTGCTCATAGGGTATCAAGTGGTGATTTTATTTTTGAAAGAGAGAGAGAGCACATGAAATTGGGTAGACAGGGAGGTGGAAAGGACCTTGGAGGAGCTGGGAAACAGGAAAAAATAAATAAATAAAATTTCAATAAAAATGGGAAACAATGAAAAATTATCAATGCATCATAAAAGGAATTTTCATAAATATCATTATAAAATAAATTCATAAATGCATCATAAAAAGTGTTTTATTCTAAAATTTCCATGTCTGTTTCTTCATCAGAATATTAAATGCTAATGTTCCAAAGCAAATCTGAATATTTTACATGGAAAAAAATGTATCTGTGAAATAATTCTTCATCTCTAAGATGGAGAATCAGCAAGCTAATTGCTAAAACTTGTGTTCAAACTCATAAAACGTTTTTTCAGATTCCATCAGAACATGGTGATCATACCTATAAGTCCTAGCTGGTAGGAGAAACAGGAGTATCATGAGTTCAAGGCCAGCCTAAGCTACATTGTGAGATCCCATCTCAAAAAACTAAGAAGAGGGGCCTTGTCAGTGTGAAGGCTTGCCACACAAGCCTGCTAACCCCTCTAGAAGCCACATGAATATAGAAAGAGAAAACCAGCTCCGCAGTGTTGTCCTCTGACCTCCACACCTGCCCAAATAATAACAATTAATAAATTTTAAGCCTAAAAAAGACAAAAACATAAGCTACCAAAATTATAGTGCAAAAAGCAAGCTAGACTGATGCAACACCTTCAGTGTTGCACACAGAGCCCAAGACATAAGAACTTTAATAGCTTCTAGATCAAGGACTTCTCAGATTGTCCTAATAGTTCTGGGGAGCGGAGTGGGGATCTTGCTACACTAGTTCCAGTTCTTGGTTCTGCAGTTCTACAAAGCTGATGGGTGATGACGTTGTTCAACTTTGCATCACCTAGTGAGTATCACCATCAGCTGTCTTAGTTAGGGTAACTATTCCTGTGATGAAACACCATGACCAAATCAACTTGGGCATGAAAGGATTCATTTCAGCTTACACGTCCTGGAAACAATCCATCACTAAGGGAAGAGTATAGTCCATCAGGGCAGAAACTCAAACAAGGCAGAAACCTGGAAGGATGCTGCTTAGTGACTTGCTCACCATGGCTTGCTCAGCCTGATTTCTTATAGCTTAGGATGGGACCACCTAGGATGGGTTGGGCCCTCCTCTGTCAATCACTAGTTAAGAAAGTGCCCAACAACTGTATCTTATGGAGGCATTTCCTCATTTGGGGTTCCCTCCTTTCAGATGACTCTCGCTTGTGTCATGTTGACCATAAAAATAGCCAGCACAGTTCCTTACAGTGATACTCAAACATCAGAGGCCATCAGCATCACCCACAGAGCTGGTCAGTACACAAATTGCTGATCCCACACAGTTTTCTGATTCCTATGACCACAGGAGTATGGACTGGACTGATATTGTAGCCAGCAAGGAATCGCAGCAGCCACCAGAACCTTGAAGAAGTAAAACACAGATCCTCTCCCCACCATGGGGCTGGGTGGTGCCGGAGCACTTCATCTCCAGCACGCTCATGGCTAGCCCTACTTTGTAGGCTATGGTTGCAGGCCACATACTGGGGAGGTAGTATCCTTGAGAATTGTGTTTCACAACTTGGATGTTTTCCCTTTTCAAACTCATTGGAAAATACTGACAAAGAGCAAAGACTCACCACAAACTCTACAAAGGATCGCAAGCACCATGGTCTATGATTTCCTTTCACTGGTCTTTTAGGAAATGAAAAATTGCCTGGGCATGGTGGCACATGCCTTTAATCTCAGCACTCAGCATTTAGGAGGCAGAGGCAGGTGGATAGCTGTGAATTCAAGGCCAGCCTGGTCTACACAAAGACTCCAAGACAACCAAGGCTACAAAGAAATCCTGTCTTAATAAATTTTTAAAAAGAAAACAAAAAGTTGGAGTAGGTGTGGCTTTGTTGGAGGACCTGTGTCACTTGGGGTGGGGAGTGGGACAGTGAGGGGGTGTGGCTTTGAGGTCTTAGTTGCTCAAGTCAGGCCCAGTATATCACTCTCTCTTCCTGCTGCCCATGGATTTGGATGTAAAACGTTCAGCTATTTCTAAGCATTATGTCTTCCTGCGTGGCACTGTGCACACACCATGACAACAATGGGATAAAGCTCTGAACCTGTAAGCCAGCCCAAATGAAATGTTTCCCTTTAGAAGAGTTGCCATCCTCATAGCACTTATTCATAGCAATAAAACCCTAACTAGGACAATGGCAGAGACTATCATCTCAGCACTTGGGAAACTAAGGCAGAAGAAGCCCAGTTTTGGTCAGGATTCATTTTTGGCACAGATCAGAAGAGTTCATCCACCTAGAATTCAGATTTCTTGTACCTATGTACTGCACCCTGAAATGATGAGCCACTTTTCTGTGAGGTCTTACATCGCAGTGACAGGGAATCATGATGAAACAGCCTCCTGCAGATGCCCCCACAGGATAGGAGGGTAGCTTAGGGAAGGAGCACGTCTCACCATTTTCACGTGACCTTATTGCACCATTTTGGTCAGAAACTCCTTTCTGTGATTGAGCATGCCAGAGACAACAAGATTGTTACTTGTCACCTCCATGTCACCCACAGTCCAAGGCAGAGAATAGTACAAATGCCCTAGGGCCCTTCATCAAAGAACCCAATTTTTCAATTTCTATTTCTACCAAAATGCATGTTCTACTCCTTTGAGAAGCACAGAAGTCTTGTTAAAATGTGTTTTATCCAGTAGAATGAACACAAGATGTCAACAGTGTTCACCATGGTAGAAGTGTGTGCATGCAGCCATAAGCATCTCCAGGAGCCATTATGGGTCAGACCACGTATAGGCAATGTGAAAATGGAGCAGGAACTCGAGGCTTGGGGAGCATGTGCTGATCATAAGGCAGAGACCAGACAATAAATAAGCAAACAAATCCAAAGGAGAAGCTTCCCTATTACACTGCAAGGTCAGAGAAGGCTTCTCTGGTAAGGGTAGCATAAGTCATGAAACAGTCAACCCCAGTATTCAGAAAATTCCCTAGGCAAAGGGACTAGAGCGATGGCTCAGAGGTTAAAGACTCTGGCTATTCTTCCAAAGGTCCTCAGTTCAATTCCCAGCAACCACATGGTGGCTCACAACCATCGGTAATGAGATCTGGTGCCAATAAATAAATAAATAAATAGATAGATAGATAAATAAATAAATAAATCTTTAAAAATTTTTCCTAGACCAGAAAAGCTCCTGAGGCCTCAACCTTACACAAAGAACTGCAGCCAGTGGAGGAAAGCTGGGAGCTAGGGAGTTGGTCCTCCCCAGAGAAGAGCACACCAAACGTTCAGCCCTGAAAGCATGCACACAAGTAACATTGTGTAGGTAGACTCAACAGGTTATATTTAGGAACACGCACATACACACACACACATGCATGCACACATGAAATAACAATTGATGAAAAAGAGGTCATGAATTTGAAGGATAGTATAGGAAGGGTTTGGAGTAAAGAAAGGGAACAGAGAAATGTTATAATTAAAATACACTCTCAAAAATAAGTTCCCTAGGCCACACTCACTGTGTTACTGGATAGTTAGAGTCAAGGGGGCTATTTCCAATGACACATAAATGGGAAAAATTTGACATCAGAAGAACTAAGTGTTTCTTGGAAAACAGGATGTGGGAAAAGAGTACAGGGTGGCACAAGAGGCCTCAGGTTGCCACCAAATGCATCTAGGTATGTTTTCCGAGTAGCTTACATGATGAACCACGTCTCTCAACTATTTTCAAACAGGCTTATTGAGCCAGCCAAGCTCCAATGCGGTAAGGTTCTAACCCCGACAGTGAAATTATTATTTTCAGGTTTGAGCAGCCGTGAGGCCCAGCCCCACAGGAACACACTTCAAAGACTTGGCAGTTGTTCTCAATCTGTCCATTTCTGAAGCAACAAAGAACAGCACTGAACTCCTGTCTGTCCGGGGAGCATAGTTAATCAAAGTTCACCCAGGACTCCTGCTAGGCAGACCCAGGTTAAAGGTTCTTCGTTGAATTCAAAGGAATAGTACACAGTACCTCAGCCCAAATCTAAAGCATGGTGAGCCTCTTTCTCTCCTCTCCTCCCCTCCATCCCTACCCACCCGATTTCTTTGCATCATCCATTTGAACAGAGTCAACTTTTTTAAAAAACATATTTATTAATTCTTTAAAAAGTCCATACAATGTATTTTGATCAGACTCACCCTCCATCGCTCCCCCAGATCCTTCTAGAACCATTCCCACTATCCCCCTGCCCCTCCACTTTATGCCCTCTTTTTAAAAATAACTTGTCCTGTCCAACTTATGCTGCCTATATACTCCTGTGTGATGCCATCCATAGAAGTGTGCTTGACCTACCAGTGGTCACACCTTAAAAGAAAACTTACTCCCCCTCCCCCAAGAAGAAATCAACTATCCGTAGCTCCTCAGTTAAGGGTAGGTACCCATAAAGCCCTTCCACCTTCATGCTAGAATGTTGATTGGCGTGATCTGGTACATACCTCCTGCACTCAACCAAAGTGGCTGTGAGTTCGGGAAAGCAGTGGTTCTATCACATTTAGAAGACAGTTTCCCTTTGGACTTCTTGTGGCCTCTGGCTCTTACAGTCTTTACACTCCCTCTTTCTCAATGGTCTCTGAGCCTTGATCAGGAGTGATAGAGACGTGTCATTGTGGCTCAGCAGTCCATTGATACTTAGCCTCTGCATTTTGACCAGTTTTGAGGTCCTGCATTAACCTCTGCCTACTGCACAAAGAGATATCTGCAAGTAGAGCTACTTAGATAGTCAAAAACAATTGCCTCACTTAGGTTTACAGCTTGCTTATTGGTCTGCTACTCTTAGTTTTCTTTCACATTCAAATGGGGCAGTACTTGGTGTTCCCACTGGGCTTCTTAAATGGCGAGATGAAAGGGCCATAGGGGGCAATTGTGAACTGGATGGTTGGTCTGGTTAAATGTGTGGAAAGTGCACGCTATGGCTGCAGAACTCCTCTATCTTGCTCTTGACTAGTCTTCTACTCCTTGGGCTTCCCAGAGCTTTCTTCTAGGGAACACGCACCCCTATTTAGCCTTTGTACATCATTCCTAACTCTGAACTTCCTCATTCTCTTTTGTGTTTCACAACTTACTGTCTTTATTCCCATTCCAATCCACACTCTGATTGGGGCTTTCAGCTGGTTAATTTGACATTTTAATTCTAACGCAGTGTCTTGCCATGCTACTGTAAGCAGCATCAACATGACATGGGAAGTTATAAAAATGTACCTTCTCTATTCCCCATCATGGTCTATGCCTTTGCATGCCTTTTGGGTGATGGGTTCATGCCCTAGAGATTGAAAATAAAAAATAAATACTGTTTGGAATATAAATGAAGAGTAATAGAGATTGTCACTTACAGATGTCTGTCTGGTTTTTGCAGGGTCTTTTAAGTCTTTTTATAAACACACAGTTATGAAAATTAACAGGATCTAGTGTGTAGACCATTCAACAAAGTAGACCATGTAGTGGCTACTGACTTCATTGATGACAAGGAAGCTAGAATTAGAAAGGACCATGGAATGTGCATTCAGACGCCATCAAAACACCTCACCAGAAGGGGAAGGGCAGGTTCAAATGCCGTGGCACTCAGGACAGCCTCTGATCAGCATGGAGAGTAAAAGGTCTCTTAAAGCACCCTCCCTCGGGATATTAATGGCCAGCCTCTAATCACACATCATTTATTGAATGTGAAAGGAGGTCTGCTGTGGGCAAGGTGTGATGACCTGGCAATTCATTTTACTTCTTGGAGTCACAGACCAGTTTCTCTGGGTTCAGTGGGGTCAAAGAGCTTAAAACGTTATCTAGGATAAGACAAACCCATAATTTTCTCTTGCTTTATTCTTCTATTTTTTTCCTTTAACGATTAATTAAGAGATGTACCTTAAGACACATGAGATGAAGTTGCATCAATCTTTATGGTGATTCATAAAAGCTAGTGTCTACAAAATCAAGCTTGCTTAGAAACCCACAGGCCAGAACTCCCATCAGAGGGAAACATTCTTCCCAAACCTTACCCATAGCCCAGTCTTCCCTGTACAGTAACATCCTCCTGGGCTTAAATTTTCCATCAAGACTCCGACTTCTCTGCAAAACCCTTTCAGAGTGATGTGCCTTCTGGCTGGCAAGGTTTGAAAGTCAAGAAAACAAGCCATCCAGGGCTAGCACTGAGCTAAGAAAACATTTTCTGCATGACATTTAGGGCCAAATGAGGGACCAACAGTCTTCATTCTTTTACTCGGGACTAGGTTTATGTCTCCACGGGCAACGTGAAATGGAGTGTGGAGAAATGATCTCATGAAATAAATTAGTTTAGACAGGATGCCTGGTCTGTTTCTACCCCCACTGTAGAGTGTGTGTGTGTGTGTGTGTGTGTGTGTGTGTGTGTGTGTGTGTGTGTGTGTGAACAAAGGACTTGTATACCAGCAACAGATTGCAGCTTTTTGTCTGCATCTCACCACTTATGGACCAGATGACCTTCACCTTGAGATTTCCTTCTTTATTATATGACCCTGTAGGACTGAATCAATCAGGGTAGAGAGGAACAGAGAGACATAGAAAGACAGAACTCTGGTGATGTATCAAAACCCCAACATTGCTGCCACCAAATGTCTCTTCTAATTTTTGCCTCTAGTTCTGTGCAGACATATGATACCATTTCTTGGGTACATGCTGACACACCACAGCTTTGACCTCTCAATGTCTCCCACCATGATCTCCGAGCTATACATTTCCCAACAGTAGGTCAACCCACAATCCCTATAATGATCCCTACCATAGCTGCCTCCAGAACAAGATATCAGAATAGGAAATTGAAGCTGAGGCTCTCATGTGAAGGGCCAGGGCATTAATCAGGCTGAGCACACTGGGGGATTTTCAGCTGAGTTGACTGGTTGGGTTCATAAAATCCCTTTCATTTTTCATCAGGAGATTCCAAGTCTTATATATTTATTATCCCTCTCATTATGTCACAGCCAGCAGCATATTTTGCTTGTAGCAGTGCCTAACTGGGAATAATTTTGGAAACCACAATGCTTGTGAGGCTCAGGTTGCTGGGGCACCAGCAAGCCAGCCTTGGTCTTTATTAACAGAGGTAAATATGGCTTGCATTTACACCCTGGTGTGCCCTGCCATGATGGTGTTTTTTGTTGGTTTTTTTTTTTTTTTTTTTTTTTTTTCTCTCTCTCCGTACTAACAGCTACAGAACATTCTGCCTGGATTTCTCCACTCGCCCTGCCACCTCCACCTTGTAGCAGTTTCAAGGAACCTAGTGGAAACATAATTTATGTCACTCCTCGTCTTCATACTGAAAGGCATTGACCATTGAATGGCAAGAGCAATAACAGTTATTTTCATGGCCAATGTGCCTTGGTGAAATATAGTACACTGTCACCTCTGCCGCCTTCACGCCACAGTCTACCCTTAAGAAACTGGTGACCATGGGAGGTTGTCAATATAGATCAACCTAAGAGGAAAAATATGTTCACCAAAAAGTTCTTTGGCCTGTACTATGATACACAAGGAGCAGGGTACTTACAGATGGATTTCTGCCTCTTTAAATGTTTCCATTCTTTTCCTACACTGCCTCCTCTGTGAGTTCATCTGGCTCATATTTGACCATAAAAGAGTGAGTTTCGGTCATTCGCTTTCCATAAAACACAATTTGAGTCTTCAGAAGTAGAACATTTATATACTTCACCTTAGCGTCGTCTTTATCAACCTAATGAGATTATTAACACTGTTCTCTCTGATTGGGAAAAATGTTGAGTTCTCAGTGCAGATGAGATTAAAAAAACATACAGGCAGATAGAGAAGAGAGAAGAGGGCGAGCGGTGCCAGCAGGAGAGGAGGAGAAAGAAACAACGGGAGGGAAAGAAGACGAGATTTATGCTTTCACACTTCAGAATCCAGAAGAATATCGGCCTCGGTGCAGGGCGTGTGTAAAGTTCCATGAGTCACATCCCAGCAGGGTTCCTACAACCCAGGAGGACACCAACAAGAAGTCAGCCAGACTGGCTCCTGTCTTCCAGTCACTCCAGAAATTCATGACCACACCACCTTAAAAAAAAAAAAAAAAAAAAAAAAATCTTGGGGCTTGAGAGATGATGGCTCAGTAGTTAAGAACACATGTTTCTCTTGAAGAGGACCCAAGTTCGGTTCCCAAGCACAGACACATAGTAGCTCACAGCCATCTGGAACTCTAGTTCAAAGAGGGATCTGACACCCTCTTCTGCTCTCCCCAGGCGTGCACACACATGCATGGGCGCACACACGTATATACAAAACAGTCATATATATGATTGTTATCTTATATATCTAAATATATAAGTTATGTATTTGGATATAATAACTTATATGTCCACATGTGGTAAAATAAAAGAGAAATATATTTCCATATATGGTAATATTTACATGTTATATCTTTTTATATATTTAATCTCAAGATGAGGCTAGAGAGACGGCTCAGGTTTTAAGAGCACATGCCACTCTTACAGAGGACTCCAGTGCGGTTCCCAGCACCCATGTCAGGAGACTCACAATGGTCTGTAATTCCAGTCACGACACTTTTTCTGATAATCTAGGCTCATTTTACTCATGCTCAAGAGTAGACACATACACACACACATTTTCATATATACACAATTTTGTTTTGTTTTGTGTGTTTGGAGACAGGGTTTTTCTATGTACTTTCTGTATTCCTGGATGTCCTGGAACTCACTCTATAGACCAGGCTGGCCTTGAACTCACAGAGATCCTCCTGCCTCTGCCTCCCAAGTGCTGGGATTAAAGACATATGCCGCCACCACGCCCAGTATAATTTTAAAATTAATTTTAAAATTATCGGGCTGGAGAGATGGCTCAGAGATTAAGAGCACTGGCTGCTCTTCCAACCTTCCTGAGTTCAGTTCCCAGCAACCACATGGTGGCTCATAACTATCTATAATGAGATCTGGTGCCTTTCTCTGGCATGCAGGCAGAACACGTATACACAATAAATAAATAAAACATGTTTTTTAATCTCAAGAAATACTGGTTCATGGGGTAAAAGTTCCTGAAGACCTGAGTGTGATTCCCTAGGACCCCTGGTGGAAGGGGAAGAATCATCTCCTCAAAGTTGCCCTCTGACCTGCCATAATGGCTGCGACTTGCTTGCATTCATGCACACACCAAATACACACACACACTGGTAATGGTAAAAGTATTTTTTTTTAATATCAGAAAAAGATGTTATAATTCTTAGTTTAAACAGGACTCAAAAAAACTGGGTCATTGAACCATTTCTTTCAGGAACTTAGCATGATGCCCAGAACATTCTCAAATTGTTTTGGGGTGATGAATGAGCAAATGTGGCCCCTGAGTCTGCTCTAACTAGTTCAGGGCAGTGTGGTGTGACTTGGTGGCCATGAGCCCTAGCTCTGAAGCCAGATTCGCCAGTACATCACTCCAGCCTTGTCGTTGACCTTGGAATATTCTGCTCTGCCAATATCCTCATTTTCCAGATATAGAAAGTGAGAGTCTGTTTTTTGTTTTTTGTTTTTTAAGGGTTTTCAGGGGTTTTTTGGTTTGGGGGGGGGGTTGGACTTTTTTGTTTGTTTGTTTGTTTTGTTTGTTTGCTTGCTTTATTTTTTTTGTTTTGTTTTGTTTTGTTTTGAGATAGGGTTTCTCCATGTAGCCTTGTCTGTCCTGGACTCACTTTGTAGACCAGGCTGGCCTCAAACTCACAGTGATCCACCTGCCTCTGCCTCCCCAGTGCTGGGATTAAAGGTGTGCCACCACTGTCTGCCTGTGTGAGTATTTTAAGGGCTGTCTGTACCATCTATCTTTAAGGGGGAAAAAAAGACAAAAAAAAAAAGGAAAAATCTAGAATTTCTCATTGATGTAGTATTAGTAAAAGCCAGTCCACAAAAATACAGCCCTTCCCGTTTCCAAAAATCCTGTTATTTATTCATAGACAAAAATACTACTTATCATCTACTTGTTATTCTGTGTATGAAGCACTAGAAAACATAAACAAAACACCCATGAGAGCTTAAGTATTTTAAGAAGCCAGGCAGTTGGTGGTGCACGCCTTCAATCCGAGCACTTGGGAGGTAGACAACAGCCTGTTCTACAAAGCAAGTACAGGACAGCCAAGGCTACACAGAGAGACCCTGTCTTGAAAAAAAAAGAATTGTCTTTAAAGCTGGGTACACACCTGTGATCCAAGCACTTGGGGACACAGAGGCAGGCAAATCTCTGTGAGTTTGAGCCCAGCCTGGTCCACAAAGGGAGTTCAGGACAGCCAAGCCTACACAGAGAACCCGTTTCAAAAAAACAAAACCAAAAAAAAAAAAAAAAAAAAAAAAAGAAGAAAAGAAAAAAACAACAACAAAAACACATTGTCTTTAAAATGCTTCTTGGAGAAAGCAGAAAGAGAACAGTTTGGAATGCCATTCAGACTTGGGAACCAGTAGGAGGCACACAGGAATGCTGTTGGCTCTGTTTCTTAACAATTAGACTTTATTATACAATCCAACAATCCTGTACAAGAAGAAAAAAGGGTTAAAGGGAAACAAGAGTAAACCTTCCAGTATCTATTCCACGAAACGGGACGGATCCCCAGGTATCTCTGGCCTGCACGCTGGTCTGGCCTGTGAGCTGGTCTCTGCCCAAATCTACAGGCGGTCCTGCTCCAAAAGATGTAGCCTTCTCCTCTCTCCTCTGCCTGCGTCTCTCTAGGGCATGCAACGGCCAGTCTGGGTCAGGATCCCTAGCCCCATCGAAGTTCTATTAGAAAGCCGGGTTTGGTGGCACACACCTTTAATCCCAGCACTCAGGAGGCAGAGGCAGGCGGATCTCTGAGTTCGAGGCCAGCCTGGTCTACAAAGCGAGTCCAGGACAGCCAGGGCTACACAGAGAGACCCTGTCTCAAAAAAACAAAAACAAAAAAGAAACACAATAACCCAGCTGGAGTCCCCCAGTCCACTTCCCGAATTTCAGACCCAGGATGACTCCATTCAGTCTATCCGTGGTGTTTCCAAGGGGCAAAGCCTGCCAAAACTGTTTTCACCTGGGACAAAGCTTACAATCTTTCCCACCGAATGCAATGCAGAATTCTTTGTCATTGTTCAAAATGAAAAACTTCAATATCTAAAAAAATATAATAGGAAATAAGTGTTGTAATGCTTATTACTTAAAGTATTAAGTATAGAAGCAATTTCAAGTAATTAGGTTAATAATATATACTACCAAGGAAAATTCCTCCAGACATGCTATTAAGTGGGAAAAAACTATGGAATAATGCAGGTTCATAGTGAGGATATTAAGCATACAGATTCCCAAGGAGAGATATGGATTTTTATATACTATATAGTAGATCTGAGAGGATACATTTAGTGGATACTAGGCCTAACATATGAGATAGAGACCTGAAATCTGGGAGACAGTTGAAAAGAATGCTATTCATATTTTTAGAGTTTCAATTTATCCAAAGAATATGTTAATTTATTTCTGATGTAGTCAAAACTGTGTCTTAAATATTTTATTTTGTTTTATTAAGATTTGTTCATTTGTTCTATGTAGGGATTGTGTATGTGCACTGTGTACATACTCACAGAGGCCAGGAGAGGATGTCACACACCCCAACTCCTGGAACTAAAATTACAGATGTTTGTGAGCAGCCATGTCATTGCTGAGACTCGAACCCAGGTCCTCTGGAAGAACAATCAGTACTGTTAACCCCTGAGCCATTTCAACAGCCCCCAGATCCTGCTTCAAATATTTGACACTTTAGCCAGATGTGCTCACATATACCTGTAATCCCAGGACTAGTAAGGCTGAGGAAACACACAATCATAAGTTTGAGGCCAGTCTGAACTACATAGCACATTCAGTGTGAGCCTAGACTACATGGTAAAGTAAGCTTGAGGTCAGCCTGGGCTGCATAATGGGTTGAAGTCCCGCCTCTGCTTGTATCAACACCCTGTCCTATAAAAGAAAAATTAATGCCTTTAGTAACATATCAAAGATTCTGACATACTAGTAAAATTCGTGTAACTTTAACTGAACAAGCAAAAATGGTTGATAAACAAGAATACAAGAATGACTATCAAGATGGAAATATTAGATAGATAGATAGATAGATAGATAGATAGATAGATAGATGATAGATAGATGATAGATAGATATGTTGTTGTTTATACAAGGTTTCTCTGTGTAGCCTTGGCCATCCTAGACTCGCTTTGTAGACCAGGCTGGCCTTGAACTCACAGTGATCTGCCTGCCTCTGCCTCCTGAGTGCTGGGATTAAAGGCATGCACCATCATGCCCAGCAAAATATTTTATGTTTAGATCATATTAAAATATTATTTCTAAGCCGGACAGTGGTGGCGCACGCCTTTAATCCCAGCACTTGGGAGGCAAAGGCAGGCAGATCACTGTGAGTTCAAGGCCAACCTGGTCTACAAAGCGAGTCCAGGACAGGGAAGGCTACACAGAGAAACCCTGTCTCAAAAACAAAACAAAACAAAACAAAAACAAACAACAACAAAAACAATTTCATGAAATTACTCCTAGGTTTCACCTTCATACCCTATCAATATATTTTTATGTAGTAGAAGAACATGTACAAGCTATGGTGCCTTTGGCCACAGAACAGAGAGAGCACAGCTTGTGGAGAGCTGTGAGCTAAGTAACAGGCTCCGGCTCATTTCCAGCCTTTCCTAAGGAAACACAAGACACCAACACATTGCTCTGTGAGAAGCAAGAAATTTTACATCTTGGTGAGAATATATTAAAATAAGCCTTTAATGGTGAGTTTTTAGAGATATTTGGTTTCCTTCCTAAGACAATTAAGAGCTGCAAGGACTAGCCGGCGAGCTGCTGCTGCAGAAAGGGACTCCTTTTCTGGAGTCTGGGCTAAATTCTAAATGAAGCATTTGACTCTAGTGCCAAGACTGTTGTGTTTAAAACCCTGAGACAATCATTTCCACAAATTACCTGTCCCCGAGTTGAGTAATGGAATCAACACAGGTCAAGCCCATTGTGACTCAAACATGTGCTTCCGGGATCATCGCTGTGGAACCTAACAATTACATGTGTGAGCAGATGGGGGCAGCCGAAAGTCATTTGCCTTTTAATGCAGAGGGCATTAGATTACTTAGGAAGTAAGTTTGCCTCCTTGTTTGCCTGGCTTGCATTCCCAATCACGTGACGATTGCCTCTCAGAGCAGGAGTTCAAAAGACAGGGATATGCATGGCTTGAATAATGGCCTACAATGTGCGTAATCCACATAAGGCTAATAAAAGACCTTTTAGTCTGCTCAATTATCTATTAGATAAATCTAAACTCTAGCCTCGTTTCCTTGGCCACTTAGTACACTTCTGAGGGTGGGGGGTGGGAGGGGGTTCGTTCCAGGTCAGTGGGCTGAGGCCCCAGGAATACAACGCTCATTGTTAGTTCAGGTAAAACATTTTTTACAATCAATGGATCGTTACGTTCAGTGAAGGTCACTCACGCTGTTAGCATTTTTCTTCAGGATGTTCTTATACAAGCTGAGAAAGACAGGCCGGCGAGAATTCCATCTCTGCTTGTCAAGGGAAATTACAAGCCCTCTGAATGGAAGCTTCCAGCCATCTCTGCCTCACTTGCCTTCCTCTGGGTCCTCCCTTCCTGACGCTTCCCCACCACACTGAAATATTTTCCACAAGGAACGGGTCACATTCAGGCTCTCCACGGAAACGATGTGGACGTATTGATTTCTTCAGGGGGATGGTCTTTTTCACTTTAATCCCATTGTGTTGTGTTATATTTTTGAGACAGGGTCTCTCCACAAAACACAAGCCAGTCTCAAAGACATTAGGCAACCAAGCATAGCCTCCAATTCTTGATCCTTAGGCACCATCTCCCAAGTGTGGACCACAATTTTAGAATAACGTGAAATAAAGATGGCATTATTTACCAGCCATGAGCCATCAGGCCCAGCTCCATAATGTCTTAAAAGTAAAAAACAATCACAATAAAACTAAAGACACGGAGAAATCACTCTTTCCCTCCAACTTTAACCCCGCTTCTAATAACTGACAAAGGCAAAGTCAAACAGAGTTATCCACAGTAAGAGCTGGATTTAATTCAAAACACTCACATTGGGGATCAGAGTACAGAGTGAGCAAGTGATCTGCCAACTGGACCCTACCTACCCTGTTAATGCTAAGACTAAGCTAAGCCTGCCTGCCCATGAGCCAAGCTGCAAGAATTCTCAAACCCATTGTTACTGGATAGCCTATCAGAGATGAAGATTTAGACAGTTTATAGCCAATTAAAGGTGTGGTAGCACAAGCCTTTAATCCCAGCACTGGGGAGGCAACGCAGGCAGATTGCTGTGAGTTTGAGGCCAGCCTGGTCTACAAAAGGAGTCCAGGACAGTCAAAGCTACACAGAGAGACCCTGTCTCGAAGAATAAAAAATAAGTAAAAATTAAAATTAAAAAAAATCTTTATTCCGGCTGGCTGGGACTATACTCAAGTATATGTGTGTTGAATTGGGTGGGTGGGTGGAGGGATTGCTAGGTGTGGCCCCTAGTATCCTGGACACAGGGATTTTTTGTTTTGTTTTGTTTTATTATTTATTCCCTTTACATCCTGATCGTAGGTAGGTCCTCCCTCTTCTCCTCCTGGTCCCACCCTCCCTCCCCTCTTTGCCCTATTCCGTTTTCCCTACTCCTCAGATAAGGGGGGAGTTTTCATGTCAGGCACCTCGGGGTGGGGGAGGGGTGTGCTTCGCAGAGTAAGCAGTTTCAAGCGAGAAGTTTCAACAGAAGCTAAGATAAGTGGTTAGCCACCCAGAGGGGGTTTCCGCACAAACAAGTAGTAAAACAAAGGCTAAGATAAGTTAGCTGTGGACATCCTGACCTGAAGTTTTCCATGAGACTCTCCTCCAAAGACATCAGATGCTAGCTTAACTTGGAAACAGCCTCGGCAAAAAACGCAAGATGGAGGAACCGCTGCCGCTTCTTGCCCTGTTACACCGTTGATTTTAAAGATTTATTTACTTATTATTTATACAGTATTCTGCCTGCATGTGTGCCTGCAGGCCAGAAGAGGGCAACAGGTCTCATTATAGATGGTTATGAAGCACCATGTGGTTGCTGGGAATTGAATTCAGAACTTTCAGAAGAACAGTTGTTGCTCTTAACCCCTGAGCCATCTCTCCAGCCCCACACCATTGATTTTAAAAGCAAATTAATAAATACATAGGATTAGAATATATGGAGACTATCTCCAAATTTTGTTTTGTTTTGTTTGTTTTTCAAGACAGGGTTTCTCTGTGTACCCCTGGCTGTCCTGGAACTCTCTGTGTTGATCAGGCTGGCCTCGAACTCACAGAGATCCTCTTGTCTCTGCCTCTCCAGTGCTGGGATTAAATGCATGTGTCACCACTCGCAGCTTGTCTCCAAAATTTTAAATAAGTCAGCAATAAAATAAAATTAGAAAGGAGGATGTCCTCTGGAGAGTAGCACATATTTTAATATCAACCTGAAGACAGTGTAAGAATTATTTCGTGAATTTTCGTTTAAGCCAACTCTTGGTTCAACTTTTCATACCTTTAATGAAGGCAATTTCAGGTGGACAATATTTCAAACTTTCCTAACTATTTATCTGGATGACCTCCCCTCTCTTTTTTTAACCACATACTTGAAGTGCGTATATGAAACTGCAAAAGTATCATTTCTTGGGCTGTTTTTCTGGGCCCCTGAAGAGATCCTGCTGTGTGAAATACTTGAGCTAAAATATGATAATAAGGCAGGGGACCGTTGCCAGCAGTAATATGGTCTCCATTAGCACATGGTCCACATTTATAGTTGAAAACTTTATTAGTTGAGTTGCCATTGGGTGTTCAGAAATACTTTCTGTTTGCAAGAAGAAAAACATTCAAGCAAGGTCAGTTCGACAAAAAGTGCGATATTTGCAGGGAACGCCAAGGATTAGCCGTTTCAAGAGCCAAGTCAAATAAGGCACAATTAGATCTCATTTGCCTTCCAACCTCTCAGGGTTCATAAATTCACATTCTAGCAGACTTGGGGAGCGAGCTTCGTCTTCACCACATCTTGTTTCAGTTGGCCCGTCTGCACAGCTCAGCCTCCTGGCCAGGGGCTTTCAGCAAACATCACACGTTCTCGATGTTGATAAGCTGCTTTTTCCTTTTCCTTACTCAGTGTTTTCGAGCAGAGATCGTATTTTATTTTGTTTGCAAAAGTAAAGGGTAAGAATGTATTTATCTCCATGGCCATGTGAAGAAAACAGACATCAAAAGCAGTAATTTTAGAAAAACATAGTCCAACTGGCTCTAAAGCTGCAGAAAAAAAAATGTACATTGGTTACTAAGCCTCTGGTGTCCCTATACACGGTGTGATCTTGAAAACAGAAAAATTAAAAGAAAGGAATCTGATGTACCAAAATAACTTTATGTGAGTAAAAATTTAGACCAAAAGCTTACATTTCAGCGTTACTCGACGAAACAGCTTGAGATGATGTAACACACTCCCACATTTCCGGAGGACCTGGGGTTGCCAGGAATCCCTTCCTCCTGTGTTTATCCTTCACTCACCTAGCTATTATTTTCTCATTAGTTCCCAGCTCTGGTACCTCTTGGTATTGAGGCTTTTAGCTCTGGAATGCAACTAATTCCATTAGAATGACACACTCTTTGGATAACTACAGACTTGCTCTACTTCCTCGGGGACAGACATATCTGAGCTTTGGTAGCAGGCCACCCATCATCTTTACTGGCTCCTCCTGGCTACCTCAACTGCTCAGCATTAAGTGCCCTATCTATTGGCACAGAAACCCCAGCTGGGCTGGGAAAGTCCTGTGCTTTGTAACTGAGCAATCAGAAGCCACTTACTGGAATCCTCTGTCTTGATTTCCTCCTCAGACAAATCAGGATGGTAATTGTTATTATTCAAGACTAATATAAAAAGATGCATATGTGAGCTGGGGGAGTAGTGGTGTATGCCTTTGATCCCAGCACTCAGGAGGCTGAGGGAGGTGGATCTCTGTGAGTTCAAGGCCAGCCTGGTCTAAAAAGCAAGTCTAGGACAGCCAGGGTTGTTATATAGAGAAAACCTGTCTCGAAAAACCAAAAGTTTAAAAAAAAAAAAAAGTGTGTACAGTTCCTGGTACATAATGGAGTAATGATAGTAATACTAATAATAGTTTACTGTTTTTCTTTTCTTTCAGTATCAGGGAAGAAATCCAGTACCTTGCATGCACGGTGAGTGCTCTATTACTGAGTAAGCTATGAGACCCAAGTGTGCTGGGTCATTTTTATGTCAACTTGACACTAACTACAGACACAAACTGAGAGGAGGGAACTTCAATTGAGAAAATGCCTCCAAAAGATCAGGCTGTAGGCATTTTCTTAATTAGTGATTAATAGGGAAGGATTCAGCCCATTGTAGGTGGTGCCATGCCTGGGCTGGTGGTCCTGGGTTCTATAAGAAAGCAAGCCATGATGAGCAGGCCAGTAACCAGCAACCCCTATGGCCGCTGCATCAGCTTCTGCCTCCAGGTCCTACCCTCTTTGAGTCCCTGCCTGCCCTCCTTCCATGATGAACAGTGGTATGAAAGTGGAGTAAACCCTTTCTTCCCCAAGTTGTTTTTGGTCACAGTGTTTCATCATAGCAATAAGAACCCAAACTATGACACAGCCTTTAATATTGGTAAGCTTCAACCTGATTCAGGGTTGTTTTTTGTTTTGTTTTGTTTGTTTGTTTGTTTGTTTGTTTGTTTTTTCGAGACAGGGTTTCGACAGCCTTGGCTGTTCTGGACTCACTTTGTAGACCAGGCTGGCCTCAAACTCACAGAAATTTGCCTGCCTCTGCCTCCCGGGTGCTGGGATTACAGGCATTCGTCACTAAATGAATGTTTATTAAAAGTAGATATTCCCCCTACTGTATTTTCTCTCTCTACAGAGCTTCAGTAAAGTTATTCTAAAATAAAGAACTAATTTTGATCTCTGTGTTAGCTAGTGCCTTCTGATCTTTCACCCTCTAGTTCCTTTACCCATTGCAGCAACATGAAGGCTTGTCAATCAGGCTGCCGCTTCCATTCATTGACTGCTGTGTCCTTGGACAAATAACTTAAGTCCACCTCTACCAAAGTTTCTTTTTAAGTGAAGAAAATCTAGTGGCCTTGAGGATGGCTTTTATTCCTCTAAGCACTTAGAAAGGTGCTTAGTGCATAGTACCTGCTCAGTAATGTGAAGTGATAAATCGTTTCAACATCTTCTTAGGCCACTTACCTTCCTTCCATCTGTGCCCTATAACCTTACTAATGAAGGCTTGGAACTAGTCTTCAGGGTGTTTCATAACAATCCTAATGGTATCTGTAAGTGTTACTTTCCTCAGTTCAGTGACACTGAACTCCTGACAAGAGCCAGTTAAGAATGAATGAACTTATTATGGTTCATAGTTTGAGGAGATACCATTTGTCATGGTGGGGAGAGCATGATGACAGCAGGAACATCAGATGGCTGGCTACACTGTGCTGACAGTCAAAGAAGCAGAGCAGAATGCCAGGAGTCCACTCTCCACAGCCCTTTTATTTAGTCCAGGACACCAGCTTATGGAGTAGTGTTGCCCACGTTCAAGGTGGGTCTTTCCTTCTTATGTAAGGCCCTCTGGGAATGTCCCCACAAATACATTTAGGGCACTTTCCTAAAGATTCTAAATCCGAGCTCACGCCTTTAATCCCAGAATTTGGGGGGGCAGAGGCAGGCAGATCACTGTGAGTTCGGGGCCAGCATGGTCTACAAAGTTAGTCCAGGACAGCCAAGGCTACACAGATAAACCATGTCTTCGGGGGGGAAAAAAAAAAAAAGAAAGAAAGAAAAGAAAAAATCCAGTGGAGATTAACCAGCCCCACCTCTCCAAGCATATTAATTACTGTGACAAATTTCCTGACAAGAAGAAAGCTTAGGGAGGAAGTGGTTGCTTATTGGCTCACAGTTCAAAGATAGAGTCCATCATGGCCCGGAAGTCACGAGGCAGGGATTAGAAGCAGCTGGTCACATTCCATCTACAGTCAGGAGGCAGATGACTAGCACCCCAGCTCAGATGCCGTCCTCCTTTTGATTCAGCTGGAGTCCCTGCCTAAGGAATAGAGCTGTTGTGCTTTAAAACAGATCTTCCCACCTCAGTGAACCCAATCAAGATAATAGGCACGCCAAGAGGCTGACCTCATCTAAATAACCCATCACCATCAGTTCAGTCTTGACAATTGATACACTTCAACCAGGATATCTTTGTCCTGTGTTGGGACAACCAATCCATTCATATCCAAGCCATGAGACCTCAGAGAGCAGGAGGAATCTTAGGGCAGATGTGCTAATCTTTAGCCCTTCAGGCCAGTCTTGGCATCTATAAAGGAAAATGAAGTGAGCCATTTATCAAGAAAATGGATGCAACTGGGAGTAATTATATTAAGTGCATTAAACCAATCACAGAAAGACAAATACAGCATTTTTTTTCATTTGTGTGTCTAGAATCTACATAGATGCATAAAATTATGTATGTCTATATGACATGAAGTAGAAAGAAGGGCCCTGCATAGTAGCCCACGCCTTTAATCCCAGCACTCAGGAGGCAGAAGCAGGAGGATCCCTGTGAGTCTGAGGCTGGCCTGGGTCTACAAAGAGACTCCAAAACAGCCAAGGATACACAGAAAAACCCTGTCTTGAAAAACCTAAAAAAAAGGTAGAAGAAAAGCTGTTAGAGTGGAGGACAAAAGGACACTAATGGGAAGAGGGAAGGACAAAAAAGGGACGTTGGTAGATATGGGTTGAATATATGCTTGTACAAAAACTGCTAATAAATCATTTTGTTTATAAAGTTTGGCAGAAAGCAAACAAGATGGTTCAATGGGTTAAAATACTTGCTTGGTGATCTTGGCTCAAACACCAAAATCCTGGGAGAACCAACTCATAAAAATTGTTCTCTGGCCGGGCGGTGGTGGTGCACGCCATTATTTCCAGCACTCAGGAGGCAGAGGCAGGAAGATCTCTGTGAGTTCGAGGCCAGCCTGGTCTACAAAGCGAGTCTAGGACAGTCAAGGCTACACAAAGAAAGCCTGTCTTGAAAAAAAAAATTGTTTTGACTATGACATACACACACTTCCTACACATATACTTTCTACACACACACATACTAAATAAATAAATAAGATTTTTAAAAACACCCTGTGCCTAGATACAGTTCTCAGAGACACAGAAGGCAGGGAATGGAGAAAGAGTTGAAAAAAAATGGTGTAGGGGCTCTTTGAAGAAACACGAACCATGCCCACATCTGTCTACAACATCAACCCCCAACTCCCCAACAAAGTTCCACATGGGTCCTGGAACAACTCTGAAAAACACTGAAAAGTGATGGGTAGTACCTGTAATTATCTAGGAGACGTCTCAGACACACCTCTGAGGGATTACTTTAGGCTTAGCTCTGGGCGCACCTGTGAAAGGTCAGCTTGATTGGGCTAATTGAGGTGGGAAGATCCACCATTAAGAAGGGTGATACTGCCGGTCATGGTGGTGCACGCCTTTAATCCCAGCGCTTTGGAGGCAGAGGCAGGCGGATCACTGTGAGCTCAAGGCCAGCCTGGTCTACAAAGTGAGTCCAGGACAGTCAAGGATACACAGAGAAACCCTGTCTCGAAAAACAAAACAAAACAAACAAAACCCAAAATGAGATAGTAAGAATTTTCTACCAAGAAAGGGGGGTGGGTATAGCCAGGCATGGTGGCATATGTCTTCAATCCCAGCTCTTGGGAGGCACAGGCAGGTAGATCTCTGTGAGTTTGAGGCCAGCCTGGTCTACAAACTGAGTCTAGCATAGCTAAGGCTGCACAAAGAAATCCTGTCAGAGGAAGGCAGGATGGGGGTGGGGTTCTTTTTTTTTTAAAGATTTTATTTATTTATTATTTATATGATATTCTGCCTGCATGTGTTCCTGCATGACAGAAGGAGGCACCAGATCTCAATATAGATGGTTGTGAGCCACCATGTGGTTGCTGGGAATTGAACTCAGGACTTTTGGAAGAACAGCCTGAGTTCTTAACCTCTGAGCTATCTCTCCAGCCCAAAGGGAGATTTCTAAATGTCAACACAGGAAGTATTTAACTACAAAATAACATAACAGCGTTCTATGCTATTCTATGTTATTTGCTCTGCAAATAACAAACAGCATTCTATACAACCATCAAAAGTCATTATGCTGAAGACTAGTAACACAGAGAATATATTCAGTATAAATATGAATAGAACATATATTAATTATAAAGTCTGAAGATGTATTCAGTGACAAAGAGAGCTTGCCTAGCATGTGTAAGATCATAGGTTTAGATCCCCATGACCACAAAAAATAGTAAATAAGCTATATATGTTGACATATATGTGTTTCTGCATGCGTGTGCACACATGTAGAGAGAGAGAAAAAAATGCAACAGAATTCCCAAGCAATTTTATTTTATAATTTTTAATTTTCTGTGTGTTTTTTTAACTACCTCCTTAGATGCTCTGATGGTTTGTTTGTCTGTTTGTTTTTATGGCGGTAACACCTGTGACAACCAACTGCTTGTTTCTTATTAACCTTACAGAGCTCATGACCAGCCTCCCCAATCAGTGTCTGGAGATCACTGCCAGCACAGTCACTACTAAAAGCTCCAGGCTGGGATGCTCCAGGTGTGGAGCAGGGTTGCTGCTGCCATGAGGAAACAAGACTTAAGAAAAGTATACTCAGTGACAGTCCTAGTGTGAATGGTTTCTTCATGGCTTCAATAGAGAGCCAGGGACAGTGGTACAAGCATATTAGTCCTGCACCTGGGAACCTGCACTTGGAAGACTGCAAGTTCAAGCTAATCCAAGACTGCATAAAAAATTTCTAGACCAGGGCTAGGGAGATAGTGTAGTCATTAAAATGCTTGTCATACAAGCATAAGGACCTGAGTGTGAATCCCTGCATCCATGTGAAAAGTCAGGCATGTGCCTACAATCCTAGCACTGGATGAGCAATCAGGCAGATCCGTGGAGCTCACTGGCTGGCCTGTCTCAAAAATGTGAGCAAGAGAATGATTGGCTTAGGTATTCAATGACAACCTCTGGCCTCCACACACTGCGCACGTGTGCACACACACACACACACACACACACACACAGAGAGAGAGAGAGAGAGAGAGAGAGAGAGAGAGAGAGAGTTATTTCAAGGCCAAAATTACTTTAAAAATTAAAGACACTCAAGACCTATTTGAGTTACAAAATGACTCCTGTCTCAAAACCCCAAGGAGTTAGGTTGTAGCTCAGTGAGGAAGTGCTTGCCTACCATATTCAAGGCCTGGCCCCAGTTTGATCCCATGTACAACAAATAGCATCCTTTGCCAACATTTATCCCTAAGAACACATAAGAAGTCATTTTGAAATTGATGGGCATAACATGTCCTTACAAAAACAGCAGCAGAAAAAAGCTGGATGTGGTGATGCACGCACACCTTTAATCCCAGCACTCGTGGAAGCAGAGGCAGGTAGTCACTGTGATTTCGAGGCCAGCCTGGTCTACAAAGAGAGTCCAGGACAGCCAGGGCTACACAGAGAAACCCTGTCTCAAACAAACAAAGACAAAACAGCAGCAGAAACTTCCCCACTAGAGAACATGACATCCTTATCCACAGGCCTGGATACCACTTTCCACAGTATGATGTCTGTAAGATTCATGTCCGGAGAGCCATTTCCTGGAAGCCCCAATGAGAGACAGAGTCCAAGATGGATGCAAACGCGAGAGGTTTTTATTGATCCATTGCAACAGGGTCTACCTGCCTTTGAGAAGGAGGAGACCCTGGGCAGCAAAAGCAGTCTTTATACCCTTTACAGAAGCAGACTTCAGCAACAGTGATTAGTACAAATTTGATTGGCTCACAGGGTGACCTTTAAGCTGATTGGCTGGGTGACCAGGTCTAAGGGAGGGGACCAGGGCCAGACCACAGGAGGGAATTTTTTGTTTCTTCTGGTCACTGTGACCTGTTGCTCTGACTGGTTGGCCCCAGGTGCAGTCTCCTAGGAACAGTTGCTAGTTGTGTGTTTGTGGCCCTCCCTGGAAATGCCAGGGTGAGGGGAGGGGTAGGGTCAGGTGCTCAGGCCCTGAACACAAAATGGTGGTGATTTGTGTTCTTTGGCCATTTGTATTTTCTTTTTGTTTGTATGTTTGTTTGGTTAGTTGGTTTAGTTTTTCGACACAGGGTTTCTCTGTGTAGCCTTGGCTGTCCTGGACTCACTTTGTAGACCAGGATGGCCTCAAACTCACAGAGCTCTCTGCCTGCCTCTGCCTCCCTGAGTGCTGGAATTAAAGGTGGGCACCACTGCACCAGGCTAACCCCTTGCATTTTTAAGCAAACATAAAGCTTTGGACATAATAACCTCATCAAAGACCCAGGAAAAATGGAAATGGCCACACTTAGGTCGTACAACTACATAAATGTGTATGAATGCTGGTCATTCACTGGGCTAGCCCAAACAAAACAAGTGTTCCAGGAATAAGAGGAAAGGAAAGGATTCCTGGTGTGTACGAAATGAACAACATCTACCAAAGCTAATTTCTGTTAATGCATCCTGTCCATCTTCTCTTGCAGCTGGCAAATGGGTTTTTTTTTTTTTTTTTTTAAATAGATGATTCATCAGTAATTTCTGTTTCTAATGCATAAGGAAGCAGTCAAATTCTCAGCGGCCAAGCCCTTCACTGATTAGTTTGGCCTAAGGAAAACTTTTATCTTCATCATTAATCCCAAAGTAAACAATTTATCCTAATAACAACACTGCAATGTTACTGATGTGTATCACTTAAGAAGGAACTTGAGGGCTGGAGAGATGGCTCAGAGGTTAAGAGCGCTGGCTGCTCTTCCAGGGGTCCTGAGTTCAATTCCCAGGAACCACATGGTGGCTCATAACCATCTATAATGAGATCTGGTGCCCTCTTCTGGCATGCAGGTGTACAATAAATAAATCTTTAAAAAAAAAGAGAGAGAGAGAATGAACTTAGAACCACATTTTAGCTGGAGATGTAGCTCATATAATAGAGTTCTTGCCTAACCTGCACAAAGCTCAGGGTTTGAGCCCCAACACCACGAAAACCAGGCAGAGAGGCACATGCCTGTAATCTCAGCCACTAGGGGTATTTACATTCTGTCAGTCTGTTCTTCCAGAGAACCCTAATATGCTAGGCTAGTCTGTAAGACAATCTTCCTGCCTCAGCTTACTTCCTATCTCTTCATGATTAAATGTATATTACATATTTGGGGCAAAGATACAGTGAATGTTAGTTATGCCATATGTCCCTAATGCATCTTATCTGAAGGACACAGTGTGATTATCACCACGCCTGATGGGCTTCTTCTTTAAGGTCAGGTCTGTGGAGTCCCCAGGATGAGAATTCTTTACTGTAACTCATGAGTACTTCATAGAGATGTTAAATTCCAGCAAACATTCATGGTCTCATCAAACTTTTCATCCATAAATTTTAAATATCCACTGATGATTCTTATAAAAGCTATTTAGTGAGGTGTTTATCAAGTAGTTTTATATTTCTGTCATTTCTTTAATACTTGTTAATTATAAACTTACTCTAAAATGAGCAGTCTAAACCGGGTGTGGTGGCGCACACCTTTAATCCCAGCACTCGGGAGGCAGAGGCAGGCAGATCACTGTGAGTTCGAGGCCAGCCTGGTCTACAAAGTGAGTCCAGGACAGCCAAGACTACACAGAGAAACCCTGTCTCAGAAAAAAAAGGGAGGTCAATCTACTCTCCCACTTATTATTTGATTACTTATTTATATCAATATGAACACATGATTATTTTTTGAAGACAAGATCTCTCATGTAGCCCAGGCTGACTCTGAATTGCCTTGTGGCCAACAATGACCTTGAACACCTGATCCTCCAACCTCTACCTCCCAAGTGTTGTAATTTCAAGTATGTGGTACTGTAGCTGGTTTCTGCAGAAGTGCAGTTGGAACCCAGGGCTTCCAGCATGCTAGAACTCTACCAGCTAAGCCACATTCCCAACTCATGGTTATTTAAGTAATCTCATAGGTTAAAATGGATTACTTAACGGGTTTGTTTTTTTTTTTTTCTATTCTCTATTGTATAAGCACTCGTTCCAGTTGGCTATCCCCACACCCACCTTTTGAGACAAGGTCTTACTGTACAATGTATCTTAGACTGGCCTTGAATTTCTCAGCCTCTCTTTTGCCAAGATTACAGGATTACATCATCACACCAGACTTCTATGGCCCTTTGACATGACTCTCGATCCCCCTTCAGTCTCTCTTACTTCCTAGAGCCACAAGCTAGTTCAAGCTCACCTAACATTTTTCTTGCCTGTGCCACAGTGTCAGGTAATAAGCCTTCTGTGATTGTTCATACTGGGGAAAAGCTAAGTAGACCACGTCTAAGCTCTACAGTCAGGAAGGGTTTCTGATTTTCTAAGCTCCTCTCTGAAGCTAAAGTCAAGATAGTTTCTAGAACATAAGTTATTTACAAAGCAAAACAAATGACTTTGTATGGGACAATTTTTAAACTTTAGCGGATTCAGACTTGGTTGTAATCTCTCCAGCTAACTCCTGGCCTCCTTGTCCTTCGTTACAGCCCCATGTGCATCAACAAACATGGTTTCCTTGGTTCCCTTGAAGATCAAAGGGGTCCATCTACTGTTTCAGCAAAATAACAAGTTACGTTGTTGGTAAAGAGTGACACAAACCCTTTCTTCCTTTTCCTTTCTTCCTCTCTCTTTCTTCTTTCCTTTTTTTTTTGGGGGGGGGGCTACTCTTTTTATTAGATTTATTCCATTCATTCATTCATTTGGTTTTCTAAGACAGTTTCTCTGTGTAGTCCTGGATGTCCAGAACTCACTTTGTAGACCAGGCTGGCCTTGAACTCACAGAGATCTGATTGCCTCTGCCTCCCTAAATTCTGGGATTAAAGGCATGTGCCACCACACTGGGCTCTATTCCTTTTGTTTTGCTAGTGTTTTGACTATATGTATGTATGTGTATTATGCTGTTTACGCTTTGTGCCCATAAAGGTGAGAAGAGCATTAGGTCCCCTGGAATTGAAGTTACAGATGACAGTGAATTGCCATGTGGGTGCTGGAAATTGAACCCAGGTCCTCTGCAACAGCAAGGGGCGGATATTAACCACTGAGTGATCTTACTACCCCTCAAAAGCCATTTCTTTAAGAGATTATTTTCCACATCTGGGAAGTCCCAAGTGTTAGCTCAATCTCTAGTCTGACTGCTGGGAAAACAAAATATTTCAGGCTCGCTAAGGAAAATGAGAAGCCAATATACCGTGTTGCTATATATAGGTTACAGACTTCCGACCCCTCAGAAAAACACTCCTCTCGGCAACAACTGATAGCTCTGTCAACATCCATTCTGTTTTTTTCTGAATTAGCAGAGCCCTCACATTTTAGCTGGGCACATAGCCATCAGAGTAAGAATATACTTTTCAAGTTCCATTAAACACAGATACAATGGTGTGGTCAACTCTTGGTCAATGGTTGCGAGTAAAAATGATATGATCCCCCATTTATGTTCTTAAAGGAATCGGTCCTTTTCACCACATCCTTTTTCTCTTCTCCCTAGTGCCAGGGTCATGGACCTTGAAAGCCAGAGAGGCCATCTTAGCTAGAAACAAAGCAGCCACGTGCTAACTAGGTCACATGGTAAAGGCAGTGAGATAGAGGGACCTGACCCTTGCCATGATGGAGCTGCCATTTTAGATAAGGTCAGTCAACATTTATCTCAACAGGCTAAGTTGTTGGTTTATTTTTCCTAAGCCATTGTTATCCTAGGGTCTTTGTTAAGTGGGAAGCTGCTAGTTCCTGTTTCTCCTTTAAGAAAACGTAGTTAAACGTGACCTGCAGTAGAGGGAAGAAGGCAAGCTGTAAACTGTCAGAGCCTGCAAGCAAAGGAAACAGGTTGGAAAAGCCAGTTGTATGGTGTGCCTCTTGACACCTGAACAAAGCCTCATAGAAAACATGAAGTGGGAGATAATTTCCTTAAGAGAGAGGAGTCAGTGCTTTTAATTCTGTCTTTCTTGAAAGCTACATGGAGTGTAAATATAGTGATCTGAATACTCCAAGGATTGGTAAAAGCAAGTTTTTCTCTAACAAACATTGAGACAAGAAGGAGCTCACCTGCTGGAGCTCTCAGGAGAGAATGTAGCCAGTGGATACACACACACACACACACACACGTGCCCTTCTGACGAACCTCTGTTGTTAGAAGTCCCTGAGAGACAGTGGGAACCAATCCAATGCCAATATCAGATTATAGCTATGGTCTTCCCTCTCAGCCTACTATTTCTATTTTACGATTACTTTTATTATTGATGTGTGTGTGTGTGTGTGTGTGTGTGTGTGTGTGTGTGTGTGTGTGTGTAGGCTGGAGGGTGGAGTCACAGCAGTTGTGTGCCATGTGATGTGAGGCCTGGGAGCTGATCTCTTAATTGGTGAGCCATCTCTTCAACCCCACCCATTAGTCCAAAAGGTCTCAAGACGGGGCAAACCTGGGTTGAATGTGAAACGCCTTCAATAGGCTCACATGTTGGAACCCTTGATCCCAACTTGGATGCACAGTTTGGGCGAGAACCTTCTGGGAGTGTGAACTAGATCTGCAAAGGCTTGTAGGCTGTAGGCCAGCTCTGGTTTCTGCCTGAGCTCCCTGCTTCCTGGTCAGCTGCCAAGAAGGAAGCAGGCCTCACACACCTGCCACTACAGCCACAAACACCTCCATGCCTTCCTGCCTTGGAACTGTAAACTAAAACAACTCCTTCCTCTTCCAAGTTGCCAAGGTCGGGTGTTCTGTCCCAGTGAGTAAACAACACAAGGCAAATGGACAGATCGTGGAGCTTACTGTACAGAAGATCAGATGGTTTAGTTACAAATCCTGCAGCTCAGTGAGATCTAAGTTTGTGGCTATGGGTACCTGAAACTGACTTGAAGTAGGTAAAGCAGAAAACGAACTTGGGAGTGGGTGGAGATAGGTTACTTTCAAGGAAATCTGCTTTCTCCTGAGTCTCATCAGGAAATACTCAAAATCTGTAAAATGTGAGAGTTGGGGTTTTTTGTTTGCTTGTTTGGTTGTTTGTTTGTTTGGTTGGTTTTTTTGGTTTTTCAAGACAGAGTTTCTCTGTGTAGCCTTGGCTGTCCTGGACTTACTTTGTAGGCCAGGCTAGCCTTGAACTCAGCCTGCCTCTGCCTCCCAAGTGCTGGGTTTAAAGGTGTAATGTGAGAGTTGTTGACCAGAGGAATTATTTGTAGAATTCTGAGAGAAACAGATTGTAGGATAGGTATGACACCCTTTCGAGCAGGAACAGTGGCATGCCTCTCTTCCCCCTAAGGTTCCTGGGGAGGAAAGAGGAAAGTTCCTGAAGCTAGAAAATAAAAGCTGCCTAGGGCTGGTTGTGGTGGCGCACACCTGTAATCCCAGCACTTGAGACGCAGAGGCAGGCGAATCTCTGTGAGTTCAAGGCCAGCCTGGTCTACAAAGAGAATCCCGGACAGCCAGAGCTATTACACAGAGAAACCCTGTCTTGGAAAAAAAAAAAAGCAAAAACAAAAACCTTCCCAGGAGGAAGTGCAGCCTTCGCTGTTAGGACACCACGATCCTAGGGTGTCCCTGACAGGAGCAAATCAAGCAAGGTATACCCCAACACCTCTCTTCTTTCCCTTCATCTGAGTCTTACCATTGGTTGAATTTGGCTAAAACCAGAAGACAAAGAGGCATTGATTATATAAACAAAGCCGGGTCCATCTCCCAGAAAAAGAAAGAGATGCCAAAGGGGAGAGATTGGTAATCTAAAGGAGCAATATTCCAAACATCTCCACACCTGCCCAGCAGGAAAATGAGCTCTGGAGCTGGACAGCCTCCAAGAATAGTTTATTTCAAAGTATATGCTCCAGGCAAGGCCGCTGTGGATGACAGAGTTCCGCTCAAATGCAATACAAGATGCTGCCCAGTGGACCAGGCACCCAATGAAAAGTAGTCCTAGGAAGGGAGTCTGGCAGTCTCTGCTCATCCGGACCAAGGGCTGCCTCTCTCTCTCTCTCTCTCTCTCTCTCTCTCTCTCTCTCTCTCTCTCTCTCTCTCTCTCTCTCTCTTTCTCTCTCTCTCTCTTTCTGAATGAGAGTCTTAACTGTGCTTATTACATTGTTGGGGGAGAGATAAGTTGCCTTTCAGTTCATAGGTTGCTGGGTCACAAGGAACCATCTCCAGATATGAGAGGATTACACATCACCCAAGGACCCAGGACTTTCCTAGGAGATGTGATTAGATAAGACAAGTTATCTCCTTTTGGGTAGTAAGGGAAATAAATAAGGTTCATTTGTGAGATAAAGCCTGAGCACAGATATTTAAGTGTTTAAAAGAACAGACTGTGGCAGGGGTTGTTAATTGTCCTCTGATATCTGGTCCCCCCATCTTCCTTCAGAGATAGAGTCCCCAAATTATAACTGAGCACATGGCCGTGATCTGCAAGCAATTACAGCTTTTTGACTAAAATCTGTCAAGAGCGTATGAACAGAAGTGATACTAAAATTTATTCATATGTCATTAAAGGAACAAAAATGCTCTTTGCTTTTTTTCTTTTTTTTTTTTTCTTTTTCCATGTCATTCTAGCTGCTGGTTAGATGGAATGTTATTCAGGGGCAAGAGCAGCCATCTTGGACTATGGCTTAAAGCTTCATTTAAAGACAGCACAACAGTGAAGCGCATGGGACATAGTCCCAACATTGTGAAAGCAGCACGGTGTCTCTGAAATGCCTCCTACATGGTGTATCAGCCATGTTTCCTGCTGATGTGACCAAATATCTGAGGTACAAAGTAGGAAGGATCAGCTAAGGTTTCAGTCATAGTGTTTGACTCTCTTGATTCTAGACCCGGGGGAGCAAGTGGCATAAATGATTTCCTCATGTTGAACGGAGTAGAAGGAAGTAGGAACTGGGTAGACCCGTCCTTCAAAGTCATACCTCCAGTGTCCCACTTGCTCAGGGTAGGACCTACCTCCTTAAAATGTCCACAGCCTCCAAAACCAGCACCACCGGTTGGGGACTAAGCCGTGAGCCTGTACGGAACTTTTCATAGGCAGACCACAACAGGTGACGAATTTAAGGTCTCATTGTTTTAAGTTTCTACAGAGGCTGAAGTCCTAGCTTAACTAATGTTTAAACACAAGTATGGACAAAGAGAACAACGAGAGTGAAGTTGGCTGTAGGAGACATTAAGAAAACAGCCTAAGCCTCCACTTAGGGCTCCTCCCCTTCTCTCACAGGCATGCCCAGAACGACCTCCACATCCTAATCCTCGAGAAGAATATGTACATCAACACAAAGACTCTAGCTGGTTCCCTATCACATATGTAAACTGCCTAATACTCGGTCAGGACACCAGTCTCTCTCCCATGCCCAAGCTGAGGCAGTCCTGGGTACAAACCAACAGCCAAGCTAGGAAACAGTATAGCCTGAAGTCAAGAAGACTTATGCAAGGCCAAGCATAGTGGTGCACTCCTTTAATCCCAGCATGCAGGAGGCAGAGGCAGGCAGATCTCTGTGAGTTCAAGTCCAGCCTGGTCTATTAGTGAGTTCCAGGACAGCAAGGGCTACAGAGAGACTTTGTCTCAAAAAACAACAACAACAAAACCAACCAAACAAATATAATTACTCGTGTAAGCCAGGCACAGTGGTGCACGCTGTTAGTCCCAGCTACCCAGGAGAGTGAGGCAGCAGTCCAAAATTTGAACCAGCTCAGGCAACTTTGCAAAACCCTGTCCAAAAAGAAGGAGGAGGAGGAAAAGGAGAAGGAAGAAAAAGTTACTTAAGCAAACCTTAAGTTTCTTTGTTTGAAGGAGCAAAGAGCAATCTGTATTTTGTTTTTTCTGGGTTAAGAATAAATTAGAGGGGCCGGGTGTGGTGGCCCACGCCTTCAATGCCAGCGCTCAGGAGGCAGAGGCAGGCAGATTGCTGTGAGTTCGAGGCCAGCCTGGTCTACAAAGTAAGTCCAGGACAGCCAAGATTACACAGAGAAACCCTATCTCGAAAAACCAAAATAATAATAATAATAATAACAACAACAACAAATTAGAGGAAGATGAGTAAATATATTTAAAAATAAAAAAGCGCTTCACGAGACTTGAGATTATGATGTGGGCCTAAAGTACAGAAAAAGTCTTTTGTTTTTGTTTGTTTTTTTGTTTTGTTTTGTTTTTTTGGTTTTTTGAGACAGGGTCTCTCTGTGTAGCCTTGGTTGTCCTGGAATCGCTTTGTAGACAAGGCTGACCTCAAACTCACAGAGATCCGCCTGCCTCTGCCTCCCGAGTGCTGGGATTAAAGGCGTGCGCCACCACCGCCCGGCTTTTTGTTTGTTTTTGTTTTTGTTTTGTTTTGTTTGTTTTAAGTACGGAAAAAGTCTTTAAGGTGACTAAAACCAGAGGGAGAAGAAAAGGTGAAAAGGCAAGTGGAATGAGAACAAGAGTGTCCTGGAGTCAGCGAATTCAGAGAGCTGAGCCACATAGGTGATTGAACACAGACCTAGTGACAGGGAAGGAAAGGTCAACCTACTCTCCAGGAGCCAGTGCATCTCCACAGAGATGGAACAACCCCTGAGCCGTACCCGAGGATTCTTGTGCATTTTCTGAGTAGCTGTCAGCTCCAGGGTCCAGAAAAGACACCTCAGGATAGAAAGCCTGTTTCTGTTTGATAGCTCTGTCGAGGCGGAAAGCTCCTGCGGGCTCCTTTTTTGAAAAGCATCTGTAGAAATGAAATTGGGGCAAGAGATGCCAATAAGGTGTTCAAATAAAAACATTAAGTTGTACTTCACCAGGATGTCGGTTTCAGTACTCTGGGTTTTATTTACTTTAGGTGTCAGAAGCAACGTGACTGCCCATGGTTCACAAACGGAACTAACTGGCTAGTCACAGCATTGGTATCTTGGCCTCCTCAGCATTGACAACTCAGCCTGATTGGCAGAGATCATTCCTCATTCTAAAGAGATATTCTTATCACCAGTTTCCTGCCCATGCTATTATCAAAAACAAAATAAAAGAGGAAAGTTATACAACTTCAATCGATATTAAAGAAGTAAAATGGGATGTTCTAAGTAACAGTCCTATACTGACTTCTTAAAAATAAATTTTCTACCGGGCAGTGGTGGTGCACGCCTTTAATCTCAGCACTTGGGAGGCGGAGGCAGGCAGATCGCTGTGAGTTCGAGGCCAGCCTGATGTACAAAACGAGTCCAGGACAGCCAAGACTACACAGAGAAGCCCTGTCTCAAAAAACAAACAAACGAACAAAAAATTATTTGGTTTAAAATAAATAAATAAATAAATAACTTTCTTCCTAATATGAGTTTATCAATTACGGGATTCAGTGTGCTTTTCTATATGTGTAGTAGCTGAAATTTTGCCATAGCAAACCTAAGTGATACAAGACGAATTACGAATTCTCAAAAGAATAACCAGAACCTTGAGTCAGAAGATCTAATTTTGGTGTTTGCTCATTGGCCTTGTTCAAGTTGCTCATTAAACCATTTTTGCTGGGGACATAGTTCAGTGGCAGAGTACTTTTCTAACTAACCCCTCTGCTTTAGTCCCTTTAAATGAGATTAAAACTATCCCCTCCTTCCCTCCCCCCCCCCACCCCCACCCCCATTTAGGAAACACAGCTGAGAAGACACATAAGGAACTGTAACATAAACTACCAGGGACAGGAATTCTGGGCTCTTGATCTACTTAAAACTGCCCAAGGGCAACCTGGAGAACAGACAGTGCCCTCAACTTGGCCACACAGACCATTTAATCTATTCCACCCTTTGCTGATGAGGAGCCTGGAGTCCAGAGACAGAAAGAGCAACAGAATTCACCAGATTTCAGGTCTCTGGCTCTTATATCTCTTTCCACTGATTCTCAGTGAGCAGAGGAAAGGAAGAAAGATAAAGTCAACTCCTTCCTCACATGTTCAGTGTGATCATTTCCTGTCTTCTGTCTTCCTCCCAAACGTTTTCTTTGTTCTTCCCTGTCTTTTTGTTTTGTCTTGTTTTTCGAGACAGGGTTTTCTCTGGTCGCCTTGACCTGTCCTGACTCGAATTGTAGGACCAGGCTGGCCTCGAACTCGACAGGGATCCACTTGCCTCTGCCTCGCAGTGCTGGGATTGCCACATGCCTAGCTTTTTTTTTTTTTTTTTTTTTTGGTTTTTCAAGACTAGGTTTCTCTGTGTAGCCTTGAGGGTGGGCAGCGCCCGCAGCCTGCCAGCTGATTGAGTGATCTGACAGAAGATGGACATTCCACACTGTCTAGCTCTCCCACTGCGCTGGTTTGAAAGACAATGACCCACTAGTAGCACTAGTAGGGGGTATGGCCTTGTTGGGGTAGGTGTGGCTTTGTTGGAGGGAGGGGGTCACTAGATTACAGGTTTGCACCACCATGCTCTGCTTTTTTGCTTTGTTTTTTAAGACAGGGTTTCTCTGTGTAGGCCTAGCTGTCCTGCATTCCTGGAACTCACTTTGTAGAGTAGGGCTGGCTTTGAACTTAGAGATCTATCTGCCTCTGCCTCAAGGGTGCTGGGATTAAAGGTGGGCACCACATGGTGGCTCATGACCACCTGTAACTCCAGCTCCAGGGGACCTTCTGACCTCTGCAGGTACAAGGCACACACGTGGTACACAGACACATGGCAAACAAAACACTCACACGTGGCTATACACAGAAACCCTGTCTCAAAAATCACAAAATAACAACAACAACAACAACAATAATAATAATAACAATAACAATAATAAGTTTAAAGTAAGAGAGGCAAATTACAACAGCTCATGAATTTTTTTTTTTTTTTTTTTTAATTTCCAGGCCTCTTCTTTTGACCTGTTTGAAGATACTTTATCGATTTGATTTTCTGTTTAAGGACTTTTTTTTCCACTGGAACCATAAATGCCCTTTTAAATTCATGATGGTGAAAGCAGTTATCCTGGAGATAGTTATACTTTGCAATTATGTTTTACAACACAGTTATTTCAACCGGCTGGAATACTGTTCTCCGCTCTCCCTCCGTCACGATGCTACTATACAGGAGAGTCCACCTCTACAGGAGAGGATGAGACCCAGGACTTCCAGGCTAAATTTTCACTGAAACATCCCACATAAAGTGGCAACTGAAAAATAAAATAATTTTCCTCATTCTCCATCTCCCAATGTTTTCAAAGACTGAATAATGACAACCCAAAGAAAGTCAGTTTCCAATACCTCTCACTCGGCCTCTGCCTAAAATCAAGTGAACTCGGTTCCTTCTGAGGAGATTCAGGTCCTGGAACTGGCTGTGCTGAGCCGTGGTAGACTTTAGGATGCCGTAAACCAGCAGCGTTTCACTTACAATCCTGCGGTGCTCCCCAATGATGCTACGCCATAAGAGATAAAACATGAAGCACATGCGTCCTATAGAGCCCCTGAGTGTTTACAAAACCAGTGTTGCTCAAATATGGAGTAACCATGAATGAGTCCTACTGTAAGCCAGGGCTCCTCACAGATTGCAATTTTTTTGTGTTTGTTTTTGGTTTTGGTTTGGTTTGGTTTGGTTTGGTTTGGTTTGGTTTTTCAAGACTGGGTTTCTCTGTGTAGCCTTGGCTGTCCTAGACTCGCTTTGTAGACCGGGCTGGCCTCTAAATCACAGTGATCCACCTGCCTCTGCCTCCCGAGTGCTGGGATTAAAGGCATGAGCCACCATGCCCAGGCACAGATTGCAATTTTACTAAATAAAAACAACTTTTTATTTTACTTTTGTAAACAAAGAGAACTGATATGGGGCCCACAAAAAAAAAAAAAAAAAAAAAAAAAAAAAAGTCAAACAAATGTTGGGCGTGGTGGTTTACACTTTTAAACCTAGCACTCTAGAAGCAGAGGCAAGCCAGTCTGGTCTATAGAGAGTTCCAGCACAGCTAGGGTTGAAGAGAGAGAGAGAGAGACCCTGGATAGAGGGGAGAGGGGAGGACAGGGGGTGGGAGGGAGAAGGAGGGAAGGAAGGACAGAGAGAGGGGGGGGAGGGAGGGGGAGGGATTGATTGATTAAGGGAAGAAACAGAAAAAAAGGAAAAGAAAGGCAAAGGGGGGGAGGAGAAGAGCAGAGAGATGACAAGGAAAGAAGAAGAAGAATGCGTACTGCTTTTGCAGTGTGGTTTCCATTTCCACACAAGTGGTTTCCATTACCCACATCCAGCAGCTCACAAGCACCGGTAACTCTAATTCCAGGAGGATCAGATGCTTCTGGCATGTGCATGCCTGTGAGGGAGCACATATACAATTAAAAATAATAGTAAAAAAACAAAACAAAACAAAACAAAAAAGCCTAGATGGCTGGTCGTGGTGGTACATAACTTTAATTTCAGCACTCAGGATGCAAGGCAGGCAGATCTCTGTGAGTTTGAGGCCAGCCTGGTCTACATAGTGAGTTCCAGGACAGCCAGAGCTATATAGAAAGACTCTGCTTTGAAAAAATAAAATAGCGGGGCAGTGGTGGTGCACACCTTTAATCCCAGCATTTGGGAGGCAGAGGCAGGCGGGTCGCTGTGAGTTCAAGGCCAGCCTGGTCTACAAAGTGAGTTCAGGACATTCAAGACTACACAGAGAAACTCTGTCTCAAAAAACAAACAAACAAACAAACAAAAAACACAAAGAAAAAATAAAATAAAGAAGAGAGCTCAAACCCCTTAGACCTGCAACATTACTTTGGTCCAAATAATGTTATATTGCTTCTTCTGCAAATCTGTGTGAGGTTTCTTTTCAGTTCTCTGGATAACAGGACAAGAACTTGGAGACATCCAGCCTAGACCTGGACCACCAGCAACACTGTGGCAGAACATTTCTTTCCTCCTTTCTTCCTTTTTTCATCCTTTCTTCCTCCTTGTACTCCTCCACTTCCCAGCCCCATGTCCCAGATATGATCTCACTATGTGGTCTCAAAGTTGCAGTGATATTTTTGTTGTTGTTGTTGCAAGTCTTTTCTTTGCAAGTTTTTATTTAATTTGCAGGGGATTGAAAGTCCAAGGCCAGCCTGGGATAAAGCGGGATCAAGGGAAGCTTGGATGACTTAGTGGGATCATGTGGCAACGCATAAACACAGGGGAAAAAAAACTGGTTGTGTAGTTCCCTGGTGGAGTGCTTGCCTAGCATATGACAGGCCTTAGGTTCATACTGCAGTATTAAAAAAAAAAAAAAAAAATGGAGCCAGAATTCAGGAAGCAGAGGCAGGTGGATCTCTGTGAGTTTGAAGCCAGCCTCGTCTACAGAGTGAACTCCAGGAAAACCAAAGCTACACAAAGAAACCCTGTCTCAAAAAACAAAAAAGAAAGAAAGCTGAGTAGAAACTAATGTAAAAATTGCACATTTTAGCCAAAAAACATTATGAAGCATCTTAGGAGAAAGGATTGCTGGCTTGTTGGATTGCTGTTTTTCAGTTGCTATAGAGAGAAGGTAAGTGGCCAGCAGGGCTTGGCAAAGGTGAGTTTAGTGTGAATAAGGGACAGGACATTCTAGGCCACAGGAATCAGAAAAAGGAAGATACAGAGGTTCACATTCCGGAAGAGTCGATGGGTGAGGCTGAGCAAAGCTTGTGTTAGTAACTATTGTGGAAGACAAGGTGGAAATACACAGTCAATAAAACTATTATCTCATTGGTTAGCTAAGGAGCTGGGCTCGATTGTATTTTGTAAAAACATATGTATTATTATCGCAAGTGTTATTGTTTTATTATTATTTAGTATGGGATCTCATTATATAGCCCTGGCTGTCTTGGAACTCACTATGTAGACCAGACTGGCCTTAAACTCATTATGATGCTCCTCCCGCTGCTTAGTTCTGGGATTGAAGGCATGTGCCGCCATGTTCAGATTTTTTTTTTTTTTTTTTTTTTGGTGTTTTGTTTTGTTTTGTTGTTGTTTGTTTGGGTTTTTTGTTCTTTGTTTGTTTGTTTTTGTTGTGTTTTTTTGGTTTTTCAAGACAGGGTTTCTCTGTGTAGCCTTGGCTGTCCTGGACTTGCTTTGTAGACCAGGCTGGCCTTGAACTCACATCGGATCTGCCTGCCTCTGCCTCCCGAGTGCTGGGATTAAAGGTGTGAGCCACCACACCTCCAGAATTCTTCAGCACTTTCAACCCTCATAGATTCTATCTTATAAGAATAAAGCTTTGCAGTTGGCCTGTAATGGCGCACTCCTTTAATCCCAGCACTTGGGAGGCAGAAGCAGGCAGATCACTGTGAGTTCGAGGCCAGCCTGGTCTACAGAGTGAATCCAGGACAGCCAAGGGTACACAGAAAAACCCTATCTCAAAAAAACAAAAATAAAATAAATAAATAATAAAGCTTTGCTTAGGAAACATTTAAAGGAGCCAGTAAGATGGCCCAGCAGCTAAAGGTGTTTGCCAGCAAGCCTGATGAACCGAGCCCCATCCCCAAGCCCATAGTGTGGAAGTAGAGCTCCTACAAGCTGTCCTCTGACCTCCACACACATGCATACAAACACAAAATAAATAAGTGGGTTTTTTTTTAAAAAAGGATTTAATGAGTAGGGACCAGGACTTAATTGAATAGAGGGCAAAATTTAAAGTGAGGTAATGACAGTGGTAGCTGGTACACAATGAAATATGAGGGAAGGACACACATATCCAATAATGAGTACTTAAAATGTGAGAACTCATGGTTTTCTTTCTCCAATCAGTGTGGGTTTTTTTTTGTTGTTGTTGTTTGTTTTGTTTTGTTTTGTTTTTTTACAAAATGTAAGATAAATTTTAATGCACATAAAAGCTTTCCCTCAGGAAATCATTGGAAACCGTTTAAAACAAATGTCTAGCATTAACTATTTCTGGTCCTTGGAAATAAAATATTTTCATAGGCTCCGTGGTAGCTGATGTATTTGCAGGGAGAGAGAAAAAAATCTATCTTCATAATCAGATCTCGTTGGGGGAATCATTTCTAGAATCAGAGACCATTGTTGTGTATATTTTAACCGTGCGTTTGAGGACCTTACAGTACGGAGAGCTGCACTGTTTTATCGCCCAGAGGGGAATCACATACAATCATGTTAAAGTGATTATAGAAGAGCTACCTAGGCAGTAATGTTTGCAGTTCTGCACAGCACCTCGCCCAGGAGACTCTTTAAAGCCGAATGGAAAAGTACTGCGGTCATATTAGATCTGTCCATCTAGTATAAGTCAGAAGCTCCTGCACCCCAGATGAACGCCATCGCTCAGTCACCGCTGGACACGAAAGCAGATGATCACGTGCTTAGTGGTACTTCCTAAAGACCTCTGCACCCCACCTCCATATTCTCTTAATTGAAATTTTTTTCCCAATTGAAAGCAGTGATTTTTAAATTCATTTGGTCCAGTCAATAAAGAGGTTGTATAATCAATATAAACAAGAAATGTTTAGCTTACTTTTAAGTGTTTAAACTCTTTCCAATACCAAGTCATTAGTTGTTTGTATTTTTCCGACATTTGTCAGTATGAAACTTAGAAACAGGACATTTATTGTTCTCTTTCTGTACAGATGGTTTCTATGTAGGTAATGAGGGAACCGTTCTTTAAAGAGCGATACTAAATTAATAAATGCAGAAGAAATTAGAGGCAACTCCCAATAAAATGTCTGCCAATTAAAATTAATGGCTGTTAGTATTTCACTGGGTAAAATAAGGGGCTGGAGAGATGGGTTAGCAGTTAAGAGAACTGATTGCTCTTCCACTAGACTCAAGTTTGATTCATCTTTATGGTGGGCAACAGCCGTCTGTAACTCCAGCTCCGGAGGGTCCAGGGCTCTCTTCTGACCTCTCAGGCAATGTGGGTATACAGATATACATGCAGGCAATATATCCAAACACAGATAAATAAATAAACAAACAAAAACACATTGGGTACAATGTTCATGGGACCTTTATTTTTTTTAACTCTTTATTGATTCATTGTGAATTTCACAACATGTACCCAGTCCCACGCATCTCCCTGTCCTTTCATATCTCCCCTCCACTCTTGCAACCTCCCCATCAAAAGAAAATAAAAAATAAAAGCTAAATAAAAATTTAAAAGGGGGTGCTAAAGAGATAGCTCAAAGGTTAAGAGCATTGGCTGTTCTTCCAAGGGTCCTGAGTTCAATTCCCAGCAACCACATGGTGGCTCACAACCATCTGTAATGACCAGGACATCCAGGACTGTTACACAGAGAAACCCTGTCTCAAAAAACCTAAAAAACAAAAACAACAACAACAACAACAAAAAACTATTTATAATGAGATCTGGTGTCCTCTTCTGGTGTGCAGGTGTACATGCAGGCAGAACATTGTATACGTAACAAACAAATCTGTACAATAAATAAATAAATGCAAAATGGAACAAACAAAAACAAAAATATCTCATCGTGGAATCCACAGTGTGTCATACAGTGTACCCTTTCACCCACACAGCTTTACTTGCAAATGTTCTTTGCAATAAGTCATTGGTCTGTTCTAAGACCTCTCTAGCTTCAATACCGGATTTTCACCAGGACTCCTCTTGGATATCCTGTTGTTGCCCTGTGTCATGGGGAGCCTGCAGCTTTGGATCTGCAGGACCAGCTCCTTCATGAGCTCCAGCCAGTTGATAGATGGGGTAGATGTTAGGGTGGTCCAACTCAAAGCCCTGGATCTGGACCTGGGTGGTAGCTAAGTTGGTCAGACTGCCAGCTCTCCTGCACCCATACGATTGAGGCCAGCTCACCAGCACTGCCTGGGCTAGCTCACTCAGTGCCACAGCCAGCAAGGGAGAGGGCCAGCTCTCCAGATCTCATGCCTTTGTGGCTGGCTCACTGTACACCTGCCACCAAGGCCCGCTCTCCTGAGTGCTGCAGCTGGTGAGGATCAGGACCAATTCTCCTGCTCTCATGACCCAGAAGCTAGATCTCCTGCCTGTTGCAGGTGTGGCGGGGGAGGGGGGTGGGGGGGGGGTGAGTGCATCACTCCCTCATCCAAATCGTGGCATGGAGGTGGAGCCAGCTCTTCATGAGACCTTTATAATGATGGATCAAGATCCCAACACCTGGACACAATCTTCTTTCTCCGTGTCTGGCATGCTGGGATTATAGAAATGAACCACTGTGCTCTGCTTGTATGGAGTATGTTTGCTCCCTTGTCATAAAAATCCTAAAGTTTATACTTTAATCTCAGCACTTAAAAGGCAGAGTCAAGCAGATGTCCATGAGTTTGATGCCAATCTGGTCTATGTATCAAGTTCTATGGCAGCCAGAGCCACAAAGAGTCCCTTTAAATATATAAAACAAACAATAAACAGCCCTCTCCAAATTAGGGTCTAATCAGACCTTTATGTCCCCCTTAACATTTGTAGGAGATAAGGAAGAATGCAGAATGGAATGTAGGAGCAAATATACCACCACCACAGGCTAACAATTAGCCATTTCCAGAATGGGACAATCTGATGAGCAAAATGTAATTCCTTCTACCAGTAAACAGTCTGGGGGTGGAGAATATAAATTAAAATAGATTTGACATATTTCATACACGAGGGATTCATACAAATTTCTATTTTCATAGAGATGTTTCTTTTGGGTGATTGTAACATTTTCAAGGATTTGTTTAGTAGTGTTCAGTCCCATAAGAACATCGTGGATTGGTATGTTTAAAAATAAAATCCATTTCTTGCACTTACATTCTGAAGTATTTACAGTCGAAAAGCTATAGTGTTTAAAATCATCTAATGAAAATAGCCAATCATGGATGACATAAAAATCGCAAGAAGTTGAGGGTCTTCAACACTGGCTCATGGACTACGGGAATTCGTTGTTTCCCTTCTTTGTTGGCGTATTTTTTTCATGCTACTTTATTTGGGTTCTTATATCTACCACCCTTCTCTACCCCAGTCCCTTGCAACACCCCAACATCAGGTAGGAGAGACAGAAAATTAGAAGGGAAAGGGGGTGTCCAGTTCTCTTTAGGCTACTTCCTGCTGATTAGGGGAGTTGAGTTCCTTGGGCCACGTCCAGTGTTCATCTCGTCAGGCTATCTCCAACTTCTTATCTCATATCTTTTCTCTAGACTACTTGACAAACCAGCAATAGCAGCAGCAGGAGCAAGAACAGCTTCTTCCTCTTCAGAGTTGCCCTGACTCTCTCTAGGCACTGATGTTTATTACCCTCTCTAGAACCCCCAGAATTAAACTGCCTTCAGCTGGCAGAATCATGCCCCTGCCAGAGCATGTATGAGCCAAAGACTCTTCTGCTGTGGACAATCTGAAGGAGCCCCATAGGCCACAGCTGATATTAAAGCAAAAACATGTTTATATAACATAAATGGGTTTTGTTTGGTTTTTGTTTTGTTTTTGTTTTGTTTTGTTTTGTTTTTTGGTTTTTTTTTTTTTGTTTTTTTTTTTTTTTTGGAGACAGGGTTTCTCTGTGTAACAGCTCTAGCTGTCCTGGAACTCACTCTGTAGACCAGGATGGCCTCGAACTCACCGAGATCCACCTGCCTCTGCCTCCCAAGTGCTGGGATTAAAGACATGCACCACCACCACCTAGCACACAAATGGGTTTTTTAAAGACACCAAAATTCTCACTGTATCTAGTAATCCTGAATGTTTGGAGATATCTGTAATTTTAAAACATTTGGGATTAGTCACAGCAGCTAGTATTTCATAGAGGTACCCAAAGAGGTGCTGCAAGATGCTTGGCTGTTGTTGGGGCATGTAAGGCATCTCAATGTTGTGGGGTTTGCACTTTCAAGAACTGTAAGTCTAGCTGGAGGGAAGACAAGCTGAAATGCAACAGAAGGGTGGGGCAGCAGGGAAGCTGATTCAGAATCACTCACAAAAGGCTGCATGTAAAAGTCGTGTAGTGTCTTTAAGAAAGAGGCAGAAAAGACTAGGAAGGAAACAAAAATCCTGAGTGGGTGGGAGGGCACGTCCTCCACTAATCTACAGCCGCTTCCTGTTGAATTGCCCCCGTATCCTGTGTAACCTCCTTGCCTGAGGCGCACTCGATTTTCACATTTCAATGCTTTCCTTTATAAAGTTTTTCATTATAAGTTTAAGATCTGTGTTTAAAACTACTGGACAAGGCAGTTGCATATATGAATTAACAACAATTGTGGCAGCTTGAACAAGATCTGTTCAGGCTCAGGCCGGACAAAGCTGTAGTGCGGAAAGAAAGCATGGGCATGAAACTCCTCCCCCCAGCTAAGAAGCTTTCTGGAGGGAAAAGTCAGTGCTCTTTAAGGGTGTGGCCCCTGGGGATTGACCTCCCTCTAGTGAAAACCACACATGTAAGAATAAATATCCAGAATAAACTAGATTTGATGATCTTAAAATTGGGTCTATGGATCTGGGAGGAGTTGGGAGAAGGGGCTGAGTTGTACAAAATTCTTTTATTTATTTTTATTTTTTTATTATTTTGGTTTTTTGAGACAGGGTTTCTTTGTGTAACAGCCCTGGCTGTCCTAGTCTCACTTTGTAGACCAGCCTGGCCTTGAACTCAGGGATCCACCTGTCTTGCCTCCCAAGTGCTGGGCTTAAAGGCATGTGCAACAACAGCCTGGCTACAAAATTCTTAAAGAACTAATTAAAAAAAAAAAAAGTTGAGGAAAAAAAATCTTTTTAAAAGACTCCTAGAGAGGGCAGGGCAGGACCAGAAGATTGTAATTTCTCTTGCTCTTCTCTTTAATCTTTATTTCTCAGTCTGTTTTTAACAATATTAGCAGGGCAGTAGTGGTGCATGCCTTTAATCCCAGAACTCCAAGGCAAGGACAGGTAGATCTCTGAGTTCAAGGCCAGCCTGGTCTACAAAGTGATTTCTGTAACAGCCAAGGCTACACCAAGAAACCCTGTCTCAACAAAATAAAACACGAGAGAGAGAGAGAGAGAGAGAGAGAGAGGAGAGAGGAGAGGAGAGAGGAGAGAGAGAGAGAGAGAGAGAGAGAGAGTAGAATCATTCTGTATAGCCCCAGATGATCCTATATTCACAATCTCCCTGCCTTTTACCTGCCAAGTCCTGGGGTTACAGACTTTCCTTATTAAAGTAAATCTGGCCTTGTTATTGCCATTTTTCTTTTTTACATTTTTCAAAATACTGGAGACATAATTCATCTGTTTTACATGATTTAAAGCTTTAAACCTTCAACTCAATAGATAAGTCAGAAATTGTCTCAAAAAATGTCTTAGGATAACTCTAACCAGGCAACTGGAAGACTCATATAATGAAAGTTTTAAGATACTGAAGAAAGAAATTGATGAGCCAGGCATGTGGCAAATATTTTTTATCCCAGCACATAAGAGACAAGGACAGGAATATCGCTAGTCTATCTGTAGCCACCCAAGGCTAGAGAGAGAGAGAGACAGAGAGAGAGACAGAGACAGAGACACAGAGAGAGACAGAGACAGAGAGCCTGTATCAAAACAACAAACCATATATATTCATTGCAATCCCCATCAAAATTTCAACACAATTCTTCACAGAAATAAAAAATAAAATTAAATTTTAGAAAAAGGAAAAGAAAAAAACAAAAAACAAGAAATTAAAACAAAAACAAAAACTTCAAATTCATATGAAAGCACACACACACACAAATTAAACCAGGTGGTAGTGGCACACACCTTTAATCCCAGCACTCAGGAGGCAGGGGCAGGTAGGTCTCTGTGAGTTCAAGGCAAGTATGGCCTACAGAGTGATTCCAAGTCACCCAAAGTTATGTACAGAGAATCTCTCTCTCTCTCTCTCTCTCTCTCTCTCTCTCTCTCTCTCTCTCTCTCTCTCAAAACAAAGAAAACACAGCATCTTCAACAAATGGTTCTAGTTGAACAATATAGCTGAATGGAGAATGAAAATAGATCCATATCTATCACCCTGCACAGAACCCAAGTCCAAATGGACCAACGACCTCAACATAAGAGCAAATATCCTGAATCTGATAGAAGAGAAAATGTGGGTAGACTTGAATTGCTTGGCACAGGAGAGGCCTTTCTGAACAGGACACTGATAGCACTGGCACTAAGATGAACAGGTGATAAGCAGTACCTCGTGAAGCGGAGAAGCTTATACACAGCCTAGCAGCAGCCTACAGAATGGAAAAGGGTCTCTACCAACTGTACATCTGATAGGGGCTTAATACCTAGAATATATAAAGAACAAAAACAACTTATCATCAAGAAAAACAAATAGCCCATCTTAAAAATAGGGCACAGAACAAAGCAGGGAGTTCTCAAGAGATGAAACAAGTGGCTGAGAAACAAAGAAACATTCAACACCCTTAGCCATCAGGGAAATGAAAATCAAGACTACTTTGAGATTTCATCTTACCCCAGCTAGAATGATTAATAAAAAACCCAAGATTAATGAAAACAAATGGTGGCACATGCTGATGAGGATACAGAGAAAGGGGAAACATTTATTCACTGCTGGTGAGAGTGCAAACTTAGGCAGCCACTATGGAAATCAGTGTGGTGGTTCCTGAGGAAGCAAGGAATCAATTTACTTCAAGACCCAACTATATCACTTCACTTAGTTACTTTTTATAGCTAGAAAGAAACACCGTGACCAAAGCAAATAAATCATCTAACAAGGGAAATCTCAGTTCCAGAGAGATAGAGTTTATGGTCATTAGGATGAGGAGTGTGGCAGCAGGGAGGCGAGACATGGCCCCGGAGTAGTAACTGGGAGCTTATATTTTTTATCCATAAACAGGAAGCAGAGTTAACTGGAATGGTGTGGGCTTTTGAAACCTCAAAACCTACCCCAAATGATACATGGTCGCTAACAAGACCACACCTCCTAATCCTTCCCAAACAGTTCCACCAACTGAAGACCAAGCATTCAGATAAGAGCTCGCTGGGGACAATCTCATTCAAACCACCACATCACTCTTGGGCAAACATCCAAAGGATTCTACATCTGACTGTAGAGATACTTGCTCGTTCACGTTTATTGCTGTGCTCTTTGTAACATCCAGAAACTAGAAACAACCTAGATGTTCCTCAACTGATGAATGGATAATGGGAACTTTTAAGAAAAATTAAATTTAGAAATATTCAGATAATAGCTGGGCGTGGTGGCACACACTTTAATCACACACCTTTAAGCACTTAGAAGTAGAGGCAGGTGGATTGAGTCCACCCTGGTCTAGAAAGCAAGTCCAGGACAACCAGAGCTGTAACATAGAGAAACCCTATCTTGAAAAACTAAAAAGGAAAGAAAGAAAGAAAGGAAGGAAGGAAGGAAGAAAGGAAGGAAGGAAGAAGGAAATGTTCAGGTAAATTGATGAAGCTAGAAAAAAAAAATTATCCTGGGGCATGTTGGCACAAGCCTTTACTCCCAGCACTCAGGAGGCAGAGGCAGGTGGATCGCTGTGAGTTTGAGGACAGCCTGGTCTACAAAGCAAGTCCAGGACAACCAAAGCTAACACAGAGAGACCCTGTCTCAAAACAAAGAAACAAACAAAATTAGCCTAAACTATGTAACCTACACTCCAAAAGACAAATATTGCGTGTTTTCTCTTACACTTTCAAAAGGTGTGCTACACCACAAGGTTGAATACCTAGTGAGGAACCAGGGTGGAGGAGAGGCTCTCCCAAGGAAGGGGACATAGAACATAGCGTTATGGAGAGAATAAGGGGAAACTAGAATAGGATTAAATGGGGGAGGGGGTGGGAGAGAAGAGTAAAGGGTGTCATACAGTGAGGGACAACTAACACTAAAACACATTTTAAAAATCTAGTACTGTAGAAGCTTCTTAAAGTATACAAAATATCTACATATACACATACACATACATATACATATATGTATACGTGTATGGAATCTAAAGGGAGTCACCAAATAATACACATACTGCCCCAACTAAACATCTTATGCACCCTAGGTGAAACCTCCAGTGCTAGGAATGGGTTATATTTTGTTGAGTCATTGGCTAAAGAAGTCCCATGGAAACCCCCAAACACCACAGGGAATTGCCAGGCCTATGGGCTGCGCTCCACAAGGTGATGGTCAGGCCCTATTGCTGAGGACACTTCCTTTGTAAACGAGTTGGCACCGAGCAGAAACTTCACCCTGCTCCCTAGTATTCGTGGTGCTGGAAGGTGGTTTCCCAGCTATAAACCCTGCAGCCCACAACACCCTTGCTCTCTGCTCAGGGCCTTTTTCTTAGTCCTTGTGCTTAAGCCCATATTCAAATATCTTTACTAAATACAACTGCTTCATTTTTTTTTAAAGAAAAAATTCAAGGTCATCCTAGGTTACAGATCCAGTTCAACTCCAGACTCTGTCTCAAAAAAAAAAAAAAAAAAAAAAAAAAAAAAAAGAAAAGAAAAGAAAAAAAAAAAAAAAAAAAAAAAAAGAAAAAGAAAATATTAAATTTTAAGAACTCTGAAAATAACAAAACACCAAATCCCAATAGTTGAAGGCCTTGTAGGGTGTTCAGTGTGGAGTCTTGGGAGGGCCTCTGTGCCACACTGGTCACTGACAATCAGCCTTCTTAAGCAAAGAGGGCTTTCAGCAAGGACTTACAGACTTACCTTATTTCTTGCTCTGTTACTTGCTCAGCCTTATAAATATACACATCTGATTTATGCACCCTGTTTGAATGTTGGTCAGTGGCAGATTTAAATGAAGATCAATAAAGGAAGGGGAAAGGTGCCTGAAAACTTTGGAACTTAATGTTTTAAATGTCAAGCTAAGGAAATCAGACAGGGCAACTAGAAACATGGCATATACCTTAAAGAGCAATTAGGACTCTACATGGCTTTTATGAAATGGCTGCCTTCCCTAACTAGCTATACAGCTTTCACTCAACAGCGTAATAATCCAGAAAGTAGTAAAACTAAATGCCTACCTTATTGATTAGCTGTCAAGAATATTATCATATTTCATCTTTCTCATAAAATATGTTCTAAAAATTTATTAGGACATTAATATATGAGTTTACCTCTCTGGTGGGATGAACTATGAATACAAAACAATATGCTCCTTTTGGTCTTTTCAGAGGTGGCATACTAGGACTAGAAGTAGCAGGTTATGCCTTCACTCTCAGAGCTTGAGAGGCTGAGGTCTGTTGGGGTTACATAGTGAGTTCAAGGCTAGCCTCGGAAACCTCGTCTCAGATAACCAAAAGAAAAAGAAGAGGGAAGAGGAAAAGTTGTATGTGTGTGTGTGTGTGTGTGTGTGTGTGTGTGTGTGTGTGTATGTGTGTGTGTGTGTGTGTGTTATGTGCATGTGTGTTGTGTATGTGTGTGTTGTGTGTGTGTATGGTAATTTCCATAAATAAGCATTTGTCTTTGTTCATCCACATAGATATTAATTTTATTTCAAGAGCAGCTGTTCTCCACCTGTGAGTCACTACCTTTTGGGGGCCAAACAATGCTTTCACAGGTATAGCCTAAGACCATTGGAAAGCACAAATATTTACATTATGATTCATAACAATAGCAAACTTATAGTTATGAAGTAGCAATGAAAATAATTTATGACTGGGGTCACCACAACATGAGGAACTGTGTTAAAGGGTCACAGAATTAGGAAGGTTGAGAAGCACTGATCTACAGTTTTGTTTTGTTGGTTTTTCGAGACAGGGTTTCTCTGTGTAACCTTGGCTGTTCTGGACTCTCTTTGTAGACCAGGCTGGCCTCAAACTCCCCAGTGCTGGGATTAAAGGCATGCACCACCATGCCACGCTCTATTTTAGAGTTTTAAAATACCATAATGATTAAACAGCTTGAAAGAAACAGCGTAATACATATATTAAGCTTTAGTGTTGTCTGCCCACCTATAATCCCAGCATTTGGGAGGGAGAGGCTGGAGGACCAAGTTTCAAGCCAGCCTGACCTACACAGGATGATCTGATTTCAAAAAAATAAACTAAAAGCAAACAAAAATGTACATATTAAGTGAAGCTCATACTTTTTCATTCTTGGATATATGTAATAAAACTAAATATCATTAAGCTGTAGTTCAGTGATAGAGTTTTTGCCTAGTTTGTATGGGGTCCTGCCCTTGATCATCTGCACCGCGATAAATAATTAGCCATATGCACTAAGTATGCAGTTATTTACCTCAGTTACCTAAATCAATGGCCTAAGACTTATCAATTCTAGAATAATTAAAAATGTAACTGTCTGCTTCAAAAACAACAAAACACGCTCATTTAGCCAGATGTGGTAACCCCTGCCTGTAATCCCAGCATTTGGAAGGTGGAGGCAGGAGGATCAGGAGTTGGTGGCCAGCATCAGATGCACAGCAAGTCCCAGGCTGGCCTGGATTATAGGAGACCCTGACTCACAACACCAAACAACAACACACTTGCTTATTTTTTTCCCCCGATAAATTTCTTTATTAGTAGTAAGTGCATTCAAAAACCATGTCTTTAATCTTAGCATACTAATAAGCACTCACAGTATTTTATCTATTTCTTTCACTGAAAACCTTTTATTTCTTCATTTATACAGTTTTACTGTGGACAAAAAAAGACCAAAATCCCTGCCCTGGTGGGGCCTACATGCTGGTTCTAGCAGTGAGGCCGACCACAGAAAGCCTCTCGTGCCTCATAGGAGAGCATTTAACACAGGCAATAGTAATTTTGCTGTTTTGGGTTGGTTGTTTGGTTGCTTGGTTGGTTTTTGGTTTTTCAAGACAGAGTTTCTCTGTGTAGCCTTGTCTGTCCTGGATTTGCTTTGTAGACCAGGCTGGACTGAACTCACAGTGATCCATCTGCCTCTGCCTCCAGAATGCTGGGATTAAAGCCGTGTGTCACCACGCCCGGCTTGTTTTTTTTTTTTTTAATTGTATGTGTGTGTGTGTGTGTGTGTGTGTGTGTGCGCGGAGTATGTGTATATGCACATGTATGTGCCCTCATATACCTCATATACCAGAAGATGCCACAGAAGAACATAGGTTCTTTACTCTCTACCTTATTCCCTTGAGACAGGGAATAAGAAACTGTAGCTAGGGTGTCAGCTAGCAAATCCCAGCATCCTCCTTGTCTTTGCCCATTCACAGGCATACACAACCACATCAGGCTTTTTACATGGTGTGGTGGTTTGAGTAGGTATGGCCCCCATAAGACTCCTGTGTTTGAATGCTTGGCTCATAGGGAGTAGCACTATTAGGAGGTATGGCCTTATTGGAGTAGGTATAGCCTTGTTGGAGGAAGTGTGTCACTGTGTGGGTGGGCTTTAAGCGTGGCACATAATCTCCTTCTGCTGCCTGTAGATCAAGATGTAGAACTCTGGTGGGGCACACCTTTAATCCTAGCACTTGCGAGGCAGAGGCAGGCAGATTTCTCTGAGTTCGAGACCAGCCCGGTGTACAAATTGGGTCCAGGACAGCCAGGGCTACACAGAGAAACCCTGTCTTGAAAAACCAAAAAATAAAAAATAAATAAGGAGCTGCATGTGGTAGTATACACCTATGATCCCAGCACTCAGGAGGCAGAGGCTGACGGATCTCTGTGAGTTCAAGGCCAGTGTGATCTACAAAGTGAGTCCAGGACAGCCAAGGCTACACAGAGGAAACCCTGTCTCAAAAAACAAAACAAAACAAAACAAAAAAAGAAACATGCATGCACTCTACCACCAACATGTGTGGAAGCCTCAGCCCACTGTCATATAGACACTCTGGAGCGAGAATGCCACTGTGGCTGCTGAAGGAAGGGAGTTTGGTGAAACTCGGAGGCACAGCCAGAGCCTCAAGTGAATGTTGTAAAAGACAAGCTTCTATGTAGTGAAGCAAGCTGAGAGATTTTCAAATAGAAGCACTCAATAGCCAGCGCTATGACCACCTCTCAGCCTTCTGCAGATTAAAACCCTTCTACCACCCGGGCGGTAGTGGCACACGCCTTTAATCCCAGCACTTGAGAGACAGAGGCTGACGGATCTCTGTGAGTTCGAGGCCAGCCTCGTCCACAGAGTGAGTTCCAGCACAGCCAGGGCTACAAGGAGAAACCCTGTCTCAAAAAACCAAAACTAATGAAAATAAAAATAAAAATAAAACCCTTCTATTCTGCTGAGGAGATGGCTCGGTGCCGTGGTCTCTATTTTGACTCCTGTGTTGATGGTTTTCAACTGCTGGTTCTGAACTCCAGCTCTAAGGGATCCTATGCTTTCTGGGCACCTTCATACATGCACACACACATGTGCACGTGCGCACGCACACACACACACACACACAGAGGAATAAAATAAGGTTGTGTGTGTGTGTGTGTGTGTTTTTTTTTTTTTTTTTTTAAGAAGAAACATAAAAGTCAGACAATTAGAGTCGGCCGTGGTGGCGCACGCCTTTACTCCCAACACTCAGGAGGCAAAGGCAGGCGGATCACTGAGTTCGAGGCCAGCCTGGTCTACAAAGCAAGTCCAAGACAGCTAAGGCTAATACAGAGAAACCCTGTCTGGGAAAAAACAAAAAAACAGACAATTAGGCTAGCCAGGGAAAAATCCAAGTTTCCAGGGCACTTCAAAAGTGGCCCATGTAACTTCCATATTGCAGTGGGTGACGGTGTGGTTGATGGTGAAATAGCTTCAGCACTGCAGTTCCCGCTGCCCTGGAATGTTTAGAGAGGGCTCCCTAACATCGGGGCTCTGATCACAGTGAATACAATAGGGACTTGGGTTACTATGTGGATACTACAGAAAAAAATGTAAGGGCATGGTGGCATACAACTAATACCCCCCAACACACACACACACACACACACACACACACACACACACACACTAACCCCAGAAAAATGGAAAGGTTCAGGAACAAAGTCTTGAGTTAAAGGAGGATGTAGCCACATGTAGTTTTTCGGAGAAAACACTATTCAGAGAAAGCAATGATGCATGGTCCCTCAACCCCCATTCCTCCAGCCTAGTTGACTGTACACAAGTCTGCTGAGCTGTAGGATTCTACAGTTAACCATCAGCTACTCAGCACCTCAGTGGGTAGGGAGAGTCGTGTCTAGATCCCCTTTTAATGTCATGAAAGGGCAGTTCAGCCTCTTGTACCCTGAAGCAGGAAGTGACTCATCCAGCTGCAGCAAGTAGCACCAAGTTCTCCTGAGTCCCTGATGGCACCGAGAAGTCTCCCGTCAGGGATTCTAAGTATGTGGAATTATTTGCTACTTCATCAGTCTTGCTTGCTTATCTTAATATCTCATTGATGTGACTTTATCTCTATAAAACAATAGTTTATGTGGGCTGTGCTTGTGCTCCCCCCCGAAAAAAGCACGTGATGTTTCATGAAATCAGTCAAATCCAGTGAAAAGGAAAAAAGGAGGAGTCGGGCTCAGGGGTGCACACCTGTAATCCCAGCACTAGGGGAGGCAGAGGCAGGTGGATCGCTGTGAGTTTGAGGTTAGCTTGGTCTACAAAGAGAGTCCAGGACAGCCAAGGCTACACACCCAGAAACCCTGTCTCAAAAGAAAGAAAGAAAAGGAAAAAAAAAAAAAAAAAAAAAAAAGGAAAAAACACCCCTCCTAAAAAAGAAAAGAAAAAAAGAGGAGTGATGAGCTGGCTACTTTCCATCATGACAACTCAGAAATTAGACTTCAGCTCCCACTTTAGTAAAGATTCATTAGCCCTTTGTCTCTAAACCAGGGCATTTGATTTCAGCATTTTGAGGCCCTATGTTGCATAAACATATTTTTAAGGAATTAGGTCACCGTGTATATTTTTATTCCCCCTTACTACCAGCTGCTGCACTGCAAAAGAATGAACCCAGGACAGATGCTGTGTTCTGTGCCCCTCACTGTGCTCTGCAGGACAGATACTGTGTTCTGTGCCCCTCACTGTGCTCTGCAGGACAGACACTGTGTTCTCTGCCTCTCCCTGTGCTCTGCAGGACAGATGCTGTGTGTTCTATGTCACTCACTGTGCTCTGCAGGACAGATGGTGTGTGTTCTGTGCCACTCACTGTGCTCTGCAGGACAGATGCTGTGTTCTGTGCCCCTCACTGTGCTCTGCAGGACAGATGCTGTGTTCTGTGCCACTCCCTGTGCTCTGCAGGACAGATGCTGTGTTCTGTCCCACTCCCTGTGCTCTGCAGGACAGATGCTGTGTTCTGTGCCCCTCACTGTGCTCTGCAGGACAGATGCTGTGTTCTGTGCCTCTCCCTGTGCTCTGCAGGACAGATGCTGTGTTCTGTGCCTCTCCCTGTGCTCTGCAGGACAGATGCTGTGTGTTCTGTGTCACTCACTGTGCTCTGCAGGACAGATGCTGTGTTCTGTGCCACTCACTGTGCTCTGGTTACTGCAAGCTCTTCCCTTCCACACACCATGGCCCCTTGCTGGACATCCCCAGCTAGTCCCCTCACCCTGAGGGCCTCTGTGGTCCCACAGAGTAAATCAGTGAATGCTTGGTGAAAAAAAAGATGGGAAAATATGAATGGCAGTGAGCAACTTCTCCACTTAACTCCACCCAGTAAACAGTTGAAGTTGCCACAACTTCAACTTGGGTGACATTACATAGCATGCTGGAGGGGTGAGTCCTGCTGCTGGCAGAGCTGACAAGACTACCGAATAGTGCACAGCTTCACAACTGTTTTGGGGGTAAGGGGGCCTGGGGGCAGATGGCCAATGATGTGATTACCAACCTTTGAGTGAAGGAAAGTTCATGCAAGATTGAGCAGAGCTACAGTAACAAGTGTGTGCCATGTTATGACACAGAAAGAAACATCATCTGTATCATCTCTGCTCACACAAAAAAAGCCTTTCCCTATGGAGTGGAGAGACTAGACACCTTGTTACAGGCCAGGTCAGTGCCTCATGTAACCAAAGACATGGTATATTCTGTGAAAGCAAAGCAAAACAAAACAAAGCAAAACACATATTCACTTTGAGACTATATTAGTTTCTCATGTAAAATAGGCCCAAGTTTAATTCGGGGTACTTTTTTTTATTTATTTAAAAAAAGTATTTTGTTTCGTTTTGATTTTTAAGTGTTTTTAGGGGTCTGGAGAGATGGCTCAGCAGTTAAGAGCACTGGCTGATCTCCCAGAGGATCTAGTTTCAGTTGTCAGCATCCACATAGCAGCTCACAAGTATCTGTAACTCAAGTTCCATGGGGCCTGGCACCCTCACCAGGCATAAATGCAGGCAAAACATCAATGAGCATAGAATAAAAACATTAAAAACAGTGTTTTTAAGCCAGGAGTAGTGGCCCATGACTTTAATCCCAGCACTTGGGAGGCAGAGGCAGGCAGATCTCTGTGAGTTCGAGGCCAGCCTGGTCTACAAAGTGAGTCCAGGATAGCCAGGACTACAAGAGAAACCCTGTCTTGAAAAAACAAAGTGTGTGTGTGTGTGTGTGTGTGTGTGTGTGTGTGTGTGTGTGTGAATGTGTCCACGCACACAGGTGCACGCTGCCTTTGGAGTCCAGAAGAGGGTATGAGATCCCCAGAAACTAGAGTTATAGGAGCCCAACTTGGATCCTCTGCAAGAAGAGCAACTTCTCTTAACTATGGGTCCATCTCTCTAGCCTGTTTTTGTTTTCTTGGGACAGGATCTCACTCTAGCCCAGGCTTTCAACTTTCAGTGAGGCATAGATGACCTTGACTTCCTGATCCTCTTGCCTCTGCCTCCCAAATGCTGGGATTATAGGCTTAAGCCACGTCACTGACTTTTTTGTTGTTGTTTTTCCCACAATGGTGAGATACCCAGCTTTGCATTTCAAATGTTTTGAGATGGGTTTCCCCCCTGTTTCTATGTAATTATGAACCATATGTGAAGTCAACTGAGTTAATGTGGTATTGTGGATTAAATTATTCATAACGTGGATGTCTTAACCCTCAGTTTCTCAGAATGTGGCTTGGAGAAAGGGCCTTTACAAGAGGGAAGAAAGCGAGCTCCATATGACAGGCTCCATTCAACAGTCCTGAGAACTGAAGTTGAAACAGCATATGGGCAAGGCTAGTTCCTTACACAGATCTATAGCCCCTGAGCTGGTATTCTTAGAAAAAGGGGAAGTGAAGTGTCAGCAAGTCAGTTCAATTCGTAAAGGACTTTCAATCAAGCCTGAAGACCAATCCCCAAACCCTGCAGGGTGGAAGGAGAGAGACTGACTTCTGAAAGTTGTCCCCTGCCCTTCCTGCATGTACTGTGGCACAAACACACAATATAATTGTGAAGGAAGGTTATAAGGAAGATGCCAAAATGAATCTGAAGGTAAGCATCTAGAAGTCAAGGAAAAAGCCAGGCTAGATCCTGCAGAGACCTCAGAGGAACCCAGCGCCTGTTTGAGAGACTCGGGAGAATGCGTAGCTCAGGTTGGACTCAAACTCACAAAGCTCCTTTCAGCTTCCCCAGTGCTGGCATTCCAGGCTGCACTACCACACTCACGTCCCACCAAGTGTCTTGACCTGACACGTCTAGCCTGCAAAGCCAGGAGAAGATAAACTTCTGCAATTCGGCGCACCCAGTGTGTGGCCCTTGTTAAAGGAGGGCTAGAAAACTAACATATGTGGGAAAACAAGAAAGGGTTTTTGGGTTTTTCTTTTTTTTTCTTTCCATTTTCAGTCCAAGTTAAACCAGGCTGAGTTTCTGTTCTGCAATTACAAGCTCCAATGTTGCAGGGACAAAGCAGGTAATCATAGGACTGGATCTAGCCGGTCAGACTAGGCAGGATTCCCAGAGTGGACTAGGCAAACTGGAAAGTAAACAAACTGTGGCCCGCCCTAGCCAGCTTTGGTGAAGACATACAAGTCCAGTGTTGCCCAAGAGTCTGATCTTTGAGAAAACTCCGAAATGTAGAGGTTTGTCTGTTTGTTAACATAAAAATCTTCCCCATTTAAAGTACCAACAACTAATTGGGAAAAAAAAATTAATATTGTCCTGACCAACATTCTGAATACAAATAAAATCTGAGGCCTGACCCAATGCACAGCCTAATGTAGCTAAAGGCACATTTACAGATGAGGCTGTCAGAGCCTCAGAGGAATTCAGTCCTTGCTTCTAGGTGGGGCCCTGTGGCTAATTCTGGACAAAGGAATGTGACTGACAGAGAAGGCGGGTACTGCTATGCCAAGGTGGGTGCATGTGTCAGGCACCTTCTTACTGCTCTACCTTTCAAGAACAGCCTTGGGGGTACACAACGGTCTTCACAACTAGGGGATCCGACTGCATTTGACAAAGGCAAGAACGTGAAGTGTGGAGGTGATTACAATTCATGCACACAGAGGATAATCCTCCCTCACTCTGGCCCCAAAGGAAAGAATAAGATGGGGGTGGGGTTGTCTTGTGCTAGCGAATCAGGGGTCATAGATCCACCCTCCACTGCTCTGGCCCAAGATCTAAGGGTAGCATCTGCCCCTGACTTTTTGCTGACTCAGTCCCCAGGCAGCACAATCAGTTAGTGAGAAACAAAGTGGTGTTTACTGTGTACCCACTCCTGAGATAACCGTTAAACCTATTAACCAATTAATCACAGGAATGGATTAGTCCATTTATACGGTCCAGGCCCTAATGGGGATTAAATGTTACCATGAGTTTTGGAGGGGACAAAGCAGGTTAGAGTCATAGCACTGAGATCAGATTTCTGGCTCCATCTATGAAGGGCACACAGGAAGTGTGTGTGTGTGTGTGTGTGTGTGTGTGTGTGTGTGTGTGTGTCTGAGGGGGGCAGGGGTAGGGAGGGAGGAAGAGAGAGAATGAGAGTTACCTCACATTTAGGAAGAGTCTGGTACCCTCTCTGTGTTCCTTTCCACACAGGCTCACATTAGGGGTTCAGACACCCATGACTAACATGTCCATTTGTCTTAGCCACATTCTTTGCTGCCACTGGAGCTTGTATAAGAAAAGACTACAGGTCAGTGAGTGGTGATGAACCTCTTTGATCCCAGCACTCAGGAGGCAGAGGCTTGTGGAACTCTGTGAGTTTGAGACCAGCCTGGTCTACACAGAGAAAGCCTTTCTCAAAAAAACAAAAAACAAAACAACAACCACAACAAAAACACCCAGGTATGCTGGTACAGACCTGTAATCCCAGCACTGGGGAGGCAGAGGCAGGATCTCTGTGAGTTAGAAGGCAGCCTGCTCTACAAAGCGAGTCCAGGACAGACAACCAAGGCTTCACAGAGAAGCTTGAAAACAAAAAACAAAAAACAGACAAAAAAAGAAACCCAAGAAGAAAATAAAAATAAAATAAAATAAAATGATCGCTAAGTAAAACTTGCACTTCTTTCTTTTCTATAGAATACTCAACATAATCATTTTAAAAATGCTGACTGAATGCTGTCATCACAATTTTATTTCTAACACTTCAGAGTAAAGTTATACAAGTTAATAGGATAATGTCTTTATTAAAAACAGGACTTTTTTTCTTTTTCAAAATGCTTGAAAATACCTTTTAACTTGAACTTTGAGATCTTTGAAACTCCTGGGTTTGCCTACATATAAGCTCTTGGTCCTTGTGACCAGGCTGAGTACATATTAACTTCCTTTTGACACATTATCTAGTGTCTTTTACTGCTGACATGAATTTATGCCCATCTTGTTTCTGTTATCCTATGGTTCTTTGCTGACTATCTCTGGACCTGCCCCCCACTATCATTTTTTTTTCTCCCCAGACCCTCCCTGAATAAGTCCTTATCTCATTAAACTGACTCACCAGAGCTTTCAACATTTTTATATTTCTAACTGTCGCCACATATTATGAATACTACAATGTGAATTCCTTGAAGGTAACAATAATATTTATTATATATTACATATTACACATGTATTATATATGTAATATATAATGAATATATAACTATACTCTATAACTTTATATATATATTTACCTATATCTTTTAAAATTAATATCTAAATGTAATGATTTATTGTGTTACCCATACCTCTATCTGTTGAAAATCTTTACTGAATATGGTTGTGCATTCCTGTAATTTCAGATCTGGGGGAAACCAGGGCAGGAAAACTCTAAGTTCAAGTCTATCCTGTGCTGTACAGGGACACCTGTCTCAGAAAAAAACAAAAACAAAACAAGCTGATTTTCCTTGCTTGGAAAATTTGACAAGTTAATTGGTGTAAGCACTAACGTATATAAAGACAGAAACTGCTTCTGCTTTGCACATCAATGTTTATTGGTGGATTTGGGGTTTTTTATTTTTAGATTTGGCAAAACTAAGGGCTTTAAAGAATTGGATTCTTAGGTGGGAGCAAGTGAGATGTCTTAGCAGGTAAGTGGAAGGGCACTTGCCACCAGTCCTGATGACCTTAGTTCAACACCCGGAGCACACGTGGTAGAAAAGGAGAAGCAATTGACTGCCTACAAGTTGTCCTGATTTCTTTCTTTCTTTCTTTCTTTCTTCCTTCTTTTGTTTTTTTAAGACAGGGTTTCTCTGTGTAGCCTTGGCTGTCCTGGACTTACTTTGTAGACCAGGCTGGCCTCAAACTCACAGAGATGCCTCACAAAGTCTGTACAGGAAGGGACTTCCTTTGTTCTATGGACTCTTGTATCTTTTTTTCTGCTTTGTTTTGTTTTGTTTTGTTTTGTTTGTTTGTTTGCTTTCAAGACAGAGTTTTTTCTGTGTAGCCCTGGCTGTCCTGCACTCGCTTTATAGACCAGGCTGGCTTTGAACTCACAGTGATCCACCTGCCTCTGCCTCCTGAGTGCTTTTTTGGTTTTCGTTTTCTGGGTTTTTTTGTTTTTTGTTTTTTTTTTCCTTCTATGAGACAGCGTGTCTCTATGCAGCCTTGGCTGTCCTGGAACTCACTATGAAGGCCAGGCTGGCCAGGAACTCACAGGTCTGCTTCTGCTTCCCAAGCACTGGGATTGGGCCTGAAGGCCTGTGCCACCCAGACGCCCAGACGCCTCTTGCACCATCTATCCCAGACATCGCCTCGCTGCGAATGGCCGTTCATTATAACCCACATTTCTTCTACATCAACAGAACCCATCTCGGCGCATCACTTTGCTGAATTTAAAAGACACTTACGTTCTACAATTTTTATTACAATTTTTGCTTTGTTTTTTTTTGGTGTGGTTGGGGGAGCAGCTTGCTATGGGGCAGTTGTTGGGTGGTGTATGCCTTTAACTGCTGCACTGTCTCAAATCCCTCCACATCATCTACCGATACCCAACCCCCAGCGTCTTACTCCATAGCCCAGACTTGCCTGAACTAGAGATACTCAAATTTCAGCCTCCTGAGTGCTAGGATTACAGTCATGTGACACGTTGAACAATTTGTATTTATTTTATTTGATTATATGGTGTATGTATGTATGTATGTATTTATGTATGTATGGTGGCTGGAAAAAGTGGCTCAGTGGTTAAGAGCACTTTCTGAGGACCTGGATTTTATTTTCAGATCTGAAATCAGGCAGCATTTCATTGTATAAACTAGAGTAGGTGTTAGCCTGAGCAGAAGTTGGTTTAAGATAGAAAAGAGCTGAAGAAGGAAAGAAAAGAAAGAAAGAAAGAAAGAAAGAAAGAATGAACCCAGGTACATGTTTAATCTAATTCTGGAGGCTAAAGCAGGAGACCTGGCAGCTCCAGAGCCTCCTCAAACAAAATAGGGAGGTGGATGGGAACAAACCAGAAAAGAAGAAAAGTCGAGGAGAAGGAAAGGAGAAATCAAGCAAGAGGGGACGTAAAGGCAGGAGGATCACAACTGGAGGCAAAGGCCAGTGTGAGCTACTAAAGACTCAGAAGGGAGGGCAAGAGAGAAGGGAGTGAGAAACAGCTGGTTCATGGCTTCCTGGGGTAGATCTGAGTTCATGGTCTAACAGTCTTGAAGAGCAACAGAAAAAGAAGAGGAAATAAGCAAAGGATGGAGAAGTAAAGCCTGCTCTCAGAGCCAGGCAGAGACTGGAAATAAGTCTCTCTCTCTCTCTCTCTCTCTCTCTCTCTCTCTCTCTCTCTCTCTCTCTCTCTCTCTCTCTCTGGGCCAGCAGTTCTTTCATATCGTGAGAATGGGCCAGTTTGGTCCAGCAAGGAGTTGGGATGAACCCTAGCAGCTATTTTGAATGTATACGAGGATTCTGATTGGCCACAAACCCAGGTGGGGGAAAGCAAACTGAGAAAAAAAAAAAAAACCTGCCAAAGAAAATGTCCTACAAAAGAAAGAAAGGGGGAAAAAAATGTCCTAAAAAAAAAAAAAAAAAAAAAAAAAAAAATGGGGGGTGGGAAGAAGAGCCAGGAAGTAAGAAGAGCAACGTCTGGTGGTTAGCTGACATCTTGATGAGTCAATATGGATTTGGATTTTAGCTCCTGAGCTCACAGATTCTGCAGGGTTCATTGTAAAACTTCGGTGTTCTGAGAAGCTGACTACTAGCTTTGCCAGGAAAGTTTTGCTTTCCTCGAACCTGAAATCCCTAACTAGCTGCCCATAAAATGGCATTATTTTACTCCTAACTCCTATTAGAAAACTCCAAAGCAAATCATTTCAAAGTTGGTGCTGATGGAACAATGGAAAACTCATGGGTTGACTAATGTTCCTTTTTTAGTTTATCCTTTTCCTTGTGTGTTAGCACTGAGGCAGAGACAGCTTGTTTGGCAATGGGACTAATATCTTACTTATCCTTTGAACACCCTACTAAATGGTTTGCTTTTAGTTTAGGGCAAGCTGGTATGAGTGAGTCCACCTTTGACTTAGAGTGGTTTGTTTGTTGTGCTGGAGATAATGTTACAGTTGCTGTGTTTCTGGCTAGGTTGATCTAGGGAGTGGAATCTACAGCCAGGCTGGGTGGAGACCTAACATTCCAAGAGTCATAAAACACAAGAGTAACCCAGTTGCTCTATCAATCACTTGGCTAAAAAAGACCATCCCTCTGGGAAGTGGATTCACCTAATACCACTCTAAAGAAATGGGAGGAACAATAATAATAGTAATAATTTTTTTTTTGAGATAGTATTTCTCTGTGTAGCCTTGTCTGTCCTGGACTCCCTAGACCAGGCTGGCCTCCAACTCGCCCAGAGCCGCCTACTTCTGCTGAGTGCTGGAATTACACGCATGCACCACTGCTACTGTCCCTGGTGAATAATTGTACTTTTCTTTCCCAGAATCTCAGCTTTCTGTGCAGTTACTACAGAGCCAACACTAGGCTGTATTAAGTTGGCCTAAAGAGAAACACATAATTTTTACTTTTTCTTCTTTTCTGTGTTTTTTCTTTTTGATTCTAGTAAGATCCACTTTGTGATTTGTCACGATTTCTCTGAAGCTATCTCTTCCCACCCTCACCTTTGTCATGTGGCCTCTTGCTCAGTGAACCTCTGTGCCTAACTCAAAAAGGCATTTATTTCTTCTTTTTCTCCATCTCCCCCCTTCAGATAGCTGCTAAAAGTTAAGGCTTGTCTGCCTGGAAGTTTTTCTTTCTTTTTCGTTTTGATTTTCTTTGAATTTCTCTGTGTAGCCTTGGCTGTACTGGAACTATCTTTGTAGACCAGGCTGGCCTCGAACTCATAGAGATCCACCCGCCTTCTGCCTCCCAAGTGCTGGAATTAAAGGTGTGTGCTGCTGCTGCCTGGCTTGATTTTTCTTTTTAAAGTCTAAATAAAATTGTCTTGGACCTTTCTTCTGAGTTTGTTTTTCTTTCTTTCTTTCTTTCTTTCTTTTTTTTTAAATTTCTTTCTTTCTTTATTTTTTATTAATTTATTCTTGTTACATCTCAATGGTTATGCCATCCTTTGTATCCTCCCATTCTTCCCTCCCTCCCATTTTCCCCTTATTCCCTCCCCTATGACTGTTCCTGAGGGGGATTTCCTCCCCCTGTATATGCTCATAGCATATCAAGTCTCTTCTTGGCAACCTGCTGTCCTTCCTCTGAGTGCCACCAGGTCTCCCCCTCCAGGGGACATGGTCAAATGTGAGGCACCAGAGTACATGAGAAAGTCATATCCCACTCTCCACTCAACTGTGGAGAATGTTCTGACCTGGCTAGATCTGGGTAGGGGTTTAAAGTTTACCGCCTGTATTGTCTGAGTTTGTTTTTCAATGAGACTCAGGATACAAAATAAGGGTCCAATTTCCCTGGGAACACATGTCCCCCTATAAGGACTCCCCAGAATTTCTACCAACCATCAAATCCAGGGCCCTTCACATGCCAGGCAAATGCTCTAATACTGGACTGTATTCCCAGCTCTCCAGTTCGACTTTTAGCCCAGTCTGTTCCAACCTAGTATAGGAGCTCAGTTCAAGGCATGCTTTCCTGGGATTTTTATTTAATACAACTTTGTATACAGGAAATGGGCTGGCCAGAACTTTATCACAGAGTAATTCCTGGCTATGAAAGAAGAGAAAAGATGGTTATTTATTTATTGATTTGGTTTTTTTGAGACAGGGTTTCTTTGTGTATCCTTGGCTGTCTAGAACTTGCTCTGTAGACCAGGCTGTCCTCGAACTCACAGAGATCCACTAGCCTCTGCCTCCCCGAGTGCTGGGATCACAAGCATGTGCAATTACATTCAGATTTTATTTGTTGTTTTGAGACAGGGTTTCTCTGTGTAGCTGTAGCTATGCTGGAACTCACTCTGTAGAACAGGCTGGCCTCAAACTCTGATATATACCAGCCTCTGCCTCTGGAGTGTTAGGATTAAAGACATGCACCACCATGCCTGTCTTTGAGTTCTCTTTATTTTTGTTTACTATTGATTAGTATTTTTAATATAATATATTAATATATTGATAATATATTTTATATATATATATATATATATGTAGTAAGAGCCTAGTACAATAGTACAATATATTTGTGTCAAGCTCACATGTTATCATTTTGCTTATTCTGATTTAAAAGAACTGGGTGTATTTTCTTTGTTAGATTTATTATTTTTAGCAAACAACCAATGTTGATTGAGCACTAAACTGTATAGGAATTGTATAGGGCACCATGGGAAGAGCACTGAAGGACAGAAAGGCAGAAAGATATAATCAGTAGTTGGGCCGGGCGTGGTGGCACACACCTTTAATTCCAGCACTTGGGAGGCAGAGGCAGGTGAATCACTGTGAGTTCCAGGCCAGCCTGGTCTACAAAGTGTGTCCAGGACAGCCAAGGCTACACAGAAAAACCCTGTCTCGGAAAAAAAAGAAAGTCTTTGAATCACTAGGGAGGCAAAGTCAGACAGATCTCTGTGAGTTCGAGGCCACCCTAATCTATAAAGCAGCCGGGGCTGCACAGAGAAACCCTGTCTTGAAACACACACACATAGGCTGGCATGGTGGCACACACCTTTAATCCCAGCACTCAGGAGGCAGAGGCAGGTGGATCGCTGTGAGTTCATAGGCCAGCCTGGTCTACAAAGTGAGTAACACATACACACACACACCAAATGGGTTCATGATTACAACTGCAAAAAAATGAAATAAAAATAAAAAAACATGTCAATGACTTTTTATTTTGTTTTGAATTTATTACCATTTTTTAAAATTTACCCAGCCCTTAATATTCTATTTTCTTAAGTCTTTTCAAACTTTTTTTCTTCTAATATTCTATTTTCTTAAGTCTTTTTCAAACATTTTTTTTTCTTCTATTCCTGTTTTAGGTTATTTAATAAAGAACCCTGTCCCAAGCTTCCACATCCATAAAATATATATCTAGAAGATATCAAATCTCTACTTCTTCCATTCACTGATAATGTTCTATTGAAGAATTATTTTTGCATATATATGCATTGTACATGTATGAGTGGACACACGCTGAGCTTTGCTTATTATGGACGCGAGAAAACAACTCTTTGGAGTTGGTTCTTTCCTTTCGCCGTGTGAGTTGCTATTATCCAACCCAGGACATTAGATGTTGTCTTTACCCACTGAGCCATCTGGCTTGGCCCTAAAATTACTTAAAAATATGGCTAGAGAGATGGCTCAATGACTAGAGGTACTTGTTTCTCTTACAGAGGACCAGGGTTCAAGTCTCCGCACTCACACTTCAGCTCACAAATATCTGTACTCCAGTTCCAAGGGACCGAAGCCCTCTTCTAGCTTCTACGGGCAGGCTTTTGGTGCACATACATGCAACACAGAAAATTAAAATAAACCTAAGTTTAAAAAAAATTATTTAAAAACAATGACAAAACCCGAGCCCCGCGTGGTGGCACACGCCTTTAATCCCAGCACTCAGGAGGCAGAGGCAGGTGGATCACTGTGAGTTTGAGGCCAGCCTGGTCTACAAAGTGAGTCCAGGACAGTCAAGGCTACACAGAGAAACCCTGTCTCGAAAAACAAAAAAAACAATGACAAAACCCGAAGTGCTGTATATACTGATGTGGCTGGAAGTGATGGCTCAGCAGTTAAGAACAGTGGCTGTTCTTCCAGAGCATCCAGGTTCAATTCCCAGCACCCACACGGCAGCTCTTTCAAACAGTACCGCTTCCTGTGAACCCACCAGGGACTGTTTGCATTCAAACCACCGCAGGGCATAAGCCAGAGAGAGCAAGCCCATTGCTGGAGGTCAAACTTAGAAACTTCAGCATGCTGCACCCATGATTAGCCCTCAAAGTCCAACCTTTCTGATTTTGCTAAATAACATCGTATTCCAGCTCAACGGCGCACAACTTTAATCAGAGGCAGGCAGATCCCTATGGGTTCAAATCCAACCTGGGCTACAAAGCAAGTTCCAGGCTAACCAGAACTACATAGTGAGACCCTGTCTGGAAACAAAAAGGGAAAGGAAAAAAATATTGTGGGGTTTGCTTATATTGGCACATAGCATACATTTGAGGGTAGCCTAGACTTCACACCAACATAGCCTACAATTGCAGAAGAAGAAGGAGGAGGAGGAGGAGGAGGAGAAGGAGAAGTAGAAGAAGATGAAGAAGAAGAAGAAGAAGAAGAAGAAGAAGAAGAAGAAGAAGAAGAAGAAGAAGAAGAAGAAGAAGAAGAAGAAGAAGAAGAAGAAGAAGAAGAAGAAGAAGAAGAAGAAAGAGAAAACCTCCCAAAAAACCTTGGCTAAAATATTGTACGGTTAATGAAACTGCAGCAATGTACCAATAATGAGTCATTCACGGTCCCTATTTTGCATGCCTTATGACTGTGTTTTGTGAGACAGGATCTACTGTTGTCCAGGCTGGCCTTGAACTCCTGGAATTTCTGATCCTCCTTCCAAGTGTTTGAGTTATAGACAAGGGCCATCACACCCAGTTTTTATACTGTGCAGTGCTGGTGATCACACCTGGCCTTTGCACATGCTAGGCAAGCACTCTGCCAATGAAGGGACATGCTCACCCCTGGACCCTTTAATTATCTAGGGCTGCAGTAATAGGTAGCCATATGGAGTTATTTAGATATAAATAAATTAAAATGAAATGAAATGAAACAGCTCATTTCCTTACACTAGCCACAGTCCAAGAGCCCAGTGGTCCCGTGCAAGCTGTGTTGATTGTATTGGACAGTCCAGGAAAAGAACATTTGCGTCAGAAGGTTCTTTTGGACTGCTCTGGCAACGTTGGAGTGTGTTTCTTTCCCTGAATCTCTGTACAACACAAGCTCAAAGATTGGTATCTACGCTCTTCTACTTCCTAGTCCTGTAGTAATAAGTATAAGATTTTTGTACTTTAAGTCTGGTCAGCATGCAAAAATCCAGACGTGGAAGCAGGGAGGAGCAGCGAAGGGGCGGGGTCACCTCGGAGCGCAAGAGGCGAGCATGGGGCTGGACCTCGAGCCCCGAAGGCTGCCCGGGGCGGGGCCTCGAGGGGCGGACCCGAGGGGCGGGGCTGGAGGCGGGGCAGCCAGCGGGTCGGCGCGCCAGTCCTGCCTTGCGTGCTCACGTGACAGGTCCGTGAGGCCCGGCTCTTGCAGTCGTCCAAGCGAGCGAAGATGGCGGCTGAGAGGGAACCTCCTCCGCTGGGGGACGTGAAGCCCACCGACTTTGAGGAGCTGGAGGACGGAGAGGACCTGTTCACCAGCACTGTCTCCACCCTTGAGGTGAGACGGCCCCGCCGAGGAGGCCGCGCCGCGCGTCGCCCCTCTCCCCTGCCGCGTCTTGTCCCTCCCCTACTCCCGGGTTCCGGCCAGGCCAGGTTCGGTGACACCTGTGACGCCGGCTGCACCTCCGAGAAGCCTGTCAAGGGGGCCTGGGGTCGGCCTGGGTGGCCAGGCCTCGGGGACAGCAGGCGGCGGGCCCTGGGGGAGGGGGGCCGCGACCCGCGGACGGAGCAGAGCTGCGCTTGCCGGCTCTCGGGCCTTCCGTGTCATTCGCGCCTCTTCCTCCAGGCAGGAGGAGGGCTTGTCCCCGGCTCCCGAGCACCTGCGCTCCCCTGGGAGTTCGGCCGAGCCGGGGAGAAGGGCTTGATTCTCTGCCCTCTGGAGGGTGTGCCCTGCAAGGGGGAGAGCCTTGAAGTGAACGCTCAGTGTCTGGGGGCCCCCCCCAGGGATGTCTGGGTGCGCTTTTTACTGTCAGTGTCCTTCATGGACTGTTAGTTCCCTTGGAGATAGGAGCCTCTTGTCTTTTTAAATAGGTGAAGATGCCTTTGAGTTAGCAGATTTTTATTTTTATTTTTTGGAGGTAGGATCCCGTGTAGTGCAGGCTGGACTCGAACTCGCTATGTAGCTGAGGCTGGCTTTGAACCTCTTGATCGTCTTGCCTCTCCCCCTCTCCAAGGGCTGAGATTAGCCGACGTGAGCCACTGCTTGGGTTTTTAGACTTTTTAGGGGCTATACTGTTTGAAAAGTACAAACTCGAAGGAGGGAGTAGTCCAGGAAACTGGTTTTTAATTACCAAGAGGAGAAATAGAAACAGATCTCCACTCCTTTTTCCTCTTTTTTCGCATGGTCAGCGATCTCTGTAGCTGAGTGTTCCTGTTTTTGTCAAAGGAAACACTGAGTTTAGCTGTATTGACCCGCCCTTTTCTAGTCACATTTGAATTGCTTTACGTTGGATGAGAGCACATACCACCGGAAATCCTAATTTTAAACATGTAAGCACTTTTCTCAGAAGATATGTTTATCTCAGCTGTAGGGCTTTTAAATTTTTTTGTATTTTGTATGTGAGTAAGTGTGTGTGTGTGTGTGTGTGATTTGCTTGCTTGCACACTAGTGCTTACTTATAAAAATCGAAGGACAACTTTTGGGAGTTGCTTCTCCACTTCCATCAATATCAGGCCTAGTTAGGAAGCACCTTTAGCACTTCAGCCATCTCACCTGCCCTCTACTTTCTTATAAAACTTCTTTAGTATAAGCTTTGTTGGCCTGTTCAGTTCTGCACCAAATCAAATGGGAATAACTGTAAAACATCCATTATCTGAATTTCAGTGACTAGAAACTGAAAACTTCGGGAAATGTTCACCACTGACCACATGCTGTTCATTTTATCTATAGTGGTGAGACCAAACCCCACTTCCCCACAGATTATAAATTCCTTGGATAGTGCCTTCATCATCGATATATTCTAAACAAAATCTTGGGTATTCCTATCTTAATACAGCTAATGCTGGGTTAGTTGCCAAACCTACCATCTCCTAAAGTTTGTTAAAATTACTTTGCAGAATCATGGTTGAACATGTCTGCGGGGTACCTGAACTGTCTTTTCTAGACACACTACACAGAAAACAAACAAACAAACAAAACAAAAAACAAAAAACAAAACACAATAGTTTGTATCAGAGGACATCTGCAAAGTTTTATTATGAATAAACTTATCATGGTTAATACACTGTGAAAGTAGTAAATAAAATTGTTAATTGGGTGTTGATCTAAATCCCTTATCTCATTGATTCATTTTAACGAAGTTGCGTGTCCGGGTGTGGTGGCCCACCCCTTTTAATCCCAGCACTTGGGAAGCAGAGTTAAAGCAGATAGCCTGGTCTATCTACAGAGTTCCAGGACAGCCAAGGCTACACAGAGAAACCTGTTAGAAAATAAAAGGAAAGTGGGGTGACTGAGAATTTTTAGATTTAGTTTAAAATTTTTCAGGTTAGTATGCAGGGTTCATTTTCCCCCTTTCAAAATGTTTGGGAAATACCTAAGAGGGATGCTGTGCCATCACTTCATGCTTCTTTTTTACATACTGCTGCTTATACTTTGGTGGAGAAGTATCCACGGTATTCATGCAGAGGTGCCCGTACATGGCTGGAGTTCTATGTGGTTAATAAATGCCCTTTTCCTTTTAAGACCAGGTCTCTTTTTGTAGCCTATATTGATATGGAACTAATTCTTGCCTGACCCAGAATGCTAGCATTATAAACGAGTATCACCATAGCCACTTGATAATGGCACTCAAGTTCAGTCCCAGCACTCAGGAGGCAGAGGCGAGGGGATCTCTTGAGTTCAAAGCCCAGCCTGGTCTACAGAGTGAGTTTCAGGACAGCCAAGACCACACAGAGAAACCCTGTCTTGAAAAACCAAACCCAAACAAACAAACAAACAAAACAAAAAATACCAGTCCTGGCTATAGAGTGGTACTTTTCCTGTACTTAGGTTGAACATGACATTTTCAGATTGGTGCTTCTGACTGTGGATGAAATTTACACAGGGGTCTTTTTTAATTTTTTTTAAAGATGTATTTAACTTATTAAGCATACAGTGTTTTACTTGCATGTACGCCTGCACACCAGAAGAGAGCACCATATCTCATTATAGATAGTTGTGAGCCACCATGTGGTTGCTGGGAATTAAACTCAGATCCTGTGGAAGAGGAGGCAGTGCTCTTAACTTCTGAGCCATCTCTCCAGCCCCCTACACAGGGGTCTTGTACATATTCCATTTCTGTAGGACACTGTAGAGACCTATTTATTATTTATTTTGAGGCAGGCTTTGATTGTGTAGCTCTAGCTGACCTGGAACTCAATATATAGATGAGGCTGGCCTAAAACTCATAGAGAACCTCCTGCTTCTGCCTCCTAAGTACTGGGATTAACGGTGTCAGTGCATGCCTGGCCCATTAGTTTATTTGTTGATTGGGATGTTTGATTTCTTGTTTAGTTTTTCTGATTTCTTTGTACTGGATATTAATATTCTGTCTGGTATATGGAGACTTTTTTTCTCCCTATTCTGTAGGCTGTCTCTTCACTGAGTATGTTTCTGTTGCTGTGCAGAAGCTTTTTAATTTTCTGAAATCTCATTTGTAAGTTGTTAGCGTTGTTTTCTGAGTTAGTTGTGTCCTTTTCAGAAAGTTCTTATTGTGCCACCATTTCCCCTATTTTTCCTCTTATAACAGTTCCAGAGCTTCAGGTTTTGTATTAGGGTCTTTAATGTATTTGGAATTGGCTTTTGTACAAAGTGAGAGATAGAGATCCACTTCCATCCTTTTATACATGGGCGGCCAGTTTTCCCAGTCCCATTTGTTGAAGAGTGTGTCTTTTCAGTTGTGTTTGTATTGGATATCTTTGTTGAACATCTGGTGGCTGGGAACTGGTGAGATGGCTTAAAGAGTAAAGATACTTGCCATCAAGCCTGATGACCACAGTTCAGTTCCCAAGGAGGAAACCAGTACCCCACACATTGCCCTCTGACTATGGCATGTACCCCTCATCCCCTCAATACATGTAAACTTAAAATTACTATTCTTTAGCAGAGGCAGGCGATCTCTGTGAGTTTGAGGCTAGCCTGGTCTACAAAGTGAGTCCAGGCCAGCCAAGGCTACACAGAGAAACCCTGTCTCACAAAAGAAAAAAACCCCGAAAAGGTTACTTTTTAAACCAGGTAACTATACTTGCATTGATTTATTGCTGGCTCCTATATTTTAGTCCATTGGTGTACACGCTTGTTTTATGCTTGTACCATGTTTTGTAGAATAACTTGAAATCAAGTATGATGGCAGCATTGTTATTTTTAGAGAATTGTGATGGGATTGCTTTACTGGTTTCTTGCTTACCATGTTTGTTATTAGTAAATAGGAAAACTACGAGTTTTGTTTTGTTGAGACAGGGTTTCTCTGTGTAGCCTTGACTATCCTGGACTTGCTTTGTAGACCAGGCTGACCTTGAACTCACAGTGATCTACCTGCCTCTGCCTCCTGAGTGCTGGGAGGCGTGTGCCACCATGCCTGGCTTCCTTTTTTTTTTTTTTTTTTTTTTTTTTTTTTTCCCTGCATTTATGCGTGTCTATTTTGTGCATGGCTGTTGCCTTAAAGGTCAGAAGAAGGTATCTGGGGTTACAGGTAGTCATGGGTCAGCATGTGGATACTGGTGGAACCTGGGTTCCTCTGCAAGAATAACAAATGTTCATACATAACCTGTGTTTGAGCCATTTCTCCAGCTCCTGCATTATCTTTCTGATATAACTTTGAATTTGGTTTGCAAGTATTTTATTGATATTTTTGTGTCTACTTTCATCAGAGAGACTGGTCCTTAATTTTCTTTTTTTGTTGTTGTCTTTATCTGGTTATGCCATCAACATAATACTGCAGTCATAAGAAGAGTGGAAAAATTCTTTCCTTTTCTGTTTTATGGAATACCTTGAGAATGATTGTTGTTTCTTAAAAGTTTGGTAGAATTCTGTAATGAATACATCTTTATTTTATTTTTATCTAGTTGGAAGATTTATTTATTTATTTTTGGTTTTTGCTTTTGGTTTTTTGAGACAGGGTTTCTCTGTGTAGCCTTGCCTGTCTTGGACTCTCACATTGCCGACCAGGCTGGCCTAGAATTCACAGCCATCGCCTGCCACCCTAGTGCTTGCCACCACGCCCGGCCTTAGTTGGAAGATTTTTATTACTGTTTAAATCTTGTTTTTACAGACCTGGTTATATCATTTATAACTTCAGTAGGTCATGTGCATCTAGAAATTAATGTTCTTTTGTGTTTCACATTTAGTGGAATATAAGTATTTTACATTTAAAATGATTTATTATTTTTATGTGTGTCTGTATGTGTGAGTGAATGCTGCAGGTTAGTGGGTTCCTGTGAAGGCCAAGAGAGAGCATGAGACCTCTTGGATCTGGAGTTCCAGGCCTTGTAAGCCACCAGACATGGTCTGGAAGGACACAAGGACTCTTCTCTGCTAAGCCATCGCTCCAGCCCCGACATACACATCTAGTGTATATTCTTTTGTTTGGTGTTTGGTTTTTTGAGACAGGGTTTCTCTGTGTAGCCTTGACTGTCCTGAACGCTTTGTAGGCCAGAATGGCCTGGAACTCACAGTGATCTGCCTGCCTCTGCCTCCCAAGTGCTGGGATTAAAGGCGTGCACCACCACACCTGGCTTCTTCTTTGTGTTCTAATAGAGTCTAGTTTTAGAGGAAGTTACACAGGCTACTGATAAGAATATGTCTTCTACAATATCTATTTATTTAGTTAGTTAAAGGTTTATTTACTTATACAACATTCTGCCTACCAGAAGAGAGCACTAGAGGTACAATATTTAAATGAAATGATGTTCTGTAGATGTTTTTTAGGTCCCTTTGATCTGTGATGTCACTTAACTCTGATTAAAAATATATATACGCCAGGTGTGGTGGCGCACGCCTTTAATCCCAGGACTTGGGAGGCAGAGGCAGGCGGATTGCTGTGAGTTCGAGGCCAGCCTGGTCTACAGAGTGAGTCAGGACTGCCAAGGCTACACAGAGAAACCTTGTCTTGAAAAACAAAAACAAACAAACATATATACATTTGATTGATTGATTGATTGAGACAGGGTTTCTCTGGCTATCCTGAAATTCAGTCTGTAGATGAGGCTGGGCTCAAACTCAGAGATCTGCCTGCGTCTGCCTCCTGAGTGCTGGAATTAAAGCCATGGGTGACCACAGCCCAGCTTAATTTTTAGTTTTTAAATTTACTATGTATGTTTGTGTGTGTGTGTGTGTGTGTGTGTGTGTGTGTGTGTGTGTCTGTATCAGGGTGTACACAGTGTAGTTATTACAGTACACAAATAGAGGTAAGTGAACAACTTTGTGGAATTGGCCCTCCGCGTCCACATTTGTTTGCTTGTTTGTTTTGGTGGGGTGACCTGTCTTATTGGTGAGAGTAGGGTATTCAAGTCACCATCATTGTATTGGAATTAATTTGATCTTACATCTAGTAGTATTTGTTGTGTGAATTGGGTGCACCTATGTTCTGTGTATATGCTTAAATTATAAAGTAGATTGGTAGATTGCTCCTTAATCAGTATAAAGTGACTTTCTTTTTTATTTTTTTTGGGGGGGGGAGGTTTTTCCAGGGTTTCTCTGTGTAGTCATGGCTGCTTTAATGAGATTTTCTTTCTTTCTTTCTTTTTTCCAACACAGGGTTTCTCTGTGTAGCCTTAACTGTCCTGGACTCACTTTGCAGACTAGGCTGACCTCAAACTCACAAAGATCTGCTTGTTTCTGCTTCCCAAGTGCTCAGATTACAGGGGCCACCATGCCTAGCTAACATGATTTTCTTTATCTTTTGCTTTGAAGTCCATTTTGCCAGATGTCAGCAGAGTAACACATTTACTTTCTGTTTTTCTTCCTTGGAATAGCTTTTGTCCATTCTTTCACTCTGAAGTTCATTTGTCTTTGATGGTAAAGCACATTTCTTGGAGGCAGCAAATAGATGGGCCCTGTTTTTTTAATTTAATTAAAAAACATTTTTATGTGTATGAGTGTTTTGCCAACATATAAGTCTGCATACCACCTTCAAGCTTAGTACCCACAGAGGCCAAAAGAAAAGAAAAAACAAACCTTCTTCCAATAAACTTGTTTTAGAGAGTAGGTGAGACCTGTGTTAGTTCATCTTGTCACTCAATGAGATTTATAATTACCATGGAACATATCTCAGGGCTTATCTTTGAGCGTTTATCTAGATTAGGTTAATTGAAGAGGGAAAGCATATTATAATGAGTGATTTACTACACAGATCAATAAAGAAGAGTTTCACATAGGGTATAACATTAAGTAGGAAAAATAGCTGGGTGTGATAGAGTCCCATAATCCCAGAATTTTGGAAAGTAGGGCAAGACAGTTTCGGTTTCTAGATCTATCTGGGTTTCATAGCCAGACCTTACTGGAAAAGAGAAACTAATCTTCCAGATGTAGGTGTGTGCACACCTACACACAAGTACATGGGAGGCTGAGGTATGAGGACTGAATTCAAGTCCATCCTGGGCTATGAGATCCCTTGTCTTTAGGAAAAAAAGTGTTTTGAGAGGTGGAAAATTTTTAGTTTGAAAACGTAGAATCTTAGGAATGGCTGTATTCATGATTTGTCTAGCTTTAAATCTGTGCATACCAGAGTACACTTGTAGAGATCAGAGGTGATGCTCAGAGACTGAATTCAGGTCATCAGACTTGGTGGTAAAGAGCCTTTGTTCCTGACTCATCTCACAGGCTCTATTTTTATTATGTTTTATTGAGGCAGGTTCTCAAGCTAGTCTGAACTTACAGTAATTTAATTTGTTGGGGGTTGGATTTTTGTTTTTTTTTTTTTCAGACAGGGTTTTCCTTTGTAATAACCCTGGCTGTCTTGGGCTCCCTTTGTAGGTCAGGCTAACCTCAGACTCACAGAGATCCTCCTGCCTCTGCCTCCCGAATGCTCAGATTAAAGGTATGTACCACCATTGAGCTCTTCTTAGTCCTCTTTCCTCATCTCCCAAATTCTGGGATTACAGGTGTAGACTACCATGTGTGCCTTTAATTTTCTTATTGTAAAGTAGGCTTTGGACTTTGATATATCTGTCCCAGTAGAAAAATGACCTTGATCTTTTAAAATAAATAAATAAATAAATAAATAAATAAATAAATAAATAAATAAATAAATAAATAAATAAGCAAGCAAGCAAGCAAGCAAGCAAGCAAGCGCTGACTCTTAAAACCAAGAGACTTGTTTGGTTGTATTGTGGATAAATACAGTTTGTTAATAACTAAGCATGATAACTTAGTGACTCTATTTGTTTTGTTTTTTCATTTTTGGTTTTGGTTTTCAAGACAGGGTTTCTCTGTGTAGCTTTGGCTATCCTGGGCTCTCTTTGTAGACCAGGCTGGCCTCGAACTCACAGCGATCCACCTGCCTCTGCCTCCCGAGTGCTGGGATTACAGGTGTGCACCACCACCACCCGGCTAACTTAGTGACTCTAAAAGAGATGATATTTTGAGTTAAATAACTGTTGAGCAAGGTGGATACATTAAAGTGTATTTTAAACCTTAGAAAATATAAATAGCTCTTCTTTTCCTCTCTAATCAAGAGAATGAAAAGTAAGTAACCATCCCATTCCATTGCCTATTATTGTTCTTTTAACAGTCGAGTCCGTCATCTCCTGAACCAGCCAGTCTTCCTGCAGAAGACATTAGTGCAAACTCCAATGGTTCCAAACCTGTGGAAGTCAGGTTAGACGATGACAGAGAAGACCTTTTTGCAGGTAATTGTCATATCTTGATTTTTTTTTTTTTTTTTTTAGTAATAGCCAATTATAAGATATATGCTATTAGAAAGTAGTCTCTAAGGCAACTGAAATTCTGTATCTTAATAGGAACTCTTCTTATAACATCTTAGAACTAGAAGCTGATCAGGGTTCATGACTGTAATCTTAGCATTTGGGAGACAGACGCAATAGGATTGCTATGAGCTCAAGTTCAGAGCACCTTACAGGGTGAGACTTGTAACCAACCTAAAATAAAACAAAAACTTAAGCTTTAGGTCATTCTGTAAGAAATATATACAAATCATTAGGAGAAGCAAAAATGCTCTTTATTTTAAACATTTGAGAGTAGTATATATAGTATTGACCATACCTTAGAGTCAGTGATTGTTTTCTTTCTTTTTTGTTTTGTTTTTTTTTGTTTTGTTTTTTTTTTTTTGGTTTTTGTTTTGTTTGTTTGTTTTTTGAGACAGTGTTTCTCTGTGTAGCCTTGACTGTCCTGGACTCACTTTGTAGACCAGGCTGGCCTTGAACTCAAAGAGATCCACTTGCCTCTGCCTCTGCCTCCCAAGTGCTAGGATTAAAGGCATGCGCCACCACCGCCCAGCTCACCATTATGATTTTAAAGCCATTAAGAAACCAGATGATAGTACTGTGTGTACTGGTGTGTTTTAGGTAACTTATATGGTTTGTATAGATTAGACAGTTCATGTCAGTAGCATATGAGAAAAAATTAACAGCTTACTTACGAAATGTTCACCAAATGGGTGCGCCTGTCTAAGCCTTCTCCATTTTATACATCTTAAAGAATGCCTGAATACTGACAAAAATCGATGTGCATTCACACTCAAGGTACAGCACTGTCTCTTCCTTAACCTTTAAACTAAGCCCTCCATATCTGCAGCTCTTTACGTAAGCTAAAAAAAAAAAAGTCACGTCACCAGTTTAAAGTCTGGACATAGTGCTAACACACGTCCAATTTCAGAACTTAGGAGGTGGCACCTGCAGGATCAGATGCTCCTCAGTAACATGGATTAGAACCTTCATGAGAACTTGCTTTAAAAACCAAACAACAGGCTTGGTGCGGGTAGAGCACGACATTAATCCCAGCGCTCAGGAGGCAGAGGCAGGCAGAGCTCTGAGATTTTGTCATCAGCCTGGTCTACAGCGCAAGTTCTAGAACAGCCAGGAATATACACAGAAGCCCTGTCTTGAAAAAAAGTAAAAACCAAAACCAACCAATCAAACAATGAATAATAAAAAACAAAAAACCCACAACAACAAACAAATTTAAGGCACACTGTTAGTATGCTGAATCTAAGCCTAGCCATTTGATTTCTCCCCTTTCCGTATTCGTTGCTTAGATCATGCTTAGCTTTACATAGAGTTCGCAGTCCGTCACTGAAGCAGCTACTAGTATAAGCAAGCCAACTTTGCATCAGTGCAGTAAAATGTCATTGAAAATATTTGGTTGGTTTAAACTAGTAGTTCTCAACCTTCCTAATGCTGCAACCCTTTAATATACAGTTCCTCGTGTTGTGGTGACCACAACCATTAAATTATTTTTTTGCTACTTCATACGTATCTGATTTGTGACCCTGTTGGGAACCACGTATTTAAAGTGCTATCAGTGGACTTCTTTGCTGGGTTGCTGTTGCTGGTGTGTCTGTCACTGTAGCAGCGTTTCCCCAGGGCTCGTGGGGTTGTGCTGCTTACATTCATGATGATGCTTTGATTGTTTAGCAACGCTTATCTTGTTATTTTTAGAGATTTATTTATGTGTATGAGTGCTTTGCCTGTATTTATGTATGTGTCCCAGGTGTTTGCAGTGCCTGTAGGGGCTAACGAGGCACTAGATCCCCTGGAACTGCAGTTATGAATAATTATGAGCTGCCATGCGGCTTCTGGGCAATGAACCTGGGCCCTCTGGAAGAGCTGCCAGCGCCCTTAACTGGTACTGGTGAGCCATCTCTCCAGACTCGTACCTAGTTTTGATGTACTCCTTTTTTTGTTTGTTTTTCAAGATGGATTTCTCTGTGTAGCCCTGGTAGTCCTGGAACTCATACTGTAGACCAAACTGGCCTTGAACTCACAGAGATCTACCTGTCTGCCACCCAAGTGCTCATAGTAAAGACATGCTCCACCACTGCCCAGCTAATATACTGCTTTTTACTTTCTTACGTTCATGATTGGTTTTGGGTTTTTTGTTTGTTTGTTTGCTTGCTTGCTTCTTTGAGACAGGTGTCACACTATGTAGATCAGGCCTCAAACTCACAGGGATCTCCCTGCTTCTGCCTCTCAAGTGTTAGAATTAAAGACAAACACCATCATGCTAAGCTCTTTGCTGACTATTTTAATCTCTTTAAAATTTTTCTTGTTACATTAGTTAATTAATTTGTGTGTGTGTGTGTGTGTGTGTGTGTGTGTGTGTACACCTGTATACCATAGCATGTGCATGGTCTTTCCACCATGTGGGTCCCAAAGGTCAAACCTGAGTTATCAGACTTGGTGGAAAGCACCTTTACTCAATGAGTCAATCACTGACCCTATTTTGTTTTTGTTTTTGTTTTTGTTTTTCAAGACAGGGTCTCTCTAAGTAGCCTTAGCTGTTCCTCAAACTCACAGTGATCCTCCTGCCTCTGCCTCCTGAGTGCTGGGATTAAAGGCATGCGCCACTACATCTGGCTCTCTGACCCTATTTTCATATCTCTTTCTCTCCCTCCCTCCCTCCCTCCCCCTCTCTCTCCCTCCCTCTCTCTCTTTCTCTCCCTCCCTCTCACTTTCCCTCTCCCTCTCTGTCTCCCTCTCTCCCTTTTCTAAATAGTAACAAATGCCAGCAGTCTTCAAAGCCTGAAGGTGGTATCTAAACTCTTAGTTTGTTCCGTCAGGGTCATATGTAATCTGTTGTATCTGTAGTTTATTTTTTCCCCTTTGATTACCACAGTTTGGAAGATTTTAGTTATTAATCATTTTTCTTTTAATTAAAAAAATGAAGAAATCCATACCAGTTATCTTGTCAACATTAAATAGCCAGTCTAAATAGTTTGATAACATGTTAGCCTTTGTAATTTTTTCTTTTCTTTCTTTCTTTCTTTTTTTTCTTTTTTTGGTTTTTCGGGACAGGGTCTCTCTGTGTAGCCTTGACTGTCCTGGACTCACTTTGTAGACCAGGCTGGCCTCGAACTCACAGAGATCCACCTGCCTCTGCCTCCCAAGCTCCGGGATTAAAGGCGTGCACCACCACCATCTGGCCTTAGCCTGTGTAATTTCAACTTGACTGCTTAAAGTGGTTCACTGACCACAATTACTACTTTTCTTAAATCTTAAGAATTCAGAAACCTTAGGCTGAAAACCATTGGTCTGATCCCTTTTGCCTTATAATTTCATCTTCCTCTTCTTCATATCAATTTTATAAGCTAGCAGGACTGTTTTGTGTTAGGCTCACTGACTACATTTTATTCTCCTGACTCGTCTCGTCTCTTCGCTTCTCTTCTCTTCTCTCTCTCTCTCTCTCTCTCTCTCTCTCTCTCTCTCTCTTTCTCTCGCTCTCATATTTGTTTATTTATTATTATGTATACAGTGCTCTGCCTTCGTGTACACCTGCAGGCCAGAAGAGGGAGTTAAATTACATTATAGATGGTTGTGAGCTATCATGTGGTTGCTGGGAATTAAACTCAGGACCTCTGGAAGAACAGTCAGTGCTTTTAACCTCTGAGCCATCTCTCCAGCCCCTATTTCTTTTCCTTTCCTTTTTTTCCCTTTCTTTCTTTCTTTTCTTTTACTTACACTGTTATTCTATTTGCATGGATTTTTCTCCAACTTCTTTCTATGCTTATTTAAACCATTTCAAATCAGAGTCACGAAGTATTTCTGATTTTCCCCACCCTAAAGTATATTGACTTCTGTGTCTACTTAATTATAGTATTTGTTCTACTGTTCAAATAGTAATTGAATGTCTTATAACATTCTTTATTGTTCTTGTAAGTCTTTTATTACTATTTAACAATCCACATGTCTTGTTTTCTCAACTAGATTATAAACTCCCTGAGGGCAGGTATGATTTTTTTTCCATTCCTTTGTCTTTCTTCATTGCATTTAGCACAGTATTACTTAGTTTGTAGACATACAGTTTATTGATGTGGTTTGATTTTAAATATATTTAATTTTAGATATTTCAAGTGAATGAGCATTTAAAATTAAAATCTAAACATCTCTTTGCTTTGTGTCATATTTGTATATTCAACTAATATTCAGTAATCTTTGGCAGTTAATTGCTTTAGATTACTAACTCGGTGGGTTTTCCATAACAAAATTTTTAATCCCAATTGGAATAGTTAAAGGTGATCTTCTGCCATAAAATTTGTTTTTGTGTTTATGAAATAATCATATTAGGTTGAATAAAATGTTTGAAAGGTAAGTTACCACATGTAAGATGTATTGCCAATCCAAACACAAATGAATGTGGCTTATTCACAGCATTGCTTTTTTCCTAGTATAGATACTTAAGCTGACTCAATAAAGTTCTTCATAAAATCAACATAGTTCCTGTTTGTTGTAAAGTTTTCATAAACAACTAAATATAATTAGTTACATAGAATCACTTTGTAGTGATAAATTATAGGTTGTGGTACATTTGAGACTTGATTGTAGGTATATTTTTTTATATTTCATGAGCTGCTATATGCTGTAATTTCCTTGATTAACTTGCTTAATTTATGTCTAGAAGCCACAGAAGAAGTTTCTTTGGACAGTCCAGAAAGAGAGCCTATCCTCTCCTCCGAGCCTTCCCCTGCAGTCACGCCTGTCACTCCCACTGCACTCATCGCTCCTAGAATCGAATCAAAGAGTATTTCTGCTCCGGTGATCTTTGACAGATCCAGGGAAGAGGTATGGGAAGCATTTGGAATTCTTGGTTAATATATAAAGAATACAATCTTGTTCCTTACCCAGTACCTCTCTCCTGTAAATTATTCCTTTTATATTCTCTCTCTCTCTCTCAAACACACACACACACACACACACACACACACACACACACACACACACACACACACGATGCTCTGCCTGCATGTACACCAACATGCCAGAAGAGGGCATCAGATCACATTATAGATGGTTGTGAGCCACCATGTGGTTGCTGGGAATTGAACTCAGGACCTCGGGGACAGCAGCCACTGATCTTAACCTCTGAGCCATCTTTCCAGCCCTATAATTATATCTAGTCTAAGCCTTTCAGAAATTTTAGATGAGGAAACTATACTAAGAAGAACAGCCTGATAACACATGTCATTAATCCTCGTACTTGGGAGGCAGAAGCAGGTCGGTCTCTGTTTGTTAGAAGCCAGCTTAGTTTTACAATCAAGTTCTAACCCAGCTAGAGTTACATAGTAAGATCTGATGTTAAATCTCTCGCTCTCCTCTTCCCTATCCCTAACCCCCCACCCAGCGCATCTCTCTGAAGAAACTGACCTGGCATATTATTTACATTTTGTTGTTATGGTTTGACTTTTGAGACAGGTTCTTTTTCACTCTGTAGCCCAGGCTGGCCTGGAACCCACATTGTCTTGGCTGCCTTAAAACTCACAACAATGCTTCTGTCATAGCTTTTCTAAATGACCCACCCCATCAAGCCCTACCACTTAACCTTTTTTAATCAAAAAGTTTGAAGCCAGAGTGCAACTCAGTCATAGAGTGTTTGCCTCATATGCTCATGACTCGAGATTATCCATCAAATACCAGAAAAAAGTATTTGATGATTAAATTGGGGTATTTGACATCTGCGGTCTTATGATAATAGTGTGTACCTCTGAGGGTTCCTATGGTAAACATGTAATGGGTGTTAAAGTGGTGTTGTGAGTCATTTGTTTATTTGGTTGGTTGGTTGGGTTTTGGTTTTTCGAGACAGGGTTTCTCTGTATAGCCTTGGCTGTCCTGGACTCACTTTGTAAACCAGGCTGGCCTTGAACTCACAGCGATCCACCTGCCTCTGCTCATTTAATAAACTCCTCTACAACATTAAAAAAGAGTACGGCAATAATGCATTTACTAGTCTAAATCTACAGATTACATTTCTTAGCTGTGTACGATGAAGCACACCTATGATCCCAGCACACAGGACGGAGAAACAAGAGGCACAAGAGATTGCATACTGACAAACACCATCCCTACCAAGTCTACAGTATTTAGAAAACCACATTTTAAAAAAAAGTTTTCTGTCAGTTTTTCTACATATCTGAAGCGTTAAGACAAAAATTTATGTTCTTCAAATGATCTTTATTATTTGAGTGTTTGTTTACAGTCAGCATATGTGAAAGCTTCTGTTGTTTTATGCTATTGTGACAAGACCCTAGTAAAAACTAGTCATCGGTGTTATAACAGTAATATAAATTGGAATTTTTAGAATTTCATACATGAAAAAAAAAAAAAAAAAAGAATTTCATACATGAGTACTGAGTCTTACGATTGTCCACTTGCTATTGGATCACCTGTCAGTGGGCTCCTCCCTAGAAACAACTGATTCTCCCTCTCTTAGCAGCCAGTGATTTCCTGTAGCTCTTCATCTAAGGGAGGATCTTGTAAGATTCCTGCTGTACACATTGGCATGCCAACTGGTATTATCAAATGTATCCTGTGCAGCCTCTATCTATTGCAGAAAGAAGCGTCTTTGATAATGGGTGAGAGCTACACCTGTTTGTGGGTATAAGGATAAGTATTTAGAATGCAATTAGAAATTATACTGGTTTAGAGAAATGACAGTACAGGATCTCTTCTACGGCATGGGACCTCTCTAGACACAGATAGCTGGGCAGGATTGTACTGCTTGGCATAAATTCTCTATTGAGAGGGTCATGAGTCCAGTTAGACAGCTGCTGGTTACTTTCAAGATAAATGGAATTTTTAATACCAAAATATATTTTTCTAGATTGAAGAAGAAGCAAATGGAGATATTTTTGATATAGAAATTGGTGTATCAGATCCGGAAAAAGTTGGTGAGTCATTATTATATTTTGTACATCTGTTTGATTAGCTTGATATATCCTGTAGTTTTCCACTTAAGTATGTGGTTACAGTATTTTTTCTTTTTAATTTTTTTTATATTTTATTTTGAAATATTTGACTTAATTAATTTATTTTTAAATGTTTTGGTGGTACTAGGAATTAAAACCAGGGTCTTATACACACTAAGCAAGCATTCTACTGCTTACCTAAACCTCTAGCCCAAGCATTTGAATTTTAATGATATTCTTTAACTTTTTTCTTTATAGGTGATGGCATGAATGCTTATATGGCATATAGAGTAACAACAAAGGTGAGCTTTTTGCTTCTTTAATAAAGTGTTGACCCCTCACTGTGTAGTAAAGAGGATGTGAGCATAAGAACTGGAGTATGAGCCGGGTGGTGGTGGCGCCCGCCTTCAATCCCAGCACTTGGGAGACAGAGGCAGGCAGATTTCTGTGAATTCAAGGCCAGCCTGGTCTACAGAGTGAGTTCCAGGACAGCTAGAACTATACAGAAACCCTGTCTTGGAAAACAAAAACAAAAAACCAGAGTATACAAGAAGTGAACTAATCTAGACCTGAGAGTCTGGTATGGCCAAAGTAGTTCTAAGTTAAGGCATAGGTGAGTAAGTGATGAGGAGGGAATGGGAGGGAGGCGCAGGATGCTTCTTTCAGGCAAAAGATGTGCTTGTGTACAATCCAAAAGTCCAGCCTTTGTCCTTCCTATAATCTCATGTGTAAGTGACTCATGACTGAATTTGTAGGCCACAAGGCCTCGTGTATTTCAAGTAGCCACATTAAGGTGTTGGCTCTGTTTCTTAACAATTAAACTTTATTATTACAACCCAACTATCTTACACAAGAGGGAAAAAAGGTTAAAGGGAAACAAGAGTGAACCTTCCAGTATCTGCTCCACAGCACAGGTCCTTCGGTGTCTCTGGCCTGCGAGTTGGTCCGGCCTGTTCGCTGATCCTTTTCACATCCACGCTTGCTTCGAGCTCAGTCCAAACCTCCTGCCCCTCTCATCCTCTCTGCCTCTCTGTCTTTCACTGCAAGGGCCAGTGTCCTCCTCCCATCAGGGTCAATTAGAAATACAATAGTCCAGGTGGAATCCCTGATCTGCTTCCTGAATTCCAGGCCCAGGATGGCTCCACCCAGTCTATCTCAAGGTTAATCTCAGGGAGTATCCATGGTGTGTCCAAGGGCAAAGCCAGCCAAGACTGCTTTCACCTGTGACAAAGCTTACAATCCTTCCCACATTAAGAAGTTTTAGTTCATCCTTAGCATAAAGGAGAGCTGTTAGAGAGACTCAGAAGAAAGCATGGGACTACTAGATTTTCACTGAGATAGCTGTCTTTTTTTGAGGGGTTGTTTGTTTGTTTTTGGTTGAGACAGGGTTTCTCTGTGTAGCTTTGGCTGTCCTAGACTCGCTTTGTAGACCAGGTTGGCTTCGAACTCATAGAGATCCACCTACCTCTGCCTCCTGAGTGCTGGCATTAAAGGCATGTGCCATGACTGCCCAGCTGGGACAGCTGTCTTAACTCAGTGTGAATTGGGAGGATCCAAGTATAGGTCAAAATCTCCCTCCAGTTGAAAGGCCACTGCAGTTTTTAAGGGATTAAGTCTTAGCATAGAAAGCAAGATGTCATAACATCTTAACTTTCCCTAGGGGTGGAGCTCAGTTGGTTAGAGTGCCTGCCTAAGACACACAGAACCCCAGGTTCTCTCTCCAGTGTGCAGAACAACCAGGGCAAATGGGACATACCTGTGATTTCAACATGGTAGGTAGGGAGGGGGGTAGGTAGGGGCGCGGAAGGAAGAAGGAAATTGAGAGTGAGTTCTCAGCTAGCACGGGAAACACACATATAGCTACAGCCGGGGAGGGCATTGATACTTGATACTGAGGGAACAGCTTTTTGAATTGTGTAGTAGGAGAACCAATAATGTGTGAGTAGAAGGAGTAGGAAGGTATTTATGATAAAGAAACTTTGTAGTTGGAGAAAGACACAATCAGGTGTGTTAAGTTTTGTTAATGGAAGAAACAAATTGTTATTAAACCCTTACTATGATTTCAGGCTCCGTTGCAAGCACCAGGGAATACCAGTAAACAGTAGAGGAACGTGCTGTCCTCGTGCGACTCTTATTCCAACAGGGAAAATACAGTGAGAGCTCAGTGAGATTTGTGTGGCACTACCTTTGGGGATTCTGGATGGTGCATACTTATCAGAGAATCAATAGTTTATGTGTTGTGAGTGCAAAGCAACCAAAAAGGAGGAAAATCATTAGCAAAAGTATGGTAGAGAAGGTGTGATAGGTCAAAAATAGAATAAAGCAAGTGTTTTCTAACTTCTTACATTACTTTTAAAAACAATTATGACTTGGGCCCTAAAATTTAGGGTTTTTTTCTTTTTTGTTGTTTTTTAATGTATAAAGACATATAATATAGGTAATCTGCATTCCTTTGCAAAATAGCAGACTGTATTTACAGTTAAGTGCAGCATTCATTTGTAAGTGGTTGCTTACTATTAACGATGTGAAATGCCTTTTTTTTATTTGTAGACTTCTCTTTCCATGTTCAGTAAAAGTGAATTTTCAGTCAAAAGAAGATTCAGTGACTTTCTTGGTTTGCATAGCAAATTAGCAAGCAAATATTTACATGTTGGTTACATTGTACCACCAGCTCCAGAGAAGAGTATCGTAGGTAAGCATAAGTCAGAATATTACTTTTTCTTGTTCCTAATTTAGTCTTAGTTGTTGTGGTTTGTGCCTCCCTTAATCATGCCCAGTCAGGGCTCCTCTCTCGAGTTGTAAGGTTATATGTGCTATGCTGATCCTTCATATCATTGCCAAGTGTGTAGCTCACAGCTTTAGTTTCTAGCACATAAATATTTGGATGTTGAATATTGGGTTAAAATTGATCAAATTGAAGGTGGTTAGAAACTAACTTTTACCGGGTGTGGTGGCACACACCTGTAATCCCAGAACTCTGAGGCAGAGGCAGGCAGATCTATGTGAGTTTGAGGCTAGCCTGGTCCACAAAGTGAGTCCAGGACAGCCAAAGCTACACAGAGAAACCCTGTCTCGACTTCACTTACCAGGAGATTGGGATAGATGTGAGGACATCCTATTGGGACTCTAGGTAAGAGAAATATAAGAGAATGGGAAAATAGAAGGATCCAGAGGGTCCTAGAAATCTACAAAAAGAGCATCATGACAGGTGGATCTGGGCCCAGGGGGGAGTCTGCTCAAACTACTGCACCAACTAATTCAAGCAGTAAACATCAAACCTCTACTCTGATCTAGCCAATAGACAGGAATTTGTGTGGAGAGGGGGGACTGACTCTGATGAACTCTGGTGCCCCATATTTGACCACTTCCCCTTGGTGGGGAGGCCTGGTGGCACTCAGAGAAAGAATAAGCAGCCTACCAAGATGAGACTTAATAGCCTATGACCATATAGTGGGGGAGGAAGTCCCCCTAGGTCTTAGACCTAGGGGAGGGGAATAGGGTGAAAACGTGAGGGAGGGAGAAACGGGAGGATACAAGTGATGGGACAGCAATTGAGATGTAATCTGAATAAATTAATGAAAAAATAATCCAATGGGGAAAATTTGGGAGGGGGGAAAAAAAACACACACACTCCCAAACAAAAAACCAAAATAAAACCAAAAGAATACCAATTTACTGAGTCCTGTTCTGGTGATATTTACCATGTCAATGTTTTCTCTAAGAGCTAGGTGCTGTTTGGTCCTCAGCTATATATTGTCCAAAGATAAGTTCAATTTAGCCTTGCTCATATAAGAGCCATTAAATTCATCTTAGTTAATTACATAATGAGTTCCCACTCAGATTTAATGAGATCCTGCCTGAAATCAAAACAAAACAAGACAAAAACATTTCTACTAATACCAGCAATGAGGGCTTAGCTTTTTATTTCTTGATTTTTGGTTTTTTGGTTTGGTTTGATTTGGTATTAAGACAGGATTTTTCTGTGTAGCCTTGGCTGTTATAGACTCAGGCTAACCTCGAATTCACGCTTGCCTCTCTCTGCTGAGTGCTGGGATTAAAGGCATGCACCACCACATTCAGCAGACTTAGTTACTAAAATGCAGAAAATTATAAAAGAAGCAGAAAGCCTTCATTATCTTTGCTGTAAAGATTTTGCTATTTTATTTGTTGTGTATGCTGGGGAATGTCCCTCTTGCTACCACATGCACATGGAGAGCAGGACATGAATGGAAGTCCATGCACTTTTCTGTGTGTATCACTGGGACTGAACTCAGGTTAGCCAGGTTTGGCAGCAAGCATCTTTCTTTATACACTGAGTCATCTGAGCACCATTATTTCACTTTTAAGACTTACATCTTAAAATTTGTAGGTATTACCAGTCTGTTTAAGTCTTGGGTGTTTAAAGACCCTATTTTAATTTTTTCACACTCAAAATTCTTACTCTGAAACATATTTAAAATGAGTTTTGCTGATTATTAGTTTTATTCTAGGGCCGTTTTTGTTTTGTTTTGTTTATTTTTTTCTTTTTTTGAGACAAGGTTTCCCTGTATAATAGCCCTGGCTCTCCTGCAACTCTCTTTGTAGACGAGGCTGGCCTTGAACTCACAGCCTGCCTCTGCCTCCTGAATGCTAGGAGTAAAGGTGTGCGCCACCACACCCGGATGATTATTAGTTTTATGAGTTGAAAAGTAATTTTATAATTCTAAAACTTGATGTGTTCACATGAATTTGTTATATTCTTTTCCTAATCCTTAAATAGAACATTTTCTGGGTTAGTTGTTTTGAGGTGGAGTGAGATCAGGGCCTTCAGCATGCTATGTACACAATACTACTAAATTACTCCTATAGACCCAGTTCTCTATTTTTAAAAAAATAATAGTACTATATTGTTTTAGACTCGTCCAAGATGAAATGTTGCCTTCTTGGTAGTGTTTGCCTAGAATGCACAAATTCCTGGGTTTGATTCCCAGAACTCAGAAGAGAGAGACAGGACATATTCTTGCTACACAGCAAATTCGAAGCCTAATCTATATAAGACTCAATCAATCAACAGAATAGATCGTTAACACTAAATAAGTAAATAAATAAATGAAACAGACTAGATCATTTGATATAATATATATTACACATGTGTGTGTTTGTTTGCATATGTATACATGTACATATAGTCAGAATAAAATATTTTCTCCAAAAATTGTGAACAGATAAAGGTAAGTAGCAGATTAATCTTTGAACTTTCTGGCATCTACCTAGTAGACAAGCAATAGTGTTTCATAAAACCATATGTTATTGACATATTTTGAATTAATATATATTATCTAAAAAATAAAAGGTTATCCTTTTAATTACATAGCCAGAAGTGGATTTATGTGCTTGAGTTTGTTTGTTTTGTTTTGTTTTGTTTAGGATAAGGTCTCATGTAACTAAGATTGGCCCTGAACCTAGAGTGTGTGGAAGATAGCCCTGAACTCCTGATCTTCCTATGCCACATTATGGGTGTGGACCACCATGCCTAGTTTGCTTGCTTGCTTGCTTTGTTTGTTTGTTCATGAATCCATTTATTTATTTATTTGCTTGTTTAGAGTCAAAGTCTTGCCGTGTAGCCCAAGCTGGCCTCAAACTCAACAATCCACCTACCCCATTCTCTCAAGTCTGGGATTATAGGTATCTGCCACTACACTTGTGTACACGTGCAGATTTTTAAAGTAAGGTATTTCTAGAGAGCGAAAGAGTACATATAGAAGCCACTGAAAGGAGGCTGCATTAATTTTGGTTGGGTGGAAAACACAATTCCTTCTAAACTATTAGAAAAGGAACAGCTTGGCACAAGAGTGCATTTTTTTAAAATGTCAACCCTGGGAAGCCTTAGGCAAGAGGATCGTGAAGTCCAGGTCAGCCTATGCCACATAGAAAGGCAAAAAGGACAAAGACAGCAGAACGTGGGTGACAAGTAAAAACATGCTAGCTCTGCAGCAGGGAAAGCGTTCAGCACATTCATCAGTTACATTTAACACATTTTATCATTCCATAAAGACCTTTATTGATATTTATTGACTATAGTTTTTAAAAACTCCATTAGGTGTATTGAAATGTAGGAATGGGGCCTAAGAAAATGTCTCAGCATTTTAGAGTGCTTTTTACTTTTGCAAAGAGCTGGAGTTTGCTTCCCAGGACCCTTATTGGGCCTCTCACAACTGCCTGTAACTCCAGTTCCAGAGGACCTGACATACTTATCTGGCTTCTGCAGCACCTGTACGCATGTGTATATAACAAAGTGCGCAGCGCGTGTGCGCGCGCACACACACACACACGCATGCACAAGCAAATAATTAAGTCTTTTTAAAAATAAATGTCAAAAAAAATAACTTTGGTATCTAGGTCAAAGGTAGAGTACTTGTCTAGCATTCATGCCTTGGGTTCAAGTCCCAAAATACTCTTGAAGTATAAAACATTTTGTGTTTTTAAAGTGAAATAACACAAATTCTGAAATGTTTATGTAAGCTTTTGTATATACTTACTGTATGAATTTGAAACCCACAAATGTAGCTCATGTTGTGCTTTATTCACATGCTGCCATATTTATTCACTAATTAGAGATATTAACACATCATGAGATGTAATTCTTCAAAAATGGCATACTCTGAGTAAGATTCCAGTTACCAACATAGAGACATTATTATAAGGTGAAAAGTATATTTTGATTATGAAGATATTATAAAGTCTGTTTCATAATGACCTAAAATTCTTATGAATCTCATCTACTTCTTCAAAGGTATGACCAAGGTCAAAGTAGGTAAAGAAGATTCCTCATCCACTGAGTTTGTAGAGAAACGAAGAGCGGCGTTGGAGAGGTAATTCTTAGTTGCAGCACCACTGTTGCTATGCTTTTAGAAGTCCTCAGCTGTGGTCTAACAGCATGACACCTGTTTCTGTATCATGCTCTACGTACGAAAATAAAGGAATGAATTAGTTGGTGTTAGGATTATATCATATTCACCAAGAGCACTAAAAAATGGCTGTAGTTGTAAGAGGGAAACATAGAAACTCTCAGGAACACTTGATAGAATGTCTGGAGAAGTCATGTGTGGTGCACACTCTTGTCTTCCCAGTATTCCATAGATTAGAAGGAGGACTTTTAGCCCAGTCATGTCCTGGGCTACATAGAAGACCCAGTCTCAAAATACAAACGAAAACAAGGAGGAGACTGGTCCTCTGTGGAGAGATGCTTATATAATACCTTTGAGGCCTTGAATCATACCCCCAGCACAGCTCTTTCTTAGAGTCTTAGAAAGTTCTACCATACTCATCTACTATTTTAATTATGCCATACTTACATGCCATTTTAGTAGTTTAGTTACAGTTTGTCTAAATTGAAAAAAGTTGATTTATTTTAATGTATATGAGTGTTTTACCTGAATGTAAATATGTGCACTCCATGCAGGCTTAGTGTCTGTGGAGGTCAGAGGAGGAGGTTAGGTCTCCTGGAACTGGAGTGGTTGGGAACCTCCGTGTGGGTGCTGGGCACCAGACCTGGGTCCTCTCCAAGAACAACTGTTTATAATTACTGAGCCATTTCTACAGCCCTAACTTATTCTTTTTTGGGGATGGGGGGAGGGGGGGTGGTTCAAGACAGTGTTTCTCTGTGTAGCTGTGTTTTTGTTGGCACTGAATTTAAAGTAAGAGAAATTATTTTTAACTATTCATCATAAGGATTTTATGCAGCTGTCTTTGTTTTATTTTGTCTACGCACACAAGTAGAAACTGGAAAGTCCAAATGATTCTTCTCAGTTCATTCTGCTTAAAGCAGATCTGAGTTGCTGCTGGCCACCTCTTAGGAGTATGATGCTGGCATGAACTTAAGTTGCCTTTTATGTTTTACTTTCTTTAGTGAATTTCCTGTTATTCTTTCTCTTCATATTTGTTTTTATATCACACTCTTTTTCTGTTTGTATGTTTCATTTCTTTTTTTCCCCCTCTTTGGGCCTCATTCTGCCCTCCCTGAGTTGTCATGTGTTTATAAATGTTCATTGTTTAAAACTCTGTCCTTAATTTTAATGTTACAAAAGCCACAGTATCTCTTATTTACTTATCTACTTCTGTGTAGCCCTTAAGAAAAAGTTTTGTGATACATGCCTGTAATCTCAGCACTCTGGAAGGCAGAGGCAGGTGGATCTCTGTGAGTTTGAGGTTAGGCTGGTCTACAAAGTGAGTTCTAGGACAGCCAAGGCTACACAGAGAAACTCTGTCTCGAAAAGAAACAAAGAAAGAAGTTAAATCTTGCCAAGCATGTTTAATCCCAGCACTCTGGAAGCTGAGATAGGCAGTTCTCTGTGAGTTCAAGGGTAGCCTACTCTACACATTGAGCTCTAGGCTACATGGTGAGATTATCTCAAAAAACAAAACAGTTGTCTTATAAGACTACTTACAGCATACATATAATACAAAATGTAGTATGAAAAAATGGTTCTTTTTCTTAAAAAAATATGTGTACTGGGGAGATGGCTCAGTGGGTAAAGGGTCAGGCTAAGAAGCCTGACAACTTGGGAGTGATCCAAGTGGATTCCAAATCCACATGGTAGAAGGAGAAAACTGACTCCTGCAAGTTGTCTCCTTGTCTTCTGACCTTTCTAACATGTGCCCCTGCCCCTTAAATGACTTTTTTGGTTTTGTTTGTTTGATTTTTGTTTTTTGTTTTTTTCTTTGTTTGGAGACAGGGTTTCTCTGTGTAGCCTTGCCTGACTTATTTTATAGACCATGCTGGCCTCAAACTCACAGCGATCCACCTGTCTCTGCCTCCCAAGTGCTAAGATTAAAGGTGTGTACCACCATGCCTGGCTTAAATGATTTAAAAAAAAAAGTATATGTATAACATATATCAAACCTTGATTATAGATTAGCCTTTTTCTTACTGCTTGAGGCTCAGAACCTGTAAAGTGGGCTTTGAAAATTAAAGAGTATAAGTAGTGGTAGGCATTTTATTTAGGCTTGAAATATAGAATGTTTCCTCCTCCTTCTTTCCCCCTTCTCTCCCTCTCCTTCCCTCTCCCTCCCTCCCTCTCCCTCTCCCCTCCCTCCCTCCCTACTCCCCCTCTGAGATAGGGTCTCATATGTAAATCTAGTTGCTCTAAAGCAAGTCTGGCCTCATACTCCAGAGTCTCTGCCTTCCAAATTCTGGGATTACAGTGTGCACTACCATACTCTGTTCAGTTGCGTAAATTATATAATTATACTGAGTGCAGACTAATAAGAGATAAGTTGAAGATACTTTTACCTAGTTATTTTTATTCTTTTGTTGAAACGATTTAAAATGGTAAAATAGAATCAATTCAACTCTTACAAATAGGTATCTTCAAAGAACAGTAAAGCATCCAACGCTGCTTCAGGATCCGGACTTGCGGCAGTTCTTGGAAAGCTCAGAGGTATTGCTACTTTAAATTGTCTCATCCGTATTCATCATAACTAATACAAGATTAAACATTCCGTAAATAATTAGCTCAGTGTTCACAGTAAAACCATGTTTGGGGATTTTTGGTTTTGTTTAATTGAATTATTGGCAAATGCCTTCTTTCAGTTGATAGAGGACAATCAGTCCTTTTTGAAAATTTAAACTGGATTTAATCAAATGGATTAGAAATAAGTTTACTGGCACTGCCTTAATTGTTACTGCTTGAGATTAAAAGAAAAAACAACAAACTTTGCTTGAGTCTCAGAATTTTTCAGAAGCTCACAGCACAGCCCTCAGAGCAAGCACCTCTGCTCACCAGCAGCATGTTTTCGCTTGTAGACAGGTGGCTGTGTTAGAGCTGGGCATTTAATGTATTTTGACAAACAGTGTTTGTTCTATCTAAATGTAAACGTGCAGAAGAAAAGCAAATGGAAAGTCTATTTTTTAAGTTTTCCTTTGAGAATGTACAAGTAGTGCATTTGAGAAATTAGATCTCACTGTTGAAATGTGCGAGGATGAAGAAAATACAGCCTCTTTTCTCTTTTCTTCTCTCTCTTCTCTTTATTTTGGGAGGGGGATCCCTTTTGTGCCCAGTTAAATCTCTAGGCTTTTAACCGGTTTGTTTGCCCTTATTTGTCATTCAATTCCAGCTGCCGAGAGCAGTTAACACCCAGGCTCTGAGTGGAGCAGGACTATTGAGGATGGTGAACAAGGCTGCCGACGCTGTCAACAAAATGACAATCAAGATGAATGAATCGGATGCAGTAAGGGCTGATTTTTCGACTTGAATAATGAAATGAATTAATGAGCCCAACAACTGCATTTTAAAGCTGTATAAGCAGAAAATAGGATATTAATTTGCTTATTGAGTTCAGTTCTCAGCTACATCAGTTGACCACCGTGGTTATATGTGGCTAATTTGCTGTTCTGAAACAAGAAAGGTAGCTTGCTATTGGTAACCTAATTTGCCATGGCTCGTTCATCCTAAATTAGCTCCATTTTTCATTTTTCTTCTTAGTGGTTTGAAGAAAAACAACAGCAATTTGAGAATCTTGACCAGCAACTTCGGAAACTTCATGCCAGTGTTGAAGCCTTGGTCTGTCATCGAAAAGGTTTGTTTGCCGCGTTAAAGTGAGTGATTGTGGAAAGGAGAAAACAATAGTTTCAGGGAACATTCTGTGTTGCATGCAATGCACTTAGGGGCCTGAAGCAGCACTGCCGTGAGTTTGAAGCTAGCCTGGAGTATGTAGTGAGACTATCTCAAACCAGAAAAACAGTATTTTGTTTCGGTATTGTTTAAAATTTTCCGCTGTATTTTGATCTAACTTCTAGTGTAAAATTAAAAAAATCTGAGCTTATAAAACTATTTTAATTCAAATCTGAACCATGGTGGGGAGAATTAAAAATTGATATTTATAGATTTTCTTGAAAGTATTTGTATTGTGTCTCTACTACTTGGAAAACTGAATTATTTTCCTCATGTTCTTATAGTATTTGGGGGCTAGAGATGTCCCCTACTTGGTAGTGCTTGTCTAATGCAGAAGGCCTAGGCTTGGGCTCCAGCACCACATAAACCAGGCAGTCAAGATTCAGGGCCATTCTCTATATGGAAAGTTCAGGGCCCGCCTGGGATAGAAGGGTGAAAAATAAAAAAGATCATACCTCGGTGCCTAAAACAAGGTTTGGGAGAGTAAAGAGTTCATAGACAGTTTGTGTTGTAATTTTTTTTTAATCCACAAAGTTTTGTGGTTGATGTTTGTTTCTTTGTTTAACTTTGAGGTGGAGGTATTTTTAGAATCCAAAATTCTTCAAAATGATTTTCTAAGATACTGTGTGACATAATGCTTAATACATTTCATTAAGATAATATTAACAAAATGAATTACTTTCTTTTAAAGATAGGGCTTCTCTGTGTATCCTTGGCAGTCCTAGACTTGCTTTTTAGAGCAGGCCAGCCTGGAGCTCATAGAATGCCACCTGCCTCTGCCTTTACTGAGTGCTGGGATTATAGGCATGCACCATCTCACCCGACCTCGAGATACTATTTTATTTTTTATTTTTAAAGATTTATTTATTTATTATTTATACAGTATGCTCCCTGCATGTGTGCCTGTAGGCAAGAAGAGGGCAACAGATCTCATTATAGATGAGTCTGAGCCACCATGTAGTTTCTGGGAATTGAACTCAGGACCTTCAGGACAGCAGCCAATGCTCTTAACCTCTGAGCAACCTCTCCAGCCCCCGTGATATTATTTTCAATGACAAATGTTTAAATGCCAAAGAGTACAGTATGAATTAATTGTGATCTTTTTAAAAAGTATTATTCTTAAACCAGGAGTAGTGATGTATACCTTTAATCCTAGCACTTGTGAGGCAGAGGCAGGCAGATCTCTGTGGTGAGTTCGAAGCCAGTCTGGTTTACAGAGTGAGTCCAGGACAGTAAGGTGTACACAGAGAAACCTTGTCTCTGTGAAAAGCAAACAAACAAAAACCCAAAAACATAAAACACAAAAAATATTATTCCTAATTATATGTACTTGTGCCAGTGTGTGGGTTTTCAAACTTTGGTCCTCCAGGGTACTAGTACAAACCTCAGAGCTATCTCTCTAGCCCCATTAATTTCTATGTTCATTCTTCCTATATTAGAAACATACTTACCTCTTTAACAGAATGCAGAAGAGAATAAATGAGCACTTTGGGGTGAAAAGGGGAAGACAGACTATTGAACTATTTAGACATAATACACCATCTGAAAATACAAGCTGCAATTCTGCTTTGGTGTGTTGTGGGGCTGTGCTGGGCTCAGATATAAATAGGCCCTTGCACATGCTGGATGAGTGCTCTGCAGCTGTTTCTTACTCCTCGCCGCAGTGCTGCTCCTACTAGCATCTGTGCCCAAGGCATTTTATTGAGTGCTTCATATTAATTTAAAATAATTCTAGAGAGAATGGATATAATGTTACATTTTTATTAGCAAATACTAAATGCTTTTTTGTTTTTTAATTTCAGAACTTTCAGCCAACACAGCTGCCTTTGCTAAGAGTGCTGCCATGCTAGGTAATTCTGAGGACCACACTGCTCTTTCTAGAGCTTTATCTCAGCTCGCTGAGGTTGAGGAGAAGATAGACCAGTTACATCAAGAGCAAGCTTTTGCTGACTTTTACATGTTCTCAGAACTTCTTAGTGACTACATTCGTCTCATTGCTGCGGTGAAAGTAAGCCCTAGTCTACAGACTTCCTGCTTTTACTTAAACATTTGCTTTAGAAATAATTTAGACCAGACATGGAGCCAGCTGAGCAGCAGATGCAGAACGGTCCACGCCCGGGCCAGCCTGCTCTGTGCAGTAAGTTCTAGGCCAGTCAGGACTGCACAGCAGCACACAGAGACACACACTCATTGGGTTTTCTGTTAGAACTTTGACATTTTTTTCTTTTCTTTTTTATAATGTATTTGTTTTTATATGCATTGCTGTGAGGGTGTCTGGTCCCTTGGAACTGGAGTTACAGACCGTTGTCAGCTGCCATGTGGGTTCTGGGAATCGAACCTGGGACCTTTGGAAGAGCAGACAATGTTCTTAACCACTGAGCCATCTCTCTAGCCCCCAGCATCATATCTTTTATTGTTGTTTTTGAGAGTATTGTGTGGCCAAGACTGGTTTGAACTCCTGATCCTTGTCTTGAAAAACAAACAAAAAGCAAAAAGGTCCCCTGAAACTGGAGTAGCAGACAGTTAAGAGCTGCCATGTGGGTGTTGGGAACCAAACCCGGGTCCTGCAAAAACAGTAAATTCTCCTAAACTCAGAGCCATCTCTCTGGCTCTTGTTTGTTTATTTGTTTGCTTGCTTGCTTGCTTGTTTGATTGTTTTCTTTTGTTTGTTTTGAGTCAGGGACTTTCTATGTAGTTCTAGCTTTTCTGGAACTCAGTGTGTAGACCAGGCTAGCCTTAAACTCACAGATATCCTCTTGCCTCTGCCTCCCAAGTACTGCCATTGAAGGCGTGTAAAACTGCACCTGGCTTCTTCTCTCTCTTTATTGAATTTATTGAGGTAAGAGTAACACTTTACATGTATATGTAGAACTCCAAATCAAACCCAAGTCCTTGTCTGTCCTCTACCACTCTCCACACCAGCCCTATGCCATTTCTCTCTCTCTTTTTCTTTGAATTATTAATTTTTTACCTAGTTCCCTTTAAAAAAAAAATACCTATTTCTAATAGCTACTTGATATTAACTGGCCTTCTGTTTTATTCCTGTCAAAATAATGTGAATATGATCATGACTTGAATCTGGTAGTACTCTGAGGATTAACTTATACTACAGAGGCACACTGTACAAAAGAGGAGCTTCCTAGACACAAAGTCAGGCTTGGAATGAGTAAAATTTGTCTTTCTTTTCTTTCTTTCTTTCTCCTTTTTTTAAAAATTTATTTATTTCATGTATACGAGTACACTGTCTTTATGCACACCAGAAGAGGGCATCAGATCACTTTAGAGATGGTTGTGAGCCACTATGTGGATGCTGGGAATTGAACCCAGGACCTCTGGAAGGGCAGCCGTACACAGTACTCATAACCGCTGAGCCATCTCTCCAGCCCAATTTGTCTTTCTTTAGTCCCTGGTGCCTGATGTTTTGTTTGTGTTTTGTTTTTCTAAGGTAGAGTCAAGGCCAAAGTGGCCATGAGCTCATGACTCTTGTTTCTGCCTCCCAGTTGGGATTGCAGGCGTGAACTACAACATCCAGCTAGTCACTGCTTCTTGATTACAGTACTGTTTGTTTGTTTGTTTGTTTGTTCAAGACAGGGTTTCTCTGTGTAGCCCTGGCTGTCCTGGAACTCTGTAGACCAGGCTGGCCTAGAACTCACAGAGATCCGCCTGCCTCTTCCTCCCAAGTGCTGGGATTACAGACATGCACTACCACACCCTGCTGTCCATTTGATGTTTTCAATTTCTGTTTTTCCAACATTTGAATCTGCTTTGTATATTGTTTAGTAGAAGAACTAATGTACATCTGCATTTTCATTAAGTACCTTCTTTTAGACTATACAACTCTTTTACATCTTATTGCAAGCCACATTTAAAATCCTAAAAGTTAGTGAAATTGCTGTTGACATGCGCATTTTTATTGTCTCCGTATGCTAGAGCAACAGTTAAATGCTTGGCTTTATAGACTTCACTGTTATCATGCTTATGTTGTAATGAAGGCTTCTACAGTGTTGCTTGACAGCTGTGCTGTCCACTTACAGGGTGTGTTTGACCATCGGATGAAATGCTGGCAGAAGTGGGAAGATGCTCAAATTACTTTGCTCAAAAAGCGTGAAACTGAGGCAAAAATGATGGTTGCTAATAAACCAGATAAAATTCAACAAGCTAAAAATGAAATAAGAGAGGTAATAATACTTTATTTCTTTACTCATATTTTTCATGTCATTCATATATGCATACTTTTTCATCTTTTTTTCTGACTCACTCAGCACATAGCTATTTCTCCATATTTTTATGAATTATGTGAGTTAGTTAGAAGTATTTAACATGGTTATTATCATTAAAATCTGCAGAGCCCTTTGTGACTTCACATGACTATGGAATGAGTAAAGCATGCAAGGAGGAAATCTAAAATGAACTTTGTCTTTGCACTTTTCTTTCCAAGTGGTTTTGATTTCAGATGGTTACTCCTTTTATATCTAAAAATGGTGTTAGAGGTAGACCTACCCACATTTAATTCTCTGGGCAATATTATTCCCCATATATATGTATTATATATGGTGTTTTAATAAATTTATATAAGTTTATTATAATTTATACACTTTTTTTGCCATGCTTCAATAAGGAAATTGAAGAGGTAGGACAACCTTTATATTACTACAAATAAATACCCCTGCTCTTTGCAGAGTATGGACCAGCATTTTGGTTACATAGTGGGAAATACCATTTCATTGCTTAAATCTTTATTTTAGCTGCTTCATTGGTCACAAGTCACATTTTGTTGTTGCCATACTGAATTTAATGAATAGTGATGAATCTTCAGTATAAATAGTTCCACTTTAAAAAAAAAATCTAGTCATTTTGTTGAAGTATTTCTATGAACTTACGAATGATGATAAACATATATTATTGGAATTAATATAGTTGGCATATTTTGAAATGTGTAACAAGTGAACTGCAGTCTTTTCATCTATTTGTTAGTGAGCTTTAGACTCAAAATCCCTCCAGCTGTATCTAATGGACATTAGCAAGGTGGTCCTTTAACATGTTGCTTTTAAGATGGGATCTAGCTAGGCTGGGCGTGGTGGTGCACGCCTTTAATCCCAGCACTTGGGAGGCAGAGGCAGGCGGATCGCTGTGAGTACGGGGCCAGCCTGGTCTACAAAGCAAGTCTAGGACAGCGAAAATAGCAAGTCTAGGACAGCTAAAATAACACAGAGAAACTTTGTCTCAAAAACCAAAAAAAAAAAAAAAAAAAAAAAAGGTGGGATCTAACCATGCTACCTTAGGTCACCCTGGGATTCACAATCCTGCTCCCTCTTTTTCAATGTTAGAATTAGAGGCGAGAGCTACTATGCCTGGCATAACATTATAGTTCATTCAATAATGAAATAGTCTAATATTAAGTAAATATAGAAATGAATTATTAATGGAATTTAATCTGATATGTATTTCTACCACTAGAAAGTGAACTACACTTTGTGTGTGTGTATGTGTGTGTGTGTGTGTGTGTATAGGGTGTACATGTAGGTAGATGTGTGTGGGCATATGTGTATGTGCATGGACATGTGTGGGCATGCATATGGAGGCCAAAGTTTCATGTTGGGGGTCTTCCTCTCACTTTTTACATTGTGTATTGAGTCAGTGTTTCACACAAACCCAGAGCTTGCTGATTTGACTTGTCTAGGTAGCCAGCTTTCCCCAGGGATCTTCTTTCTCTGCCTGCAGGGAGCCAGGATCACAGGCAAACCGTCATGCCCACCCAGCATCTACACGGGTGCTAGAGATTTAATTCTGATCATCATGTTTGCACAGCAAGTGCTTTACCTACGAAACTGTGTACTTAACTTCTAGATACGCCACTGAATTTTGTTAGATTGAGTTTTCCAATATTGAGCTTTCTTGGACCTTTTAGCCATTTTGATTAAGTTAGATGAGTAATCAGGACAGTACAGTATTTTTTTTCCAGCAAAAATCAGCATATTTTTTTCTTGTTTGTTTTCCTTAGTGGGAGGCGAAAGTACAACAAGGAGAGAGAGATTTTGAGCAGATCTCTAAAACAATTCGGAAAGAAGTGGGAAGATTTGAGGCATGTATCAGTGTTCTGTACTTTGCTTAATTTTGCTACAGCTGTGGTTAAATTAAATTTCCTACTAATGTCCTTTTTAATGTATTGTACTTTAACAGAAAGAACGAGTAAAAGATTTTAAAACTGTTATCATCAAGTACTTGGAATCATTAGTACAAACACAGCAACAGGTAAGCTCATTTTCCTTATAGCTTCTAGAGTTTCTTGAAGAGCCATTTTGAAGATGGTTAATAATAGGCGTTTATGCTAAAGGAAAAATTAAAAGTCGACTAAAGAAAGCTAGGACAAAAAGGGGAAAATGCTAAAGTAACTAGCAACTATCTTTGGTCTGTTTGCCTGCACAGAATAATACACAGAGATTAACTATTACCAATATTAGGCCATAAAAAAGTCCTAGAGGAGGGCTACAGAGATCCAGACCAGTGGCTAAGAGTACTTCCTGCTCTTACCGAGAGCCCAGGTTCAGTTCCCAGCACCCGTATAGCAGTTCACATCCAGTTCCAATGGATATAACATGTGCTTCTGGTGTTCTGGAGCACCAGATGTACATGTGGTGCACATGCATTCACAGATAAAACACCCATATGGGTGAAATCAGATAAATCTTTAAAAATATATCACAAAGGGAGCTGGAGAGATGGCTCAGAGGTTAAGGGTACTTACTGCTCTTTCAGAGGTCCTAAGTTCAATTCCCAGCAACCACATGGTAGCTCACAACCATCTATAATGTGATCTGATGCCCTCTTCTGGCGTGCAGATGTACTAAGTATAATAAATAAATAAATCTTTTTTTTTTTTAAAAAAATCACATAGACAGCTTTCCCCTTATCTTTGTTCTCCTTACATTCTGTTTTGGATGTGGTCTCTGTATATAACCCAGGGTAGCCTGGAAATTGCCTTTCTTGTGCCTCAGCCTGTAGTGCTGAGGTTGTAGGAATGCACCATGGCCCCTGGCGTTACAGTCCTGGTTTCCTTTCCATGCCAGACAGACTGGTGGAGTAAGTGCTCCTGGTACTTCCACAACAGATACTTAGACTGAAAACTAATTTTTTTAAGCTTTTTTTTCTTTGTAGTATTTTGATAATTTTGTTTTATTTGGGCTATTTGGTGCTTGAATGTTACAACTGGTACTCGTTTTCTTGTGAACTTTCATGATACATAAAAAAGTCCATAAAAATAGAGTTTCACACATATAAATCAAATGACTTAGTGTCTTTAATAGAAATATTTCTCCTAGTTAGTTTTAAAATGTGCAGAAATAGAAACTTGTCTGTATGGTATATTTTGTCTTCAAATTCAAGCCAGGCACAGTGGTGAAAGCCTGTGACCGAAACACTTAGGAAGCAGAGGCAGGATGGTCCTGTATCCAGGAGGCAGCCTGCTCTGGGTAGTAAAGTTTGAGGCCAACCAGGACTACATAATATAAGTTTTAAGTGAGTTAAAAAAGGTAGATATTTTTTTAATGGAACTGTTGGGCAGTGGTGGACACATCTTTAATCACAGCACCCTGGAGGCAGAGACAGGCAGATCTCTGAGTTCAAAGCTAGCCTGGTCTACAAAGTAAGTTCTAGGACACCCAGGGCTACACAGAGAAACCCTGTCTTAAAAAACCAAAAGACTTAAGTCTGATAAAATTGTTTCCAAAGATATTTTATTTTAACTTTTTAGTATACAGTCAATGTATTATCTGGGTGACCCAGAGAGTGGCAGCTAGTTTTTTGAGTTCCTGTTTTTCTTCCTTACTCAATATTGGCTTTCCCCCTTTATTCTAGTCCTCTTAGCCAGCAATAATATAAAATGAATATCCTAGAAATTTAGGGTATATTATTGCTTTATGTTGGAAATGGTCATTATAATTAAAGTATGTTGTTTATAGCAGAATCTGTAATTAGCTAGGAGCAATGTTTAAATAGGTTATATATTAATTCTGTTGATGAGACATCTGGTGGGGAAATGATCCATTTAAGAACCATATGTAGCCAGGTGTGGTGATGAACACCTACAGTCCAGTGCAGTGAAGCACAGGCAGAAGGACTGCCACAGAACCACGACCAGACAGGCCCGTGCAGTAGGGAGAGCCTCTCTGAAAAAGCCATTGAAAAACGAAACAGAAGCCACACACAGTCTAGGTGTGGTCCTGCAAGCATAATCCCAGCACTTCGTGGCTGAGGCATCATGAAACCTGAAACTTAAGGCCAGCCTGAGCTAACAATGAATGCACCCCTTCTTCAAACAGATAAAAACAGATGATCACCATAAATACATATAATTATATGTATGAATTTTTTAAAAGATTAAATTTGGTTTAGCTGCTATATATACTTTAAAAAACAATATATGCATTAAAATGGCAAAAATGTAACGCAAATATCTTTTTATTATCACCCACAGCTGATAAAGTACTGGGAGGCATTCCTACCTGAAGCCAAAGCCATTGCCTAGCGATAACGTTATCCCTGTTAAGGAGACATTGGATTCCTCAGTGAGATCATCTAGAAACCATCTAAATAAACAACTATATATTTTATGAATTACATGTGGGTTTTTTATAAATAAAAACATATGCGCAGACATTTTATTACAAGCTGCATGTCCTGACCCTCTTTGAATTAAGTGGACTGTGGCATGACATTCTGCAATATTTTGCTGAATTGAACACTATTGTGTCTTAAATACTTGCACCAAAAAGTGCACTGCAAGACCAGAAAATTTTACAGTCTTCTTTCTGTTTTGTTCTATAGTATATTTACCCTCATTATAAAGCAAATTAGCAATGCATTAATTAATGTTCACTTATACATTCCTGTACAGAAATTATGATTTTGTGATCATAGTAATAAAATATTACTTGTGAAATATTAGTAATAAATTATTTGAGTATGTAAACATGTTAGGGATCTTTTTTTAATCAGAAGAAATACTTCTAAATGTATATGGTTAATACTATGATTCCTTAAATGTTTTCATTGAAATGCTAAATTCTTACATTGAATAGCTAAATGAAGTTTCTAAATTGTCTTACAAAACAACCATAAATCAGGGAACAATTATATTAGTCATTTTAGGTAAAAAAGAGAATATTTTAAATGCCCAATTTAATAGTTAGAAGAGAGTGCACATGTAGTCATGCTTGTAATCTCAGCACTTGGGAAGCTGAACTAAGAAGTCACTGCAAGTTCAAGGCCAGTCTGGGCGAGAGAGTCAAAACAAAGAATGGTGTTAGTGTTTCAGTTATATGTGATGTGTCATTTTTTTTCTTTATGTGTTTTAGCTCATCTTGTTATCTTCAATCGTTTTATTGTTGCCTCTGTTTCTATTTCAAACTAAAAGTTGGCCATCTATAGTCATGGTTGACAAGGAATTGGTGCCATGTTAAAATACCATGGTTTGATAAGAAGCGAAGGACAACAAAAACAAATTTGTAGGAAAATGAAATGTACTGCAACTATATTACCCTTCTTCTGGGCCCTCGTTAAATGACTGGTGGGCAGTTTTTAATGAAATTATAAGTTATGACTGGCATCATATTAATTTTCCCTCAATCAGGTAACAGTGTGTAAACATGGTCAGTCAAATCACAATCTTTGTTTTTTGCCATCTACAAAGCTGGCATCTTAAAAGCACAGCATTAGGGAAAGGAGGGGTGCAGTGGATGACCCTCCCTCCAAGGGTCTGTGAGCCCCTAACAGTGCCATGATTATTTGGCCTCTTAAGCTTGCCTGTTCAATAAATTGGTTACACAGCCAATAACTGTAAAATTGTCAGAGGGTCCTGAAGTGGTGGGCTTGGTTGCATCATCTTCCAGCTTAACATAGAAGTGTGCTTTCACACCCACTGTCTTGCGTTTGTTCAGTGGTATTCTAGCACACTAGGGCTCCAGGTGGATCCATTAGTAGGCTTCCAGTGCTCTCTCCCCTTTCCCATATGCTAAATGACTAGGTTACTTATTCTGTCATAGCAAGCTGTGGGTTCTCTCTTTACTTGTTTGCAAAGAGTTACATCCTGAATGCATTCACTGTCTTTGGCTCTCCTAATTTTTATTTTTTAGTAAATATTCTTAAGCTGAGTGTGATGGCATATGATATATGTAATGTTAGTACTTGGGTGACTGAGGCAGGAGGCTTGTGAGTTTGAGGCCAATCTAGCTACATAGAGATACTTTATCTCAAAAACAACAGCAGAACATCAAGTATTCTTACTAAAAACATCCATCTCTTTGAGTTGGGCGTGGTGGCACATGTCTAATCCCAGTACTTGAGAGTCTGAGGCAGCATTAAGAGTTGGAGGATTGTCCTACCCACAAAGTCTCTCTCACTTCTAACCCTCTACCCATCCTATCAAAAGCATGCTCACAAAGGAAGCCTTTCTGGAACTCCTTGACTGCATCTCTCTTGTGTCTTACTGGGTATATGAGTTGTCTCACCATGACCTGAGTATGGGTCTTAGTTGAAATGTCAGCACCACTGTGGGTGCTGTTCACATGAGACTGCTAGAACCCAGGAGAGTGCCTGACACAGTATGTGCCAATAAAGGCTCAATGAACTGAACCAGGAAAGTGAGCCCAAAAGATATAAAATAATGTTTGCTTTTAAAAAAACTGCAGAGAAAGAATGCAACCTTACATTGCTGCTTACATTGAAAGTAGCCTTCAGAAATTAGTAATTCGGAGTAACACATACCAGATGCCTTCTACCATAAATACCGAACCTGGGGCCAGAGAGATGGCTCAGCAGGATAAGACACCTGCCACCAAGCTTGACCTGATGGAATTGACTCCCAAAAGTTGTCCTCTGACCATATGTACACTGTGGCATGCATTCTCCCACCCCATACACACAAAATAAATAAATGTCATTTAAAGGTAGATACTAAGCAAAAATGAATAGGCCTATTGGGAATATGGTTTCACTTGAATGATGTCCTAGTATGTCCATGGTTGTTATAATTCTAAACATGTGGTTCATACATAACTAAATAAGTATTCAGATCCAAATCTTCATCACTAGAATATGAAGTAGTTCCAAATAATTTCCAGTCTGAAGCTTCAGAAAATAACCAAAAGGCCCACATTTATTAGTGTGTTGGAAACCTCAGATAAACTGTATGAGCCTCTGATACCTACTAATATTTAAACTCACCTATTGACCTCCTTATCTCCTGTGTGCATTTCTAAAATCCTTTCTCTGGGCTGGAGAAATGGCTCATCTGTTAAGAGCACTGGCTGCTACTTTTCCAGGGGACCTAGTTTCCAATCCCAGCACCCACATGACTGTAACTCAGGTTTCAGGGCATCCAGCACCCTCTTCTGGCTCTGGGGGCACAAGGTGGTGCCCAGACATACATGCAGGCAGAGCAGCAAAGTTAAAAATAAAATGCTTTCTTTCCAAATGAATAAAAAAAAAAAAAAAAAAAAAAAAGAGCCGTGCTGGTTTAGAATTGGGTATTTCTTTTGTCTAAATCATAAGTAAACTTGAGAAGTACCTAAGCAGCAATACAGTAAAGGATCTGAACTTGGGCTATGTATCCAGTCTTGCTTCTGCCATGTAGAGGCTATATTAGGGCTTTGCATGAGCCACTTACATTTTTTTAAGATTTAAAAAAAAAAAGTGTGTGTGTGTGTGTGTGTCTGTGTCTCTGTGAGAGATAGCATCTTTTTATGTATCCCAAGTTGATCTCAAACTTATGGTCCTCCTGCCTCAGTGTCCTGCATTCTGGGACTATTGGGTGTGTCTACATTTCTTGTATTTAAAACAAATTAGGAAGAAAGGAAAAGTATAAAGGGTTAGAGAGATAGCTTACCTGAGTTTGGTTTTCAGTACCCAGGTTGGGCAGTTCCAGGGGGATCCAACACCTTTGGTCTCGGAAGACACCTTTGCTCATGTGCACATAGCCACACACAAGTACATAATTTACAATGAAATCTTTAAAAATATAAGTTAATAAAAGTAGGTTCTTGAATATTTTTTATATATTTCATTTAAAGTATTCAAACTTCAGTATAACTAAAAGCATTTTTAAGTTATGTGTACATGTGTAAGTAGGGCATTTGATTAGAGAGGACCATATCCTAGCTACGAGTAGGAGCACACACCTGCAGGTACAACATACAGAAGCAGGAGAATTGCTTCACGTTCGAAGCCAGACCCTGTCTATCATGCCCTCTTCCCCACAAAAATGAAAAGAAAAATTGAAATCCAAGAGAATATTAATAAAGTAATATAAAGTGAACAGAATTATGAGTCCTTTTCATTTAGGCATTCATGTGTGAGTGGAATTACGAGTCCTTTTTATATTTTCATGTAAATGTTCATGTGTGATTGTGCCGCAGCACTTTTGTGAAGGTCGGATGACAACTTGCAGGAATCATCCTCCTGGGAATCAATTTGTTTCAGGTTTGGCAGCAAGTGTCTTTAACCAGTAAGCCATCTTGCCTGCCATCCCTTCACCTCCCCCCAACTCCTGCCCCCTTCTCCTTCAGACATTTTGTTTTGAAACAGGTTCTCACTTTATATATAGCCTTGTCTGGCCTGGGATTAAGGGCATGTCATATGATGTCCTGCTTTAGATGGCTTTATATAGTCTACACTGGCCTCATTGCTTCTGTAGCTGAAGCGGACCTTGGGCTGATTTTTACGCCTCAGTTTCTCAAGTACTACCATACCCTTGTAACCCTGATTTCTAACAGAGGTACTTTGTGTTTGACTGGCATGATAACATATACCTGATATCCCAGCATTTAGCCTGGATGATTTGAGGTTTTAAAGGAAGCTTGAGTTTTGTGATCTAGAGCCCCCTCTAGTCGGGCATGGTGGCACACTACTGTAACCCCAGCACTCTGGGAAGCAGAGGCAGAGACAGGGTTCGAGGCCAGCCTGGTCTACAAAGGAACTCCAGGACAGCCAAGGCTACACAGAAACTCTGTCTCAAAAAACAAACAAGAAAAATTTCTCCCACTTTTTTCTCCTTTTTTTTTTTTTTTTTTTTTTTAATTGTAGGGAATCAAACTCAGGGTCTCTATTGCTTAGCAAGTTAACATTCTATCACTGAGCTGCAGCTCTAGCAGAAACTGTGTTTTTAATTTCAGATTTTGAACTATTTTTAAGTATTCAGCTTGTAGTTTAAATATACTGATCTTTGGGGTGGGGTCATTTGGTGGGGTGCAGGCCCTAGCCTGCACAGAGCCTGAGATTGATCGTGAGCAGCGTACGAAACAGGTGGAGACAGGAGAATTAGGTGCTCACGGGCAGCCTGGGTGGAAAGACACCCTGTCTCACAAACATTTATGTTAATCTCAAAATGCTTTTTCAACATTGCTCTTCTCCAAAGGAAGCCAAAAGAATTATAGAGTGAAAGTTAAATGACTTCTCTTAAAAAAAAAAAATCCCTTGGGGCATACAGTGTATAAAATAATGGGTTTCATTATGACATTTTCATACATGTCCTGTCTTCTTCCGATTCCCTGATACTCAAATCCCATTCTATGTTCATGTGCTTTTCAATCTGGATTTTGGATGTGAGAGAATATATTGATGTTTCACTTTACATGATCCTCTCCGGTTCTATCCATTTCCTACAAGTAGTATAAATTCATTTTTCTTGCTGGCTAAATAATATTGTACCTTGCTTATACCATGTTGTCTTTCTTCATCCATCCATGCATACCTGGGCTGAGTCACCTTTGTGTAGTGTGATTAGTGCTATGATAAACAAGAGTGTGCACCTGTGTGTATTGTGTGCTGACACATCTGTTCGGGGGTAGAAGGGCTGGATTGTGTGGTCATTGTCGCTTGTAACCTTCACAGTGATTTCCCTGGTAGCTACATGCACCCAGCATGTTTGTTTTCTTGTTAGTTGTTAGGAATAGGGCGAGACAGAATTTCAGGGGTAGGTTTAATTTGCATTTTCCTTGTGTCCAAATATGTTGACTATCCCTTATAACTGATTTCTTATTCCAGATTTTTAAAAGAATTGCAGAAACTTTCCTGTTTCTGCCTTAATACGAGTTGTGATTAAGCTGAATGGCAGCCTTATTTTTCTTGTTATGGTTCCTCACCTGACTGTCATGCTTACCTGAATCAGGGAGACAGCAGACACACAGTAGAAACTACAGGCAGGCTGATCAAGCTCTGCCTATTTGAACAAGAGTGGCTGTGGGGAGTTCTGAAAAGGAAGCCCTGTCATCAGTTTAGGAGCATGGAGAATTTTCATATCCAATATTCACTAGTTAAAAAGCATATGATGGAATTTTAAGACATTATCTTTTATCTTTAAAAGGTACTAGAGAGATGGCTCATTCCTTAAGAGTGTTTGGTGCTATTCCAGCCGACCTGAATTCAATCCCCAGCACCCACACCATGTCGCTCACAAGTGCCTGTAACCCCAGCTTCAGGGATCGGATACTCTCTCTGGACTCCCCTGGCACCCTCACTTAGACATGTATACATAATTTTTTAAAAATTTAAAGCTGTGTATGGGCAGGTTGTGAGAGAAGGTTCAGCAGTAACTCCAGCTCCATGGGCTCTGACACCCTCTTCAGCCTCCTTGGGCAGCAGGCATGCAAATGGTGCACAAACATATACACAAGAAAACACACACGCAGGCAAAACACTCACACACGAAACCTTAAAAGGGAAAAAGAGAAATGTGTGATCTCCCTTTGTTTCAAAGTACAGATAAAAGACTGAATAGAATTGCTATCCCTTAACTAAATTTCATAATAAGATCACGCCTAACCTTTATAGTAAAGGACAAGTAATAATGGAGGCCAAACACTGAAATTGAGAAGGTTATATTTCCTATAGCCAGATTTTTAAAACATGAAAAGTAACAGGTAAGATTACTACTCAATCCAGACACGCCCAAAATATTTTAATACGGGGCCCAGTATATTGAATGTTACTGAGATGTTGTGTGTTGTCTTCTGCATTGAGTTTTTTAATCTGCTGTGTATTTTATACTATCATTGCATCTTTCCTCATAGCTTATCAGTTCTCGCGTGTGGCTGTGGCCTGTGATGTGGGTAACATGGGTTAGACAAGGTCTGTAGGAATAACAGTGCATCAGGTACCATCCTGAATCCAGCGAAGAAACGATGACTAAAGGGACTCCAGATCTGTAGTTTTTGTGTGTGTGCATAGACTGGGTACTCATTAGCTGCTGTGAGTAAGGCAGACCACTGCACTGCCCGTTCTTATGACGGATAAGCAGACCTGTACGTCGTGGCTGGACTATGCGCCTTCTTGAATTGGTGTGTTAACCATGTGAAACATTTTTTTTTCCTTGATGTGTGGTAAGCTCTTCAAGATTCCTGTTCTAAGTGTCAGATGTTCTAGGAAGTCCTTTGGGACCCAGAACCTCTTTCTTCACTCTGTTGCTTCAGAAGTGGCTAAGAATAAATGACCGTAGACAACAGGGAAGTTATGGCTTACCATATAATTTTTCAATGCGTGTGAAATTTAAAATACCCATTTTTCTTTCTCATCACATGATTCTAAAATTTCACTGAAGGCAAATGTTCCTAAGTGTTCTCAATTGGGAAAAACAAGGACTTTTAATTAAAGACAAATCTAGCTGAAGCTACCCACTTGATTTTGGTTTGTGACAGGGCCTCAACTCTTTAGCACAGTCTGGCCTGAAACTCACTATGTAACTCAAGACAGCATCAAACTTGAACTCAAGGTGATCCTTCTGCCTCAGCCTTCCCAAATCTGGGATTACAGGTATGTACCACTACACCTGAGTTTACCTACTTGTTAATAAACAGAATTTATTTTTTATTAATGTTAACTGACATAATAGATTATTCTAAAGGAATACTTTGAAAGGGAAAATGTTCTATTTTAAACATATATGTAACTTTAATAAAACTAAATACAAACATCTCATTGCTTTCTTACTGCTCCATAGTCAAATCATATTTAATCTAGCTCTCTACTCCCATGTTTTCACTTTGCATCTGTAGTATGTGTTTGTGAGTGTACACGCATGTATGGACAGTTGACAGTAAGCTTTTAAACTAAACTTTAGGTTTTAAATTTCAATTAGAACTATTTCTTAGTAACTGAGATGTAAGAGAGGAAAGAAGGGAAACAGTCTCGATATCTCTAGGTTGGCTGAGCTCTTTGCTCAGATTATTCAGTTTGTGTATAGCTCACCTCACATTTGTGTGGCTTGATTGCTTGGGTAGTCTGAATATTTCTTAAAGAATTAGTAGGCTCTTGTTTCTTGTAGAGCACAGTGTGTTCCAGCCCAAACAATCTACTGAAATGGTTAGGAACAGTCTGGGCCAGGGAGGAGGGTACATGGCTGAAGAGATGGCTCAGCAGCTCTGAGTGTTTGGTGTGCTTGCAGACAATCTGAGTTCAGTTCTCAGCACCTGGGTGATACTGTTTATAACTGCCTTTAACTCCAGCCTCAGGACATATAATGTATTATTTTGGCTTCTTTGGGGACCTGTGTGCGTGCATGCGTGCACACGTGCACACAGACACAGGCACCCATGCACAAATTAAGAAAAAGAGGGCACAGGCTACATAAAACCCAGGCAGTCAAATCCTGCTTCATGGATCGACATAGAGCTTGAGCAAGTTCTGTATCTCCAAGACTCAGTCTTTTCATCTGTATGATGGGAAGCATCCCTTAGCTGACAGGAATGCCTAGCAATAGCACATAGCTAGTATTCCTTGTTATACAGCCAAGAAGTATTCCCTGAGCACTTAACCCAGTCTGAACAAAGCACACCTGATCTGTCACTAGTTCACCCATCTTTAGTCCTTCAAAACAAAGAGCCTCTGCTTGATTAGGGAACTGTGCTAGTTAGTTTGTCAACTTGACACAAACCTAGACATTTCTGGGAAGGCAATATCAATTAAGAAATTACATCCATCAGATTGTCATACTGGCATGTCTGGGGGACATTTTCTTGATTACTGATTGATACAGGAAGGCTCAGCTTACTGTAGGCAGTGCCATCCCTGGACAGTCGGTCCTGGCCTCTATAAGGAAGCTGAGAAAGCCATGGGGAGCAAAGCAGTAAGCTGTGTTCTTGTGGTCTCTGCCTCAATTTCTGCTTTTAGGTTCCTGCCCTCAGTGATAGATTATGTTGTGAAGTATAAGCTAATTAAACCCTTTACCCCCTGTGTCCTCCCCTGTCATAACAACAGGAAGCACACTATGACAAGAACCAACAGGGTTCCCTCCCAGAACAGTCTACCCAGGAGGTCTGCTGTGGGTGTCCTCGGGCTAAAAAAGCAGGTGTGAAAAAAAAATGCTTATGGTCCAAAACGTTTTCTATCCATTTAGTAAAAGTTTAGAACTACCACCACCACAAAACACATGCTTAAAGGAGCATTGTCAGTAGGTCTTTAAAGAAGTCTGGAGCCAGCCCCTCCAGAGGTGAGGGCATGACTACTATAGGTTCAAGGCCAGCCTGGGCTACTAGGTCTACTTGAAGATAAAAAGGGGTGAGGTTCAGTGGTAGAGTGTGCACGCAGCCGAGCATGTGTGCAGCCCTAGGTTTGGAGCCAAAGAAGGGCAAAAGAAATGGAGTTAATTGCTTAGGAGATGAATTTATTTTCCACAGACTTTGTGCCTTTGGCCCGAAGTGAAAGAGTCATGACTGTATTGTTGGCTCACGGAATAACAGTCATTGAAGGAAATGAGCAAGCGAGAGGAATAAAGACACAGCAGTCCTGCAGACAGGGCCACTGCGGCTGAAGCAGAGCAACAGAGGTAGTCAAGGGAAATGGAAATAAAAGCAGGCAGCCATATTTCTTCCATCCATTCATTTTGCAACCCACATGACTGCTGGGTAAATATAACATCTAAGAGAAGGTTAGAGAAAGTCAGGGAGATGGAAAGTGCCCCCCCAAAAAAATGGCGTATTCCTCTGAGTAAAGGAAAGGGAGGGAGGGCATACTTGGAAATGAAAAAGGAAACTGTAGGAAGGAATTCAGACCTGAAAAATTGTATTAGTGAAGCAAGAAATGGAACAGTTACCAGAGATTTCAAATAAGAAAATCAACTGTTAAAACAATGAGTGGCAGGTGTTTAGGGGAAGATAGAGATAAGAGAGGACAATGGATGAATACTGAGTTTGAAAAATCATGAATTTACACCTGGGCGGTGGTGGTGCACAGGTGGATCTCTGGAGTTCAAGGCCAGCCTGGTCTGCATAGGGAATTTCAGGAAAGCCAGGGCTATATAGGGAGACCCTTTCTCAAACAACAACAAAAACACAATGAGACAAACAGAAAAGTATCATATTTTCTTCAGCTGTCAGAAAGCAAGACCTTAAACAGATTGTTGAATTTATGGAGTATTTTGGACTGTTGGTGGGTATGAGAGAATGTTAAGTGGGGAAGATCTGCTAAGCAATGGGGACAGAACTCAGTGGTAGGATTCTTGTCTTGGCCTTGCTCCGGTACATGGCAGGAAAAGGGAATGGATAAAAGAAAGGGGTGCATAGAGGCTGTAAGATCAGGGTCAAGGCCTTTCTACATGAGCCCTACTGGAAGGCTACATTGCCTAGTCAATGGGACCCATTCGTCATCCCAGCATGCCAGAGGCAGTCATGATGATCACAGTCCACCAGCCTGGTCCATGAAGTAAAGCATGTAGGCCTGTACCATGAGATCTGGTTCAACAAAGTAATGGGGGAAAAAAAAAAGACAAATATAAATTTAAAGTGGCTCAAGACCACCAAGCCAGCACTGCAGAAGATACCGGGATTGTACATACAGAAGAGCAAAGTATCAGTCAATAGAACACAGGAAAGAATGCATTTCATGAAAGGACAATATGCTGCAGGTAGGGAATTTTCATTCTACACACGAGGCCCCTAGGAATAAAATAGTGCGTCCACTGGGAAGCACAAAACAGCAGAGGTAGCCCAGGGCCCAAAGTCTGTGGACGGCTAGCTCAGGGCCTAATACCTGGGCCCACAGCTTGTGACTGAGAACTATCTAGACTGTAGACTAGACTTCATGAATCTTATGAGATTTTTGCCCAAAGGAAGTAAAGGCAAGGCTAGGATTGGTGTATTAGGAATGTCTCTAAGTGTCTGGTTTTCTTCTTGTGGCCCCTGCCAGACAAGCCCTATGACAAGGCCTGCAGGCCTATCATTGTGCTGTAGAAGCAAAGGTTCAGCTGAGGAGAAGGAGATTAAAAACTAGACATGATGGCAAACTCCTGTAATCCCAGCAGTCTGGAGGCCAACTTGGGAGGACTGCCAGGCTGAGGCTATCCTGGACTGAATAATGAGATTCCAGCTCAAAAAGGGAAGGGAAGAGGAGGAGGGGAGGGGAGGAGAGAGGAGGGCAGGGAGGGGACAGAAAGGAGCTGAGGGGAGGGGAGGGGCAAGGCCAGACCAGACAGGGCAGGCTGGAGGCCTCAGTGCTGTTTCCTTGGCTATTGCTTCACAAGTCCACATGTTAAAACAGACTTCTCGCTTCAGAGCGCTTTGGATATGCAGAAAATGGAGTACTGGAGGACACGAAGCTAGTCTGGCTTGTGCCAGCCTGTACTGATGTCATTACAGCTGGATGTGGTGGTGCATGCCTTAATCACAGCAGTTGGGAAACAGAGGTCCGCAGATCTGAGTTTAGCCTGGACTACATATGGAGTTCAAAAGACAACACAGACTAACAGGCATGGTTGCTCCAGCCTGTAATCCCAGCCCCTGAGAGACTAAAGTGGAGGGATGGCCATGAATTTGAGACCAGAGTGGGCAACATAACAAGATCTAGAGCAAGTCACTATTGAAGACAAAACAAAAGGTACAGCCTTAAGGAACAAGAGCCAACTGTTATCTTCAATCACGCAAACCTCACTGGCAAAGACCCACAAAGAGGTTGCATGTTAAAGGGTGAAAGTACGTTTCTTAAGTAAGTGGAAGCCTCGAGCTAGCTTGTGTAGTTATTTTTTTTATAATGGGTAGAATAACCTTCAAGCCAAAATTAATCCACAGAGAGCACTACATGTTAATATAGGGAAAATCCACTTCCTTGCTGAATATAGAAAAATTGTGAGTACATAAGGCATTAAACATCGAGTGTCCTAGTTTCATAAACACAGTCAGACACAAAAGGACAGATAGGTCCTGATACAATAATAGTGGGTGACGTCAGTAGCATACATTAGTCAATAGATAGGTCATCCAAACTAAAAACTGACAAGGACATGTCAGCATTATTTGACATAATGGATCAAATAGACTTAATAAGTTTTTACAGAATAACTCATCTAACAGATGCAGAAGGCACATTCTTCTCCTCAGGGACCTTTTTTAAATTACCGCATTTTAAGGCATGAAGAAAAGCAAAGAAAAAAGTCAGAATAATTTCTTGCATCTTTCTTGAGATAGAAAGCAACAGCAAGGAGAAAGAGAAAATATTCAAGAGATTTAACAAATCACTCTGTTGGTTTTTTTTTTTGATTTGTTTTTGTTTTGTTTTTGTTTTTGTTTTTTTGAGACAGGGATCCTCTGTGTAGCTCTGGCTGTCCTGAAACTCGCTTTGTAGACCAGGCTGGCCTCAAGCCCAGAGATCCACCTGCCTCTGCCCCCCAAGTGCTGGGATTAGAGGCGTGTGCCACCACTGCCTGACTAACAAATCTCTGTTTAATTGAAGAAATCAGAGGAGAAACTTAAAACCTGCTGAAATTAAATGAAAATGGAAGCACAACTTATCAGAGTGTATGAGAAACAGCAAAGGCAGTTTATAACTGTGAGCATTTTCTATTAAAAAGTAGGGCCAGGCTGGGAAGGCGGCAGAGCAGGTGAAGTCCTTCATGGGGTTCAGATCCCCACACAAGAGCCAGGTAGGCATGGTGGCTGCCTCTAAGCCCTGCACTCAGGAGGCAAAGGTGCCCGACAGCCAGACAGATTGGCTAGCTAGAATAGCTGAAGTTGGTGCACTGCAGAGACTCAGACCCAGGAAACAGAAAGTGATTGAAGACATCATACCACAGTTCTGCTTCAACTTTTCACATACATGTGCACACATACATGTATGTACACACATACTTGCAAATGTGTGTGCACACCCACATATACATGCCAAAAGCAACCCGAGATCTCAATAAATAATGATGTACAAGAACGAGCCAAAACCTAAAGTAGTAGAGAGAATAAAATTATAAAGACTCAAGTAGAAATTAAGGAACCCAAGTCGAAACTAAAGATCAATTCAAAGCGTAACGAAAACAAAGAGAACTAGTATTATGGGGGGGGGGGCGGGTGGAAACAAGATTGGCAAACCCTTCCTTGCCCAAGTACGTCAAAAGAAAGAGGAGGCTCGAAATAAGAAAAATAGAAACAAAAAGGGGACATCACAAGAGATACCAACAAACCCCCAGAAGTCATTAAGAAGTACTTGAAAACTGACATTCTAAAAACATGGGAAATCTAAAAATAATGAGTATTTTCCTAGACACATAGGACCTGTTAAAATTCAACCAAGCTCCATATTAAATAGATGCACAACAGGCAGGATGGCCGAGGCAGCAATAGTTTAGTTTCCCAACAACAGTTCCTATGGCGCCTTTAAAGGAAGAGCAGACACTAATGTGCCTCAAGCTGTGGCATGGATTGGAACGGGAAGGAAGAAAAGTAACTAAGACAACTACTTAGCTCAGTCCACAGATGAGAGGCCTCTGCAATGCAAGCTCTATTAGCTGGGCAAGGCTGGCCAAGCCTGCAGTCAGAGGTGGATTCACTTACATAGCTCCAGCTAGCCTTGGCCGCAGAAGACTGCCTCCCATCTCACCAAACAAACAAACAGAAGGATTGTTTTCTGCCATTATTCTGATACCCAAGCCAGATAAGAACAAATGAATAAAACTGTATACCACTATGCCTGATGAACACAGATGCAAAAATTTGCCCTAAAATACTTGCAAATGGAATTCACCACCATACATTAAAAAAAAAAAAAAAAAAAAAAAAAAAAAAGCCCCAGAATCTGGTTGATCTAACCTGGGAATGTTTTGTATATGCAAATCAAAAACTAATAAAGCACATGATTAGACTCAGATACAAATCACTTGGTCATTCCGATAGACAAAAAAGGCCTTTGATGCCCCTTCATGATCGATGCCATGATAAACAATGTCAACACAGTGAAGGCTACACACCATAAATGCACAGACAACCTTATACTGACGTGGTGAAGAACAGAATGCATTTCCTTAAACATCAGGAAGGAGACGAGGTGGCTACTTGCTATTCTTCATCTAGTGCTGGAGTCTTAACTACAGAATTAAGGCAAAGAAAAAAAAAATGGCAGAAGTATCCTAAGTATGTGGGGGCAGAGTATGAATCTACAATCTCTGTCACACAAAAGGAGGCAAGGCAAGAGGAGTTTAAGTTTGAAGGCAGCCTGGGCTACATAGTGAGCTCCTGTTTTAAAAAAACAAACAGCCTAACTACAAAAACAAAGACCCTAAGACATCAAAAACAGCCAACCGGCAAGTCCCACTGCAACTTGTTGCACAAGTCACTTCCTCACCAGGATGTAACATGAAGCGTAAACACGGGGGTTCCGACTCCACTAGTTTTGTGTAAGTATTTCGATCACATAGGGCCTTCTACAAAGAGCACTGAAGACGGTACCACAGAAAAGTGTCTTAATTTGTTTTCTATTGCTGTTAAAACACTGATCGAAAGCAACTTGGGAGAGGAAAAGCTTTATTTCAGCTTGTAAACCATCATGAAGGAAAGTCGTGGTAGGAGCGTCAAGGCAGGAACCTGAGTCAGAAGCGATGCAGAGAGACCAAGACCATGGAAGACTGCTGCTCTCCTACGCTTTGCTTTCTTCTACCGCCCAGGACCAACTGCCCAGGGGTGGCCCTGCTCACAGCGCTGCTATCAACCAGCAGTCAAAGAAACTGCCCCACAGACTTCTCTCCAGGTAAGCTGATGGAGGCGTTTTTCTCAACTGGGGTTCCTCTTCCCATTTGATTCTAGCTTGTGTCAAGTTGACATAAAAACCAACCGGGACAGGAAGTGTAATGTATTTATTTATTTCTTTGCTGTGTGTTGGAGGCAAAAGGACAATCAGTGGTAATTGGTTGATTCTCTCCTACCACCACCATTCTGGGTTTGAATTAGGAGGTCATCATTGGTGTGTGTGTATATATATATATATATTCCTTTAAACAAGGGCTTACTGTGTAGCCTAGGCTGTCCCCAAACTCACAAATAATCTGCTTGTCTCTGCTCTGGAACTACAGGCTAGGGCCAACACACTCTATTTTTTTTTTTTTTGTTTGTTTGTTTTGATTTGTTTTGGAAACAGGGTTTCTCTTTGTAGCCTTGGCTGTGCTGGAGTCACTTTGTAGACCAGGTTGCTCTCAAACTCACAGAGATCCACCTGCCTCTGCCGTTGCCTCCCCGACAGCTGGGATCACAGGTGTGCCACCTTGCTTTGTTCTGTTTTTTAAAAGGCAATTGTATCTTGATTAGATTCTCTCTGGGGAGAGGAGATTCTCTCTAGAATTTACCTGAGAGGCAGAGAAATCACACAATAAAATCGGATACTTGCGGGCGGGGGGGGGGGGGGACCTACAAATTAGTCTCTCAATCAGCAGGGACCATGGGATTATTGGATTCTATCAGGAGATGAAGCGGCTTCAGGTAAGTGGTCACATCCTGGGGCTATAGGTGGCTGGGTCGGGAGAATGCCTTTTCAGATGGGACTTTTTAAAGTCCACACAACAGGCAATTTTTGTTATTTTTCCAGACAGGTTTCTCTGTTTAACAGAGCCCTAGCTGTCCTAGACTCCCCACTTCCTCTTATGATTTAGGGTTCATCTTTATCTACAGAGTTTAAGCTGAAACCCCCTCTGCCCACAAAGGCAAAGTGAGTTGAGTGCAACTATTTACTTAATGTACCAGCCTCTGACTGGTCATTCTTGTTCTTGAACGACCCACAACATGACATCTTAGTGTCCCACAAGTTACTTCCAAATTCTATTCTGCTCTATCCTAAGGAAGAAACTCGGTTTCCTTGAGTATCAGTTATTAATTTTCCTGATCCATTTTGAGGGTGTTAAGCTCCAGCTAGAGAGGTTGGCACCTGTGGTCAACACCACGCTTTTAAGCAATCACCTCTTCTATCCTGTCCACTTACAGCCACTTAGAGGCAGTGAATGTCTTGGAACTAGGGCGGACACTAGTCGCTTTGGGTTCCATTCCCAGGTTCTGAAGGCTTAGCTGAACGGGGTGGAGCAGCAGAGTCCCAGTGAAAGTTCACAGCTTTTGCCTCTGTCTGAACCGGAGCCCAGAGCCAAAGCAAGCCGGGCACAATCTCGAAGCGCCATCATTTCCCTCTCCTCCGCCAGCTCTCAGTGTCTGGTGGCTCCCCGCAGACCCCGGAGCCCGCAGGGCTGGAGCGACCCCGGTGGCGCCCCGCGTGGCCGCGCACACCCGCCGCTGCAGACTCCGGTCCGCAAGCCCCGCCTCCCGGGCCCAGCTGATCCGCGCCGCCCTGCAGGCCCCACGCTCGGCCCCGCCGAGCCCCACGCCGCCCGCGCCTGCCGCCCCCGCGCCGCCGACCTCCCGCCGGGCCGCGCACCTCGGGCCGAGCGCGCGCCGGGCCGGGAGCGGGAGGCGGGGCGGCCTACACGCTGCGGCGGAGAGGAGAGTGCTGCGGCCCCGCCGCGGCCATGGAGGTCTACATCCCGTCCTTTCGCCACGAGGACAGCGACCTGGAGCGCGGCTACACGGTAGGCAGGTCCCCGCGCCCCCTTCCCTCCCCCCCCAATTGCACACCCCCTCCGCCGCCCGCGCGGTCGTCATGGAGACGGGTGCCCCTCCTCGGTGCGCGCCCCCCGGCTCCATCCCTTCCCCCCTTCGCGGCCCGCGGCCTCGGGAGCTTCGGGATCCGGCCCGGCTGCCCTCTGCTTGCAGACGGAGAGGCTGCGTTGCAGGTTCTTGGTAGCTTGCAAGTTCTGTGAGGGTTCGTTCAGATGGAAAACGTGTTACAGAGGGGGAAAAAAAAACCCGAAGAAAAAAAAGAAAAAAAAGAAAAATCAATATTTGTGGCTGCTTATTAGCCAGCGCAACACATGAATTGATTTTTAGAATTTTTTTTAAGAGTTTGTTTCCTTTTAGTTCTGCAGTGGCATGAAATGGCAAAATCAGGTGCTTTACACGTCCTGTACCTAGAGTCGCTCAGAAATTTGAGACAGGTGGCTTATTCTGAGTAGTAGCAATTGCAGAGACCCTTAAGATAAATGAGTGAGTTGTTGCTTGACTTCCTAGTTAATTTACGCTCCTCCGGCTAGATTGCCATTTCGAGCAGGAGAAATGCTTCAGATTGGCTAGAACTTGCAAGAGTTTATTTATTTGCAGTTAGAATAGAAAGAACATTACACAGACTGACAAACTTAGTTTCTTGTTGACCAGCAGTTGTGTTTCTTTTCTATCATTGCTTTGGCCACAGTTTCTTGCAAAGTACCAAAGGATGTTTGTCTGTGATGCTCTTTGCTGCCTGTCCAAATGAGATAATTGAATAAGACCTTTGCTTCTATAGCTAGTCTTTTTCTTTATCCTTTTTTCTCTATCTTTCTTTTTTTATTTTAATTTTATTTTACATGCATTGTTGTTTTGCCCGCAGGGAGCTTTGAGTTACAGACAGTTGTGAGCTGCCATGTGGGTGCTGGGATTTGAACCAGGGTCCTCTGGAAGAGCAGTCAGTGCTCTTATCCACTGATCCATCTCTCTAGCACCTCTCTGCTTCTGTCTCTCTGGCCCTCCCGCCTTCTTTCTTTCTTTCTTTCTTAGGCAGGGTTTCTCTGTGCTGCCCTTGCTGTCCTGGAACTTGCTGTATAAACTAGGCTAGTCTTGAACTTAGAAATCTACCGGCCTGTGCCTCTGGAGTGCTGGGAGTAAAGGTGTGGCCCACCACCTTCAGCTTAGAGTAGTCAATCTTTAACAGATAGTTTAACAATTAAGAATAGGTATACTCCAAGGCTATAAAGGAAAACCCTGTCTTGAAAAACCAAAAATAAATAAAATAAAAAAATAAATAAAAATAAAAAATTTTAAAAGTGTGCTACACAATATTCTCTTCAGGATCTCTGGGGATATTTAGGTTTGGAGGAAGACTAGCAGAGAGCAGCCTAGATGGATTCCCATCTTGTTCACAGCTGATTGACTTACTAAGCACCCAGTGTCACTCTGGCATCGTATGATACCCCTTCTTCCTTCCTCTTAATGTTCTTGGTGTCTTGTGAAAGTCTGTTTAAACCCTTGAGTTTTCAAAGTGGAACATGAATCTCCCTCTGTAAAGAAGATGCAGAAGTGTTCCTCAAACGTGGCCAGAGTACTCTCCATGGTCAGGAACTAGTGAGAGGAAGCTGCACTCTGCAGCACCCTTTTCTTCTATACTCCCCCCACCCCAGTCACTTAACAGGTTGGAACTGGAGGAGCCCACTCGGATGAGCAGACCCTTTGGCTGTGTTTAATTCTTCCAGAAACCCCACTTCTCCTGTTAGCATCAGCAGCACCTTGCATTTGAGAGGCTTTTTTTTTTTTTTTCTCTCTCTGTGTCTCTGTGTAGCCTTGGCTGTTTTGGATTCGCTTTGTAGACCAGGCTGGCCTCGAACTCACAGCGACCCACCTGCCTCTGCCTCTGCCTCCCAAGTGCTGGGATTAAAGGCGTGCACCACCACGCCCAGCCCTTGAGAGGCATCCTTTTTGGGACTATTAAGGCCTGTGGGCTTCAGGCAGCCCAAGCTGAAGGTTAATTACCAACAGAAATAAAAGTCTTCGAAGAGACAGCAATCTGGCCTCACTGGCCATGCCTGCAGTTGTTTGCCTGCTTTACTTACTATTTGGTAAAGCTTGCGTTACATGAATGTATTGGGTAAGTATGTGCACACATGCCACAGTTTACATGTGGAAATCAGAGGATAAATTCTTGGAGTCAGTTCTTTCCTTCTAGCAAGTGAGTTCCTGTAATTGGACTCATGTCTTCAGACTTAGCTGCAAATGCTTTTATCTTCTGATTGGTTTTTGTTGTTGGTTGTGTGTGTGTATGTGTGTGTATGTGTTTGTCTGAGATAGCCTTGGTGTGTAGCCTAGGGTGGGCTCAAAGTCAAAGCCATCCTCCTGTCTCAGCTTCTTTGGTGCTGGGTTTATAGGTGTGTACTACCATATCTGGCCTGATTTTCTTTCACTAGAAAGCCTGGTTTTCCTCCCCAAAGTATATCATTTAGTGACAATGACTGTGTTTTACATTAAAAGAAACATGACCTATAGTTCTAACTACTTCAGTGATAGAGAGTTTAAGTAGAAAGGATGGGTGGTCTAGAGATACATATCTGTCTGATCAAAATACATCTCTTCTTCCAAAGGGGGCGGGGGAGGAGGGAGAGAGGGGGGGTATGAAAATATGAATTTCAGTCTGTTCTGTGCCAAATAGGAGTGACCATGCCCTGGGACACATGGATACAAGATAATCATAAATCAAGGCAGTTTCCAAATACGCTTGCTCGGCCAGTTAACAGCCATGGGGGAATTTACGCTGTAGGTCTCTGATGCTGTCTGATGGCGTTCTTAGCTTTGGGATTGGTGGGAGGGAATGGTGTGTTGACAATACATGGCCAAGTTTTTACCTATTTGTATCATCACATAGATGTGGCTTAGAGAAATGTATTAGTTTCTGCTGGTACATAGAACACTTGCCCAGTATGCTGGAAGCCCTAGTTCAATCTTTTGCACATTAAGAAAAAAACAAGATGGGCAGCATTGTTGTTGACAGACAGGCCTATGCCTCTAGAGATAAACATGTTTTGGAGGAGGAGGGGGTGTTCTTAGAGAGTCTTATCTCTGGTGTAAAAATGTGTATGACCTACAATTGCTGCACACCACATTGCCAATTAAGCCAATTAAACCGATTTTTTTCAAGATTCCTTTTGGGGTTAAACCTAGCCTTTTGAAAATTTCACTTACAGTGATGGATTGAGTACTCTTTAAAGGTTGAGTTTGGCCAGGCGGTGGTGGCACACGCCTTTAATCCCAGCACTCAGGAGGCAGAGGCAGGCAGATCTCTGTGAGTTCGAGACCAGCCTGGTGTACAGAGAGTACAGGAAAGCCAAGGCTACACAGAAAAACCCTGTCTCAAGAAACCAAAAAAAGCTGGACAGTGGTGGCGCACGCCTTTAATCCCAGCACTTGGGAGTCAGAGGTAGGCTGTAAATTCGAGGCCAGCCTGGTCTACAAAGGGAGTCCAGGACAGTCAAGGCTACACAGAGAAACCCTGTCTTGGGGGGGGGGGGGGGGGGGGGGAGGGGGGGGGGGGGGGGGGAAGTGACTTTGAAACAGTGCATCTCAGAGTGCCTGGCAAAATGATAAGGCATCTGCTTAGGGGGCTTTCTTTCTCTCTGCAAATTTGTGGGGCAGCTGCTAATTTATTCTCTCTGAGAGACAGTTGTAGTTGCACAGCTATGATTCACTCCACAAACATTAACCAGGTTCTGGTGCTCTCTGTGGCTGTGTTCTGGGAATAGGGCTGGGAGTGGTGCTTTAGCTGAAAGAACAGTTTAAAATTTGATACCAAAAAAAAAAAAAAGCTGATACAGTTTCTTAAATAGTAAGCTGGTAACTGCCTACACTATGTTTTGATGGGGTCCTGGTGGAAGAGATTGGTTTTTCCAGACAGAGTTTCTTTGTGTAGCCTTGGCTGTCCTGGAACTTTCTGTAAAACCCTGCTGGTCTGGAATTTATAGCGATCTGCCTGCCTCTGTCTCCCAAGTGCTGAGATTAAAGGCGTGTGCTACCAATGCCTGTACACTTTAATATAAAAAAATGGCTTTGACCCATAGTGACTATGTTTTTAATTAAAAAGAAAAAAAAAAAAAAAAAGAAGAAGAAGAAGAAACATTACCACAAATTCTAACAATTCCTCTGGTAAGGAGATAAAACCAGAGAAGTTTCTCTTCCTCAGGCTTGAGAGTTCCTTGCTCTCAGAGGTCAAGTGTGGGAGTCAGTTCTTTAGAAAACACACTGATAATCCCAGCACTCGGGAGGCAGGGACAGGTGGAGCTCTGTGAGTTCGAGGCCAGCCTGGTCTACAAAGTGAGTCTAGGACAAGGCTACACAGAGAAACCCTATCTCGAAAAATCAAACAAAAACAAAAAAGAAGAAAAGAAAGAAAAGAAAAGATAAGATACTGGCTACGCAGAGAAACCGTGTCTCAAAAAAAACCCAAACAAAAACAAAAAACAAAAAACAAAAAAAAATAAAAAGAAGAAGAAGAGAAGAAAGAAAGAAGAGAAAAGAAAAGATGCTGGTGGGGAATGGTGGAACACACCTGTAATCTCAACACGTTCTAGTGGAGGCAGGAGGACATGAAGTCCAAGGCCAGCCTTGGCTGTACAATGAGTTGGAAATCAACCTACCTATTGAGACCCTATCTCAAAAAAAGAAAGCAATAGACATTTACTTTGGGCTTGTCTTACGTTGAGGGGGAAGTAAAGGCAGGAAGGTGATTTCCTGCCCTGGGGGTTCTTCACCAGCTGGAGTTAGGTTTGGAGCTGAGGGGTAAGTGCTGGGTTCTAGGCTGTCTGTCTGGTAGAGCCCTGTGTGGGCCACTTCTGCTGAACTGTGGTGGGGGAGGGTGCCTGGGAATGCTGACTTGAAATCTGATTAGCATTTTTTTTTTTTTTGCTAGCTTGTGAATTTTAAGAAGAGGAAATACATGACAAAAATCTGAGAGAACCAGCATTTCAGACTCCCAGATACACCAACTGATAAGCTGGGGGGAGGGGGGGAGAGACCTCCCAGTCACTTTGATCTTCAGAAAAGCAGGCCAGGCCCTTGTAACAGCCCGATAAGCTCAAATGTTATTTCGCAGAGGCCTGATTCCTGGCTTCCCTTCTTTCTGAGCCTCCATGCCTGTGCTCTGCAGGCTGAGAACTCCTTGGGGCTTGAAACAGTGTGTCCGGGTACGAGGCTGTTTCACCTCAGGACTCAGCTCAGCTCAGGAAAGCCAGGTGGACTAGGAGCACAACAGACCTGCTAGAGCTGCAGTGACCTGAGGCGTGAACAGCCTCAGGAGTAGGTGGAGTCGGTGACACTGGAATTGCAAGTCAGTCGCAGAGATTGTGGTGAGCACAGGGTAAGCCACAGGCTCAGGGCTGTAAAGGGCCTCTGAACTTTGACTTCCAGGCTTGGGGCTGTTTAGGGAAGGAAGTAACAAGATTAGCTTTGCATTTAGAAACACTTCTGTCAGTTCCTTTGGGCTGCTTTGACTAGAATTCCCGTAGTCTGGCTAGTTTATAAGTAATAGAAGTGCATTTTCTGTAAGTTTTTGATGCTGAAAAGTTTAAGCAGGAGGTGCTGGCAGATCCTTTTATGAGTTCTCGCTAGAATGATCTAATTACCTCCCAAAGGCCCCACTTCATAATACTTTTACTTTGAAATTAAGGTTTTTTTGTTTTTGTTTTTTGGGGTTTTTTGTTTGTTTGTTTTTTTTTTTTGTTTTTTTTTGTTTTTTTTTTTTGTTTTTTTTTTTGTTGTTGTTTTGTTTTTTTTTTTTTTACTTTTTGAGACAGGGTCTTGTTTAGCCCAGGCTGGCTTTTAATTTGATTATGTATATACCTAAGGATAATCTTGAATTCTGGATTGTTTACCCACCACTTCCTGAGAAATGGAATTACAGGCTGCACCACCACAGTCAGTTGCGGGTTAGGGACTCAGTATAGGAATTTGGGGACCCACTAGAGAGACCCTTGACAGGGCAGAAGTGTAGTTCAGGGCCAGAACATCTGCTGGATGTACTTGAAGGTCGTGTGATCCCAGCAACAAACAAACAAAACCTGAAGACAAATCAATCAATTTGTTAGCGTTCTACACCAGTCTGCCTAGTAACCTATGACATCATTATCTACCTGCCACTAGGCATGCCCCTGCCCAAGAGTGTATAAATGGGCAGACAAACCCACCTACCTCTCTTACTCTCTAACTCTCTCCCTCTTGTTCTTCTCTTCCTCTCTTGCTCTCTCTCTCTCTCTCTCTCCCTGGGGCACTCTTCCCCCTCTTCCTCCCCCATGCTCCTATAATAAACCTTTCCATATCATATCTGTTGTGTGATGCATATTTCATATCTTATTTTTCATATTTAAAAGAATCTATCTACCAATCAATCATCTATCTGTCATCTATCTAGAGAGATTTTCAGATAATGAGGTTGGAAAGGTTGAAAACCTGAACTGAGGCTTTGAACATGGAGAGGAAGTGTGGATGACAGGAATCCCAGATAGCAGCAGGCAGTAGAGTGAAGCCCATGATGCAGTGACCAAAGGAGGACAGAAATGGTGGCAGGAGGGTCTCACCTAGGGGCCTGCTGGGGGCTTGGTGCTAGGTGACATTGTTTGATTTTGTGTTTAGAGCAGTCAGTGATCTGGACTGGAAATATGGCCAATAGGGATTCTTCACCATAGGAGGTAGGTAGAAAGAGGGAATGTTGGCATATGAACAGCTTCACAAGCCTGCCTCCCGGCTGCCTAGCAGCCTATGACGTCATCACAGGCCACCCACTACCAGGTGCGTACCCCTGCCCAGGATATAAAAAGGCAAACCCACTGGTCTCTTGCTCTCTCTCCGCTCTCTCTTTTCTATCAGTCTGTCTCTCTGCCCCCCTGGGGTGCCTCTTTCCATTTCCTCCTCTCCCACATTTCTACGATAAATCTTATGCCATGCATGTTGTGTGGTGCATATTTCATATTTAAGCGGGGGAGCTGGTAGGGACTCTTAGAACTTAAGTTAGCAAAGTCCCAGGACAGCTTCAGAGCGGAAGACTAGATAAGAAAGGGAGGACATGCTTTGTAAAAGGCGAGTGCCAGGGGCTCCTGGGTAGTCTATTGAGGCAGTGAGATTAGTGTGAGGCGCCTGAGGATCGGCAAGTCTTACATGTTCCAGCCTAGGTGAGTGTTTTCAATTTTAAAATACATGGTTGGTAAAAACGATCAAAGTAGAATGGCCGGTTAGGTAACAACACGAAATTTGATGTCTTCCATTTCCCTTTTCACTGATGTAAAAATAAAAACACTGACCTAGTTTTTTGAGTCACTTGAATCACACAGGGGACAGGCTGCATGAACAGTGTGCTCATGGCTTCAGACTAGTCTCCAGAGCGGTGGTTCTCCACCTATGGGTTGTGACCCCTTTGGGGGATGGGGCGTCAAATGCCCCTTTCACAGAGGTCACCTAAGACTATTGGAAATACTGGATATTTACGTTATAATTCATAATAGTAGCAACATTACAGTTATGAAGTAGCAGTGAGAATAATTTTCTGGTTGGGGGTCACCACAGCATGAGGAACTGTGTTAAAGGGTTGCAGCAGTGGCAAGGTTGAGCACCACTGCTCTACAAAGAGTCTACAGTGTAAGGACTGAAGGTCCAAACGTCTGAAGTCTAAAAGAAATCTTGAAAGATCAAAAAACTTGAAAACGCAGTTCTGGAAAAAGTAATTTAAAAATTCTTTAAAGTTTTAAAAATTTCTTGCATTTTAATTTTTATTTTTGCCTTGGGCATGCAGGCATCTGTCTCTGTGTTACACCCCCAGCCATGTTTACGTTTTTTAAAGGGAATTCACTTGAGAAATAGGAAAGCACGTCAACACTTCACAGGCCACTTTGCACAATAAGATAGGCAGGGAAATGCTCATGCTGCTGAGTACAGGGGCTGGCTCCACGTGGGTGGGGTAGTGAAACCTTGTCTGAGAACAGTCTAAAACCAAAAACGGAGCTACGCTGTGAGCAGAAGCGCTTAAATGTAGTAACCATGTTCGCACAGGTGTAACAGTCGGGAGTAGATGAGCCGCATTCATAAAGCCTGGCTCTAAGGAGAAATGCGTTCCTGTGTACCCAGTTTGTTTTCCTTTGTTTGATTGGTGTGTGGCTAGGGGTTGAACCTCCTGTGTGCTAGGCAAGGGTAGGTAGGTGTTCTACCATTAGACTATTAGCCTTAATCCTCCTGTTTGTTTGAAATTATACTTTTACGTGTGTGTGTGTGTGTGTGTGTGTGTGTGTACGCACATAGGATGCACATGGAGGTCAGAGTTGTTCTCACTACTACATGCTTCCTGGATCCAAATCAGGTTGTTGAACTTGACATCAATTCCTTGTTATGCTGTTATCTGTTGAGACAGCTTGCCAGCCTTGTTTGATTTTCTTTTTTCTTTCTTTCTTTCTTTTTTTTTTCTGACAGGTTTCATTCTTGTAGCCCACCCAGGTTAGCTTGGACTCACTATTTAGTCTGGACCTGGACCATGCTAGTCTTATGCTCTCGGCCTTGCAGACTGGGGTTGATGGCAGGCATGAGGTACCCCAATCAGCAGCACTCATTTTTTTAAAATTGTGATTATCTGAAATATCAGGATCGACAACCTAAGTCTTTGGCAAAGTGGATTATAACCAAGATGAGCTGGTATGGTGGCAGGGGACTTATAATGCTAGGACTCAGCAGGCAGAAACAGGATGATTACTTTGAATGCCAGACCTGGGCTACATAGCAAGACTCTGAGAAAAACAAAAACAAGCCAACAACAGAAGCCGGAGAAGGGTCACTGCTACAGAGTTGTTGGTAAGGCGGCTCTTATTTCACAGACTCGGTCAGTTTTTACTACTAGCCAAAACCCCTAGAGACAATAGTCAGCATATTGTCCCCCAGGCATTTTAAGTATTTCCTTCCTCTGATGGGGCACATCATACTTGAACTGGGCATGGTGGTACACACCTTTAATCCCAGCACTCAGGAGGCAGAGGCAGAGGCAGAGGCAGAGGCAGAGGCAGAGGCAGGAGGATTTCTGTGAGTTCAAGCTACACAGAGAAACCTTGTCTCAAAAAAAAAAAAAGGACAGTGGGGGGGCCCTACTGCTTTCCTAGCATTTGACTTTCTATCTAGAACAGTGGTTTTTAACCTGTGAGTCTGTGAGTCTCGACCCTTTCAGGGTCAAACAGCCCTTCAGAGGGGTCACCTAAGGCTATCAGAAAACACAGATATTTGAAACATCATCCCAAACAGCAGCAAAATTATAGTTACTAAGTAACACTGAAAATAATTTTATGGTTGGGGGCGGTCACCACAATATGAGGAACTGTATTAAAGGGTCACAGCATTAGGATGGTAGAATTTCTAGAATATTTGCTCCAGTGGGAACTGTGGACTGGAATTTTCTGCTTTCAGAATTTTAATGTTGGGGATGAAACCTTTTGGGGTTGTAGTCTTCACAATTAAAAAAAAAGATTTATGTATTTATTACTTATTTATTATGTATACAGTGCTCTGCCTGATGGTACACCTGCACACCGGAAGAGGGCATTAGATCTCATTTTAGATGGTTGTGAGCCACCACGTGGTTGCTGGGAATTGAACTCAGGACTTCTGGAAGAGCTGACAGTGCTTTTAACTACCGAGCCATTGCTCCAGTTCCACAATTTTATTTCATTTCATTTTTCCAGGACAGGGTTTCTCTGTAGCTCTTGCTGCCCTGGAACTTGCTCTGTAGACCAGGCTGGCCTCGAACTCAGAGATCCACTTGCCTTTTCCTCCTAAGTGATGGGACTAAAGGCATTCACCACCACTACCTGGCAGTCTACAGGAATTTCAACTGCAGGGATCTTGTTCCCTATTTAGGACTACAATGAGAAGGCTTGTCCTGGGTTACTGACAGTGCTGATTGTGGTGGTGTACGGACAGCTTCTTCTTCATGTCGAAAATTAATGTGTCTACTAAGCATATAACTTCATGTCTGGAATTAGTGTGTCTACTAAGCATATAAAGCACTCGAGGAGCTGAGGTAGGTTCCTGAAATGGTCAAGGAAAATGCTTACACGAAAGAGACAGCAAAGGAAAAGGTATCTAAGGTCAACCACAGTGCTGGGTCTTCTCCCTATGAGTTCATGGTTTAATGTAAAATAAAGATAGAAGGATCTTGACTGTAGAAAGAAAAAAATTGCACAGGTAGGGCTGGAACTCAGTAGAGTTCTTGTCTAGTGCACGCAAGCCCTAGGTTCAACTCCCAGTGGCATATAAACAGGGCGGTAGGTCTCCTTATGCCAGCACTCAGGAGGTATAGGCAAGATCATGAGTTCAAGGCCATGCTCAGCCACATAGAGAGTTTGAGGCCATCTTGGGCTACGTGATTGAAACCATGTCTCCAGAAAATTTACCTTCGAGGTAACGATGCTTTCTGCCTTATCGTTATCACCATTTCATACATAATTCAAGAGTGAGGTTGAGGGAGGAAGCCTGACCTTCCCGCTTTACTTGTTCCCTGAGTACTTTCTACCCGGTGACAAAAGTAAAGAGTAAACCTCTTTGTGGTGAGGGCACATTTGCCTCAGGAGCCCCGAGCAGACAAATGGTCTTTCATGTCTCAGCAGTGGTCCCCAGTCAGTCTGTTGACAAGGGAATCCTACTTGCGACTTTGGTGGAGGCCAGAGTTACCTGATGCAGCACCAGAGCCGGAAGGATGGGTTAGCTAGTTGGAGGGAGAAGTGGGGAGTCTCTGGGGAGAGGAGCCAGTCTGTTCCTCTCACCCAGCCCCTTAGGCGTGCCGTGGGAGAAGTACAGAAGGACACACTGAGACCACAGTGTCCTCCGAGGTCTCTCCGTCATCCCTCCCATGCACAGAAGATGAAGGAGGCCTTTGTTGACAGTGCAGCACTGGCCCGGGGCCTTGTTCACACCAAGTGCAGCAGAAGCACACATTAAATATTTATTGAATGATGAACTCAGGCGCGTGTGAGCCGTGATCCCTACCCTTGAAGACAAAAATACAGTTTGAAAGTTCTTCCTGAACATCAGCAAACGTAGAGTGATCGCTGTACTACGTTCTCAAAGCAGGGCTCCCAGTTTAGCTCGGTGGTGAAGGCCTCAGGCTTGAACCCTGGCGCTGCAGAACAAACGAACATCAAAAGTTTAGAATGCGCGAGGCCCTGGCTCACTTGCTCTTTTTTTTTTTTTTTCTTGCTTTCTTGCTCCTCCTCCTCCTCTTCCTCCTCTTCTTCTTGTTTGTTTTGTTTTTCAAGACAGGGTTTCTGTATGTAGCCTTGGCTAGCCTGGACTCACTTAGTAGACCAGGCTGGCATCAAACTCACAGAGATCTGCCTCCGGAGTTCCTGGATTAAAGGTGTGTACCACCATGCCTGGCAAGACTGTAGCTTGAATTCTTTTTTTTTTTTTTTTTTTTTTTTTTTCATGTAAAGTGTACTTATTACAACAAACAAACAAACAAAAACAAAATAGAGCACTTTGGAGGCAGAGGCAGGTGAGTCTCTGTGAGTTCGAGGCCAGCCTGGTCTACAAAGTGAGTCTAGGAAAAACAAAAACAGAAAGACAAAGCTAAACTAAACTAAAAGTCGTGTTTGTTTATATCCTTTTTTGTCCTAGCTTGAATTACTTTTTAAATTTATTTATTTTTTTTTTTTTATTTTATGGACATTGGTGTTCTTCCTGCTTGTATGTTTGTGTGAGGGTATCAGATTCCCTGGAACTGGAGTTATAGAGAGTTGTGACCTTCCATGTGGGTGCTGGGAATTGAACCTGGGTCCTTTGGAAGAGCAGTTCTTAACCACTGTGCCATCTCTCCCGCTGGAGCTTGAATTCTTAATACTGCACAAACAACAACAAAAACAACTCACAACATTAGTACAAGAAGGATTAAGTTTAATTTTTATGTGTATAGAGTTTGCGTGTGTGCTTACATCATGTGCCTAAGGATGTCAGAAGAGGGTATGAGATGGCCTGGACTTGGAGTTCCAGGCGTTTGTGAGCCGCTGTGTGGGCGCTGGGAACTGCAGGATCAGGCAAACTGCTGAGCCATCTTCCCAGCCATAATATGCAGTATTCTTACAAGAAGTGATCTCATACACTTGGAGTTCAGAGACTCTTAGTAAGATAGTCCTGTATACACTGCAGGATTCAGCAAGCACTTTCCAGGCATGAAGCTGCAGTTTCCATTACTGATGAAGATACACGATTGAGTAAGTTCTTCAAGGCTGGTCCCTTCTGAGTACTAGAAACCAGCCCTACCTCAGATTCAGTGCACCTAGGCAAGTGCTGGGGAGCTCTATGGAGTTAGAAATACGAGCCACCATGTTACATGCTCTAATTTTCCTAGTATCTGACCGAGTTGTCATTAACCAAATTTCACACAGCCCAGAGAAACCTTAAGGAGAGTCTCAGTTGAGTAGCTGTCGTTTATGAGGTTGGTGTGTGGATGTGTCTCTAAGGGATTGACTTAGCTGATACAGGAGGGCTGACGCAGCTGGTCCTGGGTTGTGTGTGAAAGCTGGCTAGCCTAGAGCGATGACTCAGCTCATAAGAGCACGCATCTCTCTTGCAGCTGACTGGAGTTCAGTCCCCAGCACCCATGTCAGGTGACACATACTGCCTGTAGTCACAGAGGGAGGGAGATAATAAAATCTTTTGGTTTTAGATTTTTTTTTTTTAATTGTGTGTGGGGGAGGGAGGATGTTCCTGGAGGCTAGAAGGTCTAGAAAGTGTTGAATCTCCCGGAGCTGGAGGTGTTTCCGAAAAGTCAGAAACCACAGCGGAAACAAACAGAAAGACCATTCATTCTGGTTTGTTTGTTTGTTTGTTTGTTTTTCCTTGTGTGAGGTGTAGTGCAGTGCCGGTGATCACAGGGCATCCAGCTTCTGCTTCTGTCCTCACCCTGTTCCCGTCCACTCTCGTTCGTTCCCATTTAAAAAACAAGGAAATCACACAGGAAGCTTGTCACCAGCACTCCACCGACAGTAGGAGATTCTGTTGTCTTGGAGAATGGAAGGATTTAACTGCAAATATAATGGAAAATAATTGTGTTTGTTATATGGTGAAGTTATGGTTTATTCTTCTATTTAGGACATATACTAATTGGTAGCAATGTAGTTGTGCTCTCACTCCTTAGGTAAACAGTAATATATGACAGGACAGTTTTTCTACTGTGTCTTTAAAAATTATTGTGTGTGTGTGCCAGGTATGGGTGGGTAAAGTGTGCAAGCTATGGCCTGTGTGTCAGCTCCCTCCCTCTCCCTTTTATTAGGTCCCAGGGATAGAACTCCAGTTGCCAGGCTTATCAGGCAAGTGCCTTTACCTACTGAGTCATTTTGTTGCCCCCAGCCTTGCCTTTTTCTTCACCTAACCATAGTCCCTTGAGGTACTTACAATGTGTCCTGTGTAAGAATGCTCTATCTGGGCTGGAGAGATGGCTCAGCGGTTAAGAGCACTGACTGCTCTTTCAGAGGTCATGAATTCAATTCCTAGCAACCACATGGTGGCTCAGCACCATCTATAGTGTGATCTGATGCCCTCTTCTGGCCTGCAGGTGCACATGCAAACAGCACTGTACACATAATAAATAAATCTTTGTTAAAAAAAAAAATGCCCTATCTTTGCCATAGTTATATTGATAACTGTTGACAGACTGCCATCAACAAACTTGTGAAAGGCATTCTATTCGGTTCTGTTGTGTTCTGTTTTGAAACAGGCTCTGACATAGCCCAGGCTGCCCTTAACCTCCTGATCCTCTGCCTCTGTCTCCCAGGGACAGAGCTAGTTGGTGTGTGCTACGCATAAGCCTCTTAAAATTCTTGTTAATGTGCCTGTAGATTCCAATCACTAGGCTACTGGGTCAAAGGTAAGTGTGTGTGTCATCCTGGTGGACACAGAAGTTCCACCAGAGGTTGTGCTGGGTTTGCAGTCCTGCATGTAGCAGTTTATAAATGCTGTTTCATCTCCGGCTTGCCAGCCAACCGTGTTGCTACTGTCGCTCTTGGAGTTTTACCAATCTGATAGGTGAAGCCGGACATGGTGACATTCCTGTAGTCCCAGCACCTGGAAGGCAGTGTTAGGAGAATCGGAAACTGAAGGCCATTCTCCGCTGCACAGTGTGCTTGATGCCAGCCTGCGCTACATGAAACACACACACCTTTTTTATGGCCGTCTGGTAAGAAGTGTAGTTGTGTTTTAACACAGTTGTTAATGTTCATAGTTTCTAAAGTTGTGATGTTGAGCATCATTACTCAAGAACCATTTTTATTTTGTTTTATGTGAATTATACGGTTTACTTTTTATGAAGTTGGAATTTATTAAGAAAAGGATTTTTTTTTTCTTCTTTAAGTAGGGTGTCATTATGTAGTCCTGGCTCACTATGTAGACCAAGCTGACCTTAAATTCATAGAGGTACACCTGTCTCTGCCTCTTGGTGCTGGGATTAAAGGCATGTGCCACCAGACTTGGCTGGCTTGAGTTTTGAGACAAACTCTTAAAAAATGTAGCTCAGGCAGGCCTTGAGTCATTATGTAGGTCTGCTTCCCTGTGTCTGCTCCCTGAATGCTGGCATTACAGGCATGAACCACAGTACCTGGCTTCAAAACACGATGAATGTAACATTTATATATTTCCTGATTGTTCTGTGGTTCTTCTTATTGTATGTATTATATTGTATTTATTTGTAAAAAAAAAAAAAAACTGTAAAAAAAATTTTTTTTTTAAATTGTAGTAATGAAAAACAAAAACAAAACAAAAATATTGTTGGAATGGTAAATTGAGCAGAGGACCTCAGGCTTGCTACACAGGTGTTCGCCCTTGGCCTGGTCCCACAGCCATTGCTAGGGTTTTATTGTACTCGTGTTTAATGAGTCACAGGGAATCAAAACGTCCCATTGAGAGAGGAGCGGGTACTTCTTCACGAGCCACTCAGCCTGGAAAGCATGTCAAGGCTGCAGATCCACAGACAAGGCAAATGGAAATAAAATAACCTCATGGAAAATGCTCCCTGAGAGTTTGGGCTGGCAGCAAAGGTGGGTATTTTATCTTGTATCTAGAATATTTATCGACAAATTGGACTAGTAGGAAGAATGTATTTCAAAAGAAAGATTCCCACCAGGAAGAGCGCAATATCTGCGTGAAGCTTTCACTGCGCATCCCCAGAGAAAAGAGAAAAGAGAAATCCAGCCATGGGCTGGGGAAACCTAACAGCTTACCAGGGAAACGCCAGCCACGTAGAAGACTAACTATTTAGTGCTCAAGAATCCCAGGTATCCGAGCCCTAATGGACTTCTGCTGGGGTGTGGGGCCGCCTCTTGTGTCTGCAGGCATAGCTGACACACTCGCACACTTCAGCTTCTTGAGGTGACCTGTAAAGAGACCTCAGAACTGAAAGGTTTTCACTAAAGTACTAAACAAGTAAATGGATTCTTTTGTCCCTAAGGGCCACTCAAGGATGTTAAGTTGTTCTTTTGGGGTGATGTTTTAGATAAGTTAAGAATATTAGTCACACGTGAGCTGTGAGCTCATAAAACTTCTAAGATATAAGACTTTGAGAAAGTTGCTATACTTTCCAAATATTTCTTGATTAATTGCTTTATACTTTAGGGAAACAAGAGGGAGTAAAGTATGGGCCATCTGGCACCATGCTGGGTTCATAAGAACAAACCATCACACAGGGACAGAGAAATGTCTCACTTGTGTATATTTGGAAATTATGTTGTCTGTCTTTCTCGTTTTAACCTGTCTACTTACCCACCCACCCACCATCCCTCCATCCACAGGCCTTCATGGTGTAGCACAGGCTGCCTCCTAACTTGTGATCGTTTGCCTCAGCCTCCTGAGTGCTAGGATTACAGGTGTGTGCCACCACATTTCATTTTGGAAACCAAGTTTTAGAAGCTGATTTTCTGTTACGTAGGAGAATGTCATCTCATGGTTACTGAAAGTTAATTTTGCTTTCACTCAGGTACCATCTTCTTATCGCCTCCTTTGTGTTCCCAATCTGATACATGAATACAATTTAAGAGATCTCTATGAAAAGAGTTTTACAAGTTTTCAGTTATTTTTTACTTACCAGAAAACTTCAGAAGCATTGATGATGTTCCATAAAGCCATACCATCTCCAATAAAGCCACACCTCCTCTAATAAGGCCACACCCCCTCCAATAAGGCCACTCCTCCTATAATAGGCCATACCCCTCTGATAAGGCCACACCCCCTCCAATAAGGCCACACCTCCTAATAGTGCCATTCTCCATGGGCCAAGCATTCAAACACATGAGTCTGTGGAGGCCATACCTATTCAAACCAGCACAGGGGGTAAATGGTATTTGAAATGTGCTAATGTTATTGAAAAAGTAGCTTAGTCTGGTTTGCATTTCATAGTTGGCGCATAGGCTGCTTTTCCACAGTTCTTACAGAGCTCAGGGCTCTAGAGATTGTCCTAGAGACTGGGAGCCTCTTTTTCCACCCTCACCTCTTTCTTTCCCTTATTAATGGGGATTCCTGTTATTGTCAAGATGATGTGATTAGGCAGACTGAGCCTAAAGGCTGGTTCCATGAGCTATTTGCTTATTTTGACCAGGCTGACCTCAAACTCATAGTGGTCCTCCTGCCTCAGCTTTCTGGGAATTAGGTAATAGGGGTGTCAACTCCACACTTGGCTTAAGAGTTATATCTCACAAGGTCATTCCTGTTTTACTGGGGCTGGAAAGGAGCTTCAGGGAGGGTGCTGTAGGCAGGGCGCTCAGGAAAGGAGCTGTGTTACTCCACGTAAGAAATGATGATGGTTTAGACGACTTTTAAGCTGAAATAGTGGCAGAGAACGAGGTTCTAGATAAAAGTTTGATGTTGAATCCAAGGACCTGCTGGCAGGCTGGAGTCACATGAGAAGAACTAAGTGAGGGTGAATCCACAGGTTTTTTTGTTTTGTTTTGTTTGTTTGTTTTTTTTTTAGGCTGATAAAATGGGGACATGATGGTGGATTTTGCTTACTGCAGAGATCAGAAGCCTCACATTGGTGACTTTCCCTCCCTTGCCCCTTCTTGCTTACTTTGGGACATGACATGCGTGATTTGAAATGTTTGACTAAATAAATGGGCACCCCATGGCTCATCGGTGCTGACTCTTAGTTATCTCCAAATCCAACTCTTGACAATCCTTAAGCTATAGTTAATTCCCCCAAATAAAGATAGTAACATCACCATTTTGCCTGATCTGATAAAACTGTTCATCCAGAAATGCAGGAACCTCTTTCCCACTGAAACCCACCCGTCTTGATACTTTATATTTTCAATACTGTGGTAGAAAATTAACAATACTTAGTCTACCATGATAACAGATCAGTGTGTTTTATTTTACACAATGAGGGAAGTAGAAAAGAAGGTAAGAAATTTCCTTAGCATGTACCAGCAGACCTCCAGAACAAGATGGGGGGAGGCTGTGTTGACAGCTACCAGCACCCCCTTATCTTTGTAACTGGACGTATGGGCATAATTGTTTGACCTCAATGCCCTCTGCCTTCAGCAACCATCTCAGGTACCTATGTTTCATCTGGTGGGGTGACCCTAACCTTCATTTATGATGAATCTGGGCCATTAGTGATCCTGCCTAAATTGGGTTTCAGTCACCTTTATATAAGTATATTTTTATTTTTTTAATTATACTTATTCATTGAGTATAATGAGTGGGTGCATGTGCCACAACCTATTTGTGGAGGCCGGAGGACAACGTATATGAGTCGGCTCCCCAATTCTACCTTGTTGGTCCTGGGCATCAAACTCAGGTCATCAGACTAGGCGGGCCTTTTTACAGGCTGAGTGATTTTGCGGGGCCCAAGCTTTACTATTTGCTGTTTATTCTAGACCGTCGGTGGCAGTGGAGTGTGGGCCAGTGAGCGGCACAGCTCTGCTGCTGGCCTCTGCAGCCTGCGGTGTTCATTTCAGAAAACTCATTAAGATTAGAGCCTGTGATGGTTTTCACTACAGAGTTAATAGACAGGCTTGAGCCACCTGTGGCTGTGAGCTTCTCCAGAGAGAGTCACAATTAAGTGTCTTTACATTAGCGACATATAATTTTCAGGACTCCTAAATACGGTTGCTCTGACACTCTGGGCTTTTTCACCATTTTCTTGGAGGAACCCCACACGCTGCACTGCTGCTTGTGGACCTCCATTGCTGTCCCTAACTCAAAAGCATGCCTTTTGCTCTTCTCCATCTCTCCGGGCAGGTGCCAGGATTTAAAAATGCTTGCCCTATTGTTTTTCACTCAGACTAGTAAAAGGTCCTCTAGAGCTTCAAAAACAAATAAAAACCTAAGTCATGAGGGTTGGAGAGGAAGTCAAGGGTTTTCTTTTTGCCATAAATAAAAGCTTGTAGTCTTGCTTGTCGGATTCCCGGAAAGTTTCAGGTTTATGTCGAGGAAAGGACTAAAGCTGTGATCAGGCTGATGCTCAGGCCTCCAGTGTGGCCCCGTGCTGTTTTTACATTCTTATTTGAAATACACACAAGAGGAATATTGCTTGTATGTAGGCGTCCTTCACTGCAAGTGCTACTTGTGCTGCAGTTCTGGACTCTTTGCTGATGAGCGCCTTCAGCCAGAGTTTGGAAGAAAGGCTTCCTATTCCTTCCTAAGGCCCTGGATTTTACATTTGTGTTTCTCTCTCTCTCTCTCTCTCTCTCTCTCTCTCTCTCTCTCTCTCTCCTCCCTCCCTCCCTCCCTCTCTCTCTCTCTCTTCCTCCTTCTCTCTCTCTCTCTCTTTCTCTCTCTCTCTTTCTCTCTGTGTGTGTGTTTAGCTGACCTGGAACTTTTCCCTTCCTCTTTCTCCTTCCTTCCCTCCCTCCTTCCCTCCCTCCCTCCCTTCCTTTCTTTTTGAGGCAGGGTCTCATGTAGCCCGGCTGTCCTTAAACTGTACTTGTATCCAACAATGACCTTGAACTTCTAATGCTTCCCAGGAGTGTCCCATCATTCCTGGTTTATTTGATGCTGGAGATCAAACCCCAGGCTTCACAAACATTCCACCAACTGAACCACACCCTTTTCACCCTTTCTACATAGCTCAGTCCCGCCTCCTACTCACAGCCCTCCCCTCTCAGCCTCCTGAGTGCTAGGAGTGTAGGCATGAGTCATGGTGCCCAACCTTCTCCCTGAGTGTGAGTGCTTGAAATGTGATCATAGTGCAGGGAATAAAAAGTTACAGAAAAAGCCCGTTTTCCTTATTTCTTGTCACAGAACAATTAGATCTCATTGTCAGTGAAAACTGATGAGTGCGGCTTCCACACTATTGAGCCTGTGCTAATAAATGCAACAGTTGCTCATAATCTCGTGGTAAATGACCTTTAAATGCAACCATCTATGGAAGCTGTCCGTGGGGAACAATTTAACTTCCAAATGATGTTCACGAGTACTTATCATTTAAATATGCTTCCTTCTGTCAATAAGGAATAACAAACGCTGGTTAGATTTCTGATGTTGATTCAGATGGTAGGAGGTCTGCTGAATAAATTAGTGTACATTTGATTTATATTGACCAAAAATTTTTACATTGCTGTGTTACAGGTCAAGGTGACATGCATCTAAATGCACTGTAGAGCAGAGGTCACAACTGACTGACAAGAGTGCTTACGCTGTTTTTAATTAACTTTTAAATATTGTTCTTAAGTTCTTTTTTGAGAGCCAGTTATTAGAAACGGGACCGAAGGTAACATAGGATTATAACAGAGACCTTATTTTAAACATCAATAATCTTGATGGTTCCCCTAAATATTATGGGAGCATATTATAGCTGATTTTAGCTACTAATTTGTATCAGATACTGGATTCATTATGCCATTTCCTTTGATTATTTTGAGAACTATTCTAAGATAACATGGACAGAAAACAAAGCAATGGACAGTTACCACAGGAAGTGCTGACGAAGCAAGCCTGTTTGCTTAGTGCCCTGAGACTTTTCACTGATGCTGCTGTGTGTATGGGGAGGAGAGTTGTTTGCAGTGGAAGGATGGGGGCGGATTTTTTCCAGTCCCTCATTAGCAGTTTAGAAACTTTGCTAGACCTCGGCTCGCCCTCTGAGGGAGCATCTTCACCCGGAATCTTGTTGCTCTGGTACCTGAATGCTGCTGAATGTAGAGCATTTGGTTTTCACTCTTCACTTTTTCATTTTCCTCCCAAGGAATAAATAGTGTTTACATAATTCACAGTACAAAAGCTCTTATTCTTTCTAACCATGGAGATCTTGTCTTGTTTTGTCTTTAAAGCCAAGCGTGGTGGTTACATGCCTGCAGCCCCAGCACCAGGGAGACCCAGGCTGGATCCCTGTGAGTTTGAAGCCAGCCTGGGCTCCTTAGCTGAGATCCTGTCACCAAACACACAAAACTCAAAAACGAACAAAACCAAAGCCAGTCAAACAAATAAATACCCACAGAAATGAAAAGACAAAATATGGGGGGCTGGAAGGATGGCTCAGTAGTTAAGAGTGTGTACTGGTTTCACAGAGGACCCAGGATTGGCTCCCAGATGTTGGACTGCTCATAACTGCTTGTAACGTCAGCTCTAGGGGATCTGAAGCCTTCTTCTGGCCTCACAGCATAGTGGCATACATTTACACACAGAGAGAGAGAGAGGGGGGGGGGGGAAGGGGGAGGGAGGGAGGGGGAGGGAGGGAAGAGAGAAGAGAGAGGATATAAAATTATAAAAACATTAAAAACTCTTTGAATTTTAGTAGAGCAGTGTGCTTTGGGGCCTGGGATAAGCAGGCTGACCTGGGCCGTACGCCCTGAGGAGAGTCAATGCTCTTGGAAGTCAGCATGAAGTCCACAGTCTTCATTTTACCCTCCAGACCTAGCAGGCTGCTTGCAGTTCTTGAAAGTGGCAGTCCTGGCCTTGCCAGGTCAGTGACTGTCACACTGAGGTTCTTTAGTCTATAGCCCTGTGTCTACATTTAACGTGACCAGACAGTGTTATCACCTGATGACAGAAGTGACAGTGTTGAATGTTCACAAGGGAGAAAACGGAGTAAAGAGAGTGGCATTGAAAGTGGTGAGAGAAATGCTCAGGAGGCAGAGACAGAAGTAGGTGAATCTCGTGAGTTCGAGGCCAGCCTAGTCTATACAGTGAGTTCTCAGACAGCCAGGGCTACACAGAGAAACCCTGTCTTTAAAAATACGAGGAAAAGAAGCAGAAGAAAGAAAGTGCTGGGAGAATGACAGTGTGGTGTGCCTGGGGATGAGTCACTCACTGGCGAGAATGACTGGCAGGGACTGAGGGCACAGCTGGGCAGCGGTGAGGATGCACAGGGAGGTAGGGGAAGCGGTGAGCCAAGTGGAAAGAGTTTTGGTTGCCAGCACCAGGCAAGGGTGCCAGAGGCTAAGTGAAAGGAGGCGTGCTGGTTAGTTTTGTTGTTGGTGGTGATGGTTGGTTTGTGTCAGGTTGACATATGCCATTGATACCTGGAAAGACAAACCTCAATTGAGAAAATGCCTCCATCAGCGCATTAACAGGCGAGCCCTGCTCCCTAAGAACAGTGCCATCGCTGGCCATGTGGTCCTGGATCTTACAAGAAAGCCATGGAGAGCAAGCTAGTAGATAGCATTCCTCCATAGCCTCAGCCTCAGTTCCTGCTTCCGGAATCTGGCTTTGAGTTCTTGCCCAGACCCCTAAAACTCTTTTCTCCCCAAATTGTTTTTTTTTGTTTTGGGGATCACAACAACATGAACCAAACTAGGACAGGGAAGGGGTTCATTGCCAGTGTCATGGCTGCCACCTCTGAGTAGAATGATCTCCATCAGAAGGACTAGGCCTTTGAGTGCCAAAGCCAGCTGCTGACCCAGGTGCTTGTGACCCAGAAATGTTACATGCTGGTGATGCCTTGTTCTTATTTCAGAATTTGAGCCGCCCCACCTCCTGCTGGGGATTGACCCTATGACCTTGTACATCCTGGGCAGGTGATCTACCACTGAGCTACCCACCTAGCCCAGTTTGATGCTTTTTGTTTTGTTGCTTGAGACAGGGTGTCCCGGGATAGCCCTGGCTGCCCTGGAACTCCCTCTGTAGACTCACAGAGATCAGCCTGGCTCTGTCTCCCAGGGGCTGTGATTACAGGCATGTGCCACCAGGCCTGGCAGGGAGTCTCTTAAAATGGTCCCTCCTGTGATTCTGATGAGCAATCAGAGGTGAAAACGACTGCAGTAAAATGTCCCAAGGTCCATGCAGGACCTCTGAGGATATATTAAGGTGGATCATGAGGCTATGGAGTTCAAAACAGACTACCCCAATGGTTTTGCAGGGTTTGCCTTGATTGTGGTACTCTCGAGGTGATTTTAATTTGAGGCTAAACCTGCAGACTGTGGGATGGGTAACTCACCCTGTATTATAGTCTGCTTTCTGTTACTGTATAAACAACAAGACCAAAAGCAACTCAGGGAGGCAAGGTTTTATTTCATCCTACAGACTATAGCCAAGGGCAGCTAGTGCAGGAACTGGAGATAGGAGCTTGAACCAGACACCACAGAGAAACTTCGCTTATTGGCTTGTTTCTAAGCTCAGGTTTCCTACCCAGCCCAGGTCTATCTGCCTAGGGATGCTGCCCCCGACAGTGGGCTGGGCCCTTCCTGTATCCCCACAGATTGCCCATGGGCAAGTCTGATGGAGGCAATGTTTGGTTCTTCCTAAGCTGACAACCAAGATTAGCTATCACGCCATTTAGGAAAGGTGCTTTCCAGGGTGTGTAGTTAGGGTAGCATGAAGGAGAAACATCAGCTTTGTTTCAAGTATCTAGAGGGCCAGTCATGTTCTGATTCAGCAGAAGTGCTTCCGGTACTGGCTTATGGACACACTAACTCTGGAGAAACTCCTCCGGCCTCAGGCTATTTGAGGAACTTCTAAGGCATGTGACAAAGCTGACAGATCCACTTGGTTCCACATTCTAGCCTGCTCCACTAAGGAGGGAGTTGCGAAAGTCACCTAACCTCCCAGAGCCTCGTTTTTTTTTTTTTTCACAAACGCCCACCTCAGCCTTCTCATAGGCGAACTGTAAATCATAGGTGTATAATGAGAACTTGTGATGTGGGAGCTGCTATTATTCCTAATGCTGCTAATTATAGGCTTATAATTATACATTATACATTTTTTGACAGTTGGGGTTCCGATGATATTGTGTATGTTACTTCCCTCTCATTTTATTTAAGAAAATTTTCTTATCTTTGAATAATTTCATGTTTAATTTACCACCTAAATGAGAAACAACTCTTTTTAATATAAAGACAAGATCCCATGCTGGGTTGGCGTAGCAAGGCAGCTCCTGTCCTTTGTCCTCATGTCTGCCACTGCCCCAGCTTACCATACTGGCCTTGTCCGGTGCTCAGCACCATTCTGTGCCCTGGGGGAAGCCAGAGGAGGCCCAGGACTGTGTACACATTCCTGATGCTCTCATAGGTGCTTGGAATGTTCACACACTTGTAGCGCCAGTATAGGGTGCCCCACACTCCCTTTGATGATGCAGGAAATCAAGGACCAACTGCTATAGGTCTTGAAACTCTGTAACAAGATTGACCAAGAAAAGCTCTCTGTAATTCTCATTTTATAAAGGACCTGGGCGTAGGCGGTTTGCGCCAGGTGGAGATTATTTCGACCATGGGAGACTATTTGGGGTTGGAATTCCTGATAGGGATACAGAGATGTTACTGTGTCCACAGGAGATTGTAGATTACATTGCAGATAAGAAGGGTGGGTACACTAATGCATCAGCTTTCTTTCTCACCACATGGCTCCCAGAACACAGATGCCGTCATGGCTGACTGACAGTGGCTGCTCTGTTGGATTTTACTTAAGTTGTCTGAGTGTTTGTTAAATCTATTAAAAAACTAAAATGAATAAACAATAAAAAAATAAGTAGGACAACGTCTCGTGTGTCTAGCCCAGGATAGCCTGGAACTCAGTTTCTAGTGAACTTGAACTTCTGATCCTCCTGAGTGCTGGGATTACACGAGTATGCCAACACACCCAACTTTAAAGGAAACATTTTAAGCACTGTCATAAGAACTTGCCAGTGCTGTTAAATTAGAAAATGCCATTTATAGCCATTCTACCCTGGATAGCCTATCTTGCCCAAATTAGCGACTTACATCTGAAGTATCCTGGCTGCTTTGCTGTGGGTAACAACCAGTTGCTAACAACAGCCCTTAGCTGATCATAGAGCACTCTAGCAACTTTCCCACCACTTGGCCTTGTGTTAGCCTTTCCCAAGTCTTCCCAGGCAAACTCTGCATGAATTGGTTTCCTACCTCTTTAGAAGAGGCCGTCCATGCCTAACCGTGAAGGAGTCTTCGCATTAAGTCAGTTCAAAGTCATCTCAGTTTTCATTTCACATTGGCGAACTGTGTCATTTGATACTGGATTACATTCTTAATAAATGTGATTATATTATATATCATTTAAATACACATTTCCTGATTTATGGGTGGGTGTATGTGTGTATGTGTGTGTTGGTAATGGCTTACTACCTCCTATTTGCTTTATATTTTGCACTATGGAAATGATGTTAAACAAAAAATAAATTTGAGTAATATTTTTAAAATTAGACTTTAAGATACTGGAGAGGTGGCTCAGTGGTTTAGAGCACTGTTACTTTTCCAGAAAGAGGACTGGACTTTGATTCCCAGCACTCATAACTATCCTAAGTCTACTTCCAGGTGATCCAGTGCCCTTTTCTGACCTCTACAGGCACTAGGTACACACGTTTCACATACATAGTTGCCAGCAAAAGAGTCATACACATTAAATAAATATGAGCGTTTAAAATGCATTAGAAATCAGTGGAGACAACTCAAAACATCCACACATTTGACCAAGGCATTACTAGCTAAAGCACAGCATGGTGGGAGCCAACAAAGCTTTGCAAAGGAGACAAGAGCCTTGACACGAGGAAGAGCATAGTGGTGGCCAGCAGTGCTCGGCAGTGTCTGGGTGAGAGTATCATGGAAGCCAGTCCTCTTGACTTCACAAGAAGTTGCTGAAGAACCATGGACCATTCCATAGGAGCAATTTGGAAAGTGAAAAAGCTCAATAAGCGGGTCCCTCGTGAGCAGATGGAAAGTCGGAGCCATCGCTTTGACCTGTTTGCTGTCCTGTCTTACTCTGTGCAACAACAACTACCCATTTCTTGATTGGATTCGAGCTGTGATGAAAGATGGATGTTGTACAAAAACCACCAATGACTGGCTGGCTCAGTGGCTGGACTGAGAAGATGTGTCAAAGCGCTTCTCAAGGACACACGCACACACGCACACATGCACATCCATGCTCACAAGTTCGTGGCCAGTATTGCTTCTATCCGAGTCTTCTGTAGGTCTGAGCTTTGAATCCCAGTGAAACCATTATGTCTGAGAAGTCTGCTCAGCAGATCCTTGAGATGCATAGCAAACAGCTACATCTGCAGCTCGGTTCTTATGACAGCACCCAACCTCATAACACAACCAATACAACTTAACAACACAACTAAACAACCTCACAACATAACATCTTTCATTTGAGAGATGAGTGAACTGGCTCCTTCAAAGTTTTTGACAACTTTTTGCAGAGAAAATGCTTCTGTGACCAGCTGAATGTGGAAAATGCCTTCTAAGAAGAGTTCATTGACTCCAGAAGCCTGGATTTTCTTTATTTTATTTCTTTTTTTATTATTTTCCCTTTTTACATATACATTTATATTTTCACACATATATACAATAAACTACCTATAGCAAGAAGAGCCATGAAATAACCAGGAATTATATTAATATTACACTCATAGTGTTTTGGCTGTTTGTATTTGGCAACCTTGAAGAAAACATCTTTCCTATCTTGGTGCATCTCAAATTCTGAATGTAAATCAATATCTATCATCTCTCATCTTTATCAACTTAAAACATCTATCTAGACTTAAAATTTTTAGCCCCAAAACAACTAACCGTAATTGTAAAACTAAACTATGTGGTCTTCAACCCCATCAGAGACTGGAGAAGGAATAAAATTAATTATCTGAGTAGACAGGAAGTACAGATTAGCAGCTTCCAAAATGAGAAAATGACAGAGAGAATTTTCCACCTGAACAGTCACCTAAAACTCTCTATAATGTTGGAGCATCATCAAGACTGATGCACCAACCAAGGACCATGTATATGTATGATGTGGACCTAGACCTTCTGCGTTTTCATGGTAGAAGAATATACTTACTTCTTCTTGCCAAAAAGGTGTTGATTATAATGGTCCCTACTTTGATGGATAAAGCTTTGTTTGAACCTGGTTATAGTGTTGTAAACGACAGTCTGGGTCTGCAGTTCCTTTTGCACCAGCCTGATTTATTGCTGTAGCCTGGCAGCGGTACAGAGTCAGTCCCCGTTCACACCCATTCTTGGTTTTGCTCTGATCAGAAAGTGGCTCCTGATTCATTGTGGTTGACGTTCAGCCAGGTTCACATGAGGTCAGTTTGAGGGATTTTTTTTTTTTCCAAAGCTATTTTTTGTAGTCAGAGTTTGCTTTTCTTGATTTCTTTCTTGAGTTCTGGCTCTAGAAAGTTTCTATGCTACTTTTCTTTTGTGGCCCGGAGACTTCTAAGTGCCTAGGTGGGGAAGCCAGTATGCTAGTTGGAAGTGTAGTTCAGGCTTCATATGATTTGCTGTGAGTGTGTTGGCAATCTGGGTGCTTGGTAGGGCTGGTAGAAGTGCTAGTTGGGAGAGCCAGGTGGAAGCTGTAACAGATGGTAGTGGCTGAGGACTACGGGAAGTCACAGAGATGGGGAAAGTAAGGCACAGTTTTATATGAGCCCCAGTCTGGCAATCAAGTCCAGTAATGTAGCCCTTGCTTAGTAGGTGCAAGCTCTGGGTTCAGTGCCCAGCAGGTGCCCCACTCCACAGTCATTAGCACTAAAGAAGTAAGTTTATTCTTCTACCATGAAAATCCAGAGGGTCTAGGTCCTATTAGATAGCCTAGGCTAGCCCTAAACTTTCTATCCTCCTGCTTCAGCCTGCTGAATGCCATGGTTACAGATGTACCACCATGCCCAGCCTTAATATTTCAAGTGCTTTTTGTTTGTTTGTTTTACTGTTTACTTATTATACACCTTATTTTTAGGACAGAGGACAACTTTTCGGAGTTGCTTGTTCCCTTTCACCTTTTCATGGGTTCTGTAGATTGAAATGGGTCACTAGCTCTTCTAGCAAGCACTTTACCTGCTGAGCCATCTTGCTGTTCTGGTTTACTTATTTTATCCTTTTTGTTCTAGACCAGGTCTCGCTCTGGACCCCTGGCTGGCCTAGAATCTATTATGTGGATCAGGGTGGCCTCAAAATTTACAGAGATCTGCCTGCCTCCATCTCTTGAGTGCTGCTATTAAAGGAGTGGGCTACCATACCTGGCCTGGCCTTGGAATGCTTTTTAAACAAATTTTATTTATAATGTCAGCTTTTCAAAGTTGGAATATTGCCAGGGTTGGTGGCAAAAGCTTTTAATTTCAGCACTCGGAGAGGCAGAGGCAGAGGCAGGCAGACCTCTGTGAGTCTGAGGCCAGTCTGGTCTACAGAGCAAGTCCGGGCCAGCCAGAGCTACTGTACTGAAAAACCCTGTCTTGAAAAAAAAAACAAACAAAAAAGGAAAGAAAGAAAGAAAAAGAAAGCACGAGTAAGGGGATATAGAGGTGGCTTGTGGCTTAGGGCTTAAGAGCTCTTGCTACTCCTGTCAGGACTCAGATTTGGTTCCTAGCACCTCTGTGGCATCTCACATATCATCTCAGCTGCCCATGACTGCAGCTCCAGGGGATCTGATGCCTCTTTGGAATTACATGGGCGCCAGGCACACATGTGGTTCACAGACATTGGTGGAGGCAAAGTGCTCATAAAAATAAGAGTAAATAAACCTTTAGAAACACCTGACCAAAAGCTGATCATGATGGTTTACACACTGATGGATACACACACATCTATATAGTTCTAGTAGGTGAGAGGAGGAGGTGGTATGGGGATTGCCTTGGGCTAGCCTGTGCTACACAGCAGATTCCAAATAAGCTGCATATATCATCTAGCCACACAAAGCAGACAAGCATATATATTTATGTGTGTTATACACATATCTGAATGAATATATATACATATATATATATGTCTGAATGAAGAAGCAGAGTGAGCTGGGATGGAGGCAAAGGAGGAACAAGCCTGAAAACTATTGTCCACATGCCCTTTATCTGTTGGTTAGTCGTCCATTTTTCAAATGTGCTTTTACCAAAAAATAAAAAATAAAAAAAATATCCAGAGAGTCAGATCTACTCACTTAGGATATACGCCCCTGCCTGCCAGCTTCCATTGAGCTCAACCCTTCCTTCCAGTGGAGGCCAGGCTTGATTTTTGCCTATAAAAGTAGAAAATTGACCTGATAAAAATGTTTAGTCTGCAAGACTTTCTTTTATTTATCATATCAGAAAAGAACAATGTTTTGTTGGCTGTGGTCAAAATAGAAGGCAACCCTACTTGTTCAGAAAAGCTCAAATCCTGGAGATAAGGGGGCAGAGTAATAGGGTACAACGGGAGGAGTACAGGGTGATTATTTGTAGCTTGTCAAGTGAAGCCCTTTCAAGCCCCCCGTGATTCGAATCTGGGAACTCTGCGCAGCTCTGTAAACCAAGTGCAGGCGGCATCAGAGAAATCTCCCTGGCCCGCAGACAGCACTGAAATTGCATCAGTTTGTCATGCGCCGAGCACGCCAGCTTCACACAATAGCATTTGGTTGCAAATGGGCCTGGCCCCAAAGCTCTGAAACATGCTCTGTGGTGTCTGACTCGTGGCCCGCGATTTGTCATGTCCCAGCTGTTATCAGTGTGCAGTAATTTTAATAGATTCTGATAGTTTCCTTGTTAGAAATACAAAGTGCATCAGTTTTGGAGGTAGGCTGTGGCGGGGTCTTTTCTGGCCAAAGATTAACAGGAGCATGCACAGGAACCTTGGGAATGTATTAAAATGTACTTGTAAACTAAATAGTACTAATTTCTGATTTAATATTCATTGTACACCTTAATAGTTAAATAAAAGCTTAGGGTTTTTTTTTCTCCCTTTAGTTGACTATAAAAATGTGTTTTTGACTGACAGCAGACTGGACTTACAGAGAGGTAGCAGCTATAAGAACGGAGTCAATGTAAGGTGATGGGTAACTTGGCCCTTGACTACTCACAAGTATATAGGCCTTGACTCTCAGCAGCGGTGTTGCTGTTAGAGTGTTGAAATCTGGCCCGCCAGGCTCCATTCCTGATGCAGAGCCCAGTCTGTGTCCTCATTCTCACCAGCTCCATGGGGCTTCACCTGCATCTGCAGCTTTGAGAAGCTCTTGAGGGGATGAGACTCCGTTTGATCAATTACCCAAAGCTTCAGATCGCTCATCTCTGAAGTGGAGATTATAATAATTGTTATAATAATGGTTATTTTGAAGATTAAAGTATTGGCCCCTGTCTATATGCATAACAGCTGGCAGAACACATACCATAAGTAAAAGACGTGCACAGTGGTAACTCCATAAGCTTCTCTTCAGAGCACTGGAAACTGCCTAATTATGAAATGGTTCACCTGTGATTTTCATGACACAGGGATCATGTGGTGAGCTCTCAGCAAGCATGGCTACTTTAGTGTCAGGATGCCAGTATTGCCACTTCACCGTGTGCCTTGTTAATCTTACCCCACAGCATCATTGTGTCATGCTGTAGAGTGTCAGCTAAGGCAGGGGAGGTGCTGGCTGCCTGGAGAGGAGCCCTTGGTTGTTGGAGGTTGGTACCATCTTGGGGCCACCTGTGTTCTCTTCTCTTGCCTTGGCCCAGATTGTATAGAGCTCCTACTATCTTCTTTATGTCCTAGTTCTGGACCCTCAGTGCATGTTCTTGGGGCTCTCTTCATCCCCAAATACAACTGTCACAAGTAGGAATGCAAGCAAGTCCTACAGGAAAAAAAACACGAGAGCAAAAATAAGGGCGAAGGAGTGGGGTTGGATAGGAGTGATAACTCCCTGAGTTCTGCAGCACCATAGAGGAATTGTGGTTGACAGTGAGTGTTTCCAAGAGAAACAAACAGTAAGTGCCAGAGCCAAGATCACCCTCATCAGCTCTTATTCACTGTGAACACTTTCACACAGATCCCCCCCCCCCTGTCAAAGCATGTACAATTGCTGTGTGTCAATTAAAATACAGAGATGGTTTTTATAAAGTTATGAGCCATTCAGAGCAGAGTGGTGGTCACCAGACGCCAGGGAGCATTAAAGGAAGGTGGAGAGGGGTGGGCAGATGGCTGGCACTGAATTAGTTCAAGGTGCACTCTAGGGGTGGCTGTGGAAAACGGTAGCCTACTGTGCAATTTACAGAGCTAGAAAGGGGGATTGAAAATTTCATCATAAAGAATTGATAAATGGGGCTGGAAAGATGGCTCAGAGGCTAAGAGCACTGTCTGGTCTTCCTGAGGTCCTAAGTTCAATTCCTTGCAACCACACAGTGGCTCAGAACCATCTCTAATGTGACCTGATGCCCTTTTCTGATGTGTAGGTGTATATGCAGGCATAGCACTGTATACATAATAATAAGTAAATCTTTTTAAAAAAGAATTGATAAGTGAGGAGGTGATATTTACACTGACTTAAATATTACATAATATGTTCCTATACATTTATATAACTTTTGTGTGATTTTTTTTTGTATCAGTTATTTAAAATTTAAAAACAAAGAGCTAAATATTAAAGTAACTAATTTGATTTCTTTCCTCTTTTTTTTTCTTCACAATGAATCTCACAGTCATCTGTCTGTCTGTCTGTCTGTCTGTCTGTGTATCTGTCTGTACAGAGTTAATAGCTCTCTTACTGGCCAGGTGGAAAGCATTGACGTTTCCTTTCATGTAGGCTTCATTTACAACAGAGGGCCAGGCACATTTTGTTGATATTTTTTTTAACCTGTGCTTGGGACTCACACCCAGAGTCTTGTTAAGCATGACAAGGAAGGAAGTACTCAAACGTTGAGTTCCTTCTCATCCTTTAAAAACCTTTGACTCAGCAGGGTGCAGTGGCTTGTGCCTTTAATCCTAGCACTTTGGCAGTGATTCTGAAGGCGGCCAGTGCTACATAGTGAGACCCTGCCTCGAGTCGATTAACTATTATTATTTTTGTATGTGTCTGGTGTGTGTTGGTGTAGGGTGATGGTATGTGCATGCTGCAGCACATGGGTAGAGGACAGAGGATATGTTTATAGAGTTGGTTGTCTCCTTTAGCCGATATTTATCTAAGTTACAAGGATTGAACTTAGTGGTCCAGCTTTTGCAGCAAGTTTTCCTGCTGAGCCATCTTGATAGCCTCCATTCTTGCTGGGTTTTCTTTTTGTTCTTTAGATTATTTCATTTAATATGTATGAATGTTTGTATATGTATATGTAGTTACACATCCCAGTTTTGTTTCCTTTTTCTGGAATTCACTTTCTTAAGCCAGAAAGCTACTTTATTGAACATTTTATCAGCATATGTACTCATTATTTTTTCTTCACACGTGGTTTCCCTCTGGGCATAGCTGTTATTTTATTTGCCAGTTACAATTCAGTTAATGTTAAAGCTCTCTAGAGTAAATGTTGACTTGAATTAGTCCACCATGTTAATTTGGCGGCCTTCATATAGTAGTGTAGCTTTGTTTGTAAGTCAGAGCTAATGGTCATATTTTGTCAGCTGTTTGAGTGTACTATGTCATCAACTTTATAATCGGATTAAGTCGTCATCATCATTATCTATAATCTGATTTTCTCTCTGAAAGCTTTAAATTTTTATTCTTCATTCTTCCCATTGTGCACTTTTTTGTTTGGTTTTGCTTTTTGAGACAGGGTTTCTCTGTGTAGCCGTGGCTGACCTAGAACTAGCTCTGTAGACCACACTGGCCTCAAATTCATAGCGATCCTCCTACCTCTGCCTCCCAAGTGCTGGGATTAAAGGCGTGCGCACAGCCGTGCTGTGTCCCCACCCCCTTCTGCTGTGCATTTTCAGCCCTTGTCCTAGAGATAATTTCTTTTCGATGAGAAGACTCATATCTTCCTTAAATTCTAGGAAATATGTAAATGCTCTTCAATCTGCCCTTCATTCCTTTCAACTCTCAACCCTCTTATTCACTGTCTGGCTCTGCCACATCACTAACCTTCTCTTCCACTCCGTCTAATCTGTTGTTTACTGAACTACCCAGTCCTCCTTTGTTTTGGAGCTTAGATTGTTCTATGTGTAGGATTTATAGTTGACTCCCTTTCGTTGTTACCTACGTATGCAGACCTGGACTTCAGATAACATTTTTATTTCTTCCTTTTCTTCTTTACTGCTTCCAGCAAAATAAGTGTTAACTGTTATGGGTCTTTTTTGTCTTTGTGTTCTTTTCCCCAGTTATTTATTTATAAAGTACCCTTATGTATTTTAGAGTTTCTGTCTGCAGGCTTTGGGTGTGAGTTTGCCCTCCCTGCATCCCACACATCATTTTTTCCTATTGATTTGGTGGACTGTCATCCTTTCTGTTCTGTACCATCGCCTGGTCTTTCGTCCCCTCAGGCACCTGTCACTTACAGCTAGAAGTGCTCTAGCACATTTGTTAAGAGTACAGGCACTGGAACCCCACAACCTAAGTTCAAATCCCCACACTGCTCAGTATTGCAGCTGTGGCGGGTACTTCACTTAATGTTGCTGTGCCTCGGTTGCTCATTCATCATGGGGTAATGGTAGTACCCAGTGTGAATTTTTATGTAGGTAATTTAATAAACCGTTGCTCAGAAGTATGTCTGACTCAGAACACATGCTCAAATGAGTGTTCTGGTTAAAGTGGGAATCCCACAAACTCAGAATGACCAGCCAGGCCTTTTGGCTGTGTAGGCAATCTCCTTATGCCTCACATACTCAGCTTTATTTAAGTTCACACCTGGGTGGCAGTAAGAGTCCCCAGTTTTAGTAGATGTGCTGTCGAAGTGAGCACAAGAGTCCCCAGTTTTAAGCACTAGATGATCATGGCTTCCCCAACTGCTCAAAATGGATTTTATATCTCATTATACCACATAAAAAAGAACTAGCAGCCCCTCGGCTGGCCACTTGTCTTTTTGTTCTGTGGGTTTTAGATGCAATGTAATAAGTATGCATACACACATTATTTAGGGACAGAGTCTTACAGTGTAGCCCTGGTTAGGCACAAACTCGTTATCCCCAATGCAGCTGCCCAAGTGCTGGCACTATAGACACATGCCAGATGTACGGCGCTGGAGGGAATATATTTCTGAAATAATTTCAAGTATAAAAAATAAAAAAAAAATAGCCAGGTGTGGTGCCACACGCCTTTAATCCCAGCACTCGGGAGGCAGAGGCAGATGGATTGCTGTGAGTTCGAGGCCAACCTAGTAAACAAAGCGAGTCCAGGGTAGCCAAGGCTAACACAGAGAGACCTGTCTCGAAAAACCAAAAAAAAAAAAAAAACAAAAAAAATCTTATTTTATGGTAGGCAGATCCATCCCTTTAAAAACCTTTGTCATTCTGTCCCTGCCACCCATGTTAAACCCGTCCCCACGTTTTCTTCAGCACCACCGGAGACTATATTGTGTACATTATCTGTGCCTCATTATTCTGTCAATCCTAGGATGTAGTTCTCTGAACACTGTAAAATATCCACGATATTTAACATTAACACTATACTTTGTAGGTCACATTCCAAATGTTTCAGTTGTCCCAATCATCATCTTTATTTTCTCCTGGTGTAAGATGTGGACAATACGTTATATTTAGTTGTCATTTAGTTCCCTTTTATTTGGAACCGTTCATCAGCTTTTCTTTGTCTCCCACGACATTGCCGTTTTGGTCCAAGACAGGGCAGCCATTTATACAGTGTTGGCTTTCTCTGAGGAGATGCAGCAGGGCGAAAAGCTCTGTAAGCTTCTGCTCACCGCTAACTGCTGGTGTTGATTTTGACTTCCTGGTTAGGCTTTGTTGATTTTTTTCATTAAAAAAAATTGATTTTGCATAAAAAAGAGGAGGGCTGCATCTCTCATCAGCAACCCCATAAACCAAGAAAGCATGGGGTAACATAAGTCAGGCCCTGAAAGCAGTGAGCTTATAAACAAGATAACCTTAAATGTAAATAGCTTCTATTCACCAATAAAAAGACACAGACTATGAGACTAGATTTAAAAAACCAAGTTATCCGCCACAGTACACATCTCACTGGAAACACGTACCCACTGAGAGCCAAGCGGGCGTAACTGTCCCAATTTCTGACAACAGACTTCAAACCAACGTCATGGAGATAAAGAAGGCTACTGTGTACTACCAAAGGGAGTAGCCCATAGAGAGGATGTAATGATGGGTTAGAGCACTTGCTGTTCAAGCTTAGAGCCTGAGTTTGGATTGCCAGCACCCACAGAAAGTCTCCGTTATGGCTGCGTGCATCAGTATCTCCAGAGCTGGCGAGGGCAGAGCCAGAAAGGTCTTGGGGTCTTGCCAGCTATCTGGTCTAGCTGAACACCAATAGGTTCCAGGTTCAGTGAGGAACCCCTGTCTCAGAAGAATAAGATGAAGGGTGATGGAGCAGGACACTCTATGTCCTCCTCTGGCCTCCACATGTGTACATACAGACTCAAGAACCCGCATATAAATAACATACCAATAACCAGTACATGTGCACTAAATATTGGGGTCACCTAAGTAGTGCTCTGTCACCCCCAAAGCACAACACCTCACCCCAGTGACCCACTGAGGGGGCAGAGGAATGGTCTTTGACTTGGTAAGTGATTTTATCATTAATTGTCATGGTAGGTTTTTTTCCCCCCCTCTTTTCCTTTTCCTTTTCCTTCCTTCCCTCCCTTTTAAGAGCCAATTAAAAGTCTGTTCTGTCGGGCTGGTGACTACACCTGGGCATCGCAAACCCAAGTGCAGCCTCATGGTGCTTTCTAATTCTACCATTTCTTCCACATTCATTAGCTGGTCCTTTCCTTACAGCATCTAAAGACTACTGACATATTTTAATTGACATGATATTATTACTGTCATCATCATCATTAATTATTACTATTATTATTAAAGTTACAAACTTGACTTTTCCTCTTTGATGAGCTAGGGGCATGACCCCATTTGCTTTTGATTGCCATTTTTTGCTTTCTGTCCAAAATATACAGGTTCATTTTAGACTTTCCCAGTTCCAAGCTTTTCCAAGGGCAGAAACTAAGAGCTAGGAGGCAGGTGTGCTTCTAGATCTCTCTTTCAGTAGATAGCTGGGAAGTGTGCTCTTCCGTATAGCATGCAGACTTGGAAGCACCCTCCTACTGCTGATATAAGGAAGAGCAGCATATGTATATTCTAGCCGTTCCAGTGGCTAGACGTGTATCAGAAGGAAGAGCAGTGGATTAATAATTTGTGTGTCTGTGTTAATGCATGGACGTGCTCATGCACCCTGTACCTAGTGGTTACTTCAGTGTTTGCTAAGTTCTCAGTATCAGCTGCACACTGTTATAGAAGCAGGATGAGATTAAATAAACTATTATGCTGTGCTTCTCAGTAAAAATAAATCTTTTAAGTTAAAATAAATATTCTTCAGTAAATCATGTTAAATAAACTTATTGAACTGTAAGTGCCAAGTTTCAGTAAATTATTTCGTTTTTATTTTTTGTTGTTGTTCTTTACATTTATTTGTTCATGCATTCGTGTGTGTGTGTGTGTGTGTGTGTGTGTGTGTGTGTGTGTGTGTGTGTTGTGCAACAGTGCTTGTGTGGAGGTCATAGGGCAGTTTGTGGGAATAAATTCTCTTCTTCACTCTGTGGATTCCAGATTTGAACTCAGGTTGTCTGGCTTGGCAGCAGACTCCTTTTTACTCACTAAACCATCTCACTGAACTGTGATTTGTTTAAATGAAGCAGAATTGGAAATTTACTAAATTTTAAAAATATAACCTTGAGAGTTAGGAGAGGGAAAAAATAAAGATACTCTGAAGAAAGGAAGACACGCCCAAGTGTGTGTGTGCTCCTCAAGGAGGGATGGCCTCAAACTCACAGCAGTCCTCCTGCCTCAGCCTCCCAAGCATTGAGATTTGATGGTTTACCATATATTCTCTATAGGGAAAATAGTACTATAGGTGTGCCTCCATTGGTGGACTGCTTGCCTAGCATGCAGGAAGCCCTGCGCTCAATTCCCTGTACTGCATAAACCAGAGGTGGTGGTACACAATCCCATCACTTGGGAGGTGGAGACAGAGGACTAGAGTTTAAGGTATCTTCACCTACGTAGCATATTAGTTAGAGACAGCCTGGGCTACGTGCGACTCTGTCTGGAAGAGGCGGGTACAAGAGAGGAGAAACTTTTCTCATCATGGATGATATTAGTCAGCCAAAATTATTTCTTTTAATTTTTCATTTGTGTTTGAGACAAGGTTTCTCTGTGTAGCCCTGGCTGGCCTGGAACTCGCTCTGTAAGATCAGGCTGGCTTTGAACTCACAGAGATCTGCCTGCCTCTGTCTCCTGGGATTAAAGGTGGGTACCACCACAGCCCCCCACTAAGTTTGGTTTTTTAAAAATTCTGTGTTTAAGGCTGCACGTTGAGTTCATAAGCACCCAGGCTCCTTTGAGTTGGCTGACTTACTGCACGGAGAGTTCCTGCAGGTGGGGGAGCCAGCTCTGCATGCGCAAGCCTTTCCACACTGGCTGGAAACTATGCACCTCAAGTTACCTGAGCAGGGTGTCAACCATTCCGGCCATTAGGTTTTTGGTTACACCTGAGCTGTCCCTACTAGCTGAGGACCTGTTGGTAACTGGAGAGTTTTCCGGCTGATTCCGGACAGATTTGGCCCGTCTCTTCCTGAGTTCTCGAGCCTCCCTGTGTTGTTCTTGCTTTTGCAGTGGAGTCCATCGCTTGGTCCGGCCTTGACCTTCATTCTGCAGTAAGGAGCCCCGCTCACATTAATTTCCAGAGGCAGTTTCAAGTAAATGCCCACTGTGTATGTGGGACAATACTCTAGCCAATGGGTTGCAAAGGTGGTTCACAGTTTGTTTTAATTAGGACTAAACTTTCTCCCAATTAGGGAGGAGTTCATTAATACACAATTTTAAGAAATCATTTATTTTATATGTATGTATGCATCTTTTACCTGCAAGTATACTTGTGTACTTACAAACATGTGCACGCTTGGAAGCCAGAAGAGGACGTTGGATCCCCTGGAACTGGAGTTACAAATGGTTGTGAGCTGCCACATGGGTGCTGGGAACTGAACCTCAGTCCTCTGGAAAAGCTCCACTGCCCATAACCACCGAGTCTCTCCAATCTCAGTACTACATCATTTCTAACAGTTGTGCAAAGTGACAGACCTTTGTTTAATTGTGTTCAACGATTTTACCCTGAGGGCTTTCTCACACTTTTCTTCTTTAGTGTCTTGCCTCCATGCTACTTCTGTTACTGTTCTGCTACTGTTAACAGTTCATGCCATCATGAATAACCTTAGCATGTTTTGTCTTCATATATGTCGTATTGCAATGTAATGTAAAGCCCATTTATAGCTTTCATCCTTTATAATCAATTTGTGGATAGTATGTGAATATTTGGTAGTGATGTCAAAATGATAATTGTTAGGATTGTGTGTGTGTGCCTATGTGCCTCTGTGCGTGCGTGCGTGCGCGTGCGTGTGTGTGTGTGTGTGTGCGTGTGCGTGCGTGCGTGCGTGCATGCGTGTGTGTGTGTGTGTGTGTGTGTGTGTTGTTAGAGGTGGAGCTCAGGGCCTTATACTGGGTAGATGCTCTATCCCTAAACCACACCCCTAGCCTAGGTATTTTTGACAGCATTAAAGTAAAGAGCATTCCTTTTTAAAATAGTTTTCACTCAAAGAGTAAAGCTACACAAACATGAAACATGGATATGTCACTTGAGACATAGTTCATTGCTTAAGAGCACATACTGTTCAGAAGACCCATTTTCAGTACCAAACCTAAAAAGCAGAGATTTGAAATGAATTATTATTATTAACTTGTTTGTTGGTTGATTGAGGGTTTTGTTTTGTTGTTGTTGTTGTTTTGCCTTTTTTGTTCGTTTATTTGAGACCAGGGTTTCTCTATGTAACCCTGGCTATCCTGAAACTCACATTGTAGACCAGGCTGGCTTTGACCACCAGTCTTTGCCTCCCAAGTGCTGGAATTAAAGGTACACTACCATGCCCAGTGTACAGGCTGGTTTGGTGTCAACTTGACACAAGCTAGAGTCCTCAGAGAGAAAGGAGCCTCAATTGAGGAGATGCCTCTGTGAGATTCAGCTGTAAGGCATTTTCTCAGTTAGAGATCAATGGGGAGGGCCCAGCCCATTGTGGGTGGAGCCATCCCTGCGCTGGTGCTCCTGGGTTCTATAAGAAAGCAGACTGAGCAAGCCAGGGAAGTACGCCAGTAAGCAGCACCCTTCCATGGCCTCTGCATCAGCTCCTGCCTCCAGGTTCCTGTCTGCTTGAGGTCCTGTCCTGACTTCTTCCAATGCTGGACTATGATCTGGAAGTGTAAGCAAATAAACGCTTTGCTCCTTGACTTACTCTTGGGTCATGGTGTTTTGTCATAGGAATAAAAATCCTAACCAAGACACCCAGCGTTATTAACTTATTTTTAATCTTGTGATGATGAAGCTGCAGGCCTGTAGCCATAGCAGACATTGCTTACTGATCACAGCACTGTTTCTGTGATTGTGCCTTAGAAACCTTAGCCAGCCTCGTGACTCAGGTTTGGCATTTGCGTCGCACACCCCGTTCTTAAGGTAAATTTTCCAACAAGGTACCTTCCCAGACAGAATTTACCATGAATATTCATGTTAATCTGCTGTTCTGGCTTGGCTGAAGCAGGCTTAGTACCTGCTGGCATAGTCTCTCAGGTTCCTACGGCCCTATCATGTCCTCTCTGGAGCCTCTTATCTTACCGTGTCCCAGAGTGTGCTGTTTTAAACAGATAGAATTTACTGAATGGCTTCTCTACCCACTTCCGTCTTTTCTTTCGGCTTCTTGGTCTGGAATTTATTCATTCTCTGTGGTGAGATTCAGTAACAGCATGTGTGCAGGCAGAAAAAACAACACCTAAACCCCGAAAAACAAAACGCTTAAATCTTGTCTTGTTGCTGTGATGGTCCACAGCTGATTTAAGTAGGCCACAGCTTGTTTAGGAAGCAGCTAACTCCTCCCTCCCATTTTTTTCTTGGTTTGTGTGACTCTTAACAGTTTTTTTGACTGTCCTCAGCCAAACATAATGACCTCAGTGAGGTCTGAGGCTTAACCCTAACCACTAGCCAAAAATGCTCATGGAATTTGGAGATCATGAACGGAGCAGTGAAGTAAAAGCCCCAGAACCCGAGGGTGTCAGCCCCTACGCCAGGCCTTAAGTTGAAAGGCAGACACGGGGCTCTCAGGCTCTCACTGTTCACTTTCAGTTCAGTACAGTGTTTCAGAACAGCGTGCTTGAGTCAAATGTCACTTAACAGGAGACAGAGACGTGCCTGTGAAGCTTCTGCCTGTGTGTGCATCTTCTGAGCCCTCTTGTCTCATTGCTGCACCAGTAGGTGTCACTGTGTGCATTAAATGAAAATCAAAGATGTCATTAAATGAATTTTTAAATTAAGCTTTATTAGAGGTTTTTCAAACAGCTTCCCACAGTGCGCAAGGGCACTTAAACCTGATTCCCCCTTTTTTAATATCTGAAAAAGTTACCTTCTTAGGCTATTTTAAGAAAACACAGCTTGCCCTTTCTTCCCGCTTTAAGTGAGTCCTCCTGTGCACGTGAAGTGGGTGTGAGTGCATCGGCAAGAATGTGAACACGACACTTAGACTTTTATGAATACGTTAAACCAAGGGATTGGTCCGTTTTGCATGTGTGTAGCATATTCTCTCTCTCTCTCTCTCTCTCTCTCTCTCTCCTAGTGAAGAATTTACTTTTAGAAATTTTTCTTTGGAGAAGGGTAGGCTTCTTTAAACTTTTATGCTTATTTATATATGTATTTATTTATTTATGTTATTGTAGGTGGGGCACAGAGGTACTGGAGTGCATGTGTGGAGGTCAGAGGTCAATTTGTATGGGTTGGTTCTCTCCATCCACTGTGTGAGTCCCAGGGACCAGCCCTGCTCATCAGCCTTGGCAGCAAGCGCCTTAGTCCATGTGCTATTACTACAAAGAAGATAATAAAGCATTTAATGTGTAGAGAATGTATCCGAGACTTTTTGAAAAGGATTTTTTTTTAGCGGTTCCACAACTTCGTCAGACTACTTTGTTTTTAGTTTTTCTAAGAGAAAAGTCTGTTATCTGGTTATGTTTCCTAACCCTGGCCAATGCTTCCCATATTGCTGGGGCAGCAGTAATCAAGCATGCACTGTGCCTATTCTGGTTTTCCCCGCCCCTTTGCGCCTTCAGGAAAGCAGTGAGCACCAGGCTTTGTGCGGCCAGTTACAAGGTGTGGGGTAGTAGTGATCTCACTTGCCAGGTTCCAGTGCTAGGAGCAGTGGGCATCACAGAATGCGGTCCTCAGTGCAGCATGCGAGTTGGGTTGCAGTCGTGTTCTGGGAAGTTGTGCCTGTGCGGGGCTGGGGCAGGCGGTGCTGGAGGAGTGACTCACTGGCTGAAATGCTTGTATATGGACAGTTCCTAAGGAAGTTAGTTACGTTAGCGAAGACTGCCACAGAAAAGATCCACGGGGAGCAAGTGTGCCTGTTACCTGTGTGAGGCGCCTCGGACTCTATGGTCCATGATTTACACAGTGAAGAGGGAGATGAAGTCTGTTTCATGGTAAGGACAAAGTAGCTGGAAGACATACACACATGCAGCATTCAAGAACAGCAGTGCTCATGCAAAATTCTTTCCCACTTTCAAGTTTTTAGATCAATAATACCTAAAAAAAAAACCAAAACAAAACAACAACAACAACAAAAACAACTGGGCATGGTGGCGCATGCCTTTATTCCCAACACTTGGGAAGCAGAGGCAGACTGATCTCTGTGAGTTTGAGGCTAGCCTGATCTACAAATTGAGTCCTAGGACAACCAGGACTATACACAGAGAAACCCTGTTTTGACACCCCCTTCCCCCAAAAAAACCCTTGAAAAATCCCAAATCCAATTTCCTTTAGGCAGTGTGACACCATACAGTAAGCTCCTTGCCCTGGGGTCAGGAAGTCAGGGCCCTGGCGCTACATCAGCACTCCGTTGTGTAATTATGGGCTGAGCTCAGAAAGCCTAATTTTGAGTTTCCTAGTCTGGGAAGGGACTTCACAAGAGCGTCATGAAGGTTAAAGGGTAGGGACTGGATCTATAACAATTTTTTTTTTTTTAGAAAACTATATGTATTATTGCTGTGTATGTATGGTGTTGGGGGGGTGGTATGTGTGGTGGTCAGAGGACGACTTTGTGGAAGTTTCTCTCTGTCGACCTTTACCGAGGTTCCAGGCACTGAACTCAAATCACCAGGGCTTGTGCTTGCACAGCCAGCATCTTTACCTTCTTAGCCAGCTTTGCCAGCCTGGCATTTGATTTATTAAAGAAGTGAGATCAAAGTAAGTGTGAGCATATGGAATCCCCTGTTAAATCTTGATTGTGTGAGGATATGTTTGTGCAGTGTCTGTTCAGACACTGGAGGCTGGAAGGACAGGACGCTTTTATAGTGTTCCAGGGGCGGCTGATGTGCTGTCAGGACTGAGAGTCAGCAGTCTCCAAGGTGCTTTGTTACTAAGCAGACAAACCCAATGTGATTGCTGGGGGAGGTTCATAAGCTAGACTCTTAAAATTATTCTAAAAACCCTTTAAAGTATTCCCATAATTTGGGGGCTAGAGAGGGTAGCTACAGGTATAATACAGATGTCTCCTCGCATCCTTTGTGGTGGTCTGTCCTGCTTTCATCTGTTTCTTCATCTTCCCTACTCTCTCCCTCCACCCCTCTTTTCTTCCTTTTCTCCTTCTGTCCCTCCCATCTCTCCATCTCTCTTCTGTCCTGAGACTTGAACCCAGGACCTTGAGCATTGCCAGGTAAGTACTGTTCCACTGAGCTGCCTGCCCAGCATGTCTTCCTCTGGGTTTTGTTTTGAGCAGCACAGGGCTTGAAGCTTCCTCGTTCCAGGCAAGTTCTCCAGCACACAGCAGCATGTTCAGCCTTCTTTTCACTTTTTATTCTGTATATCCCAGGCAGGCCTTGAACTTGTGATCCTCCTGCCTCATAGTTTGTTGGCAGCTGGGATTATAGGCGTGTACTGCTAGGCCAAGCTTGTCCTACCTGTTTTGAAAGCTTTTCCATACTTCACGGTGAGAGCTTTGGGCTTTGCTGTCCCTTCTGTAGTCTGTCCTCTTCCCTGCTGCCAGCCCCTGGCCTGTCCCCTCTGCCCTTACTGCTGTGGTCCCCCCACGGTGTCTGGGAGAGAATATTGAAGGCATTGTATGATAGGTCCTGCCAACAGATGTTCTAGGAGGAGGGCTGCCATGGCAACAGCAGCAAACTTACTTCTTCGGCTTTCACAGAGTCAGGAGAAACTAATGTAGTTGATCAGAAATGCTCCAGATGAGTGATCTGAAGCTCATTAAACACACACTGGAGCACTGACTCTCTGCTCGCTGCTCACTGCACCCCGCAGCTGGAGGGCCGGAGACTCCTGGGGGATACCATATGCTTTTATGTGGGTGATTCTGAAAGCAGTGGGGGGAAAGTCTCCACTCTTAAGTAAAAATACCAAGAGCTTCAGTAGAAACATTTCTGAAATCTTAAGACCCCCCCTCCCCATTTTTCCAGTTTTATTGAGGCATAAATGACAGTCGAGCATTGTATATATTTAAAGAGTTGAAGATGGCATTTCATAAATATAATGAACAACCAGGATACTTAGTGTATCCATCACCTGGCGTAGTAGCCCTGTGTGCACATGTATGTATATGTAGAGAGACCATTTTAAAGTGTGAAGTATGAAACATCCCCTAAAAAGTTAAGAGCAGGAGAAATGCAAGTGTGTGCGCGGGAAAGTGCTCATGTTTCAGTTCTGTGCGGCCATATGGAAGTGGGTGCGGTGTGGCACTGGGGTTATAGTGGAGAAAGGCAAGGCCTGCTTAAAGACACAGAAGCCAGGCTTTCATTCCTCTACCAGCGTATATGCTGCTCACTTTAGAGCCAGGAAAATGATTTGTGCGCTTTGAAAAATGATACCACACCGCTAGAATTCACAGTGAAGCACCGTGGTACTGTACCTACGTTTTGGACCTCCTGAAACGCAGCTTACTGTCTTTTCATTTCACAAGAATTTATTGGGTTTCTACTTCGTGCTTTGAACGGCCCAGGGCAGCATGGGGGAGATTTGTACAACGTGGTATTCTCCTGTGGGAACATACAGGCTACTTGACGAGATTACAGTTAACCAACAAGGAAAACTAGGTACAGAGGAGGAAGAGATAGTAAAGGTTGAAGTGGCTTGCGGGCTGCAAGCTTTGCTTAGAAGGGCTGGCATGCAGGAGATGTGTAGCCCTTGTTATCCGCCTCAGCGCCCACTGCTGCCTTTGTCCCGTGTGTGCTCCACTTTCATCTTATCTTTTGACTGACTCCTGTCCTTGCCTCCTCACTAATTTGTCTTCCATATTAAGAGAAAAAACAGATTTATTTACTTTTTCCTGTATCAGTGTTTTGTGCACATGTATGTATGCACACCATGTGCACACACCTGATGAGGTGAGAACAGCAGACCTAGAACTGAAGATACATGTGACTTTGACCTACCATGTGCGTGCCAGGAGGGGACCTGGGTCCTCTGCAGCAGCGGCTCTCCAGCCCCTTGTCTCGTCTAGATTTATTTATTTATTTTTTTAAAAAACAAGGTCTCACTATGAAGCCCTGGCTGACCTGGAATTTGCTAAGTAGACTAGGCTCACAGAGCCTGCTTGCCTGCCTGCCTGCCTGCCTCTCTCTCCTTCCCCAAGTGCCGTGGTGGAACCTTGTCCTTCTCTGTACCTTCTTCCTAACTGCCTAGCATGGAGCTGGTTGCAAGTTTCTCTACTTTTAACAACCTAGTTCATGTTTCTTTTATGCCGTGTTTGCGCTATGACACACCAGCAGTGCCCTGTCGGGCCGCTAGTCTGTGAATCTGACCCACACACCCTGCTTTCTGCATCCAGGCACCTCCAGTGTGCTGGTACCCACACTATATCCAGTTCTTCCCGGTTAGATGGGTAAAGGGCCATATTGGATTGCTTTTAAGGTTGGGAAGTATCTGGCTATGTGTTTAATGTTGAGTTTTGTTTCTTAATTATCCTTCAATTTTGGTTTAGTATCGGGTGTCTGTGTAATTTGAAGCAGAATGACTATTTAAATGTTTGAAAAGGATATGTTTCTAAAATTTCCATATGTTTAATAAGCTGCTCTGCTGAATGTATAATGTCTGCCATTGTGGATTACTGTTTCCAACTAATGGACTCTATTATACAGATATGTTCCAAGTTACTTTCGTAAATATGCTTTTCAGTAACCACATAAAAAGATACCATTACAACATGTATTAAAATTAAAACCTTTAATTTTTGAATATTTGTATTAGCATATATTAATTATACATAATAATAAAGTTTACTCTGACCTTTCCATACATGTGCATAATTTATTTTGGTCATATTCATTTCAGGCCTTTTTTTAAAATGATCCTAAGAGTTTCATTAACATTCCTTATAGGAATAAAGGGAGAATTTGTTTACAGGACCATAGGTACCTTACTAGCATCTACACACACACACAGACACACACGTACACACATACATGCATGCACACACACAGGCATGCACACGTACACACATATACACATGCACGCACTCACACACACATGCATGCAAGCACACATGCACACAGGCACGCACACAAATGCACACATACACACATACACACACATGAAGGTAGAAGGGGATAGTTGGGAAGAGGCAGAGGATTAGTGGAAGTGGGAGGGTGACATGATTAAAATATGTTATAGACATGTATGACAATATCATAAAGCTCATTATTATGGCTAATTAATATATGCTTATAAAACACTTAGAATGAAAGGCAGTGTCTCTCCCTCCCTGTCAACCTTGAGCGCTATGAGCCCCTCCCCACTCTAAGGCAGGGTCTCGTACAAATAGCTGTGCACCTGGGTAATCCCTGCTGCTGGGAGTTGGTGTGTACAGTCACATCATGCCTGGAAGTCAGTGTTCCACACCACTTCCCCAGCCTTTCCTCTGGCTCGTGCATTCTTCCCACCTCTTCTACTCTCTGAGCCTTGGGCAGGGTGATGTGGATGAGCTATCTCCTGCTATCAGCATGTAGGCCAGTTATCAGTCTTTGCAGTTACCTCTGACTTTTGCAAAAGGCAACTTAATGACCAAAGCTTATAGGAGCACCTAATGTATAGTGACAAATGTAGTTATTTTCCGGCAGTTTGAGAGACACATCATGTCCGCTTAACAAAACGATAGCAGTGACTTTAGGGACTTCCCTAGGCACTATGAATTCCCGTCACTGGCTTTTGACTAGATTTGCAATATTAGTCATGAATTCTTCTCTGTGAGCAGGCCTCAAATCCAGTCAGAAGGCAGTTGGTTACTCATATAACAGACTTGCCACTTTTTTTTTCTTTTTTCTTCTTTTTTCCATTTGTGGGTATTGTAGCTAATTGAGCTTAGAGCTAAACGATGAATAGAGATAGGATGCCTAATGTTTATCTTCATAGTGCTGATAAAGTCTTGAATTATATATATAGATATATGTTTGGAGACAAGCTCTCACTATGTAGCCCTGGCTGGGCTTGGAATTCTCTAGATAGACCAGACTGGCCTCAAACAGATGAAAATACACACACACACACACACACACACACACACACACACACACGAAATCTTGAACACATAAAATAAATTTTTATTTTTTTAATGAATTAGAATTATTTGTATTTATGGGATGTTTTCATTCGTGTATCCTTTTTGGAACATATATTATCATCTATACTGTTAATAATGCAGCGGGGCTTCTTGCAGCCGTCTAATTGTAGCTTTGTACCCGTTGAGCAGCCTGTTCTATCCTTCCCTCCCCATCACTTTCCCCTGGGCTTCAGGAACCATCATCTGCTCTCAACTTCTACAGGATCAAAATATCAAGCACTTATTTTAGAGATGAGTCTCATGTCGTCATAGAGTACACAGCTGAGAAGCGCTTTGTTCAGATGTTCCTGCCTCCATTCCTCTTGTGCTGGGATTGATGGGAAAGGCCCCATTTACAGGTTATGTGTGTGATGATCATGGAACCCAGGGTTCCTTGCGTGCAGGCAGTTTACCAGCTGAGCTACAACCCCAGCCTGTGATTAAGTCCTTTAGGTTCTATATGGGGCATATCACATGGTACTGTATTAGCCTCCTGCCTTATTTCTCTTGGCGTAATGGTCTCCAGCTCTGTTTATGTTGTTGCAATGGCAGGAGGAGATTTTATGGTGGAATTGTATTCCCTTGATGCATGTGAACTACATTTTATCTGTTCATCAATTGGTAAACACTCAGGTTGATTTTATAACACAGTTTTAAACACTACAAGCCAGGGGAGCTTGAAAATGATGCATTGTTGAAGTAAAAGCAGCCACCCAATGGAATACCTAGAAAATATGTTGATTACTGTACATTCATTAACTAAGTGCCCTCTCTACAAATAATACAGCCTCCAACTCTTAGGATTTAAAACTCGTTTGTAGTTACAGTCTCCTTTTATATTGTATGCATTTTTATCAGTAACTTATGGGGTCATTGGATAATTTAATTATTTAGTCTCTTGTCAGTGTACTCTTTAAAATTAATTCTGTGGGCTGGGCATGGTGGTGCATACCTTTAGTCTAAGCACTCAGGAGGGAGACAGTAAGGAATCTCTGTGATTTCCAGGTTAGTCAGGTGAAACTCTGCAAAAACAAAAACCCCAAAACAGCAATGTTTTCATCTCTCGCCCTCTCTCTCTCTCTCTCTCTCTCTCTCTCTCTCTCTCTCTCTCTCACGCACACACACACACACACACACACACACACACACACACACACACACACACACACACACCCTGGGACTAGAGAGATGGCTCTGAGGGACCTGATACATTTTTCTGACTTCCACGGGTACCACATACACACATAGTACATATGCACACATGCAGGCAAATACTTTCAGACATATAATTAACATAAATAAACCTTGTAAATTATGTCTGACCAATAGAGTAAACCAACTCAGAAAGCAAAATGGTTTTCATTGATAATAAATTCAGAATTAAATTTTCTTTTGACTTTCAGTTAAATTCCATGAATTTTAACTTAAAAATAAAAAAGCCACATAATCATGCTCCTTGGTGGAAGAAAGATGGCCAGGCACTCAAGTCATGTTCAGAAGGGCATCTGTTCATGAACAGGCACATTCAGTCATGTATAGGAAAGCCTGATATGGGTGTGCAAGTGAGCGTGTAAGAGTCGTTCTTAAGGCCCCAGGGTTCTCAGTGAATGTGCCTGTCAAATGGGCTGAAGGTAGACAGATTCCTTAGACTGGGAGATTTGTTTGAAGATGTTCTGCTCCGGCTATTTCTGTTGGTTTGTTGAATGGTGATAGGGCCTGAGTCTTGAGAAAGGCATGTGGGATAGTTATTCCTGACTGTTGGGTACGTTGTGCCGGTGTACAGGGAGAGGTCCCACCACCTGGCAGAAGACTGTGTGATTCTATGTCTTTCCTGTGCTGATCAGGGTGGCCTGCCCCTGCCACTCACTCACGAGCCAGAACTTACAGATGCTTCTGTGAACTACACCCAAAAGCTGTCAGGATGAAGCGTCGGGACTTGACCATGTGACTGGAGGTTTGCCTGACTTAGTACCAGTTTAAGGGCCTTTTCATGTGTGTACTCGGCTGTCCCTCCTATCTATAAGGTCACATATATGCTTTTCATTTGTAGAAATATTGCTTAAAAACTCAAGTGTATGTTAATTTCACCCAACAAATCACCGCCTTCCCTGGTGAAGCCACTCAGGTCTCCCAGGTAAATTATAGTTCAATGAATCCTGGCTGACTGGATTAATCATTCAACCACAGGTCAATATCTACTCTCTGGTAAGGTGCTCATTAGGCACGGAGGATAGAATTAGACTAACACCTAAGAGTTGGGCAACACGTGTATATAAGAACATACAAGTCTAAAACTGCCAGCCTGAGGTTGGGTTCCGTTCCCAGCAGTCACATCAGCCAGCTCACACCTGCCTGTAACTCCAGTTCCAGGATTCCATGCCCTCTGGCCTCCCTGGCCACTTGTGGTACCTTTAAATCTGCAGCCCTGAGGAAGAATACTTGCCCCCCCCCACCCCAGGTAACTTAGCCCGTTTTTGGGGGGTGTGGGAGTTTGTGCCTGAGAAGCAGGTCCATACTGCTGAGGGCAGGTCTACACGCAGTGCTGGAAGCTGGGCTTGAACAAATATTGTCAGATGTAAGTATGTACACACAAATAAATGTTTGAAAAATGAAACCGTGAACCGTAGCGCCTTGGAGTAAACACAAAGAGCTCGTGTGAGTGTAGCCTGTGTGTGTGTGTGTGTGTGTGTGTGTGTGTGTGTGTGTGTGTGTAGTGTTCCTCTGCAGTCTTAGTGTGATCATATAACATACCTGAACAGACATGAAGTCTTGATAGTTGTGGGAAGATAAAAACAGCGAGCCTAGACTGTCTGGAGACAGCCACGATACCTGGTCACTCTCAATGCTTATCACCATGCACTTGGCCCAGTCAGGGTCCTACCAGTCCGCCCTCTTCTTGCCTATGTTACAAAGAGTGTACTCAATGTGTACTTACTAAATGCGAGTCCAGATAGGGTGAGGGCTGCACCATGAGTCTGACTCCGGTCAGTTTGTCTTTCTATCTGGAAGAACAAGAGCACAAAGCCCAAGTATTTGGAAGCACTGAGTTTGGAAAGGTACTAATAACCCTGGTCTGGTAATTAAAGAGGAAAATGCTATCCTAGTTATCTCAGAATACAAAGACTGAAGCAAATGACACCAGTATGGTAGGATTTGTGAAAACCTAAAATTTGCAGTATTTCTTGAACAGTTTACTATGTTTGAAGTAAATATACTGAATACTTTTCTGCATCTTTCTTTGTTATCTGTGCTGGTGTCATAAGCAAGAGGTCAGAGGCCACATCTAGTGTCCCTTACTCAGATCTACTTAAATGACCCCCACGGTCCTACCAGGCTGGCATGGCCTTCAGGACTGGGAGGCCCTGTTCATTCAGCTAGCCCCACTCCTTGCCTGATGCATTTGAGTGCTTTGCCTGGAGCTGAGAATGAATGGGGGGGGGGGGGGACGCGGCTTTCAGCCGAGGGGCGTGGCTACACACAGTGCTGTAGATGTAAGTGTGATTTTTGCTTGAAGCAAAGGAACAAAATTTGATCTTTACTAACAAAGAGGGCTACCGGAGTGAGTCCAAATTTCTTCCGCCTCTCTGTCCTGTTGTTCTGGGTTTTTTGTTAGTTTGTTTTTAAATGAGCTCTCTATAAGGAAACAGGAAAAAATTAATAATAAAGGCTTAACTTAGCCAATGTTTTCTTAGTGCCAGATACGGTGCCCGGCACTTTACACCCATAATGTCATTTATTTCTTGAGTGGCTCCCTGCGATTCACATACTGCAAATTTATTCTTTACAGATGAGAGGAAGGAGAGGCAGGTGGGGTTAAGTGACCTGTAGAGTGGCAGGGAAAGCAGGACAGGATAGGAATGTCACATCTGCAGGAGCCAGCTCCCAGGCTTGCACAGGCCACCGTGCTCCGGAATGATTCGAGTGCTGCCACGCATTGCATGCCGTCAAGTCTCAGGGAGACAGTTACTCTCTTTGCATTTGTCTTCCAACTCCATGTCTTTTTCCCCCCACTCACCTAAAGTCTCCTGCACCTTTACTTGACATTACTAATCTCTCTTAACAAGGAAGAGAGTCAGCTTCAGCCCAGAGCCTTCAGCAAGGAGCACCCTCCTAAAAATGGCCGTCTTCCCTTACCTGCGCCTTCTGTTTCAGGCAAGTGATACTGGCTTTCTTTATCTGGTTACACCATAAAGTTGCCTTTAGATCATATTGGAGCAAAGAGTCTATCCAAAGGAGAATCTTAAGTTTAGGTATGATGCACATGTGACCAAATTGTGAAGGTGGTATGAGGATCCGCAATATGGGGACCCTTCTCAAGGGAGCCATTCAGGAGCATAGCTCTCAGGGGAGAGAGGTCCTGTTCCTTCCCTCAGGAGCCTGAGGGCCAGCAAGCCAGTCTCACGGTCTCATTTGCATCTTCTTTCTTCCCTTTGAGCAGTCTGCTGTGTGACTAACAGTGCCTGATTCATAACTTCACAGCCCCAAAGCTGCACTGGCAGTGGAAATGGGAGGTGTTTGACGCTATTATCTTTAATGCCAAAAGGAACAATCTGTAGGCAGAGGGACTCAGTCTGGTGTCTTGGTGCTCGAGAAACAATTAAGTTCAATTTATAAGTAGATTCCAAATGTATCCAACTTACTGGGGGGGGGGGGTTGTCTATTTTCCTGACAGTGCTACAAGGCCGGTGGGGGGGAGGAACCCTGAAACATTTAAACTTCTTTGCACAGTGGTATGAAAGTTTTTGGCTGGGCGGTTATAGCTCACTAAATGGTAAATCTATCTTTTTTTTTTTTTTTTTAAAGGACAGTGCAATTAGATTTTTACTGAGATTGAGACTTCATCGTCTCTTGGTGTATTTGTCAGGACAGAGTCACAGGTAGTCTGCAGGTGCTCACGAACACATCGAGACGGTAAGACATTGAAACCAGCACAAGTAGATTGCCCTCATCACCACATAGACAAAACAGTCAGGAGCTGGGCTCGGGGCCGTAAGCGCAAGTGGCATGATATAATGAAGTTGTATTCCATTAGGCTCCTGTGTGCGGGGGAGCAAATGTCATCACCTGAATGTGGCTGCATCTCTGTGATACAACCTCATCTGTTCCGTCAACTAGTTTTGCTCTGATCAATAAGCAGTTTTCTGTGGCCTTTCACTGCTGTCAGATGTCATTGAGTGATGTAAATGCACGTCAGAAACTAGAAACTTGACAGCTCACCCAGAGTGGGCAGAGACAGAAGAGGGAAATCGCTGCAACAGACACAGGTGACAGCTGACATCTCCTTGGGGTAACTGATTGGATACTGTAGCAGCAGGCATTTTTCCAGCATAAACACAAAGAAGATGGTCCTGATATGTGTAAAAGATGGAGCAGATGTTTTCCAAGTAATTTAAGAAAAAAAATTGTTCTTCTAAGTCGTAGCACAGTGATTATGTGATTTATATAAAACATTCCAAAAATAATTAGGTTTTGGCAAAAGGAAAATCAAGGCAAATGGAAATATATTTCTAGCATTTTTCTCTACCACTCACTTCTCAAATTGTGACTAGACGTATTTGCCAGTTACAAAAAGTTGTGACCTAAAAAACCATTTACTCTAACAGTGTTCATGTAATAACAGGAAGGAAAGGAAAGCATCCAGGCACAGGAAGGTGCCCAGGGCTGCAGCCTCATGAAAAAGCCCAAGGAGGAGCAGGCTCAGTGCTGAGTGCTCTGTGTAGGGGATAGACCCAAGGCTGACTGTTCAGATACACACAGAGCACAGTGGGAAGGCTGGTGGCCAGTGAGGATGTGGGGAATGGTCAGGGAAGAGTGCAGTGTGAGGGGCAGTTGCTTTCTGTCCATGTGAATTGCGAATGGTCCGCATTTAAAGATGGTAAATTTTAAAGTGCTTGAAAAGAAGTGTGGTATCACAAAAGGACTCATGCCAAGAGAATTCTGGGTATTGTCCTATTACCACAAGGGTATTCGGAACAGGGGCTATATAGGTCAGTGGTCAGAGTGCTTCCTAGCATGCAGGAAGCCCAGGGTTAGATTCCAGCACCACATAAAACCACGTATGCTGTCTTAATGCTTGGAATCCTAGAACTTGGGAGGTAGAGGCAGAAAGATAAGAAATCCACTGTCATCTTCTGCTACATAATAAATCTGAGGCTGAGGCCCACCTGGGTTACACGAGGCTCTGTCTCAAGCAAACAACAAACAGATGAAAATGCATCCAAGGTCCTCCTTGGTGATCTGTAAACACAAAAGCTCAAGCTCAGCATTAGGTAGGCCAAGTGCAGGGTAGTGGCCAGAGAACTGCCTGACCAAAATGGCCTGGGCACGTCATCTTCCAAGGAGGAAGGGAAGCGGTCACAGACTCTTCACAGAACAGGATAAGGACTGGGACAGGATCATCTCTGTCTAAAGATGGGAAGAGGCATCTGTGAAGGGGTAGCCATGGAGGAGGTAGCCACGCCGCTCTCCTCCCTTCCTCATGTCTGTAGAGAGAGCAGGAACAGTGACATAAAGAATGAGAGGAAGGGGGCAGAAATCAAGACAACGATGGACCCAGACAGGACAAGGACACCTTAAATTTAAATGATTGCAAGATTATCTCCTGATCAAGGCAAATTTTATCTTAAACTCTGGGAGGACAGAGACTCTTAGGAATGAGGAGGACGGACATGATGAGGAAAAATCCATGACGCTGCCGCTGTTCCTGGAATTCTGGCCAAGAGGAAGACTGAGGAGGAAGATGAAGCTGAGCCCAGGTTCTTCTCCAAAGCAGAGCCAGAGGCCACAGCAGCAGCAGGTGGACATGTGACAGTCGATGCTCAAAGAGAGGGAAAGAGGAAAGGGTTGGGAAGCTGTTGGAAGGCTCTCAGGAATGTCTGGAGTGCAGAGATAGGAGGGAGCAGTGGACATGAATAAGAGGAAATGGTGGTGGTGGCGGGAGGCTAGGAAGGGAAGGAAGAACAAGAGCAAGAGACTGCTCAGTGGCATCTGGGTGGCGCCTGGACAGTGCCCCTGAATGTGGTGTTGAGCAGGATACAGCTGAAGATACCTCCATTGACTACACCTACCTTTAAAACAAACAAACAAACAGATCACCAGGCTGCTGGAGAGATGGCTAGTGCTCTGCCAGAAGAGCAGAGTTTGGTTCCCAGCACCAGTGTCCAAGGATTCACAACTACCCAAAGCTCTAGCCTCTGGCTTTCACAGCCTCTGCATATGGCTTATGAAAAATGCATTCATTCTCCCTCCCTCCCTCCATCCCTCCCTCCTTCTCTCTCTCCCTCTCTTTCTTCATTACAAGGAGCCAATGCCTATGTAACATCAGGCAGTTCTCAGTGGGCTACAGAACCATGACATCTGGTACGGCTGAGACTAGCCATGGCAAGACAGCAGCCTTCCTCATTCTGCTACTTGTCTGGATCACCACACTTCCCAGAACTTACCTACCTGTGACATGGCTCAGTGGATTAAGGAAGAAAGCATCAAGTTTGGAGAGTTGCAAAGTATGTTCAGTGTGGCTGCATCTGCAGAGAAGACTAAGGCTTCGGCCTATACGTGAACACAAGGATGTCTGACTGATGTACACAAGAACACTACCTGGGGTTGAGCTGCTATACCTGTGGAGTTTGGCATCAGGCAGATAGGATGATTGATGTAAGCTTGAGCTAGAAGATCCTGGAATACGCACCTGTCAACAACCATACGCTGGACACGGATGAGCCTGAGAGCCTGAAGAAGATGTTGGTCAACTTTAACAAGTATCATCAAACAGTCATGTTCATGGCTACCATGCCCCTGGCTATGGGCACCTAGCCAGCATCTGCCTGCACTCACTTGCTGTATGCTGGCTCTGTAGGCAAGCCCCATGAACCTGTGCAACAAAAGGCATTATGTCAGAGTCAGAAATGAGGGGAAAGCTGCTGACAGTCTTGGTACATGGCTCTGATACGTCTACCATCATTTTTGTCAACTAGGAGGGTTGTGACATGTTGGCAAAGTCCCTAGAGAAGACGGAGCACTGTGCTTATACACTGTATGGTGGAAAAGGCCAGGGACAGCAGGAATTTGTTCACCCTCAAGGTTGGAGCCAAGGATATTTGGTTTGGCTGGTCACATTATATCCAAGATGTGTCTAAGGTTGTCAACTGTGTTATGGCCAAAACTATTGGCAGTTACATTCACTGCGTTGGCTGCATTGGCCACGTTGAATAAGCAAGGAAGAGTGGTGCAGCCATCACAAGAACTCAGCTGTCTTCTATTAACTGGAGCAACTATCCCAGAGGGCCCAGTGTCCTCTTGCCACCCAGAGCTGGTGAGCCACCCAGACGCCCAGCATAAGCCATGTACCTCACCTGGAAGCAGCCATTCTTGTTTGACAGGACACTTCCATTGGATTTAAGGGTGTACCTTGACACTGGTGCCAGTTCTTTAAGACCCTCATATCTCTTCTCTAGGTTCTCATTCTTGTGTTAGGGACCCTGGAAACAACCATACTCCCCAACCTTAGCCCTCCGAGGCTGAAGGCCTATGTGCAGGGCTACCTAGGGCCAGGAATATGCTGTAGGAGGCAGGGAGAACAAACTACTACAGGTTGGCTCAGGGCTGCCCCTTGCAGCTTGGTGATGGTCCTGGTTACCAAGTGGCTGTTTATCACTGGCCCCCTAGACAAAACAAGGCTGGTCACCTGATGGGACCTTGTAGAGCACAGAGATAGTTGTGTGACTGTGTGTTGCAGTGAAGTTGTCGCTGAAAGTTACCCAAGGTAGCTGGCACCATAAGGACTGTGGATCGTCCCTGATGCTTTGGTAATGGTTTCCCTCTTTGGAGTATAAAATAGATTAAAGGACTTTAGAATAGTGCACAGCTCTATTACTGGGATATGGGGATGGGGACTTGCTGTGCGCTCTAGGCATCCTGCCCCAGGGAATTGTTTTAAATATGCGGGCACGGTAAGCTGGCTGTGTCCATCTTTAAATCATGGCGTGAAATTTCCTTTTTCTGTTCTTTGAGAAGATAAATTTGTTTGTTCTGAGAATAAATGTGTGGCTATTAAAAAACAAGCAACAACAACAACAAAATCATTTAGGGTCTGCAAGACGGCCTCGGAGCCTGTGTCGCTGGGATCCACATGGTGAAAGGAGGGAACTCACATGCCTATAAATTTTCCTGTAACTCGTGTGTGTGTGTGTGTGTGTGTGTGTGTGTGTGTGTGTGTGTGTGTGTGTGAACGTGTGCACGCACACTGAATGCAGGAATAAAAAAACAAAAATTTTAAAATTGCATTCAGATATATTTGGTTAAGAGATATTTTATTTTTAAGATTCCTTATTTCTATTTATGTGTATTCATTGAGTGTGTGTGTGTGTGTGTATGTGAGAGAGAGAGAGAGAGAGAGAGAGAGAGAGAGAGAGAGAGAGAGAGAGAGAGATAGAGAGATGTGGAGGCCACAGGACAACCTCAGGAGTGATACCCACCTTATTCTTTGAGACAGCTTTTGTCTCTGGCCTGGAGCTTGCCGAGTAGGCTAAGCAATCCCCTGCCTCACAACTCTCTCTCTCTGTCTCCGGCTTCTAACCCACCCCCCCTTCACAAGTGTGTGCCGACATCATGAGACCATACTTCATTGGTTCTTTCCCACAAAGTATGTGGTTGGGTAACTCATTCAAGAATGTGTTTTGCACTTCGGAGTGCAGCACTGAGACCAGGTGGCATAGGTCCAAGGTAGAAAGACAGTTTATCCTAGATATAGTAAGCCACTATGTACTGTTAGGAGCAGGAGCTGTTAAAGAGAGAGGTTTGGGGAGTTAAGATCACTACAGGTCAATTCGCTTTGAGAATGAGAAAGCTACTTGAAATAATCTAATGAGAGAAAGTTACTTTTGAACTCTAGTCCCTCCCCCTCCAGGGGTTTTAGTTATATTCTTTGCTTTGTTCCCATGGTCTTGAGACCTTCCCCCACCCCCTCCATCCCCACCCCCTCCACCCCCACCCAAGTTAGTCACCTGGGCTTCTTCTCCTTGTGCAGCAGCCCTGGGGATGTCTAGTCTTTGGTTTTCACTGTTTCTTTTGAGGTTCTTTTCTTGTTGATTTCAGGGTCAATGATAAAAGATAAGGGAGAGGAGTTCAAAAATGAGAGTCTCCCCTTACTTATATGCAGCACATAGCTGGGTGTGTAAGGGGCAGACAGGTTTCAGAGAGGGAGCAAGTGACTGAGCAGAAGAAAGCTAAGTAATAAGTAAGTGTTGGGTGGAGGCTCCAAGGTGGGTGGCTCCTCTCCTGCTGTCACCTGGTTAAAGTGGCAGTGGGAGGGATCACCACTAACAGTCGCCTGTTTGGGTGTTGTCATTCTCACCCTACTTTCCCATAAAACTGGCTTAAAGAATCTTCTCTGTTCCCACATAGCTTCTAGGCACTCTCCACAGTGTACGCATGTGTGGGCCCCATATGCCCTGTGGTGCTGGGAATTGAACCTGGAGCATTGCATGTGCGAGGTCCTGCAGCTGGCCTCTGTCTCAGCCCTGATCCTCAAGTTCTGTGTCCATTATTGCTGGGTTCACTAACACCTCTGCCCTCACCAACTCACTTTAAACAGAGGCTCTTTGCTTATCCATAGCCTGTGGCGTGTCTGGAGGCTGATGGTTAGCCTCACCTAGTGGTGATGCAAGCCTAGCTGCTTGCATGGCGTGTTCCATCGTGCTGGGTTTTTGTTGTTGTGTTGTTTTGTTTTCTTTTGGTTCTCAGAAGATTTGTCGACAGGCCTTAATTCTGTTATTGGAATCCATACAACTTCACTTGCTAGCCTCATTGTCTATGAAAGAGAAGGCGTCTACTGACGTATGAATGACTCTCCTGCTCCTAAGATGCCCCTGAGAGCAGAAGAGTCCTGATCCTGCCAGGCTTCTGCCTCAGTCAGCAATGGCCTCCTTAGAATATGGCTTCCACTGCTGGGCTTGATAAACCTTCACAAGGTGAGTTGCTGGGACCCACTCTGTGGGCCTTTAACTTCGTCACAGAGTGAAAGGAGTGTGTGTGCTGTTTGTCTGCTGGTCCACTCCTCTTTCTCCTCATGGCTTCATATTTGGTTCTCAGATACTCAAGAAAGAACATTTGAAGGAAAGCCCACTGTGGTGTGGTTTCAGATTTGTGCATGTGTCTGCCAATCTTGATAAGAGTGATGTGTTCCTCATAGGCTTTTAGGTGTTGGGTGATGATTCTTCTAGATTAAATTAGCAGCAACTAGAAATCACAAAGCCACATTCCTCATGTAGCCAGTAAATAATTCTAAGACAGAACTGGTGCTAACTTACATTGTTAGTGCATTTGTTTGTTTATTTGTTGTGTGTGTTTGTTGACTTCTTTGTGTGGGTACGCATGCACTATGGCACATGTACAGAGGTCAGAGGACAGCTTTGTAAGAGTCACTTCTTAACATGGGTCCCGAGGATTGAACTCAGGTCGTCAGCATTTGTGGCAAGTGCTGCTACCCACTGAACCGTCTTGCCTGCCAGTAGGTTCTGTTTGGAGTGATGCTGACAAACCAAGAGGCAACAGTGAAAGCAGTAAAGGCTGTTGTCAGAGGACAGGAAAGGCGCTTGCACTCTGAAGAAGCTACATCTTTGGTCTCCAAGACAACCGTGCTATGCAGTTCAGGCTAGCCTCAAGCTTGGCATATTTGTGAACGGCTTTTCTCGTCAAACCCATAATACTCTTGCCTTGGCCTCCTCAGCATAGGAGCCAACAACACGCTGGTTTCTTCTGTGAGGTCAGTGGTCATGTTGGATTTAGGGCCCTGCCCTTCTCACCTTACTCAACCATAAGTAGTTTCCGCTTTAAAGGGCTGCTGTGTAAATAGAGCCACACTGAGGGTTAGAGACCCCTCATGTGGGTGGGAGGAGGGTACACAGTTCGATATGTAGGTGTTCTCAAAGAACGTGTATCCCAATCTGCTGGTCTATAAGAAATGCCCCCGCTAGGCTTGGGCACTGGGACATTTCCTTCCCAGTTGATGATGCTGTCTGGGAAGGGTTAGGGGGTGCGACCTTCCTGAAGGAATTCTGATGCTGGAGGCAGGCTTTTGGGTTATATTGACGCTTTCTGCTTCAGGACTGCAGCTGAGGTGTGATCTCTCAGCTTCCACCTTTAGCTCCCATACCTGCTGTAGGTCCTCCCTTCTGTAAGTTGCCATGGTGTCTTATCACAGTAACAGAAAAGTCACTAGATTGCACCTCTTCCGTGGAGACTTAATTATTCCTCAGGCTTTTAAAAGATTGACTTATGTTAGTGGGAGAGTATTGCTTTATATTATGTTCCGTCTATTCACTAAGGTGTAAGTCTCTTAAAGCCGTACATTAGAATGGCTCAGCCTGTGTCTAGTACAGAGCCTGGCACTGTATTTATTGGGAATTTAACAAATTGTTTATAGAGTTTGAGAGGTGGATGAGTACATGCTAAATGTGTAATTTAATTTTCTGACATGTTTGCAAACAGGAGGGAAAAGGAAACTCAGAAAAACTAGGTACTTACCAAAGTCATAGAGTCCTGAAGAAAGGCAGGGCCCGGCCCTTCCGGAATGTGGCTTCCTACTGTGTGTCACCCAGCACTGCCTGTGAGTGGAGCTGCAATGAGGTTAAGCCTCAGTGCTGTGGCAACTACGTCTCTCCATGTACAAACTCAAGGGTGTACATGTCTGATCTAGAGAAAAATTTATTTTATACTCAGTGCAATTACAACTTTTTGCCACTTATTAAGACTTCAGAGATACAAACCAGTAGCTCAGTAATTGCTTTCTTGAATCTGCCTTTAATAATTACATTTAGTAAGGCTGTATCGAAAATTAGAAAGGCAGAGACTAATGGAAAACTAGATTTTTCACTGAATTAGAAAGCAAGACAATCCATATATTGACAAGACTTCAAGTTGAAACAGATCAGGAAAACTGTTTTGGACTGTTTGCGCAGAGAGGCCGACGTGGGGCTGATGGGCAGCGGCACCCGCGCTTTATGGGAGCAGAGAAACTCTCAGAGATTTCATGTAAATCAGCACGTTTGGGGGGAGAGAGTCCAGCTCTGATTTTGAGAGAAGTCATTTGAATCTTTTAAAGACTGGAATTTCTCCTTGGTGCTAACAAAGAAGTAGAAAATAAAGAATTGTGTTAATGAAGTGGAAATATCTTTGAGTTGAAAGAAAAGGTGCACAGCTCATTTGGGGGTCGTATCTTACACCCAGAGAGGAGCCTGATCAGGAGAATGGCAGGTAGGGTCGGTAGGTTTGCTTCTGTGGTGTTGGGGGTAGTGTTTTTCATGACCAGAAAAATTAGACATTTGTGTTTGCTTGTATTTCAGGAAGCCTATTAGAGAGACATATGAGGACATGAACTCATCGAGGTTCTTTAGGTATCAGGAAAGTGACGTCACAGCCATAACTGAATAATTCAAAATCACTGCCATGTCATCCTCACCTGTCAGAGGCCAAGAGGCAGGTCAAGTAGCCTCTCACACACTGGACTCCCTCCCAGCTCGGACCCTGGCTCTGCAGGTCACTTGTTATATTGTTTGTGTGTACTGATTTAGAGTACTGTCGTCTCATGGTTTGTCCCCTCAAAAGCCACATAGTAGAACAGAGAAAACTTTTATTTCCTACCATCAACTGTATTTAAATTGGATGTACTGTCCCTGGGAGGCAGGCTGCTTACTTCTTGGGAAATGGTTTTTTTGTCCCCATGGGATGACACTGTGAGAAAAACCAGGCTCCGCAGAGCCATCCTGAGGAGCAGAGCTCTGGACATGTAAAGAACAAATCATGGCTGGAGGCTTCAGTTCCCTATTCTTCGAACCATTTTTGTCTAGAAAAAGACTTTGTCCAAAAGTTCCCTTAAACCCTATATTCACCATTCACAGAGAGATGCTGTCTCTGCATGTGCAGGTAGGTTAGGGGTGGGACTATGAGTGCCTCATGCACCAAGCTGAGGAGTGCGTCTTGCAGCACAGGCCCAGCCTGCTGCACGTGCATAGCGTCTGTGTTCTCCGTAGTTTTCTGCTTTAGATTTCCCGCGGGCTCCTGGGAATGCCTGAAATGGAGCTTTGCATGTTCGGTTTCTCTGGAGACTCTATGCAGCATGTTACTAAGAGTAAGCAGGCCATACAAAGAGCAAAAGCCCTCAGAATGATTATCTTTCTGCAAGTCAACACCTTTTCCCGGATCCATTGTTCTTTTTTAAAGCAGTCAGACAAATTAAGTGATTATGATATATCATGTAACCAGGAGAATCTCTTTGTTTGGTGTAAGAGAAATCAATACAAGAGGCACATGGAGCGGCCTTTCCCTCTCTTTCTTCAGCAGCTCCTTGTATGTGGGTTTAGAAATGCTGATTCTACACGAAGAATGACAGTGATTCATGCCGGGCCGAGCTCGTCAGGAACCTGACTCCCCTTCCAGGCCCTTTGCCGCTGGTATTGGCCATGTGGATCTGGAAGAAGTAATAATTGGTTTGATGAAGAACTTTAACTGCAATTTTTATAAATAAATTTAGTTCTGAAGTTGTGGGGTAGTGCAGGGTTTTTACTTGTCATTTTTAGTGGGTTAACTTAAACCCAACACAAAGCGGTGAGTTTTTTGTGTGCATTCTGTGATGCGTCCTCATGGGCTGGCCTTGCATCTTCAGTGTGGCCCCTTCTGACCGTTCTGTTGGAAATTGCCACTTGTCCCCCAGCACTGCTAGTTGCTTTTTCCTGGCTCTGGACTCACCCCTCATTTCAGGTAGCCACTTCGTAAAATTCAGTTGATAAATTACCTACTCTTTCATATTTGTTGTTTCGTGTCTCCTGTTCTAGCACAAATAGTTCTATGAAAACAGCATCCAGCCACTGTTATCCTTTAACATTTTATTTATTTATTATTTTGGGAGAGGCTCAGGATGACCTTGAGTTTTCTGAGTTATTGTTCTTTTGCTGTGAAGAGACACCATGACGGAGGCAACTTACAAAAGGAAGCACTGAATTTGGGGTGTGCTTACAGTTTCAAAGGGTTAGTGCATAGCTGTCCTGTCAGGGAGCTTGGCATCAGGCAAGCCAGAAGACAGGCAGGCAGGCAGGCAGGCATGGTACTGGAGCAGTAGCAGAGAGCTTAAGCATGGTGAGAGGGTAGGGAGCAGGTGAGAAAGAAAGATATTGGTCTTTTGAAACCTCAAAGGCAATCACTTCTCCAAAAAGGCCATACCTCCTAATCCTTCCTAAACAGTTCTACCAATGCGGAACCAAGCATTCAAATATAAGAGCCTATGGGGGGCCATTCTCTCTTAAAATACCACACTGTCCTTCTGCCTCAGCCTCCTAAGTGGGTGTTAGTGTAACAGACAGACACCACCACACCCAGCTTGGCCACTTTCCTAACAGTAGACTGCAGACTCCTTGGCTGGACTCTGGAGAAAGGGATATATAACTACCATTATTCTAGGGCAACAGTTAGTGAGTGAAGTGACTTGGTAAACATCTTCTCCTAAGAGAGTTGTGAAGGAAGCTGATCATTCTGTGATCTTTAAGAGCTCAGGTCTTTCTGTGAGAGGACATCATAAAGTCATCAACACACGCTTTGTAACACCTGTTCACAGCACAGCAAAGCTGATTTCTCCTCACCAGGAACCTGGGCGAGAGGGGCCTGGATGTTAGATGTGGCCTTCATGTGTTGGTGGGCACAGAGCTAACCCAAGACCTGCTCCCTGCCCATCTTTCAGAGCTGAGCACCAGAGCATAAGGCTACGAGAGTCTTTTTGCAGCTGTCTACAAGTAGCCGGTAAGCTCAGCCCAGAGAGCACACAGGAGAGTTTTGGCACTCACTACCCCAGTGCCCACAGAAAGGGGCTGTGAACAAAACAGATTCTCAGACATATGAGCTTATATTTCCCCAACTTGAGATGGAAGTATCCATCCGTGTGTGTGTGTGTGTGTGTGTGTGTAAAACTCAAAAGATTAAGGTTTTTAAAATAAGCTTTATTATTAGAAGGTTCAAATAAAGAACATCACCACCCAAATTAGCCAGACCCAAAGCCTATATATCTCGATAAAGTTCTGCACTCTTAGAATAGACATTCTGAAACTGTGAGGCCTCACAGTGGATTTTACACTTTCACTATGGAATGTATCTCTATGCACTTACCCACCACTGAAAATAAAAACTCATGACAGTAGGAAGTAAAAATAGAATTAGCTTTATATCCACTTTCATAACTCTTGTCTATCATCTGTATCTAGTCCTTCCTTAAAGTTTTGGTCTTTGGAATTCTAGTGGCTTTAGTGAGACACCCTGCTTTTCAGAAACAGACTGTGCCATCCAACTTTATGATAGGCAGAAAAATAAAAGCTTCAGATCACTTTAGACTTCTCTTAGATTTTGTATCCTAAAGGATCCTGGTGTGAGTTGAAAAGCAAGCGTGTGCTTGTCTGGGTACCAGTGCTTTCTGCACTTGGTCTCACTTGTCTATTCCGCCACCAGCCCTAAGACAGTAGATGTGTAACTGCAAAGAGATGACACATTCGGAGACACAGCAGGAGTGGCAGGTGTGGACTCCAAGTGTGTCTGGCACTGGGCTGCTTTTCATTCCTCGGTGTCATGAAGCTTTCTTCTGAGTGAGATTAAAGCTGACAGTTGCTTTGTTTTTGTTTTGTGTTGTGTTGTGTTTTGTGTCTGGGTTTGTTTTTATTAAAAAGCAACTGTCAGCCAGCCGAGCATGGTGGTGCACGCCTGTATTCCAGCACTCAGGGACACAGAGGCAGGCAGATCTCTGTGAGTTCGAGGCCAGCCTGGTCTACCAAGCAAGTCCAGGACAGCCAAGGCTACACAGAGAAACTTTATAGCACCTGTTACCAGCTCCCCCACTCGCCTGTTCTTTCTTGCGTATATGTAATAGATTCAGCCTGCCTTGGTGCCAGGTACTTTTTAAGGGATTGGCAGCATTGTGGCATTTTAACAGGTCGTTTTCTGATCTCAGGCCTGAGGGTCACCTGCTGAGCACCCAGAGATTTTATTTTACTCCCAGGGCATTGTAGGCCAACGTACAGTTTCTAAAACATTTATTACGGGTACTAAATCCTATTCTAAAATCCAGGGGTGTGACTTGAGTCACTGAAGTGACCAGGCATTTTGATTTTGAATGGGCCTTGACAGAGGTGAGTACACACCCATGATGTGCATGCTCTGGGGTCAGCTCCTCTGGTGGTAGAGACAGTGATGAAGAGATGTGGTCGATGAGTTTCTGTCACCTGGAGTCACCTTTCCCTTTCTCCAGTAACCTCCCTAAGAAAGGATTTTATCAGCCATTGTGTAAGTTCATGACATAAGTAGGCAACTTTATCAAGAAGTCGTATTAAATGCAAGACTGTGTGCTAAGTAGTTTATATGGATAATCTCACTTAATCCTCAATCTGGCATCATTTTAAGCTCCAGGTTAGACGTGAGGACACTGGGGCCTGTGAAGGTTAGAACTGCTTCAAACCAAGTGTGTTAGCAGAGGCTAGGAGAGAGCAATGAAAGGCGCGATTCAATCCCAGGCAGCTTGACACAAGAGCCACAGTTCTGAACTACCGCTGTCCTGAACTACACATCTCCATTGCAGAGTAATGGCAGTACTGTCACTTGTGCATTTTGGGGGCAAAACTGGTGTTCTCTCCTAGGCTGGCATTAAAACTGACTCTGTACACTGATGCTATGAGACGTTTTCTATTGAGTTTTAAACTACCTAGAGAGTAGATTTGGGGACACTGTCTATCCATTAATATTTTAATACTAGCATTTCATTGAGTCCTGGACTCTCTTTGTTTTCTGAAATAATATTGAAAAACCATATATTTTAAAAGATTTATTTATTTGTGTATATAAGCACTCTATTACATGTATGCCTGCATGACAGAAGAGAACATCAGATAGAAGAGGGCATCAGATTACATTATAGATGGTTGTGAGCCACCATGTGCTTGCTGGGAATTGAACTCCAGCCCAAAAAAACATATTTTATCCAGACAGTGATGAATAATGGAAGATCTGAAAAGGAGGTCAGCTGCCAGATGTGGGTGCTGGGAGCTGAACAAGGGTCCTTTGGAAGGTGAGCATGTACTCTTAACCACTGAGCTATTTCTCCAGGCAGTGACTTGTTTCTTAAAGGGAGTAAGAGATGTGTATTTAGTTCCAGTATTCTAGATGTGGATATCCAGTTTCACCAGCATCATTGCTCAAAGTGGCTTGTATCTTTCCCAGTAACCTTGGAGAGACTAGATGGCTGTAGTTGTGTGGGTTGATTTCTAAGGCCTCTATTCAATTCCATCAGTCTGTATATTTATATCTGTGGCAGTACCATGCTGTTCTTGTCACTATGGCTCTGTAGTATACTTTGAGATCAGGTATCACTGTTTTTGGCTATTATGGTCTTTTGTCATTTAAAATTTAGAATTGTTGTAGTAAAGAGTGCTATGGATTTCAATGGCGGTTATTTTGAATATACTGATTTTTGTAATATAATTATCTTCCCAGAGTTAGTTCTGCTGTTCAGTGAACTTAGGAGGTCTTTTCTTCACATAGTTCTTTTTTAAACTTCCTTTCTAGCCACCCCGTAGTCTTAGCTTTTAGACTAGAAATTGAATACTAAAATAGTAACGAAAGTAATTTGTAACATGTATACACTGCTTCTGTTATTACAGTGTAAAGTGTCTGGACATAGCTCAGTCAGTATCTGTGGATATGAATATATGAATAAATGAAATGAAAAAACGAGCGAACAAATAAGGAATGCACAATTGTATTAGGAACCAGTACTTGAAGCCTGGTATGATGTCACATAGCACCTCAGCACTTGGAAGGCTGTGGCAGGAGGATTATTTTTTTGAGGCCAGAATGGAACATGTCTCGAAAGTATTGAATGAATAATTGTCATGTATTGCTTTTATGCCAGTTTAAATGAAAAGGCAGAAGTTTTATTACCTATTTCAAGATAATAGGAATACTATGTGCTCTGATACAAATATATATTTTAGAGAAAATTAAAATAATTAGTAACCCTACCACTCAAGCAGCTTGTGGCCTAATCTGGGGGTTCTCTTTTTATTTGTATTATTGTCAACAAGATGATACAGGCAAATATTTTTGGGACGTTTTTAGTTGGTACTGGGTTACAGATTATTTTCTCAAAGTGTCACTATGGGTTTCTCTTGAAATTTTTTTCTGAACAAAATTTCTAAAACATTACAGCTTATTTGGCACATATAATCTGTCTTATCAGCCCATGTGAGTAGATTTTGTAATGCTGAGAATTAATTGAGATGGTGACTACACTTGACACGGTGTCCCCACGATTTAGATGATCTTATCTTAGGGGAATCATGGAAGACAGTGAGCCTTCTCCTGCAAGCTGCAAGGGAGGTGGAATTGAACTTGTTTGCAGTCACATCAGGAAGGGACTCAGTTTTGACTTAGGGGGTGAAAGCCCCCGAAGGAAGAGCCAGCCCTGCCCAGGTGGCACCCAGCAGTGTGGGGAGGACTCAGGGAGGGGTTAGCTGTGGTAGCAAGGTTCAGTGGGTAAGTTGCAGGTTCTGGAAGCTTTTGGAAGCAACTAAAATTTTTGTTCTTTTTATTCCTCTCAGAAGCAACAGATGATACAATCTATAGATAGTTTGTGAGAAGAAAGCTGGGTTCCTGGTTCTCTGTGTGACAAGCTCTTTCATCCACTAAGCTGGCTTCTGAGACAGGAGGTCTTCAGAAGCTCTTGGAAACTGTTTCCTCTTCCTTCTGGGGACTTTGTCTGCCTCTGCATAATTAGCAATAGCTTTTCCTTCTCTTGCAAAGCTTTCATCTCGCAAAGACTAAAACATGTATTCTCTAGCCTGCTCCATCAAGAATATTGTTTCATCATTCTTATTTCATTAGTGAAGAAGATAGGATGTCATGACTATTTACAGATCTGCCCGTTAGTAAGTAGTGGAGATAAAATATATTTATTTTCATTCTTTCAGAGTGGATTGGAAAGGAGAACGGGAAGGCCATGGACTCCTCTCTTCTGGAATGGCTCATTGTTTAACAAATATGATTTATTAGCACAGCTCCAGCGAGCACAGTCCTAGCAGTGTTCACATTGTATTGAGTATCTAAGCCAAAGTCATATAATATTGAAGCAAATGAAAAACTATGTAGGCAACAATGCGTATGACCTGATGGGTTTGAATGCGTTTTTTCCCTCACTGAATTGATTGATTGGTTTTGTGTCATACTGATGATGTGGCTTAAAATAAGAAGAAAAACGAAGACTTTCATAATCAAATAATCAGTCAAAAGGCAGCGGCTAAAACCACCACTAGGGTTTAGGACTGAAAACCTGAAGTTGTGAAAATGTCTATAATCCGGCAGTCCTACAAATATCAATAAGCTCAAGAAAATCTTTCCTTCTGTCTCTGTAGAAACACTTCAGACATTTGACCTAATTGGCATCATTATTATGATGTCTGAAAGCAAAATATGTGCAGGGGAAAAATAAGATGTGTCCAGGGCCCCAGAGAACCAGGATCGGAAACACCGCATCTCTTAGTAACTCACAGCCCTCTTCATGTCTTGCTGTCTCCCTTTTCACGTCTCCGCTGACCCCCAAGAACTCTGCAGGGTGAGCCCAGCTCATTGTGTCTGTGTGTTCCCTTCCCTTCCACCCTCAGCTTTCACCATGAATATGAGTTTAACTTTATAAAGCATTTTTAAAATGTAATGTTTTATTTATCAGTGTTTCTGTGTATGCACACCTGCACACACTCATGTCATTGGTTGTGTGTGCTGTGAGGGGGACCTCTTTGCAGTGGGCCCACTCCTCCCACTTTTATGTGGGGCTCATAGACCATGCCTCCAGGGCAACTGGCATGGATCTGGTGAGATGGAGCATGTTCAAACCCCAGAAATCTTAAACTTGAGATTTGAAATCTCATCCCAAGAATGGAAGGTTTGGGACAAAGCACTCTCCCTGTTTCTGTGCCTGCCTCAGAAGCACATGACATAACCCAGACGGTTACAGGTGGTCAATCAGGTCAGCTTGTCACCTGTTATCTTTCCCCATGTGAATAAAGTATTGCCAGCATCCTGCTCCCAGCCCAATGAGGCACATTCACCCTGGAAACTCCTCCCTACTGCCCAAGGGTCATAATAAGCTTGTGCACCTTGGAATAAGAGGCCTGCACATATAAGTTTACACACACACACACACACACACACACACACACACACACACACACACACACGAGCTGTTTCACCAATAAAGGCATGCATAAGCTGTTTCACAAAATATTGTCTAAGTGATTTACCCTAGGAGAAAGTCTCTCCACGCCCCGCCCCAAGCTGGACTGGAACCCTGCAGAGCCCACACCCTTCTTCATTCTTGTTTCAGTGCAGCAGCTAGGCTTCCCGAGAAAAGCAGAAGATGGAACCAGCACTTTACATGGGTGCTGGGGATCAAGCAGCTCCCCAAATTTGTGCCGCAAGCACCTTCACCTGTTGAACCATCTTGGTCAAAATCAAAATGGTTTTCTTTTCATTGTTTTTTGGTTTGTTTTTTTTTCTAGACACAGTTTCACTGTGTAGCCTTGGCTAGCCTGGAACTTGCTCTATAGACCAGGTTGGCCCTGAACTCAGAGATTCACCTGCCTCTGCCTCCTCAGTGCTGAGATTAAAGGAAGGCCAAAACATTTTTCTTTAAATCATAAGGTTTTAAAGAAAATTGTAGTTTCATCCAATTTTAAAGAAATTAGTGTATATGTGTGTGTTTATATTTATACTTGGTACTAGAGAGCCTCCATTTTCCTACATCTGGCAGCTCTTAGCAGTGTCTTTTGACTGCCAGTTATGTCAAGAAAGAAAAGGTGTACCCCAGTTCCCTTTCCTTCAGTTAAAAATTTTTATTGTGTATATGGATGTTTTATATGCAGATATGTTTGTGTACCAGGTGCCAGAAGAGGGAGCTAGGTTCCCTGGGACTGGAGGTATGGCCGTCATGGGTGCTGAGAATTGAACCTGGGTCCTCTGGAAGAGCAGCTAGTGCTCACACCCACTGAGCCATCTCTCCAGCCCTAAAAGTTTCCTCTTTCCTTCCTGTTCTTTCCCAGTGCATCTCATCTCTTCTGCTTGTTGTATCAGTGTGCTTTTTCAAAGGCTTGATCTATATCAGTTGAGATCATGTCTTTCCCTCCCCCCTCCCCTTTTAAAATTAAAAATAGTATTTTTTCTGTGCAGTATGTTCTGATGATGGTATTTTTCTTCTTCATGTCTTCCCAGATTCTCCCCTACCTCCCCACCTATTCAACTCCACACCTCTTTCCCCCCTCCCCAGTGTGTGTGTGTGTGTGTGTGTGTGTGTGTGTGTGTGTGTGTGTGTATACATTTTCGCTGTGCAGTCAAGATGTGGGCTTGGAACTGTAGGAGCCGGTTCACAACTGTGGAGTATGTGCTGCTCAGTGAGAACTATATCAAGTCAAGGTGGTACCAAATCCTGTTCTATTTGGCCTGTTTTATATTTGAGCCTTTATATTGTATATAGCTTTTGAGGGGGGAGATTTTAAGGCAGTTTCATTCTGTAGCCCAGGCTGTCCTCCTCAGTTCTGGGTCAGCCATCTGTTTTCTTGGACTATAAGCATGAGCTGTCGCACCTGGCATAAGTTTGAAGCCTACAGCCCTCTTCTTGACAGAGAATGGCAAATTCTTTGAGATCTTATGTATGAATTAATATTGATGATGATTCCTTTTTTTTTTTTTTTTTTTTTTTTTGGTTAAGGACTACTTAGTCTTCTGCCTTATTTGAATATGAATGCTTTTTAAGCTTCAAAATTCTCCCATTTTAGGAGGATTTTTACCTCCATTTTATTTTTAGATCTGGCCTCCTAATTTTGCCCCCCTCCCCATCACCTTCCTTGGTGGTTTTAAATCCGCATCTTGAGAAGAAGACTGAAAGTATACATGGTAAACTTGCACACCCCTGCATGCCTGAAAATAGCACCTCACCTCACACTTGGCAGATTTGGCGGGGGATAGAATTGGCTAAAGATCACCCACTATCAACACTGACTGACAGCGCTTGCTGATAGCATCTTCAGCCAGCACTTCTGTAGGCTCTGGGGGGTGGAGAGAGTCTAGTCATTCTGAGTTTTGTTTCTGCTTCCCGAAAGGTGTACTTGTCTGGTACCCTCCTCTTCTGCCCCAGTACGTACCGCGGCTAGTCTAAAAGCAGCTTGGGGAGGGAGGGCATATATAGTTTACCGGTTATAGTCCATTGTTAAGGAAGCCAAGCCAGGAACTTGAGGCAGAGACTGACCGACCTTGAAGAAGTGCTGCCTCCTGGCTGCCTTCAGGTTGGCATTCGGAGGCGTCCTTTCTTACACAGCCCAGGCCCACCTACCTAGGTTCGGCATCACTCAGAGTGGAGTGGTCCCTCTTGTATTGTTCAGCAATTAAGAAAATGCCTCCATAGACAAGGTCAAAGGCCATCTGGTGGAGTTCTTCTGTTCAGGGGTCCTCTTCCCAGCTGTGTCAAGTTGACAACACAAGCTGTGTGTGTATCAGCAATACTTTGTTGTTTTTGTAATTAAAAAAAAAAATTCTGGTGAATAGATGTGGCTGTCCTTGGCTTATCTTCCTTCCTGGGTCTGGCAAACTGCCTTAGTTTCTTTCCGCTTAGGGTGACAAAAGACCAGGACCAAAGCAACACAAAAGAAAGTATGTTTTTCCTGGGGTGACAGTTAGAGCCCATGGTGGGGGAGCAAAGGCATGGCAGCAGGAACAGCCCAGAGCTTGTATCTTGATCCACAAGCAAGAAACTGAGGGAGCACCCTGAAAATGCCGGGAGTCACCCCCAGTGCACACCTCCTGATCAGTCCCAAAGAGCCACCACCACGTGGGGACCAAGTGTTCCAGCACAGGAGCCTGTGGGGGCTGTTCTCACTCAGATCACACAAGCTCTCAGGAACCTCAGACTTTTTTTGTTTTTGGTTTTCTTCTTCCTTCCAGTGGTTTTTGGTTTGATCAGGAGTTCTTCCAATTTTACGTTGATTAGTTTGTCTTTCACGTAACCTTCCTAACCAAAGTTTGCTTTTTTTTTTTTTGTCTTGTTTGCTGTCATGATTTTTTTTTTCCTGAAAGAATTATAGTGCTGTGCCCATCAGCCTCCCAAACACATAAATACAATCAGGTATTGAATGCATGCAAATATAAACATTGTATTGTAGCAATACTTTAGGGTTTTTATTTAAAATTTATGAAACTTAGCCTTAAAAATTTGAGAAAAACTGCCTTTAAAAAAACCCCAAAACAGTACAATTAATTAATAGTATTTATTATTTTATTCACTTAGTATTTTAGAAAAGGAATTTTTTATTTAAAATTAAATAAGGAAAATGTATTTTTTTAACTTTAAATTCAGTTGTCATATATTTTTTTTCACTTAAAGCCTCTCCTAAAATTGTGTGCATTGTGCATTTATACAGGGTCTCTCTATGTTGTCCTGGAGCTGTCTGTGTAGACCAGGCTGTCCTTGAACTCACTGAGATCTTCCTGTTTTTCCTACCTCCATCTTGGAGACTTGGGGCTTTATAAGTGAGTCTGCCCAATGGGTCTCGGTGTAATACTGTAGCTAGGAGAAATTCTAGAGCTAAACTGTGGGTTGAAAGAGCAGTCAAATTGTGTGATCTCCCCATTTCCTGTCTTAACCTCAAAGTGGGACAATGGTACCTGTCATATGGGACTGCTGTGAGGATTGAGTTTTTACTGTAAGTAGAGTTGGGAGTAGGCTTGCCGTGATGGTCAGTTCAAATCTTTTAAAGTATAAATTACACATATGTGTATTAACCTTAATAATAATATATTTGCTTCATCTTTGTTCTTTTTCTGGGTAGTGTCTGTTTTCTCAGCTGCATTTCAGATTTTCTCTGTCCCACTGGCTTTAAACAATGATGCCTTTGTTTTGTTGTTCTATTTTTTTTTTCCTAAGGGTGTGTGTGTGTCTCCAGATTTGTACACTTCTTGTTGTTGTTGTTTGAGACAGGGTTTCTCTGTGTAGCTTTGGCTGCCCTGGACTGGCTTTGTAGACCAGGCTGGCCTCAAACTCACAGCGGTCCACCTGCCTCTGCCTCCCAAGTGCTGGGATTAAAGGCATGCACTACTCCCGCCTGGCTTGGTCTTTCCTCCTCCTCCTGTTGTTGTTTGAGACAGGGTTTCTCTGTGTAGCTTTGGTTGTACTGGACTCACTTTGTAGACCAGGCTGGCCTCAAACTCACAGCAATCCATCTGCCTCTTGGGAGCCTCTGCCTCCCAAGTGCTGGAACTACATGCATGCGCCACCTTACCCAGCTATATTTTCTATTTAGTTGGGATGGCGAACAGCGGCGATTTCTTTGACTACATTTCCTTACTTTCTAACCCTCATTGCTTGAGTCTCTCCTCTCCTCTGGAGACTTCAGTTTATAGGTACAGTTTTTCTGTTTAGTTTTTACTAGTTCACTGATACCATTTCTTTATTTTCTAGTTGTTTTCCCCTTTACGCTTCTTTCACGTTTGATAGATTCTCAACACCAACCTTTTCTTCCTCAGTGACTAGTCTGCTACGCATCATGTCCAGATGTTGTGATTTCATTAAGCGCTCCCTGCCCATAGTTCGGTTTTCTTTTATGGCTTCCCCATCTCCATTTAACACTTAGTGTTTCAGCCCAGATCTTAAAAGTAAGACGTTCCCTCCTAACAAGAGTATCAATGAACGCTTTTGTCCCCTAGTCTTGTGTCTTTTCTGAATCAGTATCTGTTATTGGTTTTTCTTCTCCTTATAAATTGCGTTTCCTGCTGCTTTTCAGTTGGTTACCAAACTGAATTTTATCTTGCTTGTAGGCTGCATATTTTTATATTTCTTACAAATACTAACTTTCAGGTACAGTTTTCCCTGCCTGTCCTTAGGAGACTTTCCCTACACACTGTCTAACATTCCTGTCAAGTCCCATGCTTGACTTCCCTGCTATGTCTAGCTGGACAACTGCCAGGCTCACTGAAACCCTTGCGAATGTGTTAAGTCAGTTACCAGCTGAAGGGCAGGTACTAGGCGAGGTGCCTACGACACAACTATTCTCTGAGTCCTAAGACATCTCTCACACTCGAGTATTTTTCACACCAGAACTTTTCCAGGACAACAAAGTGAGAAAAGGGTTTTCTATGTAACAGAGATACTAAGAGAATGCCCTGAATTGACTCCATCCTGGCTAAGCAACCTGCTTTCCAAAAATGTTTGCCCAGAACCCAGAAGGAAAAAAGTCTCAGCAGCACTGAGTACTACGTTCTGTATTTTTAAGGACAATGTAATAATAGTGTTAACACTTGTTATAAACTTCCATTATATTGGTGCCTCACCCCCCACCCTCTGCCTCCATTGGGAGCTTACTGTCTGTGAAGAGTAACTGTAGAACTTGGAGACAGAACCATCTTGGGCAGGAGATGGGATATCGGTTCCTGAGGCAGCCAGAACATCTGTCTTACCTATGGCCTTCAAGAGGGTCAGTCTGACAGTGACCCAGTAGGTTGAGCCTTGTCTCTGTCCGATGAGTTCTTCAGCAGCCTTGCCAATTAAAGGGGTCGTGTGCCTAACTCACCAGAGCTGGCCCATTTTATCAGCTCAGCAGATAGAAACTACTTTCATTGTCGCCACATTGATTTTGATCAAATCAGGGCCCTGACACCAAGAAGGGGGCCGCAGGATGGAGTGCCCTGCCTCTTGCCTCTGTTTCTGGAGATAACTTCTTAGTTCTCGTCCTCACAGGCTCTTGGAAGAAGGATCATTTTCTTTGATGAATTAGTAAATAGTAGTGTTTCTAAGAAGCAGTGGATGTGCATCTGAGAGGTTGAAGCATATGCACATTTTAAAAGAAAATGTTTTTCTTAAATCACGAAAGAAAAATACTGAGAAAAAATTCTTGAAGAAGCCACACTCAGGAGGCAGAGGCAGGCAGATCGCTGTGAGTTCCAGGATAGCCAGGGAGACCCTGTCTGGAAAAACAAAACAAACAAGAAATTTTTTTTTGAGACAGGGTTTCTCTGTATAGCCATGACTGTCCTGGACTTGCTTTGTAGACCGGGCTGGCCTCAAACTCACAGCGATCCGCCTGCCTCTGCCTCCCAAATGCTGGTATTACAGGTGTGCGCCACTGCACCTGGCAAACAGAGAATTCTTGAAGAAATGAGTGAACTCTACGAAATATTGATTACAGTGGTAAAATATTTCCAGTATATCTTTGGATAGTGGGTTTCTTTAACTGAGTCTCACAATGGAAGAATATATGACTCAAAGACAGCAAAAGTGTCGGACTCGGAATAGTTATGTTTACATATAAAGCAGAAATACAGCACCACTGGGCTCTGATTTCATAATAAAAGTAAGGAACCTTTTATGTCCCATGTTAAAGTGACTGCATAGTACATTTTTGATGGAAGTGTAGAGTTTTGTTTCTGTTTTGTACTATGGGATGGCCTTTATTCTTTTCCAAAGGGTTGGCTAAAACCGGGACCCGAGCTTGCCAGTATTCTCTCATCTTGGTATTTATAAAGTCTCACTTGGCAGACTGAGGGTGAACCAGAGACTCTGGATAACACCAGGTCCTTCCTGCCTACTGGGAACCCCTCCCTTCTGCAGCTGAGGAGCTTGGTTTTTCATGAGCAGCTTACAATACTTTTTCATCCCTGTTCCCAGTCTTGACCCGACTGACCCAAGAATCAAGACGATGTCATGTTAGTGCCTACTAATTAGTGTGCCCAGAGCGCCTCTGCATCTGGCCTGTCAACCTTCTGCAAGCGGGAGCACTAGCTGTCACTCACGTCATGCAGGGAAAAGGAGCCCTCCCCACATTTGCCCTGTTTTGCAAATAGCAGGATAAGCCCAGCTGAGACTAGAGACGAATATGCAGGTTAGGAAGAAATTAACCTAAAAGGCACTGCTGTTTGCATGATTGTCTCAGATGACACACTCGCCTTCCTCGAAGCATCCAGACAGGTTGCTGGGCGACCCAGTCCTCAGAGTTTGGCTTTTGCATCACACTATCAGATCTGTGCCATCATAGTCATTTGATGAAGTCATTTCAAGGGAGGAGATTCTGTGCATTAAAAAAAGTGAATTAGCATTTCAGTGCACCCAAGTTTGCCTTGTGTAGACACATTCTTAGAGAATTGCTGCAGTTAGTGAGCGAGCATTTGGTTCAAGGGCTCATTAATCAGTGCTGTTGGGTCAGGGTCTCCTGAGCCTTCTGGGTTTGGGGAGAATCGGCTTCTGTAATTAAAGGGATGAAATATATCACGGTCACAAACTTACCACATCGACAACTGAGGGGTTCGAGCTAGCAGAATTAATCTCTTTAATTTTTTTTCCTTAGGTGTTTAAAATAGAAGTGCTAATGAATGGAAGAAAACATTTTGTTGAAAAAAGGTACAGCGAATTCCACGCCTTGCACAAAAAGGTAACCTTCGGTTTCATGCTTTTCCTCTTCTCTGTATGGCCTGTGGTGTAACATTAAGACTCCATTCTACAATCCTCAGAGCATTGCTGTCTGCGGTGTATATAGTTTCTTCATAACGGCATTCAATTTATTTTAAAATAGATTGTTCAATCAGTGTGTTTCATTTTTAGCTTTAAATAAGCGGGTTTCCGGTTCCAGTTGCTCACTTACAGAAAGCTGAGGTGGTAATCTGTTTGCAGTGTGCCGCATCCAGGGTTAAAGGTTTATAATGAGTAAAGCCAATGCCCTCTTCTGCCTAAGAAATGCACTTAATGCTGTTTATAAAAGGAAAAGAGACGCAAGAAGTCATTATACAAGAAGAAATTTATTAAATTCACTTTAAATGCCATGTACCTAGGCATTTAACGATACAGGGCTGCGTATGTGTACATGTGTGTTCACGTGGGGTACATGGAAGTGAGGCTCCCAGCCCACCGCTGTCCTCTGCGTGGGAAGAGTGACTGTACCAGGCTGATTGAGGCCTTGGCTCCAGGGTGCATTTCAAAGCTGTAGATTAAAGAAACAGAAAGGCAAAAGAAGCAACTGAGTTTCAGGAAGAAATGCTCACTAGTGAATTGAAAATGAATACTTAAAACAAAACAAAACAAAACAACCCAGGCTTAATTTTTTGTGAGTTGTGAATTATTTGGGTGCTAACGTTTTCATAACAGCTTGAAATACCTAATGAGACTTCCTGGAAGAAAACCATAAATGATGAGTCAGAACTTGATCATTTTTTTCAGGAATATATCATATATGTATATATGCATGTGTATACACACACATGAAATATATGTGTGAAATACATACATGCACAGAATGCATGCTATAGTTAGATACTTGGGCAAGAAGCTAGAAGTATATTAAGTTAGCAGAGGTTTAATTTTATGTTTTTTAATGCCTACATAGGTTTTCTGGGACATATCTCTATATTAAAGTGTCATAATGTGTTGATTCTGGATTAAGGCTTTTGGCATTTTTTTTTTTTTTTTTTTGAGCTTAAGATTCTTTTTTTTTTATTTTATTAATTTATTCTTGTTACATCTCAATGTTTATCCCATCCCTTGTATCCTCCCATTCCTCCCTCCCCCATTTTCCCATTATTCCCCTCCCCTATGACTGTTCCTGAGGGGGATTACGTCCCCCTATATATTCTCATAGGGTATCAAGTCTCTTCTTGGCTACTTGCTGTCCTTCCTCTGAGTGCCACCAGGTCTCCCCCTCCAGGGGACATGGTCAAATGTGAGGCACCAGAGTACGTGAGAAAGTCATATCACACTCTCCACTCAACTGTGGAGAATATTCTGACCATTGGCTAGATCCCTTCCTATACACAAATGACAAGCTTGCAGAGGAAGAAATTAGGAAAACCACACCCTTCACATTAGCCACAAGCAATATAAAATATCTAGGAGTTACCCTAACTAAGCAAGTGAAGGACTTGTATGAAAAAAATTTCAAAACCCTGAAGAAAGAGATTGAAGATGACCTGAGAAGATGGCATGATCTTCCTTGCTCATGGATCGGGAGAATTAACATAGTAAAAATGGCCATCCTACCAAAAGCAATCTACAGATTCAATGCAATCCCTATCAAAATAACTACACAATTTTTTAAAGACATTGAAAGTTCAATTCTGAACTTCATATGGAAAAACAAAAAAGCTTTTGGCATTTTACAAAAAGTTTTCCCACTTTAATCAGAGAATAGAGAATTAAGTCTAAACCTTAACATGACATTACTGAAAGGTTAGCAAACCTGTTTCCCTCTCTGTATATTTATTTGTTTAAGTTTAGATGGCGTCTCACTGTGTAAATCTGGCTGAGTTAGAACACAAGTTCTGAGCTTGAAGGCAAGCACCCCCAGGCTCACCTCCTTATTTCTCTTTAGAGGTGCTCTAAACTTTTGATAGAATTAAATGAATTTAATTCTCCAATTAGAATTTCATCTATTTGAGGTTCCCTCCTAGAGACACCAGGCAAGTAAGTGCCTGCAGACTTCCCTCAGATGTTGCCAGGAGATTTTTAAGATGCACCAGCCACCGGACCTCAGAGAGAAACACACATGATGTCTGGGTTTCTTTCTTTCTTGTGGGATTCTGTTTTTGTTTGGTTTTTAGAGCAAGGAAATTCTGCTAGGTACCTGGTGAGGCCAGTCCCCTATTGAAGGTGTAGACCGGACCTCTCTTAAGCCCCCTCTCAGCTTCTCCCAGCCAGTCTGGCCTGGGCAGCCTGTCAGGTGCAAGCCCTTTCTAACACACTAGGTCAGCATGAAGTACTCTATGGCGAACACAGCCCAGCTGAGCTCTTTAGATACCGGGGTTGGGGGATTGCAGGGGGTGGGAGTGTGGGGGTGGGGCGTGGGGGTGGGGAGGAACTCTGTAAGAGACACAGCAGGGAGACTGCCAATTAGGCTGGCCCGTCTGCTCTCTTCCTGCTCTGGGACAATTCGTTTTCTCTCTCCTCTGCAATCGAGCATTGTCAAACAAACAAACAAACAAATAAACAAAAAACCCAAAATCCTGCACTTCTTAGGACTTATTCTTTCAATATCTGCAGCTCCATTAGTAACTTTATCCAGAATTTCATAATGAAGCTTAGAGTAAACAGAGTAGAAATTCTCGGATCTCTGCCATAGAATCTGAGCCATGCTTATAGGGACTTGGATATTGCAGCTTTGGGGGCGGGGCAGGCTGTTGTACTTTATGTATGGCAGAGAGGGGGCAGCCACTGCTGTGTTAGAACTGGTGGAAAGGCAACTCCGAAAGGCAAACACAAGCAGCAGTGAGAAATAGTTACACATCGATCTATAATCTTAACTGTAAAAACTGCTTAGAAGCACCCAGAGCAGGTAAGAATCAACAGGGTGCCTTGTGCAAGCTTTCCCCACGCTGCTACCCAATGGGCAGCCCTCTCCTTTAACTGGTACTTTTGATTCCCCCAATTTCCACACGTGAATTTTGTGATAGGATATGATTATGTTTACTAAAATGCCTCCTTCTAACTGTACTTACATCATCTTCTGTCATTCAGTTTTCTTGAAAATTCAGTTTATGACGTTCGCTCCACACCTGTCTTGATTTTCCTTATGTTTTGTCTTCTGCTCTCTCAATGAACGCATTCAGCAGTGCACCTGAGCTGACTGCAGAACAGCACGTGGGTGGTCCCCCTCACACCGTTACCAGGGTGGGCTCAACACTCTTCTTCACGCCCCACAGACACACTAATGCCTCCTGTTTGGTTGTTCTCACTAGTTTTGAGGAAGAAACTACTTGAGCTTGTCTGGTTAGTATTAGGAACATTTTTTTAACTATTTAAATTTTATTATTTTGTTAGCAACCTTGGAAAGAGATATACACATCAGAACTCACTGTAAGGCAGGGATCCCAGAGACATCTCGGTAGACTATAAAGGATATAAGAGAGTTAAAAAGCATGCCAGAACCACCCCACCTCCAGACAGAGCCTAATCTGTGTGGAGGCACAAGTCACATGGATTGGAAATTGGCTTCACTCCCTAACACTAGTCTAGTTCCAGGGTCTTCGTGGCTTCCTCGGGCTTGAGCATTCCTCTCTCCTGACACACGCAGTACCTCTCAGCCATGGACTGAAGTATCCATTTAGCCTGAAGCTTGTGAGAGCCATAAATTCAGATCTCGGTGAGCTCGAAAGATTCCAAAGTCTTCAACCCGAACATGGCCTGGCTCAGTTGCTTGATGTGAGGGATTCGAGATTCCTGTGGGCCAAACAAAGACTTTAGCACCACCACCTGGACTGGTAATGCTTCTGGATCTCTCGGGTCTTCAGGAACTTTTACCCGTGGTTTCCATCTCAGTTCCTTGCAAGCAACCAGTTTCCAGGGAAGACTAGGTCAGACTTACCCTTGTAGCCAGGGATGTATTTTTAAACTTCTCTCAAAAATTCGTTCTTTGTTTTTTTGTTTTTGGGTTTTTGTTGTTGTTGTTGTTTTCTACTTTTCTCATTTTGGTGGTGATGAAGGTTGCCGGATCCCAACCCCCGTGCCTTTGCCTGCTAGAAGTACTCCACTACCAAGATAGAGCCCTCGTTACATTTTCCCCTGTATATTTTCTTCTCAAAATTCACTGTGTAGCCCAGGCTAGCTTTGCACTTACTATGATCTTCCTGCCTCAGCCTCCCAAGCACTAGAAGCACAGGCATGAGGCATCCACCATTCTGGGCATAAAGCTAGATCTTCTAGCAACTTTGAGCGACGACAAGGGGAGTGTCCCATGGTTACCTGCACATCCTGGCTCAGCGTCTAGTAATCTAGAAATTACTGTTTTCGTTCTTGGATTTTAAAAATAAATCCTGCATAGCAAGCTATATAACCAAAAGGAGCACTTCTCTGTCAAAGGATATGCATATTTTTTAAATCCCCTGGCATGTATTACGGAAGCAGGTGGGCTGTGTAAGCTCATAGCTGCTTATCTGCTTTGAATATTATCCCTATCAAAGACATTTACTTAGGAAGCACACGTCTTCGTTTGCACCAAGTGATACTTTTTTAGTTTATTTAGGTGAACATTTTTGTTGTTGTTCTTCTTCTTTCTTTTCTTTTTTTTTTTTTTTAATTTTATTTTTTGTTTGTTTGTTTGTTTGCTTCTTTCCCTCGCTCCCCTTTTTTTGAGTTATTTTATTTCTGTGTTTTCTCATTTACTAGGGTCTCAGGTCTGCTTAGTAGCTTGTGTCGCCGATTATTAAAATACTGCCCACCTGCTTATTTTTCACCAGCAACCTTTAATTTTGGCTATGATAATAATTACTTATCATTTGCATGTGGACCTGAGTGTCTGTCACATGTGTGTGAGTGGCTGTGGAGGCCACAAGTTGGCATCCAATTCCTAGAGCTGGAATTATAGGTAACTGTTAGCCTCCTGACATGTGTACTGGGAGAACTTGGGTCCTCTGGAAAAGCAATGCAAACTTTTAGTTGCTGCCATTGCTCTAATCCCACGAAATGTATCTTGTTATTTTAGTTTGGGTGTACATACTATTAAAAAAAACAGTTTTCTGTTTTTATTTTTCCAACGATATCAATTTTTATCCTTTTGGGTTCTCTCTGTCCCTGTCTCTGTCTGACTCATGCTGAGGGTGAAGCCAAGGCTTTGTATGTGCCACGTGAATACGCTACCACTGAGCTACATCTCCTGCTTCTGAACATTTTATTTTGCCATGGTCTCACTACGTAGTTCATTCTGACCTTAGACTCACAATCCCCCTGCCTAGTACTTTCAAGAATGGGACCCAAGTGAGATTACAAGTGTCCACCCTCACGTCTGGCCACCCCTTGAGGTTTGTCATTTCTTCTACAGCTGTGCTCCGTATTTGATTCTGTTCTCTTTTAGTTTTAAAGACCAAAGTGAGGATACCTCATACCACGCAACACACTGAATCAGCCTGTCTGTAGTGGGCCTAGTAATCTGCGTCTCAAGCGAGTTCCCTGGAGGATATTAACGTTCACTGGAGTTTGAAGTTCCTACTGTGGATTATACTTTTAAAGATACCACTCAGATACTCCCCCACCCCACCCCACCCCATCCCACCCCACACACAGCGAAAAGGCTTATGAATCCTGAAGATTCTTCTGGCCTTTTTTCATACCCAAATCTTCCAGAAAGCTGCTAAGTGCTGCTGGTTCATTCTTCCGCAGCCCTGAAATACCTGCCATTTGGCTTTCACCTTGTGCACCACTGTCGGCCAGCGTTGTGCTAGTCTATACTGCACCTCTTCTCTTTATCTTCTTACATTTCCCTCAGTTCGCTTTTGCCTGCATTTCAAGGCCGCATCTCTCCGATGTGGGCTTGAATTGTCTACCATGTCACAGACTGTGACTCTCTGGGTCAGTCAGTGCTCCCAGACCTTGTATTAGTTTCCCGGTTCTAGCATAACAACAACAAACATGGCAACTTAAAACTAGGCACACTGGTTATCTTGTGCTAACTGGGTGGCCAGGGCAGCACTCCCACAGGAGAGTCTGTTTTCTGCCTTTGGTAGCTCCTAGCAGCTGCCCACATTCCACGCGGCCCCCTTCCGTCCTCTAAGCTGCAGTCATCTCCTTTACTGTTTCCGCCTCCCTCTTGACCTCTCCTATCATCACATCCACCTCTCTGACCCATATAGTTCTGTCTTGCCTTTGAAGTTAACATTGGGCCCATCCCAATAATAATCCCGGATAGCAGTCCTGTATCAAGATCCCTAATTAAAACCCTACCTGTAACACCCCTTTCCGTTGTGCAGGAATACCATTCCTAGGCTCTGGGAATTAGAGATGCTCAGATGTCTTTGAAGACATCATCATCCTGTTCACTTCCAGCTATCTGCTGGCCGACACTATTTATACTGCTTCTCATGTTGGCCGCACCCATGCATGTCCTGTGTAGGTCCGCACTTCCCTGTCTTTGCCCGGCTGAATGCCCATCCATCTGGTGCATTAAAAACAAAGCAGGACATTCAAGTTCTTCAATGCCAGCTGCCTGTTTTCTAATCTCCTTCTTTCTAGAGACTCTTGTTCCATTTACTATAGACATTTCTACTTAAACAATTAAAGGTATATCTTAACACGAAGCTTAGTTATCCCATATCTCCAGCTGGCTCTGAGCTTGCTGTGTTGTATATTCCAGGGTATTGGAAAGCTCATGGTCTCCCACATGCTACAATTCCAGGTGTGTATTGCTATGCCTGACCCTGCATCCCCTACCCCCAAGACATACACCATGTCTTAGCCTTTGTATTTTCCACAAGGTTAATTATTTGGTGTATGGATATTGGAGAACATCATATGTGTTCTGGTATATGGGGGGGCGGTTATGTGATTGGAAATTTGACCCCAGGTCTCTCTGATCCTGCTTGCGTTGTAGCTTCTACTGTGCTAGAATGAGGTACAGGATAACAAATCTCCATTCAAACAAAACAAGACTCCATCCTGTTCTTTGTAGCAAGGTGTCCCTGTACCTCAGGCACAGGCTCTTATGATGGCTGAACCCCTAAGTGAACAGCCCAGCCCTATACCCCAGTCACCCCTATTTCAGCCAAGTAATTCATCACTTTCCATGGCCATGCTTGGGAAGAGCTGTGCTCTCGTAGGCCCCAGACCTCATGCATGACAAGAAACTTAGCCACACTGCAAACTTCTGAGCATACTTTATCCTTCATGCCTCTCCAGCTGTTTTCTGTCAGTTCCAACCACCCTTTTATTCAAAATGTTTTCTGTGAAATACGGGGCTGGTTCATTTTCAAATTAACTACCCTCATCTTTTGTTACTGCCTCCTTTGGGTTTGAGTCAAATATTGCCTTCTCTTCTGTTCACTTTAATGAAGTGCACATTTCAGACGATCAAGAAACCTGCTCTGTGGGATAAACTGAGAGAACAGGACACATGAGCCATCCCTGAAGGAGCCCTGAGAAAACTGGAGTAACTGTAAATGGGAAGGTTATCTTGTCCCCAAAATGTCTATTTTTTTCTGATGATTTCATTTCATTCTTTTTATTCCCGTCCTTGCTAAAAGTATTTCTGATCCTCTTTGTGGAAAATATCCACTTCAGTGCTAGGGAGTCCTGTCTGTCTGGAGTAAGTAAGTTTTCAGTGAGTTCTAACAGTGTGAAAACAGAAAGGGAGTGGTCACACACTGAAAAGGGATGGGTGTGTGTGCACGCGCCCCCATGCGTGCTTATCAACACACATCAGAAAGGCCCTTTGCCTGAAAGCTGAGTCTTGGGACACTTAATCATCAGATGAAGTGGACAAGGAGTATTTATCTTGCAAGCACTGAGCCCTACTGGAAACATATTGTCTTCGGGTAGTCTCACCTCCAAATGTGTCATGGATGCAGTCTCTGTCATGATCAGCTCTCTCAGACCCTCATGTAAACAAAAAGGAACAACATTTTCAGTGCTGTGTCATCAAGATGCAAAGAAAAGAGGCGGGGGGGAGAGAGGGAGGGAGAGAGAGATAGATAGAGAGAGAAGACAGATGGTGGAGCTTTTATGGGGCTTGAAGTCAGGCTTGCATAGCCACCCTGCCTCCCTTTGTCCCCTTTTGGAAACACTCCTGTGTATCATTTTCTCACCTCATCCTTACTCGCTGCTTGTCCCTCAGGGTTGGCCCTCCTAGTATTCTGTGGCAGCATAGTAATTCACCAGAGGAGCAAATGCATAACCTTCAAGTAACAATTGTTACAGAGTCTCCATGGGCCAGGAGTCAGAGCTCTGCTAAGACTTACAGCCCCATCTTTTCCTAGGCGTAATTATGCATTTACGCTCATTCAGACAGATCTCTGCCTGCATCTCTAGGAGTGATGCTTGTACTGCTGACTTTTGACCAGAGGTGGCTCTTAGCTGCTAGAGGCCACTTCAAGCCATAGCCACTTCCTCAAAGCTAGCAGTCTGCTGAGACCAAGGGGTACCGACACATAATCGTGGAAGTAACTATCCCACTGGAGTCACTAGAGTCAGGTTCTACCCAACCCACAATGGAAGGAGTTAAGTAGGTTGGAAACACCATCGGGCCAGTGTGAGCGTTATACCTGCCAAAGCCCCTTTGCTGTGCTGGGATTTCAGTCTCAATGTGCCTTGACTTAGCTCTATATCTGTAAATGCTATTTGCACAATTTTCAGACTCCTGGGTTCACAGAATTCTGTATACTTTCTCACACATTATCTCTAAATGGATACCTAGAGGCATCTGTCACCTAAACTCTCTAGCCTAGCCTCAATGGTTGATTCCTTTATGTTAGAATTGTCTACAGTTGTACATCATAGAACCTTGGCCAGCTTTCTTAAGCAAGTAAGAGATTTAGTATTGTTGTCCTCAGGAAACCTGAAGGCAGGCAGCCCAAGGGATGGTGCAAGCCTCAGTCTCTGTTGTCCTAAGGCTGTGACTTTTACTTTTCTGGTTACGATATAGCTGCTGTCACTCCAGGCATTGCTTCACACTTCTGGCAGGAACAAATCCTGCTGCCTCCTGGGAAAACAAGTTCTGCCCAGTAGATTTATGCTGCATTTTAATTAACAACTGTGCCACATGACCACAGTGATGATAAGGGAACTTAGGAAATCAAGAACTTTAAGTTTAACATGTTGAACTCTGAATGCCATTTTCCCCTATTCATGGGGATTAAATTTAGCTGACAGTGATTATAAATGCAAAGCACTGGTGACAATAGCAGATGGGATTCTGTTCTCGCATGAGGGTAATCATTATTAATCAATTATTTTACTATTGCCAATACTATAGAGCTTGTGCCCGGTGGTCAAAGGTGTCTGTTCTGGCTCCATCCGTTGCATGTGAAGAGTAGAAGAAGGAAAGGAAGGAAATACTCCCTCACTTTATGGCCTCTAAGAGCTGTTAGTGGATTGGATGGACACCTTGTTGGGATATTTTTGTGTAGTATGTAAAGGTTGTCTTTGTATTATTCAAATGCTGATTTCTGTACCGGGCTGAGATTTGAGTATAACCTGGAAACATCATCTGTCTCAGTCTTCTCCATCACCTTCTGAGTGGTTTAATAAAGAGCAAATGGCCTATAGCAAGGCAGGAGAGCAAAGGCGGGACTTCCAGGCAGAGATAGGAAATGTGGGAAGAATTGAGAGGCAGGATATGCCCCAGCCAGACATGGAGGAAGCTGGACATACCAGGACATATTGAGAAGTAACGGGCCACGTGGCAAACGTGGACTAGAATAAACGGGGACTAGAATAAATTAATTAAGTTATATGAACTTGTTGGGAGGGCCCGTTTTACTGTAGGTAATTCCACCTCTGGGCAGGTGGTCCTGCGTGGTGTAAGAAAGTAAGTTGACCAGCAAGCCGTGGGAGCAAGCCAGTAAGCAGTGCTCCTCCATGGCCCCTGTGTAAGTTCCAGTCTCTTAAGCTCCTACCCTGCCTGACTTCCCTGCATGATGGACTAAAGCTGTAGGAAGAAATAATCCCTTTTCTCCCCAAGTGGCTTTTAGTCATGCTGTTTTATTAGGGGCTGGTATGTTCCTGGTGCCAAGAAACATGGAGGAGGAGTCCAGTGGCTGTTACACAGTCATCTCTCGGGGCCTTTGTTGTCGCAGGATCTCCTTTCTCTGCCCAAAAGAGTGAGAAGTGATGAACTTCTTTTCTCTAACTGGCAGAAGTTGGACAAATCCTAAGACCTATCCAGTGTCTCCGTGCTGTCTTCTCTATGGAAGCAGCCTTCCTCTGGTTGTCTCCAGTGATTCCAGGCTCCAGCCAGGCTTACAGTTCTCCGGGCAGCTGTGTCCAGGAGGCTGTGTAATTCCCTTCCTAATAGTTCAGTTGGTAAGGAAGAGCAGATTGGGGTTTTGCAATTTCTTGTATCTTTATAGAGGGAGGTTGCGAACATGGGCGCAGCCCAATGGCCAGAGCCTGAAGAGCTGCTGTTCGCAGTGCTCTTTTCTCACAGGGTCCATAAGGATTCAACCTAGAGTGGTCACTGGTGAATATATTCTTAAATGTGAAAAGAAATGTTGGTGTGGTTTTGGCTACACAGGCTTAGTCATGCATTCTCTCCTTCTAAATGGATGAGAAATTGTTCTGTAAAGGGGCCACCTTAGTAAGTCTTCAATGAGTTAGGACATTGGGGTTAACAGTTAGTAGCTTAAAGCCTCACAGATTTATGCTCTCACACTGCTTGAGGTTTTGAGGTCCAAAAATCAATTCAACCGAACTAAAATTGAGTCGGTCAGCAGAGCGGCAGCCCTTTTACAGGCTCTGAGCAGGTCCATTGCAGCTTCCAGAAGCCCTGAGTAGCTGTTCCAAGCTTCCATAGACCATAGGCAGATTTTTTTTTTCTTGGCTTCTAGAGGCTGATGAGGCCATCATGAAAGCTAGTCACAACTATTTAAGATTTTTTTTGTGTGATGAAATATATTTACTTACATATTTTTAGGTCCTGGTGATTAACCCCGAGGGACTGTACATGCTAAGCAAACACTGTGTGCTGTGTCACTGAGTTACATTTATGCCTTGACACAGAATCTCTCTTTGTAGCCCAGGATACCCTCCAAATTGTGATCTTCCTGCCTTAGCCTCCTAAGTGCTGAGACTATAGGTGTATGCCACTATGCGTCGTACTTTTTAACCTCTGACCTCTAACCAACCTCTACCCTATTGTAAGGTCCTCATTGTTGCCTTGAATCTGCTCAGACAACCTAGGACAATCTGCCTGTGATTATTCAATAATTTCACCAATCTAGAACAATCCCCTTTGTTGTATGTGGAAACATTCCAGGTGTAGGACTTGGTACTTCTTGAAGATACATGTTTCCTCATACTGAAACAGCTCTAGTTTAACTTTGAATAGCTGTTTTGTTTTGGTTTTCAAGATAGGGTTTCTCTTTGTAGCCTGACTCACTTTGTAGACCAGGCTGGCCTCAAACTTGAATAGCTGTAAAACAAAATCTTTATTTTATTTTATGTGTTTGGGTGTTTTGCCTGCATATATGTCTGTATACCACTTGTGTGCCTGGTACTTGAAGAGATCAGAAGAAGGTGTCCAGAACCCTGGGTTACAGATGGTTGTGAGCCACCATGTGGCTGCTGGGAATTGAACACTTGTCCCCTGGAAGAGCAGCAGCCTGTGCTCTGAACAACTGAGGCAGCTTTCCAGCCCTGGATTTTTTTTTTTTTTTTTTTTTTTTTTTTTGAAATGCCGTTCCCTGAAAAGACTGCCTGGAAGACCGAACTCAGAACTGCCCTCCACTTTGCATGAACAAACTTTGAGCTGCTTTTTTTGGGTTGTGCAAAGGGTTAGCCTTTGTCTATGTTTTAAATTTCACTTTATTTCAGAAATTTCAAGAGCCTCCCAGAGTGGTGTACTCCAGTTCATGTGGCATTTCTTGGGACAGTAGTCAGAAATAATCGTTTTTTTGTATTCCTTTCTTTAGTTAGAAAACTAGATCTAAAACATGATAATTTAGCCAGGCATGGTGGTGAACGCCTTTAATACCACACTCAGGAGGCAGAGATAGTCATATCTTTGTGAGTTTGAGGCCATCTTGGTCTACAAAGGGAGTTCCAGGGCAGCCAGGGCTACACAGAGAAACCCTGTCTCAAAAACAAAAAGAACTAATTTTGCTATTAAGCAAATTTGGTTTTCAAACTATCTTACTTTGCTTCCCCTTTAACTCAAGCACTAGACTTTTAATTTTTAGGGAAAAAATTACATACCATACCAGTTACCAAACATAAACCCATTGGTCCTGAAGCCTGAGCTGTCAGAACACCTGCATGAAAAGCATTTGGAAAAGTTTTCAGCGTCTTTTAGCTTTGGTTCACTGTCCGTAGTTGGCTTCTCTTTCCTCCAAATGGTGTCATTATAATTAACAAACGTCTTTTCCCTTCTGTCTTGGAAGCTTAAGAAATGTATAAAGACTCCAGAAATCCCTTCCAAACACGTCAGGAACTGGGTCCCCAAGGTCCTGGAACAACGGCGACAAGGCCTGGAAACATACTTACAGGTAAGCGATGCTCAGATCTGCAAGGAACTGGAGCTTGAATCATTGTGTCTCACTCCGTTGGCTCAGACTATAAGAGCGTGACACCAAATACTGACCAACAGCAGAGATGCCAAGATACAGGCTGTTCATTGCTACAGATGTGGCTGCCAATTGGTTCATTTAGCTTGTATTGGATTCTTTTTTATTGGATTAAATCTTTGGTCAAGTGAAGATTCAGTGTCCTTGGAAGAATGCTATTGAAATGATCTGTCCATTTTTCAACTCAGCTGTACAAATTACTTTGTGTTTTAGATAAAATAATCTTGTTTTCTCAGCCCTTGGGTTTTAGATGTTTGGAAGCTAGTTGGAGTCCTGGGAGGCAATGTCTCTTCAGTGGGGCAGGCTAACACACGTGTAAAACCCCACCAGGGCTGTGTAGAAACTGCTCCTGAGAAAGGGCCAACTTCTGTGAAATTGGAATATATGTGTAGAAGGAATGCATCAGGAAGCCCTTCACTGTCACCTCAAGGGACAGGCAGAGTGAGATGAAATGCAGGTCTCTTCCCCACGAGTGACAGAGAAGGCAGAGGAGAGGGTGGGACCCTTTCCACTTCTCTGGGCTTTACAATCCCTCTGAAGTCACAGGCTCCCATTCCATGAAGTTCTCAGTAAGTGCATAAATGGTCCAGGCAGGTGCAGGGACAGACAGGCCTGAATGCTCAGGCATGCATGACATTTAGTCCCATGTGAGTAGTGACATGTGCAGGTGACTGTAGCTGGGTGAGGAAAGTAACCATGCCTCACAAAAGACGGTTGCAAAAGTGTTAGTGGCACACCTATAATCCCAGCGCTTTGGGATGCAATGTGTCGGGGCACACCTGTAATTCCAGAGCTTTGGATGCTTGGCAGGAGAATCAGACATTCCTTCACAGCCAGTCCTACACAGACAGGTCCTACCTCAAAAACTAAAACAAGACCTAAGAGGCCGACTTCATTGAAGGGTTAGGAAGACTGGTCCTTCTAAGAGTGGTACCTTAGGGAAATTGGCATCACAGCCATCTTCTTCCTTCATTGTCCTTGTGGCCCCTTCAAGCATTGTCAACCTCAGGGAAGATCTTATATAGAAGAGAAGCCTGTGTGCCTGTCCCCATACTGAGCTCCGGTGAGTGACTGGGTCTGAGTCATTGGTGGCTGGTACTCAGTGATACAGTGGAGGACACTGTCTCAGTGGAAAGGAATATGTTAGGTGTCGTTGCCAGCCTTCTCTTGGGTCCTAGTCTTTACCCTCTTCAAAGAGGACTGGACCGATGCGGAGGAGCTCCAAAGAAGACGTTGCTCGTGGGTTTTGCTCTTGGGCTGTGGGGCTTGGTGGAAGGATTCTTCATTGTGTCTCCAGGAACGAGAGCCTAAAGGAACCTGGAGTCACAAGTCCCAGGAAAGTGTGTGGCCTTCTCTGAGATTCTGTGCCATGGAGCTATCAGGCATCACTTCAGAGCAACCGGCCAACCAAAAACCAAGGGAAAGAGACCTAAGACATTGTATGCAAAGGGTAGAATGCATGCTCTTTGTAATTAGATAGGATACATAAACAGCACGCTTTCGTTTGTAGGCCAGATTTTCCACAGATATTGTGTATCTTCGGCTACAGTGCTGAGGAAAGCTTTATTCCCCCTCACTGCCTCCCTCCATTGCATTTGACACATGACTTCCATTACTCCTCAGTGTAAACATTTTAAGTTGTTTGTGTTTCGTATGTAAATATGTGGATAAAATCATCTGTTGCGGAGAGGAACTTAGAGTGACGCTCAAATTGAGCTTAGGATTTTCTATTCTCAGATGTAGGGTTGAGGGTTGAGGCCTGAGAGTGCTTGCTTCCTCCTGTGTGTTTTACATTCATTTTTCTTGTCACTGAGTGACTTGAAGACCCAGAGAACATCACTGGGGGCCTTTTCTTCCCCTTTGGCAGCAGGAGCTAGGCAGAGGTTGCTGTCACATGTTGTAGAAGTGAAGGCAGAGCCTTGGCTTTGGCCAATTCTTGCTTTTTAGTGTTTTTATGTCTTTTGATGAGATAGTATTCTTCCCCCCCCCCCCCCACTACTTACCTAACTCCAGGGAGAATCCCATTCACCCCCAGGACTGGACTGCACCCCAGGAGTGCCTGCCAGCAGCACATCTTAGCAGATAGCATTCCTGCAAGTCCAGCTTAGCCTGAGCTGCATGGTACGGCACTGGCCTGGCCCACGGCCTGACCAAGGACTACTGCCTCTGAGCCGTGCTCCCAAGGCTGTAGGGCCTAGACTACCTATTCCATCTCATTTGCTGCCTGTTAGAGAAGTTCATAGTCACCCCTGTGGCAGTCTGTCTTTTGAAAAGGTCAGGGCAAATGTTCCTTCCTCTGGCCCACACCACTGTTTTAGATAGATATGGAAAGGCTGAGGTCAAACAGGCTCTGAAACCCTGCAGCCTTCCCAGGTATGTTTGTTACTATCCTGGCCTGCGGCTGGGATTTTATTTTCCAACGGCCCAATATGGGCTCTTCTCATACACACTGGTGATTTTGTAAATTAGGAAAACATTTTCGCCCTTGAGCATTTAATATAGATATGTAATAGTAGGTATAAGAAAAGACTTTATAGTGATCAATATTACAGTTTACCAGACTGCTTTTTCCCTGATTGATTGGTTGATTGGTGAATAAATGGTTTGTTTGTTTTGTTAACACTTTGTGTGTCTGTGTGTGTCTGTGTGTGTGTGTGTGTGTGTGAGAGAGAGAGAGAGAGAGAGAGAGAGAGAGAGATTGAGATTGAGATTGAGCATGTCTTTATGTGCACCCCACGTGAGCAGGAGCACAGAGATCAGAAGAGAGCACTGGTTCCCTGGAACTGGATTTGCAGGTGGTTATGAACTGTCACGTGGTTGTTGGATACGAATCCCAGGTCGTCTGTAAGATCAGTAAGTGCTCTTAAACACTGAGGCATCTTTCTAGGACCATGCCTCTTAACATTTTTAACATAAATATTTAAAGTCCTAGCAAATAATGCTTCCATTCGAAGTCTCCTGCTTACAGGGGAGTTGTGTTTGCTGTTTGTTGTTTGAAACACCCTCACTGTTTTGCTCATGCTAGCGTTGGGCTCCTGGATTCCAGCCAGGTAGATTCCGCTACCTCAGCCTGAGAGAGGATTCTGGGACATTCTGGGAGCTACATTTAAGCAAGAGACTAACATTAAGAAAGAAAGATAAAGTCACCCATTTTCAAAAATCATTTCATTCTAAGTTGTTAATCGAAAGAAACAAAGCTTTCTTAACATCTATATGTTTCATATTCTTTTTCTTTCTTTGGTCACTAATAGTTTGAAAATGAGAATTAAAGAAGGCCCACGCTTATCAAAGTTTTGACTGCTTTCATTCAGAAACACAGAGCATCCTGATCTCTAAACCATCATTTAGAAATAGCATCAGCATCGATTTAAGTAATGTAGATCATTTAAAAATACTTTGGCAGAGAAGCACATTCCTAATGGTGTTTAAAAAAAAAAACAAACAAAAACCATTCTGCAGTAAGCCGGGTGTGGTGATGCACGTCTGTAATCCCAGCCCTCGGGAGGCAGAGGCAGGTGGATCACTGTGAGTTCGAGGCCAGCCTGGTCTACAAAGTGAGTCCAGGACAGCCAAGGCTACACAGAGAAACCCTGTCTCAGAAAACAAACAAGATTCTACAGTGTATTTGAAAAAGCCACAGCAGCCTGCATCTGTCATCCTTCCTCTTCAGGAGGCTGAGACAGGAGCATTACTTAAACCTAAGAGTTTCAAGATCAGTTGGGGACCAGCAATAACCAGGAAAGAAAGGGAGAGGGAAGCAGGCAGAGATGAGAGAGGGAGCGAGAGGAAGCAAGCAAGCGGCTCTATTTTCAGATAAGAATGTCACATCCTCAGGGGGAGCAAAGTGAGTATATCAAATAAAGGTAGCATGGCGGGCTGGCATGGTGGCAGGACTCTGGCTAGGAACATGGGGCTCGGCGGGTCTTTCTTCCTTCTTTCCTTTTGTCCTCCTGAGTTTCTTAGCTGCTGATCTGAGGTATGTGAAACCATAGGGAACAGGGGAAACCTTAAGTGCACCCTATGTGTCGTTCATGCCCCAGAGCCTGCTGTTCTGGCAGTTTCCTCCTCTTCCTGAACATTTCCTAATCTTATGCTTATTTTATATTCACATCCAGTTTTCAGTTGAATTAAGTGGGGAAAAATAAGGAAAGATATATTTCCATCTTACTGGAAAAGGAAATCTACATTGTTGAGTTTTTTAAATTGGGTTTTGTGTTGTTTGTTTCTTTGTTTTGAGACAAGGTTTCTCTGTGTAGCCTTGGCTGTCCTGGACTTAACTTGATAGACCAGGCTGGCTTCAAACTCATAGTGATCTGCCTTGTTCTGCCTCCCTGAGCGCTGGGATTAAAGATAGGCATCATCACACCTGGCTAAAAATTGTTTTAAAATTATGTATGTATGTATGTATGTATGTATGTATGTATGTATGTATGTATGTATGTGAGTGCTTTGCCAGCATGTATGTCTGCGCACCACTTTTCGTGTCTGGTGCCTTCAGAGGACAGAAGAGGGCATCAGATAGATCTCTTGGGATTGGAGTTACAGATAATTGTGAGCCGCTGAGTGGGTGCTGAGAATTGAACCTAGGTCCTCTGACAGAAAAGCCAGTGCTCTTCACTGCTGAGCCATCTCTCCAGCCCTATTTATATTTGCATCTGTGTGTGGATAAGGGCACGTGCTTGCCACATCACATATGTGGAAGTAAAAGGGTGGCCTTGGGCATCATTCCTTGGTTCCCACCTTGTCTCTGGCAGGATCTCTCTTGACTGCTGCACTGAAGCCTCCAGGCTGGCAGCTTGACAGAGCTTCCCTGCGATTCTGTTCCTCTGCCTCCATCTGTAGCAGTGCTGCGGTTACAGACATGCACTCCTATGTCCAGCTTTTACATGAGTTCCATATTTTACACAGGGATCCAAGTCAGATGTCAAACATGCATGCATGCAAGTGTGTTTACTCACTGGGCCTTTTCCTCGGCACTTCTTGGTTTTTATTTGTTTCTTTGGGGTTTCTCCAGAAGCTTAAAAGTTGTTTGTGAGATATAAAATTTACTATCCTAGACAATTATTTTTACATTTTAAAAAGTGTGTGTGCGCACACATGTACACACATGCATGCATGCACATGTGTATATGCATGTATGTGCATGCATACATATAGAAGGGCAGAAGCCAGCTTATGCGAGTGGCTGTCTCTTTCTACCATGTGGGTCCCTGGTGTGGGATTATGATTGTCAGGTTTGGCAGCAACTGCCTCTACCTGTTGAGCCATTTTACTGGCCTATTACTGATTTTCCTCTATTATTTTCTCTTCTCTGTTCCACTTATTTTTCTTAAAGTCTTCCTATAGTCTTTATGGTTTCCTTTCTCCTCCTTGCTTTGGTATAGTATGTTCTTTTTCTGGTTTCTTAAATTGTCAAGTTTAAAAAGTCAAGTTGTTGGGTCTTTCTTGACTTCTCAGGGAAGCTTTTAAAGCTGTGGGGCCACCCGAGTGCTGCTTTCCGGGGTCTTGATGCATTGTGTTCTCATCTTCACTCATGTCTAAGAGTCCCCCAACTTTCCTGTGACCTTTCCCTTGTTTAATATGATCATTTAGTGTTTGTGTAGCACCTGATAATTGGTGAATTCCTCTGTGATCCATCACTTTGCTAATTGTGATTTTTTTTTTTTTCCTTTGACAGTCTGTGAACTTGCTGGTTTTCGTTCTTTATATGATACCTGTCTCAGGGTTTTATGGCTGTGAAGAGACTCCATGAGCACGGCAACTCTTACAAAGGGACACATTTAATTGGGGCTAGCTTCCAGTTTCAGAGGTTTAGTCCGTTATTATCATGGCAGGAAACAAGACCCTCATGCAGGCAGTCATGATGCTGGAGAAGGAGCTGAGAGCTACATCTTGATCTACCTGCAGCAGCAGGAGACTGTGTGCCACACTGGGTGGAACTTGAGCTTCTACCACAGTGACACACTTCCTCCAACGAGGCCACACCTACTCTACGGCCACACTTATTCCAACAAGACCATACCTGTAACAGTGACACTCCTGTGGCCAAACATTCAAACACACGAGTCTCTGGGGGCCATTTTTATTCCCACCACCACAATACTTGATCCCATAATTGTTTTAAAATCTGCAGAAACTGAGCTTATGCCCTGACACATCCTAGAGTACTCGCTGCCGGCAGGCTGGGGCTTCCCTTGCTTCTCCTTCATCTCCTTGGGTGTGCACACTGTTAAAATCTGGTATTTTTTTTTTTTTTTTAACATTTTGATGTTTAATAATCTTACTGGAAAAAATGGAGGCAAAATTGTACGAATTTCATGATTGGGTTTAAAATCGAAAGGAGAACAAGGACTCAGCACAGCTTTCCTCACTGCCCTCCAGTCCTATTCCTATAGAAAGCTGTATAAAGTAGTGGATCTGCCAAGCAAATCTGGGTACACAGTTATAAGAGCTGCAGGACGCCTGGCCTGTACTTATTCAGCAAAGGGCCGTGCTCCGTGTTCTTACAAAGTAATCAGAGGTATTGTACATACTGTTGAGAGAACAGCTCCAAAGAATACCATGTGCCTTCCCCCTTGAATTCCTTCTTCTGAATTGATCTATGCAGTCACTGGAAGGTCATTTCTAGACTTTGTGGTAACTTTTGGTTAACTTCTGGTAACTTCTGTAAATGCTTAGATTTATAAAACTTTCAAAAATAAATATATTTACACCACTTCTACAGCCCTAGTGTTAATACAAAGAGTGTAAACTACAATTTTAAATGGATAGTGCATACACACTAATTTAAATAGTCTTTTTGTTTGTTTTGTTTTTGTTTTTTTGTTTCTAAGACAGTTTCACTGAGTAGCCTTGGCTGAACTGGAGCATACTATGTAGACCAAGCTGGCCTCAAATTCACTCTGGGGTTTAAGGTATGTGCCACCATGCCCAGCTTAACCTAGATATTTTATTTTGCCTATGTGTACAAACAGAACTGGCAAATTCTCTGCCTCTTGAGATTAGCCTGTGGTTTTTCACTGACTTCGTTTAGGGTAGTGTTTTTGATGTTGTTTGGTTTGGTTTGGTTTTTCAAGACAAGGTTTCTCTATGTACCCTTGGCTATCCTGGAACTCACTCTGTAGACCAGGTTGACCTCAAACTCACAGGCATCCACCTGCCTCTGCCTCCCGAGTGCTGGGATTGCACACATGAGTTGGATATTGTTTTAGTCTTGGTCTCCCTTAGTCTTTCTGTGAAACTCTGTTGTTGCACGTCCCCCTCTTTGATGTGTTGATGTCTGTACAATACAGGTGCTTGTACCTTTGTATGTGTGTTGAGGATGAAACCTGGCCTCGTGTGCTGAGCTCTCCCACTGAGCTCCCCAGGCCCCTGGGGGATGCTTGGGTGCCGTATCTTGAGATGGGTTGCCTTTTTCCCCCGTTTTCTAGTTTGAACCATATAATTTAAAAGCTGTTTCTTTCCAAGTTCAAGTTGACACCTGTTTCTCCTGTTCTTCCTTGTCAGGTATCTCCACATTTTGTGTGTACACGGGATTTTAAAATTTTGTATGTTTGACCAAGTGATTGGGGTCTTTGGATCTGTTTACCTTTAGGAAGTTTTTATGCCAGGGTTGAACTGCATTCGCAGAGAGAATGTCTTTGCTTCCATTAATTACCCGAGAACACTGTCTTTTTAGCTTAAGATAAAAAGATAATGATGTCTCAGTCATCATCATCATCATCTTTTTTTTAAATTGAAGAAAAATTTCATTTCATTATTTTGCCAACTTTAAGATTTTATTTAACCCAAGTCATAACAACACAGTCTGTGGTACTTGCACCCACATGCGATAAGCCTTGCTTCCAGTACCTCTTATCCCCTACCTGCCCGCCCCCCCAGGTAGTTCCACGGAGGCTACATCACAATCTAAACTTTTCTTTAAAAAACACAGCTTATCTGTAGTCTTAATTTTGGGGAGTGCAGCAATAATAGTTTGGGTGGTGGCCTTTACTTGTCCCAAGTGCTTGAGAAGGCGTGATCCTGTTCCTCCAGGGTACGCCTGCACCATCCCTCAGGCCCCCACACATCTCCTGCCCCTTCACTTTCATTTGCTTAAGCTCTGTCATTTTCCCAAGGGAAAGAAAGAAGGATCCTGCTGTGAGTGAATCTCTTCCATTAAGCAGTAGACACTACATCTAAACTGCTGGCATGGGGATTTTATACAGAAATTGGTGAGCGAGACACTGTATAGTTGCTGTTATCACCTGTTAGGTCATGAAATTGCTGAGCAGGCCATCCGTCTGCTGCAGAGGCCTGTGTGGAGTGCAGGTGGTCCCCAGCTGCTCTGCCTGTTTCCCTGCAGGGCTCTCCTGCGGACTTGCCAAGCAGTTTCTGCTCCAGTGCAAACATGCTCTGGCCGTTTCCACCACATCAGGTTGTTCCCATGGATCCACTTCTCAAAAAACTACTCACAGATTTGACATTTGGCTCTGGAATGACCAAAAATACCTGTTTTGTGACTGTGAGCCATTTTTAGGTATATATTTTCACCTTTTCTTTGTTGTTTTAAAAGTAGCGCTAGCAATGAGTGTCCTTTTGAGGGTCTTTTTCTCCGAGTCCCGTGCAGCACCCTAAGTTTTATTTGGTTAAGACTTTCTGATTGGTTCAGAGTACGCCCCAGAGTGCTGAGAATAACAGGTTAAATTTAACCAAATGGTGATTGGGTTCTTTGATGATCCATGTTGCAGGCAGAGACTGCTACGCTCCTCTTGTCAAGGTGGCAAGTAGCCACTTAAGTTTTAAGTATTCAAAGCTTCAAAGGTTGAGGACAGTTTCTAATGTAAGGCTTAGAAGCATGGCTGTTTTGAAGTTAGTTTTATTTCTTCAAGGAGTTTTTTTGTTGTTATCTATTATCACTCTTAAAAGTACAGATATCCATGGTGATTAAAAAAAAATCATTTCTAATATAAAATGTTTTTATGTGCCCCCCCCCTCCAACACCTCTCTCTCAATAAGCTAAGTCTCGCTGAGGATGAGCTGAATTTTTCTTTAATTCAAGCCTGACAACGTAAAGGCATTGATGGAGCTCAGGGAAGTCTGCGTATGTTGAGGGGAGCCCTGGCCCCTAGGCCATCACCGTCACTATCTGTACCTTCACAGCTCCCCCACCTCCGAGTGCTGGCCTTCACTCATACACCCAGTAGTGATTTGTAATGCCGGGTCTAGTACCCACCAAGGATTTCTTTCAAACTGAAGATGAAGTAGAGAGTAAGACCTTCTCCCCAACAAGAAGGCTACTGCCACACAAGCCCAGTGACCAAAAGTTGACTCCTGGAAGGCACGTAAAAGTAGAAAGAAAGCCAGCTTGGCAAGATTGCCCCTCCCCACCATATACAGGTGGTGGCACATTTGCCCGCCCCTCCCCCTCATCCTACAAGCACTACAAAAAAAAAAAAAAATTATACCTCATGTATTACAAGAAAAAGTGTTGTTGGTAGAAGAGGAAGCGATAGCCTGAACTTCATGAAAACACCAGAGAAGCCGGTAAAGGAGCCGGGCCTATGAAGATCCTGCTTACAACACCAGACAAACTGCTCTTTGTTCTGGTTAGCATGGTGGACACTGTGTTAAATAATATTAATGGCTGGGATTGTCAGTACTTAACCGTGCCTTCCTCGTACAAGTGATTTTATTGATCAATACAGACTCGCTGTAACAGGGCAGATTATTTCTACTGATTTTATCGAAACCTTAACCAAGTTTGTTAGTGCACCACGTATCTTTAAATAGATCTAGATGATGATGTAGATTAAGAAAAGCAAACCGCCATCCATCTCTTTTTGATCTGTTAATAACTTAAATCCATCATTGCTAGCGAGTGTTTTCAGATTCTGTTGTGTATTCATGTTTCTGTTGTGTCTGGGAAGAATCCCATGACCTTGTTTTAGTGCTTGGCCTTTTAGACAGTCTTGCCCTAACCACGGATCTGGGATTTCCCAGATAGGCAATTCAGCATAATTGGTGGAATTTTGGACAAACTATGAAAAGGAAAAGATACTTTAGAAGTCTTTGTTTTATTTTCATCATGGTGAGCCATCTCTAGGTAGACCTGTGGATCCTTACGTTTTTATAATGGTTCTATCAGGTGCTTTTGTGTTGAGCTAGACAGTTTACAAAGGCTAGACCTAATTTCTTCCAGACACAGTGGCTCTTCTCATATTTGAAAGGCCTGCAGATGAATCACAGAGAATTGTGGTGTGGTTTTTTTTTCAGTGATTTCCATTCATCTCAAAATGATATGCATGTCATTTAAGATAATTTTTAATCTGTAGCAGTGATTGAAGTTCTCAAAACTAGCCAAATGTATTACTTTTTAAGGGACACAGTATAAACAGCCTTTCAAGATAATTAGACCTTTATTCATGCATTCAACTAAAAATGTCATAAACATTTATTCTGTACCAAGTTTCTTTTTTTAAAGTCTTAACTTTTATTATGAAACTTTTTAATATATAAAAAAGCATAAAAATAACATAAATCTCTAAGTTGCCATCATTCAGCTTCAACAGTTTTCAGCTCAGATGAGATTCTGTATTTTCTTACACTTTTCCCTCCATACTTTTTGAAGAAACTCCCCAATATATTTTCAGCCATATACATTTCAGTATGGATCCATAATAGGCAAAGATTCTTCATAAAACAGTTTTAATAACTACTGCATAGTATTCTGCCCTGTAGATGTATTGGACTTTAGGAGCCTGTTGTTTGGGGCTGTTTCTAATTTGCCTTTATAATTTCTTGTTTTGTTACTTTGTTTCTTCCTTCCTTTATTTTTGTCTGTTTTCTTCTACTCTTGACAAGACGCACAGTCCTTGTTCTACAGGTGAAATAGAATGTGTGCAAACTAAGCAAGCAAGAATAAACACAAGCCCCTTAATTTCATTAAATGTTGGGTAACTGGTAAAGATTAATGTACATATCTCTTGCTAATTCTTTCCAATTACTTAGTTCATATAAATTCCCAAGCCTGGTTAATTATGCTGAAGCCAGGTCGTAATTTTGAACTGTGTTCTGACAACAGGGAATTTTCCTGGTGTAACCTTGCCCTCCCTCACAGGCTCTCAGCAGATTAGGCACTCAGCCCTGAGTCCATTCATTTTCTGTTCAGGCCTAATTGCTGCCGACTGGCTGCCACAGGTACCTGGATAGCCTGCGTTCAAAGAGGCAGGGACTTCTGAAAACAAATAAGGAAAGATTAATTGTTTGTTTTGTTCCCTCCCAAGAGAAATGTGGGTGCTTAATCAAGAAAAATAATTTCTTCTGTTGATTTGGCTTATTTGGAGAAAAGATAATTGTATAAAGGTAGGTGCCTTGTGTAAGAGGTATTGCCACTTACCTACACAGGAGACAAGGGTAGGGGGAACGAATGTGGTACACTGACAAAATGGATGAGGATGGCTCGCATTCCTCATGGTAAGTAACCCGGCTGCTGGGCTCTTATTTGTACCAATAGTCCTCACTAGAATTGTCATTTGTTTTGTCTGGATCTTCGGAAATCTAATCAAGGAGACAATAGTGTAAAAAAAAAAAAAAAAAAAAAATCAACAACACTTTTCCAAATTGTTCTTAATTGCTTGAGTACAAAGTGAGCTAAATGCTGTGATGTTTCCAATTAAAGAAGCTGTTTCCACCAAGCACTATTAAATCCATCTTTCCCAGTCTGATAAATAAGCTATCAAAGAGCAGAGCAGATTAATTGAGAGCAGTTAGTTCCAGATTTCTTATAAGAGGGAGTGTGAACCTGCACTGTTAGTGAATCTGGCACATTTTGACATGGTGACTGTGTCACTTGTACCTCTGGCCATGAGAGAAAGAAAACTCATTAAACAATATCCTGTTGCTTATGATTTTTAGTGTCATTTTTCTTTCCACAATTCTATTTATTTGAGAAGGATGTTTGATAGCATGCCTGAATTGACATGTGAGTTTGGATAGGGGAAGATGATTGAATTAAAAGCAGTATGTGCTATCACTCTGACTGGAAGGACTAGACAGGTAAACACAGGAGTGTGTGGAGAATGGAGTGGGCAGGAGTTCAAAACCTGTGAAAGGTCAGTAGGAAGTGTTTTTAGACTACAAGTCACTCGCCTTGGCTGTAGCCACTCAACTGACCTTCCATAGTGCAAAAGTGGCCATAGATGAGAATAAGCAAAGTAGAGGGTCTGTGTTGCAACCAGACTGTATTTATAAAGGCAGCAGAGGGTCAGATTTGGCTCTGAGTTACAGTCAACTCTTGAGCTGGATGTTGGCCAGGGGTGGGCTGGAGGCTGGCCAGGGGTGGGCTGGAGGCTGGTCAGGGGTGGGCTGGAGGCTGGCCAGGGGTGGGCTGGAGGCTATAGTGAGTGTCCAGGTTGGAGGGACTAGAATGAAGAGTGCAGCCATTCTGGCAGTTCATGTAAATGTAAAACTGCAGGCCTCCACCCTGTGTAAGCTGGATAGTTCCTTAACTCCTGTGACTATTGGTCACCACGGCAGAGCGTGGCGACTCGGTGTGCCAGCATATGCACATTGGGCAGCTTGTGTTTGCTCAGATCTGCGTGGAGGTTGACATGTATGTCTTAACAAAATCCCTGACTATCCTGCTGACTCCAGGTGTTCACAGGGATTAATGCCCAATCTTTATTATTTAGCGAAGAAAATTAAATTAGAAAGTGTTCTTTCAGGAACCGTCTGAACAATTCAATTAAAACCATGATCCACACAAAATACTGTTTGGACCCAGACAAGGCCAATGACTTAAATAGAGAGAAGTTGTCAGTAACTCACAAATCAGCTTCTCTTAAGGATGATTCTTGGCCTGGCCCCTGCCATGTGCCTTACATTTACTTCCTCCTCTTCCTCACCATCAGGCTGGCTGTATAATGTCACCAGATGACCTAACTGCTAGCCATTTTGTTTAAAATATTTATATTTTTATTTCTTATGTGTATGACTGTGTTTGTCTTCATGTATATATATATATGTACCACATGCATGCCAGGCATCCTGGGAGGTCAGACAACATCCTTAGATCCCCTAGAACTGGAGTTACAGACAGTTATGAACCACCACGGGCCTGCTGGGACCTCGGCTCCCAGTTTGTTTAACATATATACTAAGGTACAAGGGAGGCTCTGGGCTTTCTTCACAAGACCACAGGGTGAGGACCAGCCTCAAATTCTTCTGGACACGGAGACCTGGCAGTCGGAAGAACTGTGGGTGTCCCAGGCAGAACATGGCAGCCTGTTTTGGGGTGCCAGTGGAGGCTGTGAGGTTTAATAATAATAGTTTTCACACTGTCATGAAGTGGGCATTCCCATAATCCTCGTCTGATATCCCAGCAGTCTTAGGGAAGCTGCCCCCATTGAATGCTGCTCAGCCTCTCCTAGAGTCCCAAGCTCTCCTTCATCTGACCCAGTGGAGGAGCTTGAGAGGCCAGTATGCAACTCCTAAAGTGTTGTAAGCCTCAGCACATCCTGAGCAGGCTGCTTTAGAAAGTTGCTTTTGTTATGGAGTCCTGTTACCATAACAACACCTAGGAGCAGGACTTTGGGCCTGCTTAGAAACCTTTCATAGGAAGAGCCTCAACTGGTCCTTTACCAAAAATTTATTAAAGGCAGCACTCCCCAGATGTTCTATAATTGTGTGACATCAAGAAAAAGGGGAGTTTCCTGGCCAGGTCTCTGCAGAAGGTTGGTGAACGGAGCTGGGAAGGGGGGAGGGCATGGTAGTTTAGTAGGAGCAGCTGTGGGGTCTACTTGGTAGAGAAAGTTTTCATAATGGCAGTTTGTTAAAACCACCTCTATATGAAATACGTTGATGTTTGGGTCACTCTTGAATGCAGTGAGCAGTCACCCTGTTTCAACAAAATAGAGCACAGCAGGCACTGGACTCAGAGCTAAAACATCCAGACTTTCTCATGTTAAAATACACATAGAAGAGACCTTTAGATTACTAGTAAATGCCAGAAAGTGAAACCTGCATTGTGTTGCATCTTTATATTAAAAATCTTTTGATTTTTCAGACAAGGTGTTACTCTGTAGCCAGGAACGTATAGTTCTCCCTCCTTACCTGTAAAGAACCAGGATTACAGATGTATGTTCTGTGCATTTATGTTATATGATGCATAATTCACACAGTCATACCTCTATGTCAGGTCTAAGTGAATAAATGTGTATCTACTGGATTTCATACGTATTTGGGAAACACTGGCCTAGGGGCGCATAGTCCTGAATGAAATACCTTGCTTTAGCCATCCCAGTAGATATTAAGTAAATAAAATAGTGTACTGGTGGTATGATGTAACAATGCTAGATAGTCAGGGTTGGAGAGATGGCTCAGCGGCTAAGAGCACTTGGTGCTGTTGCAGAGGACCCAGGTTCAGTTCCCAACACTCAAATGGCAGTTTACAGGTGTTTCTATGTAACTCTAGTTCCAAGGGATCCTATGCCCTCTTTTGGCCTCCATGGGTACTGCAAGCATATGGTGTCCAGGAATATACATGCAATCAAAACACTATTCACATACAATAAAAATAAATACAATCTTAAAAAATAATAAAACAACAGTCTTCCTGTACTACTTGCAATTTATTAAAGTGCTCTATCATTATTTTAGACCATAATTTTACCATGTAGCTCTGCTTGGCTTGAAACTTGCTATGTAAACTAGGCTCCTCTGGAACTCCCAGAGATCCTCCTGCCTTTGCCTCCTAAGTACTGGGGTTAACAGCATATGTCATCTCTATTTTGGTTTGGGTTTTTTTTTTGTTTGTTTTGTTTTTTGTTTTTTGTTTTTGTTTTTGTTTGTTTGTTGTTTTTTTTTTTTTTTGAAGCAAGGAAGCAAGGTTTCTCTGTGTAGCCTTGGCTGTCATCGAACTCACTCTGTAGACCAGGCTGGCCTGAACTTAAGAGATCTGCCTGCCTCTGTCCCCCACGTGCTGGGATTAAAGATGCAAGCCACCACCACCTCCCACATCTTAGTTTTACATGGAGTTCTGAACTCCGTGGAGAGAGCCCATCTCAAAAGAGAAACCCATGAATTTGACAATCCCTTTCTGCAGATAAGAGTGGTGGGCGTTTACCAGCCAGGTGGAGGGCCTTGCTTTCCTACCCTGCTGTGCAGTGAGTTAAGGTTGTCAGAGAGGCTGTTCCATCTAAAGCTCACCTTGGCTTTGTGCTCTCTGTCTTCTCCTGTCCCCGTTACAGGATTGCATTTGTTTGTTTGTTAGATCCTGTAACAGTGTGGCAGAGGGTCCCACCGCCTCCTGCCCTTGCAGGGAACATGGGGGGTTTGTCATTGTCGCTGTTCCTCTTTTGAAAAGGAGCATACAGATAAAACAGCTGTCTTGCTTTATCCCTCCTCCACCTGGCAAGAAGGCGGGGTGATTATATCGGAACAGTGTTGGAGCACTGGTCAGCTCTCTCTGGCATTATTAGAACCACTCATTAGAGGTTACTTCAGGGCACTTGAGGCCATGTTGAGGCATTCTCCATAGTCCACATTGGTGATCAGCTTCAGCTTCTTCCTGCCTAGGCAGCTACTCTCTGGACTTGCTCACCACAGGTGATCCTGCTCTTTGTTAAAGCGCTCCACGGACTTCTCTTGTGCTGTTTTGGAAAAATCTGGGCCCTTCTTAAGTCCCTTTATGAACCCAGGATCTTCACTTAAAACAATCTCGTGCCTGTGTCCTGGGAGCTATTTGTCCCAAGGGCATCCTTGTTTGCTGTTCCTCCGTCCACCCCTAGTGGTAGCGCTTCGTTCTTTTTCCAGCACCTTCCTGGTAGTTTCCTCCTTGGCTCTGGCCACTCTAGTTCTTATTCATGGTCTCTGAACTGCTAACCTATCTCAGCTTCCTATCTGGGAATGCGGTCTGTCCACTAGAGCACTTGGATGGCTCCTCGTCAGGCACCGACTTGAGGTATTCTTAAGCCACATGTCCCTAATTCCACATCATTCTGCAATCCTGTGTTAGCCCCACTACCTTACCATTCATTGGCCTGTGTGTTTATCATGCCCTGTATGTCCACATCCCTTTTCTTAGTTGTTTATGAGAGCGTTCCCTGGAGGCTCATTTGTGGTCTCTTCCGTGGGACCCTTCCTGAGTCTTCCCATCCAGAAGTGGTAGTATTAAATTCTAGCACACTTTAACGCACCATCACATTTTACCTTCTGCTGGCACTCAGAGTATCGGACTTGTTCTCTACAGCTCCCACCAGTCCTGTGTGCCATCCAGGCAGGCGTGCCCCTCCTGTGTCTTCTAACCTTAGCTCACCCCCGCATGATTGCTGACCCAACATTGCCAGGTACTTTGTTTTTGCATATTTACTTTTTAGATTTATTTATTTTGGGTGTGTGAGTGCTTGCCTGCGTGTGCCTATGCCTGCAGAGGTCAGAAGGGCACACAGATCCTCTGTAGCTAGAGTTACAGATGGCTATGAGCCATCATGTGGGTGCTGAGACCCTTACCCTGGTTTCTGCAAGAACATCAAGTACTCTTAACTTTTGAACCAAATCTCCAGCCTCTAACACATGAATTTTAAAAAATTCTCTATAGCCAGAAACCCCCCCAAATTACCACAGATTCAAATAAATTAGCAAGTAGCCAAAAATCTATTCATAATACATGTGACAACTATAGGATTTAAAAGCTTTTATAATCTCTCAAAAAGTAGAAATTTTAATTTATTAAAAAAAAGTATAAATGAAGCCAATGAACTGACATTTGTCACCCACCTGCCAACCTGAGTTTGATCCCCAAAACCTATATAAAGATGCAAGAGAAAACTGAATCCACAAAATTATCTCCTGACCCCCACATACATACTGTGTGGTACGTGTGCCCCCCCATATATACATATTCTGCATTTATATACATAATAATTTTTTAAAATTACAAATGTTCAGTAAATCAGGAAAAAAGATAATTTCATTGTTAATCAAAATGTGGCCAGTTAAGACAATACATTTACTTTTATATCTATAAGGGTTGAAAGAAAACATTATTGATAAGGCTATGATTCCAATAAGCCTTCAAGGGGCATGCAAATTGCAAGGATCTTTTGGAGACACAATTTGACAATTCCGTCTATGAATCTATCACACACTCATTCTTACATAATTTTGTTTCATGGCATGTAAGGTATTTTCATTAGAGTCTGTTGTAAAAACTGTCCAATGAAAAGTGGATTGGTTAAAAAATCTCTATCCAATGAAAACATTAATAAAATATTCCATAGCAGTTCACAAGATTACTATAAATCTATGCGTTCTGAGAGAAAAAGCTGACCTGCCCCTATGGGCTGATTCAGAAAGAAATATGGAAAGCTCTCCAGAGATAAGCTTACAGCAATAACTCTTTGTCTTGTGATTGGTGGCATTCACAGTTCAGAGCCTTGTGAAGGCTGAAATTCAGGAAGATCATGAAGTCAGTCAGAGTCATAGAAAATAGATTTTTAAAAAATAGTTTAATAGAGTTTTTTAAAGTATAAATTCTTTCTATTTTATTTTCAAAACCACAACTTCTTACTGTTCTTTTTTCTTACGGGCTAGACAAGTCACGCTAGGTTAGTAATTTTCCCGTATTATCTGCCCAAGTGAGAAGAGTCAGGTTTGGGCATGGACATCGCTCCTCCAGATTGATGGTATTTGTATCTCCTTGGCACACGAGGTTCTGAGTGTCCCCTGGTCAGGTCCTGCCAGCCCCTTTCACCAGCAACTGCGTTGCTCCATGTCTTTATCGAGGATTCCTTTGCCAATCAGTTTGGGGGAGGGACAAGTGTCAGGGAAGAGAAGCCACAGTGAAGTCGCCGTGACTGAGCAGAGAGGACCCTGCTCAGGTCACTCCACAAAAACTTGTCAGTTCGCTGCCCAGATAAACGCCCAGGGTTCATAAGATGCAGGGCATGGTGACCCCAGAAAGAAAAATCAACTGTAATTCATACTCCTTATGTCCGTAGCTGCTGGGGAAAGCATCCCCTCCCTGTCATCCCTTTCTCTGTGGCCCTCACAGGCTCTGCTGTATAGCGAGGCACATTTCAGGCTTTTTTTTTTTTCCTTGTCCACACCACGTTTCTTGTTACTGGTCCCCGGCACTGTGTCTAATCAGTGCACTGACCTGTAGACAGGCGTAGATCAGAGTTATTTTGCTTTGACACTTTTGAAGGTTTGGGACCTTTGTTCTTGTGTTTTGCTCTGAAGTGAGGTGGGGGTGTGCAGGGACCCATCTTTGATTGGGCTGTTAATTCAGTAAGGGTTTAACATCAAATGTGGATTTTTTTTTTTTTTATCTGTGGCACTGGCTTTAAAAGCTTTTTCATTGGGACAAGGGAACCTTGGTACTGCTAATTTTGAGAACCATCCAGCCTGTCTGTCTTGCTTAGACTTTCCAGCCCCCACTCTGCCCCCACCTACACACTCTGGAGCGAAGCTGCTCTTGGATTCGCAGCCCTGCTGTGGACTGAGATGTCATAGGGGTAGAGAAAATGCTGCTTACTTTATGGATTACTGTTAGGTCAACAAAACTTTGGCAGCATTGATTAACTTGACAGTGAGTACAGCAGTACATTTATCACTTATGGCTGTGCTGTAGAAAATCTAATAAGAGGCAAACAATTCCCTTTAGAGCTGTAACAGGTTCACTGTGGCCAACAGTGCATGCACTGGAAATTTCTGCCTTTAAATTACACCCTTGCTGCCGGGCGGGTCATGGACTCAAAAGCTACCACCCCCCTGCAGTCATGCCGCTGCTGTTGATTTCACCTCCAGTATCTGACTTAAATAAATATGTAAATCGTTATTTCTGTGCAATGTTTTTAGGACTTTGAGATGAATTAGACACAGCTCTCTCTAGTGATGGTTTTAAAACAATGTCCAGACAAAAGAGCCCGTTGTTTGGTGTGTCAGGGCGCTAGGAATACTACCCGGAAAACACACCCTGCACTCAGTGCTCTCTGCAGTCTTCATGGAGAACACTGAGGAAATCGTGGTCTCAGTTAAATACTTTGTAAAGAGAAGGATTTTTTTCCTGTGATTGGTGTGAAATGACACGCACATGTATATTGCTCGGAACCTGGTGGGTTCTTTATGGATTTTTTCCCCTTTATTTTAAAGCAATCCTGTTAGGATTTTTCATACTTTTGTCCTATTCACTAAGGAACGTCACTCATTCCCTCATTAACCACACAGATCTTCAGTAATCCCTTTGGTATACATGTGGGAAACAGAGGACTACATGGGTTTGTAGAATAACAGACTACACAAAAATGTGGCGGATTCAGAAGATTAGAGTCCAGCATGAAAAGGCCAAGTTCCGAAGGTGTACAGTAATGGTTACGTTTCCTTAGCCGGAAACGGCACGTGCCAGCTTCTTGCTCCACACGACAAAAGTTCTCTCCGTCAGGCTTCTTCCAAGGAAGATACCTAATCCATTTTCATTATTTTGTTTTATTCTCATTCCACGTTAAAATTCACAGTTCGGCACAGACAAGAAAGCTTTCTAGCTTTGGAGCTCTGCTCGCAAACGCTCTTGAATTGGGAGCTTTGGCACAGTCTCAGAGATGATACAGTTTTCTCCATAGGAAGAAAGGTATTCTTCCAGAATCAATGGTCAAGAGGTTTAATAGAATAACACACCTTGTGGTATATGACTAACAGAAATGGCATGCACAAAAAATTCTCATAGCAGTTTGTTTTGGGGAGAAAAACTGAGTTCACCTGGAACGTGAATATATTGAAAGCCAAGACTTAACAAGATAGCACTTAGAAAGAGCCAGAAGGATGCTTGTTCTGAGGCCCGTGTCAGTGGTCTTGTCCAGGACTTGTCTAAGCAGCATTATGAACCAAAGTTGCTTTTTCTTAAGATTGGGAACTGGCCTGAATCAGTGATATTCAAGCCTGTTGATGTTAGTATTTTGATTTACTTAGGTGCAAATGTGTTCTGTTTAAGCAGGGTAAATTCAGGTGCCTCTCCCTTCTGAACCAGGCTTTTCTGGAAGAGCTGCGCCTACCTCGCTGGGTTTTGCAGGTTACAATGTGAGGTGCCCCCACCACTTGCCCCCGCGAGCAGAGGCCGGGTATTGATTAACTATCACACTGGCATCAGAACTACTCTTAGGATTCAATTTTTTTGTTGTTTTGCATATTTTATTGATCAAAGTGGTAAATGAGCATCAAGCGTGCAAGAAGACGATGAATTGTTTACTTGCATAAAATAACCTTTCAATAAGGGAAGATGCATGGCTCACACTTCGGTTCTGTTCTGCGGCCCGAAGCAGATGGCATTCAGCTGCTATTGATTTACTTCCGTAGTTAAGGAGCAGCCTGCAGCCCGGCATGCCCACTGCATTGTAAAAAGGGGTGTAGACTTGGGGACCAGGATGGAAGCCAAGAAGGGCTGACTAGTCTGTCCCCCAAATCCTAAGGAGAAAAAAAAAAATCTTATTTGGGAACTGTGTATAGCTACCTAACTGAAAAATGTGAATTAACACAGTCACATGTCATAGGCCACTTCATGTACTGGTTCTCAGAAGAGCCGAACATTGTGGTCATCACATATGCAGACATACCCAGTAAATAACAAATAGACAACAGTCACAGAATAATAATTTCAAGCCCCTGATACCTGACAGAGGGAAATGAAACCTTTCCTCCTGCATTCAGGGCAAAGATAGGTCATCTTAAACCATGCCAGACAGCGCCCATGTGGAGCCTTCTGGCCTGAAACCGAAGTGGACACACGGTTGCCCTGACAGCCTCCTCGCGCCATCTCCACTTATGCAGCATTCCACCCATATCCTTTGTCAGCCGCCACATTTGGTTTTGAAATGCCTTTCCATAGTCGTTAGTTACAGATGTTGGGTTTGTAAACATTTTCCTTTAAGCTGTGTCCAACATTGACTTTATTGTATGTTGTCTACGAGTAAGCTGGCCTATTGGTTGTAGATTTTTTTCCTTACTCCTTCCAGACTCATTAAATACTGAAAAACAGCTTATCAAAAACAACGTGAACAAATAGGAAATAGACTTCACAGTAACATGTATTTGTGTTTTTGTTCATGTACGTACTGCCATGTTTATCTAACTTAAACTACTTTGCAATTTGTAATTTTAAATAGAAGTAGAATACTCAACAAACAACAACAACAAAACGGACTTGCCCGTCATTACAGGTCTCTGCAGATCTTCACTGGGCTCTTTAAAACTCCCAACAATGATTGTCCCAGGAGTGTTTCTATACCAGCTGTTCCTTGTAGTGGAAACATTCTATTATGTCATTTTCCTTGCTTGTGGGGTAGAAAGTCAAGTTCACTTTGCTTGGTTCCAGGAGAACATTAGCTCTGTCTGATGGTCTGTTCAGTTTCTAGACCTTTCACACAAGAAAGAGGTGGAAGTGGGGCGGGGGAAGGAGCTGTATTTGAAATGCTGTTGTGTTGACATGGGGATGTCCGTGAGCATCTGCTGAGATGTATTCTACGTACCTTCCAGTTTCTAGTATGACTCAGACTTTACATGAAAGTGCCAAGAGAGGAAGGCAAGAACAGTTAGTATCCACTTTGTGAGATGGAAAGGAGGCTGAAAAGCGAAACATCCTCCACAGTAGTTCCTGTGTGTGGGAGATATAGAGCCTATGACTCAGTAACACACATGCCTTGTCTCAAGGGCACAAGCTGTGTCCGTGAGGTTAAAGAGCACAGATGATGCCGTAGTAGACAAACCTATTTATACTACCAGTGGGTTGACTGTGCAAATTCAGGCAAAACCCTGTCTGTGCTAGTTTAGCATCTTGTAACAGAAAAGTAGCATTTCTATATTGGTTTACCGTAGAGTAACTTGAAAGCAGTGTGCTGACCTTGTCTTTCCTCAGTTGGGGGAAGGTCTTGCTCTGTTCTTTTGGCCATGTCCACCAGTGAACATCAATCTTTTTGTTGATCCAAAAACTACTTATCATAGTATTTTAGCATTTTGCCTAATTATCTGGCAGACTTTTGAATGTCAGTTACAAAAGGATGGAGAAATGAGATTTAGTTATCTCCTTAAAAAATATCAGCTTTATTTAGGCCATGTTTACATACCATAAAATATATAGTATACACTTTAAGCACTTTTAAAATAAATTCATAGTTGTGTGCATTCTGGCAGTCCAGTTGGAGTGGTTATGGTTATGTACTTGAAATTGTAAAAATTAGATATTAGCAGCTGGCTGTTACCAAAACTTTTCCCATGTTGATTTCATCCTTAGTTTCCCAGTGGCACGAAATGCCTGCCAGCCAGGCATGGTGGCAGACATCTTTAATCTCAGCACTTGGGAGGCAGAGGCAGGTAGATCTCTGTGAGTATGAGGCCAGCTTGGTCTACACAGTGAGTTCCAGGACAGCCAGGGCTGTTACCTAGACAAACCCTGTCTCAATCACATTCCACTTAGCATGTGAGTTATAGAATTTTGTGTCAAATTAAATTACTTTATATATTACACAAATGTTCAGTTATATGACTTATTTATTTAATGTGTGCATGTGTATGTGTGTGCACATGTGTGCAGAGCAGAGAGACCACTTAGTGGGAGTCGATTCTCTCCACCATGCCAGTTCTAGCAACCGAACCTAGGTGGCCAGCGTCGGCAGCAAGTGCCTTTACCCCCTAAGCCATCTTGCTGTCTTGCCAGCCCTCCTCAGCGCTCAAAAGCTGCTTCACTTGTGGTTGTAATAGTGGTAACACGAGTGTCAGGAATCATTGATCTACTTCTCCAAAGAAAAACTGGAGTTTTTTCCCTTCCAAGGGAAAAAGACATCAAATGAAGTGTTCTGCTTTCAACAAGTGTCATGTTCCCCTCAGCTGAAATGAATAATTATAAAGTTAGTCCTGCACACAGAGGTGAGCTTTTCCGATGTTACTTAGAGGCATATCTGTTTATATATATTTTGATTATTCTTTGGCTTCTCTCTCTCTCTCTCTCTCTCTCTCTCTCTCTCTCTATCTATCTATCTATCTATCTATATGTATGAAAAGAATTTATTCATTAGTGTGGCTTGGGCTGTTTCTCTGAAAGGCCAAGAATCCACTAGTTGTTCAGTCCGTGAGACTGACTGTCTTAGCAGTCTCAATCTGGTGCTAGAGCCCCAGGAAAGTTCTACAGCACTGCTGGTGTACATCGGAATCCTGAAGAAGGCGGTTCTACTGCCAGGCAAGGAATGCCTCAGCAGCAGGATAGATGAACTTGCAAAGTGAGGGCAAACAGGCAGAAAGCAAAAGCTTCCTTTTTTCCATGTCCTTTTATTTATTTATTTTAATTGATTCTTTGTGAATTTCACATCATGCACCCCAATCCCACTCATCTCCCAGTCCCTCCATACCTGCCCTCTGCCCTTGCGACCTCCTCCCAAAAATGATGCAAAATAAAATAATTTAAAAAAACCAAAAAACAAAACTCTCCTTGGGAGTTGCAAATGGTCATTGCAGAGTCATTGGCTGGGTTCGAGGCCTCTGGCTTCTGCTACACTGGATCCTCACCAGGACTTCTCTCTGACTTCCTGTTGTTTTCCTGTGTCAAGCAGATGCTGTAGCTTTGGATCTGCAGAACCAGCTCCTTCAGGAGCTCCAGCAGTTCAGACATAGGGTAGATGTTGGGGTCGGCCAACTCAAAGCCTGGATCTGGGGCTGGGTGGCAGCAGCGGAGTGTGTCAGCCTGCAAAAATACTGCGTGTTTTGTATACTCAGGCTAACTTCTGCATCACTCTGAGGCATCAGATTTTCTTCTTGGTTCTTTGACGTAAGGCAATTAGAACTAGCACTTTTTTATGACATTTAAAAATGTTTGGTCATACTGTGTGCCATCCACATAAAATGTAAACTATTTGCCTTGGGCTCTGTGCACTTCATAATCAAACCTGTTAGAGTCAGGGCAGACCAGGCCTCCAGCCATGACTAGTCATTAGCTTGTAGTGTGAAAATGACTCAGACTCCCCCATCCTTAGAGTGTAAGCTCAGAGTAATCAGCAGTTGCTTTGTAATCCATAACTGAATCATTTCTATTCATGTTTAGAGTGAATTTGGTATCTCTAAGAAGGTATGCTTTGGGGTCTACTAAATGTTGATATTAATTGTGGTATCGGTTCATCACATTAGCAACCTCAGACCACTGGAAAACTACCACAACCTTGTCAGTTTAGCACAGGCACCTATGTTCTTTCCAGAGCAGTCTCCCTTTGTGATAACCAGTGAAGATTCTCTTAAACCGGCAGGGAGTTCTTAGAGACACACATCCAACCCCTTCCTCCCTGCAGCCTGCTCCCCTCCGGCTTTGTGTGGTCAGCCCAGCACTGTTTTATGCTCTAACTTAGAGGCTTCCTCTCAACTAAAAGTGTCATTAGCCGATTCAGTCCAGAGTATTCAAATATTTCCATGTACATTCTCACAAAAGCTACTCTGCTTTTTTTTTTTTTTTTGATCTATCATCAGATTGACCCTTATTTTATTTTCACACAGTGACAGTGAAATGGGATTTCTAAGCTTAAAGAAGCTCCCCAAAATGAGAACATTAACCCCAAATTCCCTGACCAGCGTGCTGCCTTCTGCGCAGTCTTGAAGAGAGGGCTCCTGCTGTTTAGTGTAATTAGTTTCAAAGGGAATGTCAGCACAGTCCTCAGGAGTTTAGCCTGACCCAAAGCCCTCATAAGGAAGTATCAGTGGGAGAAAACAAGAGAAGCTACCACAGCTAGGAGCTTGCCCTCGCTGCATTATTCAGCGGGAAGTGCTAAGGGGTCCAGCTTCGGCTCATGTCTTTCCTAGTTACAGAAGTGCTCTTAAGACAGAGGGCCCTGGCATGTGTTGTTTCCAGGAACGCAGCATGGTTGACTGCATTAGAAAAACGAGTAAACGTCTGTAAATTTAATATCAGTTTTTAGTGCTGGTTGTGATAATACTTAAAAAGACAAATTAGGGCAGATGATCTTCAATTCGCATTTTTCCCCCATCTGCATTCAAAATCATGTTGAGCAAAGCTATTTCCAAGTCTCTTTTGGTCCTGAAATTCATATCGCAATGGGCTGTAATAAAAGGACAAAGGGGACTTGATTGGCAGCCGGGTAAGGCTGACATCAGGCCCAGCACTATTCTGTTTGGTTTATTTTCCCCCACAGCTTAAGTGAACAATGGCTTGTTTGATCAGTAACCATGCCCCCCTTTGTTGGTTTTTCCCTCCTGTCATTCTTGGTTGAGTCTCACTTCCCTAGTCAAACAGGACTGACTTTTGTTCCAGAGTCTCACGGGAAGTGGAATACATGAGGAGGTGAAGTGGGCGCAGCTTACTCTTGCAGGACCATCAGGTGTGAGATGGGACTCTTAAGAGCACTTCAGGGGAAAAAGCACAAGACTTGGTTCCCATCCCAAGAGATGAGCCGCAGGACAGCGGTGTGCTCTACAGAATACCATCTTCTCAGTCTAGTAAATACTCTGAAGTAGATTTGTGTCAAAGGTGAGGTTGCTGTTGTTATGGTTAATAAAAAGAAAATAAGATGATAAAGAAAATAAGATGCCAGGCAACAGATATTATGTTGTAGAGGAGTTTATTAAATGAGCATGGAGGGAGAAGGAAAGGGGAGAGGGGGTTACCCCAAAGAGACAGAGACAGAGGAAGAGAGGGAAGGGAGAGAGAGAGGGAGGAGAAGGGGCTGGGCCACGCCCCCACGCAGGCAAGCAATGACGTCACAGGTAGGCGGACTGAAGCAGAATCCTAACAGCTGCTTAAGTGACTGCATCAGTGAGGCCAGCAGTGAAGACGCAGAACATCCCAAACATACTAGCTGCTATTGGTTTTTATTTTTCTTAGCAATTCTCTTGCTTGATTTCCTACCTGTCTGTAAATCCTTGTTCCAATGTTCCCATGAACTGAGCTTCCAGCAACTTTTAGTCAGATACTGGCTACAGTGATATTGGCTATTTCCCCAAACAGACCGTGCCGCCTTCAGCTTTTAGTTGTGGTGTCTCTCTTTGTAAATTCCTCCCGGCCTCTCTTTCTCGGTATTCACCTTCCTTACCTCTGATGCTGCCTGTGGAGTGACCCCAATGCATCCAAAGCTCTCGGTTGTTTCGCTTCATTTGAGACAGGTTCTAGCTGTGCAATCCCGGTTTACTTCCAATGGGCTGCCCTCCTGTGCCCACTTCCCGGGTCCACAGGTGCGCAGCACTATGCTTAGCCAAAATCCTGCCTTAGATTCCCAGGGGTGGCTGTTAATGGGTCACACTTGCTCAGCACTGCCCACCCCTGGAGCTGAGTGGAGTGGAGGAAAACCAAGTAAATGTAAAAGGAAATGAAAAAAGCAAACAGGGAGTTGGGGGGAGGTTAGCACAGAGTAAGAATAGTGTTTGGGTGCCAGGAGTGAGGACAGGCACCTGTGAGGTAGCATTTAGATTGGGGTACGTTGCCCATGTAAAGTGTGTTGTTCTTATTTTTACTCTGTGCTAACCTTCCCTCGACTCCTTGTTTCTTTCTTTTATTTCCTCTAACATTTACTTGTTTTCCCCATCCAATTCCAGGTGAAAAGTCCAGCCTGTAGTTTGGAATTCGTAACTCTCTTATCAGCATTACGATTTTTAAAACCACGGTAGAATAAGTGATGATAAAGAAAGTGCCAACAGAACTTCTAAAACACCTCTCTGCATTCTGAGGGCAGGTAGAATAAGGGCCACAAGGAATAGTGGGAGTGTGAGAAGACAAAGTCCAGGAGCGCCCGAAGAAGTGGGGGGGTCAGTGGAGCATTGCAGGGAGTGGGGAAGTAGCCATTCAGTGGCTGCTCAGAAGTCAGTGTGTGAAGAACAGACTGTTTTGTTTAACAACTCAAAGAGGTCTGTGACCAACAGCAGAGGACGGCAAATCAAGGAGGTTGTAGTTGGTGTGTGACACTGGAGGACGAGGGGTCTCAAAATGAGACAGGAGGCAGCATCTGAGAACTTCACCAAAAAGAACTGAGAAGTGGATTAGGGCCTCAGACTACAGGGCTTGGTTCGTTTGTTCTGTTTCACAGTGAGATATTAGAGCATGCATATATGCTGACATGGATGATTCTGCAGCGATGAAAAGTAGGTAGGTGGATGGATGGATGGAAACATTGATAGGTATAGATTGATTATAGATTGACAATTAAGCGTGAGAAAGAAAACAGTAACAAAACAAATAGCTTAGAAAACCAAGGGATGTACCAAGAACCAGAGGTGTGTCACACAAGCAGGCTTGTAATAGAAGAAGAAACACATCGTACATAAAGCTCAGACAGTAGATGGCTGCAGGAAGGGAAGTGGACTGAAGAGGTCAGGCATACCTTTTTATTCTCCCTAATGTATGATGAGGAGCTGTCAACCCAGAGGGAAGGTAGATGCAGATCTCCAGAGAAAGCGAACAGGAGACAGTATGAAAATGCACAGGGCTCGTCTTGTAGCGTGGTGATAAATAGCATCAGCGTCTTCTGAAAGTTTGGCAGATTCTTCAAGGCACACATTGTTAGGTTCCACCAAAGGTTGTCTAGATGAGAAACTATTGGTGAATTACCACACAGCCTCAATGAACCTTCTGTGTGATTCTGGCAAAAACTTGAGAGCCACTGATATAGAGAAAGAGGAATAAGGCTGCTGGGCCATATTCTAAGGATAAGAGCTTGAATTTTAAGTCACCACGATGACTGAGGCTCACTCGGCCCTCTGTTTGGAGTTGGAATTGAATAAACAACAAAAACCAAGATAGTATATAATGGAAATAACGGAACGTGTGTTTATAGTATGCGATTCCCTCCCTGTGTTTATAGTATATAATTTCTTCTCTGTGTTTAGCAGCCTGGGCCAGAGCACATATAAGGGAATGTTGGGAGTCAACCTGAACAGAGATGTCTGTCCCCTGAGGAGAGGGAGGCTTGGGACTCAGTATTGGGGTGGTTTCAGGGGATGATTTTGGAGTAGATTCTGGAATCATAAGCTGCACAAGAAGGACAGAAAAGCTGGAAGGTAGCTGGGAAATGAGAAAGCAGCAGGTCAGTGCACTGAGGGCTCACTATAGCCAAACTCAGCACACAGAAGGGCCCTGGGTGGCAGAACCAGGGCGTGGATGGTCCTCCTACCCTGCAGAGGTAATCCTCTAAGGGGCAGGCTTCTATGAACTCTGTATAAAGCAGACTGAGGAACAAGTACATTCTTTGCCTGTGTGTACACGTCAAGGGGCCTCAAAGTTACAGCGTACTTGGATTGCATACAGAACACAAGCTTTCTAAAATTAGTGATAACATGATTAAAGACAGAAGAGGATCCCTTCCTTTCTTCCAGTTTCTGTAATAGATTTTTTTTGTTTATATAATAATAATATTTAATTGGCTATGTCAGGCTTTTATTTATCCTTAAATTAATTTACAAGCCCCACATTCATTAGATTATTACTATAAACCATGCTCTGTTGTAAGTTTAGAGGCTTGCACTAAACTTTACCAAGAGTCTGTCCTCTGAAGTAAATACTCCCAGTGAGCCGGTTTATAAATGAGAACACTGAAGCACCGGGGGCCCAACAAACTAGTGTGTCCTGGTTTGCTTTCTGTTTCTGTGATAAAGAACATGACCAAAAGGATGGTTGGCTTAGACTTCCTGGTCACAGTCCATCACTGAGGGAAACCGAGGCAGGAAGCCAAGCAAGGTAGGGATCGAGAGGTAGGAACTAAATAGAAGACTGGTGGGGGGTGGGGGAGGGAAGCCACCCACTGGCTCCCTTAGTTTGCATTCTTACATACCCCGTGACTATCTACACCTGGCACTGATCTCCAGACACTGACAGGGAAGCTGGTCCTGATCTCAGCAAGGTTAGTATGAAATAATCAGCCAGCAGTCACCCGTGTTACTGCCATAAAAACAAACAAACAAACACAGAGTGTCCAGGGTGGCACCACCCACAGTGGGGTCAGCCTTTCCACATCAACCATCAGTCAAGAAAATGCCCCACAGGCTTGCTCACAGGCTCCTCCGATGGTCTTTTCTCAATTGATGTTTCCTCTTCCTAGATGACCCTAGCTTGTGTCAAGTTGACAAAAAACCAACAAGGATATAGCCTAAGGTTAACTTCTCAAGTTTAAGTAAATAAATGTTCAAAGGGGGTCCTACATCTCACTGAGTTCTTGTAAACCAAACTATCCCTCTTTCACTTCTCAGTAACTGTACAATGATCAATGTGATCGATCGCTGGTGGCCTACTGCTCAGCAGCCGCCCAAGCTTGAGGAGACATCTGTAGGGAACTCTGTGAGCAAGCACAGGGACAAGCCTGGGCCCCCAGGCACCTCCCTACTCACTTCTGTCTCAAAGGGTGGCTTCGTGCAAAACCTGAGGTGGTTTGTGTGCATAGCGAGGTGATTGTGACAGGCTGTCTGGGTTGTTATGGTTACCCGTGGTGCATCTCCTGAACCCCTTGCCGAGCACCAGTGATGTTCCTTGAGATGTTAGGTGCTTGGATTGCAGCCACGTCTCTTTTTAGTTTTACTTTTTTTTCTTCTCTTTACTTAGTGAGTTATTTCTCTCTCAAACTTACCCACAGTCTTTAAGATACATGCAGTCTACTAGAATATTAATCTAAGTCCTTTTATTTATTGCTCTTAGTAGAAAGCTGTTAGGTCCTAACTGTTGTGATTAGAATGACCTGTTGAATAAGTCTTGTATTATCATCATGAAAACAGTGAAAGTGCATTCCCTGTGGTCATTCTACAGGGTATGGACAGTCCTTTGGGAGAGAAGTTTAAAGAAGCTCCACGTTTCCTAGGGATGCCACCCGCACTGTTCTAAAAGCCCCTCTGGGAGGACATGCTTCCAGCTCATCGGCTTCCATTGTTCTGTGCTCAGCTTCACATCATTAACTGTGAGCTGACTTCTTTTCTTTCTTGCACTATGTGTTCTTAACACCTGTTGAGTTAGGCACACATGTTTTTCACATATTGGTAATTTCCTTGCTTTTTGTAAAGTACAGGTATGTGTGAATGGAACTTTTTGGTTTTTTTGTTTTTCAAATGCTATTTTTTTTTTTTTTAAAGAATTAAAGTGCCATTTTCCAGCCATTTTCCGTTGTGTTCCCACTAATGAGCTTTGCTCATCAAGGATTCTTAAATTCATGTAAAACTAATTCCATGTCTAGTCATAACATCGTTTAACCAACTGACATACAGCAGTGCTTGTAATTGTATGGATAGAAAATGACATTAGAGCTCTTCACTTAAAAAGAAATGATGTTAGCCTGTGGAATCACCTTTACTACAGTGCAGTAGGGATGTGTGCACAGGAGGGCCCGGTCTGTCTGGATTGTACCATTCCAGAGGTGCTGGTGCTGGGTCATGTTTTCAAGCACTTTTAAAAACCACCAATTCATCACCTCCCATGGGCTGTGCTGATTGTGTATTTTATTTATTATTTATTTATTTATTTATTATTTACAGGAGAGCTTTATTAAGTTGGTAAACAGTTTGGTCTCTTTTTCCAGGAGAATTGTTTGTAGATGATGCCAAGGCCAGAATAAGGAGTAGGGTTATGAGGGTTGTGCTGGTTGCGAATGCTTTGCAAACAAGTTTCCAATGGCTCATACTGAAGGAATGAATACGGATAAAACTGCTCCTCAGAACAGCATGTGACGGGGGTTGGGAAGATGAATAAGGGAACTGTCATTTTGACATGGCTTCAGTCCTGGATGGAGGAAGCATGGTGAAGAATTTCAAGCATAACCAAGAGCCAAAAATGATAGAGGATTTGGCTGGACATGTATAAACAGATTGGGAAAAAAAAAAAAAAGTCTTTCATTTAAATCTAGTCTCCTAAGGCCTTCCTCAGGCAGCATCTTACAAGTCCAGTTGTGATTACTATTTCTTTCTTAAAATAATAGAACAGAACTTCCATAAACATGGCATATAATTTGTATTTAAATTAGTTTCTAACTACATAATTTGAGTTACTAAGTCATCTTTGGCTTACTTTGTGACACACTGTTTTACTCAAATGCATTAGTCCCCAGCCCTTGAGATTGGCTGGACAGGTCAGTAACCGGTCCCCAGCCCTTAGTGTTAACAGACAGGTAATTAACTGAAAAATAATTGTGTTAGAGTTTGTTTGCTTCCTTGTTTTTCTTGCATCATCAGGAAAACGCCAAACAAAGTGTTTTTTATAGTGTGTAGTCAAAGCATATTTTTATTCAACATGTTTGGTAATTTAAATTGATTAAATATATATGACCTTTTTTTCTCATAGAGCTTCATGTATACACTAGAAAAATGCTGAGCTTCATCCCATACTTAAAACCAAAAAAACAAAACAAAACAACAACAACAAAAAAAAGGCTGCCCTGAAGTTGTCTAACAGGTATTGAATTGTTTTGAGGCCAAGTCTTTGTGTCCTTTGATTTTTTTCAGTGTATTTAATATAAAAGAGAAATTAATGAAATTCATTGCTTTTCTGATTCAGGGATTATATTTATTTTTATTATTCTTAATTATGTATAGGTGTGTGTATCTGCATGTAGATATGTGCATGTGATTGCAGGTATCTAAAAAAGCCAGAGGCCTCTGTCCCCTGGAGCTAGAGTTACAGAAAACTGTGGCCCACCTGACATGGGTGTTGGGAACCGAACTCACATCCTCTGTGGAGCAGCAAGTACTCTTAACCACTGAGCCATCTCTCGAGGCCCTGCCTCTGGAATTCTTTATATACTAATACAAATTAGTTGAGATGTTAAGATAAAATTTAAATCCCAAGAAAAGAATGCTTTTTAAAATTTCAGTGGCTGTCTATAATTATCTATGGTTAAAATACAACAAAAAAAATATATATTGGGAAAAGCAAAACACTTAAAAAAAATCAGTTACAATTAGCCACTACCCACTGCAGAAAAGGTTTTTTTTCCTTTCTTTCTAATTATTTATTTTATGTGTATGTGTTTTTTTGCACACCAAAAGAGGGTGTCCGATACTGTGGGACTTCAGTTATATGTAGTTATGAGCCACCAGGGAAAACCAAAAACAGAAGGAGGGCTTATGTTGACCTTGACCTGCACTGGATTCCCTGCTAAAACTGAATTCATGAACCCCAACTATAAAACACAGATGAGAATAAATATTCATGCGTGAGCGTGAGAGTGCACACACACTCACACAGAGACACACACATGTACACATATGTACACGCATGCACATGCACACACACACACACACAAACACACACACACACACACACACACACCATCTGTTAGGGAGCATTTTAGGGATAGCCAAAGAAAGGATTGAGCTCATTCCCCTTTGGACCTGAGGAATGCCAGCATAGTTTATATATGTCCGATCCTGTCACACACACCTAGGTGTCATGCCCACCATCCTTACATCCACTAGGAAGTCCTTCACATAACCGAGAAGCCCACCAGCATCTGTAGCCACTGCCCCCACTTCACTGCTCAGCAGCATCATCTTTCCTGGCCACTTTTCAGGTTTCTTCTGTGGTCTTACCTTCCAGATGCCTGGGAGGAAGCCGAGCTTTCTATTTGGAACGCCCCATTCTCTTTACCCTTATTAGCTTACTCAGCTCTCCAACGCTCCAGAGTCACTTCCCCGGGGCAGCTGCTCCTCTCCCCATGGCTTAGTAAGGGCACTTTGCTGCTAAGGATCAAGGAGAATAGCTGCTTCCTTTCAAGGTACACGCCCTGTGCTCGGCTTCGCATTCATTTACTGTAATTGCTGGGACGCCATCCACTGCAGCACCAAAGGCTCAGCCCTGGGAAGGCAGCACATTGGCTGTTGGGCTGCGCACCCTGTCCCCAGCTCTGTGCTTGTGCGTGGGAGAGACAAACATTTTCGTATAACAGATAACGCAGAAATAGGGTAGAGGCTCTGATATTAAAGTAGCCCAGAAGGAATCTGACTTCCTTGTTTCTACTGTTTAGTAGTCATTTTATTCATTTCACCCACTTACTTATTCTGAGACAAGGCCTCAGTAGATAGCCCTGGCTGACCTGGATCTCTCTATGTTGACTAGGCTGGCCTTGAACTCACAGAGATAAGTCTGCTGGGATACTGGGATTAAATCCGTGCCCCACCACACCTGGTCATGGCTCGTTTTTTTAACCACATTAAAAATGATATTTTCTTCTAGGCAGAGAGTAGCACAGACCTACACTCCCAACACTCAGAAGGGAAAAACACAAGAATCCGGAGTTCAAAGCAAGTTACATAGTGAGTTACAGACCAGCCCAGGACACATAGTGAGACCTTGTTGATTAAAAAAAGATTTAGGCTAGCAAGATGGCCCAGTGGGTATAGGCACATGCCACCAGCCCCATCAGGAGTTTGATCTCAGGAACAGGGTAAAAGGAGGCATGTAACTCCTGCACATTGCCTCTGCCCTCCATTCTTATGTCATGCACACACACGTGTACACACTCACACACACGTGTACACACACACACAATTAAAAAGTAATACATTTTAATGAACATTTTTAAAGGATTCTTTTCAAGATTTCTTAAGCCAAATCACATTATTTCTTTACAGATTTCTTAATTCCTTAAATAGGCCCTTCCTTGGCATTCAACTTTTTTGTGTAGGTTCCTGAGGTTTTTTGTTTGTTTTGTTTTGTTTATAAGATAGTATACAGAGCTCTGGGAAACCTTAGCAGACAGCTGTTTGTTTGAATTCCATAAGTAGCACAGGTTCTGCCAAGGCACAGGCTAGACATGCCTTGGGGATGGAGTCACATCAACACAAAGGCTGCGCTGGGCAGTGGGTTCTTCAGCAGTACACCTGCCTTTTATTTTTTAGGTGGTCTCAGTCTTCTGAGATCTGTGTACTACATGTTTTTATTTAAATCACTTTGCTAGTCTTACTGTGGCTCATTGTGTGAATTGTGACCAAGTGCCGGGAGGTGGCTAAGTGGGAGACTGAGGACCACAGAGCATCCACAAGCTCATAGGCTTGGGTCCCCAGAGGACGGTGACACTGAGGCCCAGTTACTGCTGTGAGGTGATATTGATTTTTCTCCTTCCTTGTTCTCAGCGACTCCTCTGAAGTAAGTATGAAAGGGAGCATCGTTCATGGACAAGAGAAGAAAAACTGTCATAGTGAACTTTGTCACTCCCCAAATCACACATTTCAGACCAAACTAGATGGAGTGGGCACACTTACGGGACTCCCGAAAACCTCCTGACTTCTGTGACACAGAGGTCCCTGCAGTCCATAGCAACCATATGGGGGAGCATGCATGCAGTCTTTAGCAACCTGATAGGGGAAAATAGACCTGCTATGCGTGTTTGCATGTGCGTGTATGTTTAGTGTTTTGAAAAGATAATAAAAAGCTCAAGCGGGCGAAAACAACAGTGCTGTCGGCAGTGACCACGGAAGGTTAGTCGAGTGGGCTCGTCCGAGCTTTCAGGATGTTCCCTTCCTCTTATAATTGGCTGCTGGGTAGGCTTGGCCCTAACTAGAATGCCAGCGTTCGATTTCACCGTGTCCTCAGTGGAGACGTGTCACCATTTATGCTGGCTTTAGTGACAATTTTCTAAAATGGAAACTCGTGGGAAATCATTACAGTGTTTATACGTCGCCCTTGTCGGATGGTGTTATCCTGTGATATTTTACCAGTGTTTTCTACTGCATGACGGCATCTTGCAGAGGTTAAGGCAGGACAGGTCCCTCTGTAATTTTGTGACCATATTTTACTTACTGCAGAAGAAAGGATAACTGACAATTAAGTATTTGGGATGCCACGGAAAGAACATGTGCAACTAATCAATGGCACCCTTTGGGACCGTGATTTTATAAAGCTGATAAGGTGGAAAAATCGGGGTTTTGTGATTTGTGTTACATGATGATAATTGCACCTTTTCAATAAAAATGACATTTCTGGAGTAAACACGGAGCTGGCAAGGTTGCTGCACCAATGCTGTTGTTTTTCTGCCCCATTCTGACAAGTTTTTGTAAATGGTTTTATAGAATATGAAATACACACACACACACACACACACACACACTTATTTAACACTGTGTAGAGAAAAATAATAAGGTTTGGCTTTTACAAAGCATGCTTAGTTGGCCAGTTTCAATATTTATTGGAGTTTTAACATTTAATATTTATGAGGTGCAGTGATATCCAAGTGTGTCACATTACATTACGCACTTGGTACAGGCCCTTAATTCAAACCGTGTCGTCTTACCCCCAAGCATGTGTTTGACACATACTCCTAAGTGATAAACGGGAGGAGTGAAGATCTGTAGGTGTTTTCAGTTCGTGGGTAGAGTCCCCCACTGTTGAAGGGCCCCGATTATGCAGAAGGTCTTTGGTGTTTCTTTTCCCACACATGGGCCACTCTCTGACTTCCGATGAACAGGCTTCAGTTGGAGGTAGACTTCGTCCCTGCTGATTGGGACAGCCTTGCTTTGAGCACGCTGGATTACCAGTAGCTTACCTCTCGTTACAAGTCCCCCTTTGCCCTGGAACAGTCAGCCCACCACTGTCTCTCCTCGTTTGAGCAGCCACTACTCTGGAAACTGTGATCTTTTAATTTATCATCACCATTGCCTCTGGCTATTCCTAGTGTATTCTTCTTCCTCTTTCTTGGATCGCAGGGGGTGGGACGAGTGTGCTGAGTGGAGTGGGGGTTATTCAGCTCTCTTGACAGCTTGCAGAAGAAGCACTTTGCGATGACCCACCACTGGATACCCACAGCATTTGAGTGGAGGCAGCTACTCTCTGTCTCGGGTCTATGATTAATTGTACCTCTTACATTATTTGACTCAGTGCTTATACCTGTAAAATTCAATGGGATTTATTTCTAGACTTTTCTCTAATTCGTACAGTTCATTTTGAATTATGCTCTCTCCATAAGTTATTTGCCGGGCCTCACATGCCATCTCTGCAGGACTGGGCAAGCAGCATGGAAACTCCACTACCAGGGACTTTTAAGATAACAAGTAGACAGCTCTGAGCCCGGAACCTTGCGCTGTCCCACCACCAAAATGCCCCTCACCTCATGGTGGAGAGGTGTCGGCTCCACCAGCCATAGTTGGAGCATTTCAGATCATATTTTCCCTCCCGGTTCCTCGGGAACCCTATGCACCACTAATTGTTACACTTTTGAGTTATGTATAGAAGACACAGAACACTGAGATAGTGAACGTAGAATGGCTTCCTAGAACCAGCGAAGTTGTAGATTTTGGTCTGTCAGGAAGAACTCTTTACGATAGTGACTTCACTGCTTAGACTAATATTTTTAACCGCAGTCCAGAGCTAACACTGATGTAGGGGGGAGAATGCAGTCCAGCATGGCCCTGTTTGACAGAGAGATAGACCCCAAACAGGAAGCCAGCACATCTTGGGAAGCCTATGGACAGCATTGGTCTGCGTGTCAGGTCCCAGGCCACAAGAGAGTGCTCAGCAATATCACTCCTACAGCCTAGCTACGAGCAGGGGTCCTCTGCTGGGCTGTCAGGGGTCTGCATCTGCGAGGGAGGAGGAGGGAGGAGAGATTGAGACCTAGTTGTATCCAGTTTTCTAAAAGGATCCACAAAGCCCATATGACTAAGATCTGTTCACTGCATAGCTAATCATCAAGTGGGCAAAATGAGTTGGGAATTGAGACGACAAAAAAACACACAAAGAAAGGGAAGAGAGTTAAATCTCACAGGCTGGTTGTGTGCCAGAGTCCCCCCGATATGTCTCCTTGAGTCCTCACAAGAACCCCATAAGTACAAGGAGAAAGGATACAGACCAAGTCTGACTATAAAACCCGTGTTCTTTGTGCACCACACCGCCTGAGAGGAAACAGGGATGCCATCAACGACTAACAAAGGCCAGCAATCATGGTTTCATATTTAAAAATCTGATTGTCTATACAGTTAGGAACTTATCTAGGGAATATAGTTGGGTGATTTAAACCAGATGGTTTCTGAAGATGTGGGATGAGTTGGGGTGTGGCTTTGAGAAGGAATGGTTGCTCCCGAGGCTCTGCATTTCAGGGAATGAAGACAAGAACGAAATAGCTGGGAGGCCCATGTACCGTTCAGTCTCCTGCATGAGATATTGTGTTTATGGCCCGAAAGACTTGAGTTGAACTAATTTAATTCCTATTTGGCATCTCTGTCCTAATTAATGACAGTTGTTTCATTTGTACATATTGCATTAAATTAGATGAATTCTTCATCTCTGTTTGGACTAAAGTATTGATTCTTCTTTGTGCAAGGTTTCCTCACAGAGCTGAGGAAAAACTCCTGGCCAGCTAACCAAAAGCCTTACCAACACTCCAGCACACACAGGGTGTCGCTTCCTTTATAATACTGAAGATCAGCCTGACCGCTGTTTTCTGGAAAATATTAGTTGAGAATATTTACGGAACAAAAATAGGTGCTTGTAAGTTTCTACGAGTTTTCTGTATTTCTTTCTGCCAGGATGTCTTACCTAAAACAATGCGGTCATCTGTTTGGAGAGCACCAGGGAGAGAGAGCTGGATTAATTCCTGTCCCTGTGTGCAGTGTAAACAGCCTTTTGCCTGTCTTTTGTCATTAATGATCATGCTGTGGATGTAGCCAGTGCATTGTAAGCCAATCTGTCAAGGCAAATAAACAATTCACCTTGTTAAAATTCCCTAAATCTTGCATTAATAAAACCAAAGCAACCCCCTGAACACTCAAGAGATGTCTTCCTCCATACTACAGTGATGGATGATATGTCTAAAGAGCCTGGAAATTAAGTAGTTCAGGTCATTAAAAGTGTCCCACACTTCTTATTGATTTAATTTATTTTAAAAAGGTAGGGGTGGAGATAAGGATGTTGCCTCCTCCCCCATTTTTTTTTTTTTTTAAATTTTAATCTGAAGGCTACCACCTATGAAAGTAGTTAAAACTACTCCTGGAGCAAATCGTTCCATACTTATCACGACATTAAGTTTTATTATTCAGATGCTGTATGTTGTTCCTGTTAGACGGACATCTAGAACAATCTCGGTAGTCCTTGCACCCTGTGTCACAGCAAAAACATCTAGAACTTCTTGGGCTACTGAAGCGATCATGTCTGCATATTCAGAAACCCCCTTGGGTAGGTAGGATTTGAGGTAGATGTCAAACAATTTGGAAGAAATGAATTGAAATGTAGGAAATCATCTCTGTGGGCAGAGTGCCTCTTCCTCTTCCGTCCTTTGTTTTCTCAAGCTTTTGTTTTTCTGCGTGCATAATTAGGGAAAGAATATTACATCTGAGATGAAGGAGAGGGGAGGAGATGAATGCGTCAATGGGAGGGAAAGCATTTGGAGAGTGGTGCTGCATTTTAACTCTATCACTGTACTCTGCATTGTTTGAGGTGTGTGTGAGTGTGTGTGTGTGTGTGTGTGTGTGTGTGTGTGTGCGCGCGCGCGCTTGCTTATTTCTTTATCCCATACTCTACCGAGCCCACCACCCTATTCACTGCCGTGTCCCAGCACCTGCTGTAACAAGTATCCCGAGTTAATGAGTAGAGTAGAATTCCCCGTCACTTTTCTGTCCCCCTCCCCCTATTCCTTAAGATCTTTCTGGTACAGTGGGTTCTGTGAGGGATGCTGACAGCCCAGGCACCTTAACTTTCCAGATGGTCTGTCTCTTGGACCTGAACAGCAGGAGAATTGGGCACTGCAAGGCACAGGCAGGCCTGGCAGCCCATGTGCCCCAATCCATGTATATGGTCTGAAATGAGTAGCAGGATTCCGAGAAACAGGGTGACTCACTATGGAAATGATGCTAAGCCCAAGATGCACAGAAGCACTTATAATTTGACCTGAGTGTTTTATTTGTTCTGTGTCTTCTGCACTAGTTATGGCTAGTCCTAAGATGCTGTCAGATAATATTTCTAATTTTTATTAATCTCTAGATAATAATGTACTTATTGGGGTGGGAGGAAATCACCCATGATATGTTATTCAAGTAGACCTTTAAGAACAGTTATATTGTGAAGTATGGACACTCCTGACTTTAGTCCCAACACTGTGGGGGCTGAGTCAACAGGACTGCTGTGAATTCAGGGCCAACCTGGGCTAGATAGTAGACCTTCCTTTCAAAAGACAAGCAAATGAGCCATTAAGTATTCTTTGGTGCTTTTCCCTCACTGTCCTTAGTGCGGGGAGAGGAGCAGGTATCAAATGTGTATTCTGTTGACACATGTTGGCAGAGTCTTTTAAAAATGCATAAATATGAAAATGCACTCATAGCCTCCATCAGATTTCTCCTCTACATTGCATAATTTGGTTCTCAGCTGACACGTTTCTGCCATTATGCCAGCTCTTTAGCAAAGCTGTTTAAGTGGAAGAATTTTATAGATTTTTTTTCAATATATACCCTGATTTACACTTTAGCGGTAAAGTTGTCACTGACCCTTTAAGTGGATCTGTCCAGATGGCAATAAATGTCAACTGATCCTAGTACAGAAACAGGTGATAACTAAAGAGTTAGACTAAATCTTCCAGATGGAAAAACTGCAGTATTTCCTAAGAGGGGTGACGTATTATGGAAACATAAATGCTTTATCATTCATAAGCAAAATTAATTTGTAGATTAGCAGTGTTACTGATATGCCCAGGGCTGGACCGTTCAGGCTGGACCAGAGTCTGTGTAAGGGCGGGGACTTCCCCAGTGCACTTGTGTAAGGGCAGGGACTTCCCCAGTGCACTGTCCACTAGTGAGCAACTCAAGATAGGAGACATCTCTGTATATGTACCCAGAAGCAGTGGATAAAGTGTGGTATAGCATGTGCGCCCGTCAGCCCGAATCCATGATGGGTGGCACAGGGACCGCTCAGTTGTGAGGAATGTTGCTGGTGAGGACTTTGATGGACAGTTGTGACTTTTTGATAGCGTTCCTTTGATTGATGGCCTAACTGACTTGCCTCTCGTTTCCTAATTCTGTTTTCTGCTTTTGCAGGCCGTCATTTTGGAAAATGAAGAGCTCCCCAAACTCTTCCTTGATTTCCTCAATGTAAGACACTTGCCCTCTCTACCAAAGGCAGAAAGTTGTGGGTAAGAACCTCTATTTACCTTGTGGGTGTGGGACTTCAGTTACTCTTCAGTAACGGCTAATTCCAACAAATACCTCAGAGTCAGGCCACAGGGCAAGCTGGCCACACCTAAGCTCTTAGTTGAGGTGTCATTCCCTCATCCCTCTGCTCATAGTGAGAGGAACCCCTCCCAAGTCTTCATCTCCATCCTGCAGCAGGTAGTCCCAGCAAACCCATGCTTAAGCATAAGGACTCACCTCTTAAATAATGGTGTCACAGACGGTCATTATGAGTCCAGACAGTATGATCAAGGACAGTCTCTTGGCTTGTGCCAAGTGTACATATTCATATGGCTTTTTAAAGATAATACTTTTATTATTTAAGCGTATGCATGGGCCTGTGTGTGTGCCAAGTATGTGGAGCGAGACCTTGGAAATCAGAAGAGGACATCAGATCCACCAGAGCTAGAGTTGCAAGCGCTTGTGAGCTGCCCGACATGGGTGGGGACCCATGGTCCTCTGGAAGAGTAGCAGGTGGTCTTACCCACTGAGCTGAGCCATCTCTCCAGGCCCCATATTTTATAGTTTTAAAGCTCTAGATGACTGTAGACTCAATACCCCTCATCTGGTTGTTAGTCAGAGGCACAGTATTTAAATGCCTTTCCCAAGCCTTACAAGTGGCAGAACTTAGGCTTTCTTGGGAGTGAGGGAGGGGGGCTGCTTTCTTCTCTGACTGGCACTTCTCCCTGCGGCTGTATGTAGCCCCCAGTCCCTGTTAACCATGGAACCTGAGGCATAATATCTCAGCAGCTGGAGAAAGATCTTCTAAAGTATATGACCTGCAGCAAGCCAGGCTGAGCTAGGCTCTGAAAACAGTCAGCAACACTGCTGCCCAGTCAGTCAGGACACAAAAAAGTAAGGCAAATGCTGAAGGTTGAGGGCTTTGCCAATTCCCCATGTGTGTCCAGTCCTTTCCTGAGGCCAGGCTAACCCTGAGCTGTCTGTGAATGCAGGGCTGTAGACACCTGTCACCACTCCTCATCAGAACTGTTGACTCAAGGCCACTTGTTCCTCACCCCGTAGTCTGGTAACCCCATACACTCTAGGTAATCTATGTGGCCAGTGTGGCCTGTCCCAACCTGTGTATCCGTGTTTCCTGGTTCACAGACACTCTTGAATTTTACATGGAGACATTAACAAGAACAGTGAAAATGGGGTCTTTTTACTTCTGTTTCAATCCCCAAATAGTAAAAAGCTGTACAATTTTTAAATGATCTTAAGGAAAATTGAAGTCCCGAGATCTTCCAGGCTGATGATTCCTTAGGATGAGTCATCAGCTGTGCCTGGCACAGTACAAGCTCTCAATTTTTCTGTCTGTTTCCCTTAGTGCTAAGGATACTCTCTTTTGCTTTGTTGGTATAAATATTGGCCCAACTTATTTGGTCTTTTTCTTTTCTCTTCTTTTCTTTTTAATAAAAATTTCAGATCTTTTGATGAGACTGAATCTGAAGAGTCAAGGTAAGAACTGTTATAGTCAGCCAGGAGCTGCAGAGGTCAACAGTAGAGCAGCAGGTTGTTGTGTGTAAACTACCCACAGTGTGGGCGTTTAAAGTCATGTTTCTCTTGAAAACCTTTGTTGGATGTTGGGTTTAAGATGTTCAATATCGGATAGTGATTTTCAGGATTAATTGCTTATAATCAGGAATGAAAAGTGTTAAGGACACCACATAGTGTCACGCAGTAAGAATACTGTTTTACAGCCAGGTGTGGTGGTGCTTGCCTTTAATCCCAGCACTCGGGAGGCAGAGGCAGGCAGATCGCTCTGAGTTGGAGGCCAGCCTGGTCTACAAAGTGAGTCCAGGACAGCTAAGGCTACCCAGAGAAACCTTGTCTCAATAAATAAATAAATAAATAAATAAATAAATAAATAAATAAATAAAAATAAATAAAAATAATAAAAGAATACTGTTTTACTTATGATCAAACTGCAGTTTTTGGAAAGTACTTTCTAGCTGTGGTATTTACTGCAAAGATGAGTGTCTGTCTCATATCCCAGAGAGAAGTCCCGGGAAGGCAAGCTCAGCGCCCATGATTTCTCTCCGTGTGTTTGCTGTTATTTACCCACACTGGTAGATGCAGAGACCTGAAGACGTCCCACACAGCAGTTTGATCCCCTCAAAGCTAGTTTGTAGTGTTTTCTGTTTACCATCGTCCCCTGATGCTGACATGCCTGTTTCTGACCTTTCCAGCAAGCTGTCCCACCAGCCGGTGCTGCTGTTCCTCGGGGATCCATACGTCTTGCCTGCAGCCAGCGGTAATCAAACTTGTCATCTGCTACAGCTCTTTACTGATCTGCCCCTGCACCACATAAACCACGTTTGTAATACGGGTCTAACAGAGTGACATCGGTCCAGGGCTTAATCATCTGCCAATAAACCAGGGCTCTCGGTGTAAGAGACATTTAGAATTTTAATTGGGGCCGGCCTTTCAGGAGGAAATGTAATTTTTCTTTCTCTGTTCCTAGCCTATTTTGAATTAGAGAAAGAAGGGATAAAGGTATTTATTTTTTCTTTTTTGTGTGCGATGTTATTCAGACTGCTGCTTCTTTGTAATTTAGCTGTCCAGGTTCCGCCTCTAGCCCTTCTTAAAAACGCTTCTTTCCAAAAAGCTGTGCACATGCATTGCAAATATAACTGTGTTTCTCTTTAGATTTCAGTGTCTTTGATGGGAGACTATATATTTTTAAGTTGTATATTTTAAATACAACTAATTGATTTAAGTGTAAAAACAATCAATATGTTAGCATGCGTCCTTTTTCAGCTCCAGTTCCCTGGAGTCGTTCTCAAAGTGTTCTACGCAGCATTCCCAGAGGACATTTTCAGGCATTATCTCATTTAATTTGCAAGCGGCCTTATAAAATGGGTTCAGTGGGTTATATTACTGGCTAAAGGGGAGAATCCAAGCACAGGATGGCGGTGACTTGCCAGGCTCTGGTGGACCATTTGAGGCCTGAGTTTTCCTTTGCTTTTAGCAGATTGGTCTCCAACCTCTGAGAACCACAAATACCAAGCCACAGAAAAGCAAAGATAAAGGATTCATTGTTTCTGTCAACAAAACCCTCCTACGAGCTGGAGAGAGGGGACTGTTGTCCGTGGCATGGGACTTGTATTCAGATCACCCACTTACCCACCAGTAGAAGAAAGGGGGCCAGGACACAGGCATAGCTCAGCAGCAGACTCCTCGGACTCCTGCTCAGCGAGTTGCCTCAGCTGTAAGGAATACGGGTTTCATGGTGGCTTTTTGTGCATATCTTCTCAGTGAGGAAGTTGCCCCTCTTAAGAACTGCTTCCTGTGCTTAACATATTTGTATCTTAGCTGGTGGTGTACTGAAATATTATGTTTAACAAATATACCACCTAGTCTAGATTAAATAGTCATATTACCTTTTAAAAATGGCTCCACATATGATCTTTCTAGGAATTATCTTTATTCAGATAGTTCATGCACCTGTCCAAAGTTCGTGCAGCAGGGGCCAGGATGATGACTGGACAGAAAGAGCCAGGAGCTCAGTGGAAGGGGTGGGGGAGGGGAGAACCATGTGTTTTGTGCTCTTTAGATCTGACTTTTTAAGCTTATTAAGCCTTCTGGGGGGCAACGATAGGCGCCAACGTGGGAAGCAGGAAGATTAAGGCGTGTGTACTTGGTCACGTGATCGTGTGGACCAAATGAGGGAGCTCCTTTCTGAGAATAGCTGTAATTAATGGGTTTGTAATTAACAAAATGCAGAGGCCGACCCTCATGGCATTTCGTTAGAATTTTGCCACGCCTAGTTTTAGAAATCTGACTCCTTTGGTTTTAGAGAAACTTTCTCTGTATCGCACTGTGTTGTGTGATACAACTTTTTAGCAAGTGGAAATAATCTTGAGATTTGCTGACTCCTTGTTCACATTTACTCTCTTTACATTTCAGACATTCAGGCCTAAACATCCTTCTAGAAAATGCTAGCACTCACGGCTGGATAGGTGGCTTTGTTGGTAGAGAGCTTGCCACCCAAGCATAAAAATCTGAGTTCCACCCACAGAACTCACATTTAAAAATAAAAAGAGAACCAGGCATGGTGCTGCGTGCTTTGGAACTGCACTTTGGAGGCAGGTAGGAGGACCCCTGGAGCTCACTGGCCAACCAGCCAAGCTGAACCAGTGTGCTCTCAGCCACTGCCTGAAAAAACAGGGTGGACAACTCCTGAGAATGACACTGGAGGTTGACTTCTACCTTCCACATGCATACACACATATGTGTGCAAACACACACACACACACACACGTGCGCACACATGTACCAGAGAAGAAAGAACAGGCTGATAATTGATCCTTTTAACAACAAAAGTCAAGAGAATGCCCTCGGTTTTAAAGATATCTGTTTCTATTTTACATGTATGGATGTACATATACATATATACACACCGTCTGTGTGCTTGTAATGGCCCCTGAAGCAGGAGTTATAGATGCTTGTGAGGCCCCCGTGTGAGTGCTGGGAACCAATCCCAGGTCCTCTGTAAGAGTAGCAAGCGCTCTCAACCAGTTTGCCATCTTTATGCTCCAGAGAGAGCTCTCTTCACAGCCTCAAAGGCATGTGCTTTCTGGTCTTTGTCTTAATTTTTCTGAAAGATACAAAACAACTCTTTCCAAAAGCCCAGGTGTCCTCAGTGTGGATGGACATTCCAGACGATTCTCCGCTTGGTTCTCCTGGCCCCGTTATCAGCTTTAGATGTGTTGCCACATCCTCTTCCTTCAAACACTGTGTCACCCTTGGCTTCCCCCTCAAAGATGGGATGATGCTCACTGAGCTTTTCTTTAGATAATCTCCTATAGCCTGGAGCTACCCCATCTGTGCGACTAAGAGGCTGTGTTTTATCTCCAACACAGACACTTGTTCTGGTTCGCAGGAACTCTGCGGTCTGCTCCAGCTCGCCTCTCCTCACACACTCCACTTGGTTTCAGCTACTCTGCTATTCATTCTGCCCCAACACTGCCAACCCTAACCCCCAGGGCACCTGTGCTGCCCATCTGATGACCCTGCCAGCCCTGCTGACTCTACCCCAGGGGCTTTTGCCTTGTCAGTGCTAAACCCAGGACACCTGCTGCTCCCTCCTTGAAGGTTCTGGTCTGCATGCTTGGTGGGTCTGTCGTCTCCAGGGCCTCACATGGAATGTCCCAGCTTTGAAGCTTTGAATGCCTCTCTCTTCAGAGCGGCCTCCAGTCAGGTTTGATCTGTTGCTGTTGCTCGCGGTGAATGTTCATTAGATGAACAAATGCCAGTGAAAATAACAAGAAGTGTGTCCCGCGTTGTGTCCCCTCCCATCCCCTCCCAGTGGGGGACAAAGGAAAGAACAGTTTTCTGAGTAAGTCAAGCAGTCATGGACATTATATTAAGTCACGCCATGATGGAGCCTGAGGGTAACGTTTAAAGTGGACTGAAACAAGTGAGTAGGAGCTGGTGCAAAGCCAATTATCCCATCGCTGACCATTAGGCGGACAGACCCTCCAGTTAGTCACTTTTTCTCAGAGCACCCTGTGGACTTTCTTCAGTAGAAATGGATGCAGGCTATATCCTCTGGAGGGCCTCCACACTGGCTTTTCCCTGTGAGGGAACCCTTTCTCCTGGATACCCCCATATCTGGCTCCTACAGCACCTCCTTCAAATCAGTTCAAGCAACCCTTCCACCCTGAGCCTTCCCTCCCTCTCCTGTAACGCTTGCTGTTGTGTGTCCTTGCTTTGAAGCCATTGTCTGCTGTGTTAATCATGTTACAGGATTACACATCGAACATTACATGGTTTTCGTTGTTGTTTTATGGCACTTCGTTGAATCCACTTAACTTAAATATATTCATGGTATAAATTAACTGTATTTAAGTAGACTTTCAGATTTCAGATGGCAAAGGATAACAATATGCCACCTGTAATGAAATATGTTTGTTTGGGTATTTTACTGAAAAGTAATCAATGGTCCAATTTATTAATATCTGTATGAAAAATAAATTTAAATTTGGAATTAGCTAGACCATTGCTTCAAGTACACAGATATATATAGTCTATTACAGGCTTTTAAAGACCTGACCTGTAGAAAAAAGTGTGTGTGTGTGTGTGTGTGTGTGTGTGTAGCAGAAAGGCACACACTAAGAAAGCTAAGGTCACCAGCCAGAGATAACTCACTATTTGGAAGTGTAGTGGAGGGATTTGTTAAAACATTTTATTTGTGTCATTTGATTGCTTGCACCTGTCCCATGACCTGGACAGAGAGGGTAACTTCCATACATGTCCTATAACTAGATGAACAGATGGCATCTGTTAATGGCCAAGAATTTACCTCGTGCCAGGCCCAGGCCACCAACCTTTCAATAACCCGTAAGGAACTTATTGGTGTGAGTCCCACCTCACCACTGTTAAAACAGCTCAGCTGTGTCATAGAACTGGGGCATGACTGCCCAGGATGCAGAGCCATTTCAGGAACTACTCAATAAGGTAACCCTGTCAGTGTATCCAGGTACTTCCTTGACCTTGCACTTGACTAGATGCAAAGGTGTATCAAACCCAGAAGGCTCCAGACTGAGTAGACTGGCCCCTGGTTCACTCTCGCCCCTCAGCTTCTCCCACAGCCCTCTGGCTGAGTAAGACAGAGACCCGAGGAACACCTGTGGTGACTTCCGTCATTCTTCTCCTCCCTGTCCTTTCTTCTAGCCCCCTGTGTGAGGCAGTCTCACTATGAATGACATCATCTATAATCACTGAATAATTTGGGTTGCCCTTGCCCTTGAGATCCTGCCTCAGCTTTGATTCCTGAGGTGACAAGTGTGTGTCTCCCCATCCAGCTTAATCTTCGACTTCTCCCTTTTATCCACTAGTCACTTGTATTTGTCAGCTGGTCACGTCCTTCATTCCTCTAGAATTCATCCAGCTTTCTGTGTCCTGCCTCAGGAACTCCCTCTCAACTGCAGCCAGTGACCAAATCCATCTGTGTCCACCTCACACTTGCTTCAGTCTGTTCTCTGAGTGGCAATCCGTCATCTTTTCAAAATTTCATACTGTCTCACTTCACTTAAGATCCTTCAGTACGTTTCTGATAAAGCCCGTATTCCCGTGAGAGCTTCCCAAGTCTGGTGTGGTACTTTCCTCCTGAGCACCAGCCCCCTTTACTGCCTCACTTCCACTGAGGACTCTGAACCCCTGAGACTCCCTTGCCAGAGACTGTGTTGTTGCCTCATATTGCCCTGGGGCCTTCCCACCTGCTCCAATGAAGCCCAGTTCCCTTGTGCTCAACTTTACATGGTAGCTGCTGCAGAGGAAATAGATGTATGAAAAAAAGTTATTAAGGTTTTGGTTCATTTGCATAATAACTCTATTCGGGATGCTTAGCTTTCATCCAACTCCTGACCTAATTGTGTACAGAGCAAAGCTTAAAACTAAACGTCTGAACCGTGGGAAGATCAAGCTCCTGCACGGTCCATGGTACTTTAATTGCTCAACACGAGCAACTGGTGTGCCTCTGCATCTCCTTTGTGCCCTCTGCAGAAATGAGGCTGGTTTTTCAATGTGACAAGATGACTTTTTGTTAAAATGTTGCCCTTTCAAGTCAAAGAGACAGGCCCCATCGTTCCGTTCTTGGGAAACACTCCCAAAAGTGTGTGTGTGACACACACACACACACACACACACACACACACACACACACACACACACACACACACACACACACGACAGCATGGACTAAGTACCTCCGAAGGCCTCAGTACCTCCGAAGGCCTCAGTGCAAAAACCGCAGCCAACTATTCCCAGTAGAACTCTTGGAATTCCTTCAAGTGTATTGAGATTTTGTTAGAAATTGAATTGCCAGCGTAATCCATCTTCCTTGTGAGGAAACATCGAGATAAAGAGCCGAGGCCTAGCAGCATTAACCGTTAGAAGAGCAGCCCATGAGTCGATACACTACAAATCTGGCCGTGCAGTCCCGCAGCGCCTGATGGTAGCCAAAGTGGCCTCTGGCTGACAAATGGTAGCACTCCTTAGCCATGGGTAAGTAAGCCCAAGTAGTAGCCCTGACCTCTGACACCATGACCTTGATCTCTGATCTTCTTTCCTGACTGATCATGTGGACTCCAGAGAGATGTGGCTCTGACCCTTTCCATAAAACACGATTTCCTGTTGCTGATGCATGTTAAGAAAAGCATCTTTTCTTTTTTTAGATTTTCCAAATGTGGTCATCGAAGGAGTTCTTCATGGGATATTTTACTCTCATCTGCAGTCCAGGTAGAAACTGTGCCTGGCTGCAGGAAGATGAAGCGAGCGTCAACGGCAATGGCAAGAAAATCGATCTCTCTACCAAGCTAACCGAAACTCCATGACACAATAGCTCTAGCTAGCGGGAAAATTCACAGTCCTAGCTTCCTTCAGAACAGGGATATTTCTGTTAGAATGGTGCTTTTAAAATTAGAAACCGAACCAGGGTGGGGTCAGTCTAAGACCAATTGTTCGCAAAGGTGAAGGGAGATTCCAGCTCAAGAAAAGGAGGCCACGGTGGATTACTGGGAGTACCGCATGTCACAAAACAGAGCCAGCCTCTGCTTCAGTCGCACCGTGTGCTAATTGGAAATCATATCCTGGGTCACGCCGACACTGAGCAACTTCGGTGGCTTTTGTTCAGACTTTGACACACTCATCTTTACGCCAGGAGATTTTTCTCAGGGGGAGATACTCCAGAAGGCTGCGGGCACCCGCAGAGTACCCTGAAAGCCACTGTGCCCGGCTGGAACTTCAGCTAGTCTGACAATAGAATGCATTGAAGAATAGAAGGCGTTTTAGTTTCCATTACAGTGGGGTTGCCTCCCACCCACAGATCAGCTTCCAGCATCAGTGCTTGAAATGAAATGGGGTGTTGGGACAATCGATGAGAACCCTCTAGAAAGACGCTGTACCAGAAATCCATCCTCCACCATTTTTTTTTTCCTCTAGGATTAGAAAGTATGACTGCTCTTCTGAAGACCAGCTGACACCCCTGGTGAAGTCCCAGGGCCATTTCATATAGAAAGTATATGAACACTAGAATCACACTGCAAAATTTTTGTCCCCTCAAGGTCGGATATCAGTCGACAGTGGCTGCAACAGGCGCAGATCGACTTTTTGTGGCTGAGTTTCCTCAGTGGTGTACATTCATGGTGTTTTCACAGGTTTTTGTATGGTTGTTTTTACAGGCTCCTCTTCACTGACATCATGTATGGATTAATGTAAGTTAGATGTTTGATTCTGTCCCACCACTGGATGTCACACAGGCAGTCATCTTTTGCTTAATGACAGAGCAGAGTGTATGTGCTACCTGTGTATATGTGCTGACGTTCTTATGGTTATGAATTTTCATAAATTTAAATCTGGGAGGAAATATTTACAATTAAAATACCATGTCATGAATTTTTATTAGAGTCTAAACCTGCAGATTGAAAGCCTGCTGCAAACTTTTAAAGATACATTTTTATGATTGATTAATTACATGTTGGAAATAAAGTAACCAAGTGTTATCAACAACAACAATAACAAAACAGTGAAGAATTAGAGATAATTTTAAAAATGTTTTTGTTACTAGCTATTTTGAGTTAAATAAAGACAAAGAAAAATATTTGAATTTGTCTTTTTTTTTTTTTTTTTTTTCAGAATTTTACCAGAAGCATGGGTTACGTCTCTGTCTACATGTGCACAGAAAACAAATTCACCCACTCTTACATTTTACATAGGCATGGATTTCTGAGCTGATGGGATATAAATGACCTCATCCAAGATTAAACTAATAGATACTCATTAAATACCTCATGACTTACCAAATTACTCAAAAAACCTTTTGGCTGGTAATGGCAGCTCATGCCTGTGATCCCAGCACTTGTGAGGCAGAGGCAGGAGGATCGCTGTGAGTTTGAAGTCAGCTGGGTTTACATAGCCCAGGACAGCCAGGGTTACATAGTAAGACCTTGTCTCAAAACCAAGACAAAGATAAATCATCCTCTTTTGGAAATTGAATCACATTTTAGCAATGACCTTTTAAAAATCCATTTTAAAATGTAGTGTCTGGGCTAGAGAGATAGCTCAGTGGATGAAAGGAGCAGTAACTGCTCTTCCGGAGGTCCTGAGTTCAATTCTCAGCACTCACGTGGGCACTCACAACTATCTGACCCATCTATACTGAAGTCCCATGAGACCGATGCCTTCTTTTGGTATGTATACATGAAGACAAAACACTCATATACATAAATGCATAAATCTTTAAAAAATGAAATGAAATTTTAGTATATAATCTTATCATAGGTTCTAGTAGGAACTTTAAACCGCTATAGGTCTTTTAAGCACAAAGGGTTGTATCTGTGAAGCTGAGAAGACCTGAATCAGTTCCCCAGCACCCACCTCAAAAGACCTGAACACCCAGTCTGTAATGGTGGCACTGGAGAGGAAGAGACAGGAGGATCCGTGAGGCTCTGGCTGACCAATCTAGTTGAATCAGAACTTTCACCATTGTTGAAAGACCTTGCTTCAAAAAATGAAGTGAGAGCCATTGAGGAAGGCTTCAGTGTGGACCTCTGGCCTCCGTATGCATGCACATAAGCACACGAACACCTGCACACCTATACACCAAAGCTTAAAAACAAGAACAAGAATATGATTGCCAGTCATATGCAGAGCAATAAGAAGTTGGTTATAGCCCCACCCCACCCCCACTCCATTGCCCATTAACGTATAAGAAGCAGAGAGTCATCTTCCACTGCAATGGAGTCTGAGAAGAAGCTGGTAGCCTTCTGGTCAACACAGCTCAGGACACACTGGATAGTTGGTGCCACATGTTTCTGTGGTTGGAAATATAAAAGTGTAAAAGGATATATAAAGAAACCCTCCCAACCCAACTCTTGAATACCCTTTCCTCTCCTGTAAGCAATCAGGGTACTTAGTTTTTCTATATAGTACTTTGAGAGATAATTTCTCTAGGAAAGGATATATTGTCCATCTAATACTTGGTTTGTGGGATTTTTTTAGATTATTGTATGTATGTATGTATGTATGTGCAGTACCTGCATACTCACCTGGTGCCCTTAGAAGAGGGTCAGGTTCCCTGGAAGTAGAGTTACAGGTGCTTGTGAGTCACCATGTGGGTATCAGGAACTGAACCCAGGTGCTCTCCAAGAGCAACAAGTGCTCTTAGTTCCTAAGCCATCTCTCCAGCCCCATCATTTAATGTTGATACATCCTGTTCCCCCCTTTTACAAACCCAGAAGCCTGCAATACCCATCTGTTATGCGTGTTTTCATATACTGACACATCTCGACAAGTCTATGTTAGTATACAAAGTATGCTTCTCTTTACAGCTGCACATATCTACAGTTAATTCAGCCAGTACTATACTCATGAATATGTTGACATTTTTCTACTATAAAAAATAGCATAGACAGCTTTGTATACACATTCTACATACATGAATTTTAATAATTTTCCAAAAAGGATGGTCACAGCAAAAGTTTCATATAAAAACCCACTTGTAGATGCACACATACAAGATCATCATTCGGTTCTGTTGCACATGTGTAAATATACTTACAGTATTTTACTCTTGGGTTCCATTGCTTGTGGCTGTGTTCCTGTGCAAGACTACAGCACACCCTACACAAGCTGTGCAGTGTGAGTGGTACGTGGAGCCATGCTGGAAGCTCTACATGTGGGGAAGTAATTTTTAAAAAACGCATCTATTTAAAACATAGGTTCATGAGCAATAGCGAAGTAAAGGGGCAGAAGACAGAATAAGAAGGAAAAGAAAACTCAGTTGCCATGTGATCTAGGATGCAGGGTGGTCCTTCCTGCACCGTCCGCATGGCTGTTTGCCTGATGTTCTACCTGCCCTTCTGTCCAGGGTGCTTGTTCTCTGCAGAGCTTCTCTCCTACCTCTCATTTGTCCTGCTCCTTTGCATACTGACTGTCCTGGCCCTGGTGTCATTTCTTCTGGTGTTCCTTCTCCACCCTGCCCTTGAGAAGCCATCTGTGTGTATAGTACCTTATAGTGCCATGACCACTGCTGCCTGGCAAAGCTCACTTTGCAGTATGGAAATCCCACAAGCACAGTTTGGAGAAACAATCACACTTCAAAAAGGTCAAAGTGCTTTCATCTCTCTTGTTAACTTTGATCAGTGGCGAGTGGCTGCTTCAGCATTTGCTGATTCTGTCCTACTCCCGAGGATGGCCTCTATGAAGGAGAGCGCAACACTACTGAAGGACGTGAAGAAGCTAATACTATTGTGCATTGCGTTTCTGGGGGGCAAGTACTATAATGATTCTCCAAAATGTAAGTAGAATACCCATAAGATTCAGTGATCTGGAAATGAGGGCAGCATCTGAAGATGGCATTTGTGTGTCTGTGTTCACAGAGTTGTGTACAATAGCCGAAAGGAAAGATGGCCCAAGTGGCCATCAGTGGAGCAATTGGGTGGAAAACAAGTGAATTCTGGAATGTGCTATGTGGATGAACCTGGAAGACACGAGTTGAATAAGTCAATCATGGAAGGACAAATACTATATAGTTCCAGTCATATGTTATATTTAGGGTAGTCAGATTCCCAGACAGCAAAATCTAGCTGTGGCTGCACCCAGGGCTGCAGGAAGCAGACATGGGAAGTCAGTGTTGCATGGGTTTCTTTGGAGAAGATGACAGTTCTTGAGATGGATGGTTGTACAACCTGGATGTGGTCAACATGCACCACTAAAAATGATCAGAATGATTGATTTCACCTCAATAGGAAACAACTTGAAGGAGGAGGCTGGTGGCAACTGGAGCTCTGTGAGTAAAGACAGTACTCTGTTGGTGCTCTCTACCACAGGTGCAGGAGTCTTGGTACACAAACCCTTGCTCCTCTCACAGTCCTGGATACTTGAAAAACTCAAACTGGATTCAAAAATTTAGGATTGTCAACTAAAGCTATGTATCACAACCATTTAGGATTCTGAGGTAGCCTGGACCATGCCATCTGAGGAGTTAGAACCACACAGCTGACTGGCACACACTGGTAGGAACCACAGAGATTTTATGAATTACCTTTAGTATCTCTTTAAAATACCTTTTTATTTATTCTTTGACAATTTCATACACATATACAAGGTATCATTAGTGTATATAACCCAATCCATCTTCCCACTCCTCTCACATCTCAATTCTTGCTACATTCATGCCCTTTTAAAAATTATTTATTTTTACTTATATGCACTGGTGTTGTGCTTGCATGTATTCATCAGAGCCCCTGGAACTGGAGTTAGAGACAGGTATGAGCTACCATGTAGGTGCTGGGAATTGAACTCCGGTCCTCTGGAAGAGCAGCCGGTGCTCTTAACCACTGAGCCATCTCTCCAGCTTCTCATGCCCTCTTTATTAACCCACCAAATCTAACTAATCCTGCCTGCATGAACACGTGTTTGAAGATCTGCTGGTGTGTGAAGATTTGCTGGTTGGTTTCTGCCAACCTGACACAAACTGTAGTCTCCTCCGTTGAGGAATTGACTCCATCAGATTGTAGTGTGGGCAGAGGGTCTGACTCACTGTGAGAAGTGCCACCCCTGGGCGAGTAGCCCCAGGTTGAATAAAAAAGCCAGTTGAGTGGGCCATGATGTGCAATCCAGTAAGCAGTGTTCTTTGGTTTCTACTCTGCCTGGGTTCCTGCCTTGGCATCTCTCAATGATAGATCGTCATTGGGACATGTAAGCCAAATAAACCTTTTCCTCCCACCTTGCTTTTGGTCATGCTCTTTTTCACAGCAATAGAAAGCAAAGTAGGACAGGGGCCATCCGTCATACCATGAGCAACCCACCAGCAGCCACATCCCCAAAGGAAAACAACTCCTTCATGTCCAGCAGCTTATAAGTTGCTGATAGCTTCTCAGCTGGAGGTAGACAACCCTCATGAGTCATTTCCCAATCCATGTTGGAATGTTGACTGGCTTGATCGTATATAGACTTTCTATAGATGGCCATAGCTGCTGTAAATTCCTAAGTGTAATAGTCACGCCATGTCCAGAAGAGAACATCTTACATTCTTTCTGCACTCTCTTCCATGATATTTTCTGAAATATGGGGGTTGCTACTTCCCTGAGTTTCCCTGATCAACTTACAATCAACAATTGTCAGCAAGGATAAAGCCAAAACAGAGCCAAGATGATGCTGGTTTCTAGAGAGTAGACAGGCTAGACCTTGTCCCCTAACTCAGCACAGAGGGAGACACTCCTTAGTAAATGGTTGAAACAGAGATTCATGGTACCCATCACGGAGGTGGGTGGATAATAATGATACAATGTCATTTATTCTCAGCAGTTGACCAGTTCTGAGTTTCTGTGTCCATCACTGTCCACTGTAAACAAGCTTCTTTGACAAAGGCTGAGAACAGCATTAATCTATGGGTATAATTGGAAATATTTAAAAGGCAGTTTGACAACATGTCCATTTAGAAAAAAGGATAATAGGTTCTCCCCATAGGCCTGGACCTGAGCAGTGAACTTTTGACCAGGTTTACAGTCCAGACATTAATTCTTTCCTGTAGAGCATGCTTCAAATCAAATCACAAAATGATTGGTCACCCCCATTATAGTCACATCACCATTGCACCAGTAGGCACCGTTTGCCTGGCAGGTCAGTATTGTAGTATTCTTGGTCCACCACTGCATACACCCATTGATTACTTCTCACCCAGAAGCCTGCATACATACCTAGTACCTTGGGTACTATGAAACCTCACCGGCAGAGAGGAAGTTTCCAGATCAGTCCCCATGTCCAGTAATCAATGTGTGTTTTCTTCAGGAATAGAGTCCTACTACCTAGCTCTACTGGGTACCTGAGAGCAAGAACAATAACCTATGTAGTTTGGGGGGCACTCTGAGGCTTTCTGACCAATAAGTTTAGCATCTTGAGGGGTTTCTCTCCCCCTTCCTCTTCTTATTCAATATGGTTATACACTGTGGGGGAAATTATGTGTTTGCTTTTTTATCCATCCATTCAGTGGAGTACATTGGAGTTCCTCCGGTTCATTAAGGTACTGTGATACAGCCCTCTAGAGTAAAGATATAATCTGTGTTTCATGAATTGTCAACCATTAAGGAGTGTCTCCCACTGTGCTGTGTTAGGGAACAAAGGTCAGTGTGTCTACTCTCTGGAAGTCAGTGTCATCTTGTTTTGGCTTTATTCTTGCTAATAATTGTAGATTGTAAGTTTCTGAGGAAAACTTGGGGAAGTAGAGACCTCTAATTCCAAACTGAAATGTATATGACACTTGTTTTCTGTCTATGCAGATACATCGTGACAACCAGGACTTTGATAGTAAAGTAGAATGCGGTTTTGTATGAAGAGGAGGATATAACTATAAAGCTATGTTGGCATAGATTTAACTTACTAAAATTATGAAAATATGCTTGTAAATCTGACCTGCAAATGTAAAGCACTTCTTGCCTTCTTGTCCACTAGTGGTCTCTTTGGTATCTGTCTTGTTCCTATGTGTGATGTTCGTTTCACCTGGACACTCCAGAACTGTGGGACTAGAGTTTTGGGTCCCTTATTTCATTGAGTTCTAATTAGACAGTGTCTTGTTACACATAGCTATAGTTGAAAATCAGAGGTTCAAAGTAGTAAAAAGTAACCAATCTGCACATTCCTTTTGAGATGGTAGTCTCTAAATAAGTCCTGGTCGTGGACGGTGCCTTTGAAGCCTCACCACATCTGTGCTGAGTCATGTGTCACTGTCCCATACCACATTGCAGAAGGTCAAGCTAGAGGAGGAAACAGCTTGACATGGCCACCAGTTTGCACAGGGTGCCAGAATCTGAAACTTTGTTCTGCAGAGCTCAGGCCAGTCCACTTTCCAGTCAACCTTCTCCCTGCACCGTTAGGACTCTGGCTTCTGTGTGTCTTCTGCTCAGACTGCTGGGTAAGCCAGTCTGGCCTTGAAACTGTAGCCCTCCCACCTCTGCCTCTCAAGTGCTGCAGTGACTGTGGCTACAGGGTGTGCTACCACAGCTTATTGCAGATGCATCACCCTGCTCAAGCTCTTTCTTTGCACAAGTTTTGTGCTTGGTACCTATTTCTGGCAGCCATGGCCTTCCGGTTCCCAGCTTGCGCCAACCCTGCTCTTTCCAGTGTCTGTCTTTCAGACATGTGGAGGACTAAGCTATGTCAGCAACTACCCACCACAGGTCACAGAGCCCACTGTGGTGCCTCCACACCATATCAGGATGCTTTTGGTGGCTTCTAAAGTACAGTTTGTATCAGCAGCACCTACTTACTTTTAGAAAACCCAGTAACTCCCCCCACACCCCCCACCCCACTCACATGGCCAGGCCTCTAGAACTTGCCCTCTGGGAATGGGTCAGACCTGACAACATCTGAGGTGACCCTGAACCCTGATGCATTGTGAAGTTCATGAAGCAGAGTCCTGGGCATGTGCACCTATTTCTACTTGAAATGAAATAATATTTAGTCAGTTTTGAATTTAAATTCATTGGAAGTGAGAAATCTTCACACTTCTAAGTGGCATGGGTGGGCATAGAGTCAAGAGTATTGGGATGGCCAAAGGCTCCTGCAGAAGGCCCAACCCCTCAGAAAGTTATTGGGATCAGACCAAACTGTTAAAGAATTTGATTTATTTAAATGCTTTGTGGATTTTGTTTGTGTAGTTAGCTTTGTTTGCTGAGACAGGCTCATTATGTAGTCCTTGCTGGCCTGGAACTTGATATGTCAACCAGGTTGGCCTCAAATTCACAAAGATCTGCTTCCTTTGCCTCCTACATGCTGGGATTAAAGGTGTGCGCCTCCACAGCTAGCTGTCAACTTTTTGAGATAGCGTCTCACCTGACTTAGACGCACTGTGTACCCCAGGCGTGCCTTGAACTTCCCACCGCCCTGAGCAGCTTCCTCGGTGATATGGTAATGGTTGTACACCACCATACCCAGATGATAAGGTATGTACTTTAAGTATGGTAGAAAATGAGAGACCGTCTGCTTAGAAATGAGCACCTTTTACATGAACTGTGTACCTGCTTATCATGGCTGTTTCTCCTTGTCCTCAAGAGAGAACACAATGTCTTTCCAAATGCCTGCTCTCCTTGTGAATGTGGGTTGGAATAAAGCAGAATCCTTGCCCTCAGGGGACTTGCAGAAGAGCCTGGGGAATAACCACTTTGTGGTGGCAAAGTATGAGAAGTGTCCCAGAGACGATTGATGTGTACGCAGCTTAGACTTGGGTAGTCAGGAGTCTTCTGCCAGGTCTGGAAGGGAGACCCACTGGTTCTTGCTGGACCTGGCCCAGCACTGCATGGGAAGGGAATCGGTACCACAGACATGGGAGCCAGTGTAGAGAAAGCTTCATGGCTTGTCTGGAAGTCAGCTGGTTAGTGTGGAGGCTAGTGAGGGACAAGGATCAAACCCCACTCACTAAGCCCTCAGGATGTTCTGGTGAGGAGTTTGGCTGTAACTGGCATATACTGGGAAAACAACCGTGGCCTCCTCACAGAAGGTATGACCAAGTTTCTAATAGCATGTATTTGTCAGAATTTAAGTTTTCATTTATAAAATGAAAAAAAAAATGTAAAGCATGAAGTCATGGAGAGAGAGAGAGAGAGAGAGAGAGAGAGAGAGAAACTCATTCATGTGAAATGTCTGCATGTGTGTGTGTGTGTGGTATACTCCATTTATGCATGGAGAGGCCAGAGGAGCATGTCCTCTGAACTGTTCCAACCTTTCCTACCTACTCCACTTCAGACAGCTTCTCTCCCTAAACCTAGAGCTTGCCATTTTTTCAGCTAGGCCAGCTGGCCAGCAGTCTTCCTGTCTCCACCCCAGCTCAGGACTAAGGCACAGGTCCATGCAGCTCTCCCCATCTTTTCCACACGTGCTGGGGATCTAAATTAAGATCCCTGCGCTTGCACGGCAAACTGTCTTACCCACTGAGTTATCTCCTCAGCCCAACCTGAATTTTTAAAACCATTTATAATAATGTTCATAGTCTTTATTTGAAAATATTCTTAAAATATTGCTCAGGATGTTTTTTTAAAAATAGATTGTAGTGGGGATGTGAGGTTGAGAGGCTGTGGAGAAAGATACCCTGCTGTAGGTTGGCAGCAGTGAAGAGCCTCAACCCACTGCCAGCAGCATGCCACACCAACAGGCCACTTGCTATAGATACTGCCACTTACAGTCCCCAACACCAAGGTGTCCCCTGACCATATACTTACCTCCTGCCAAGCTACATCTACTATGCCCTTGGGGTTTCAACTCAGAAAATAAAAGAAGGTTGGGTTATAGATGTTGTTTTAAGATAATCTTTGAAAAATAGTTTTTTTAAAAATTAAGAAAGGAAATAAAGGAGGTAAAAGAAAAGAAACAGTTAAAAGGTAAATCAATGTGTTGCCATTTTTACACTGTAAGTAGCCCATGGCATAAACTCAGGCTTGTTCTTTGGTTCATGATTTTGAGTATATCTATTGAGGAGATGTTACGTATATACACTCCTTGGGGACATAGATTGGAATGAGAGCTACTTGTCCTAGAGAGGCTTCCATCCAGGAAAGGTATAGGCACCCCCTGGGAAAGTGAGTAGTTAGAGCTCAGGGTAAGCCCTATAAGGAAGGCTTCTGTAGAGTCATAGAGCATCCTGAGGGAGGTCAAGAGCTGCAGAGGAGTTGGGGTGAAATCAAACCTCGGGTGTTCCCTGCTGTGGCTGGCCAAGCTTCATTCATTCCTGGTCTCATGGATGCTGGTCATAGTACAGTTCCTGGAGTCACGAGAAACAGATCCATCCTTCAGGGCCAGGTGGAAGAGAAGAGGTCAGGTTTTCACATGGCGATGCCTGTCCACACAATGGGGTGTCGGATGGCTTCCTTGGAGGATAGCAATTTCAAGAGTCCAGAAACAGAGTCCTTCCGTGACTGGGAAGCTAGTGAGTATAGACACTCACATAACTCCTCAGGGGCCCTTAAGAAGGGCTGCCAGCCACTCTCTTGTGCTCCTCCTTTCTAACTTGGCATGGCCAGGACGGCTCCCCTTAAAGACAGGGTGGTGTAAAGAGGCAGGGTCAGTTTACTATCAAGGAGGCAATCCATTACTATACCACCTACATTCACAAGTGCACCTCGGGGAATGGGCTTCAAGAAGCACACCTTCTAACTCTCAGAGCAGGCATTTGCCACCAAGGAGCAGGGGACTGAAGATGCGCTCATTGGGACCAGCCTCAGCACAGAAAGAATGAGCCATCCTCATCCGCAAGCTTCTCTGAGAACCATGGCGAGGACAAAGCTTCAGAAAAACCCACCAACCAGCAAACAAACAAACCTCTGAACTTTAGTAACTTGTGTCCCCATCACCACAGTCAAAATCTATGCACTGTCAACATGGATGAGCACTAGCTACCCAAGTGTCAAATGAAATTATGAAATTGTTCCCCACCCCTTCTCCAAAGTAGGTACTAAAGTAGTATTTGCATGTTGGACCTATTGGGTCCAACACGTTCATGTCGCCCAAGCATCCTGATTGAAACAGTGTCAGGACAAAGATGCTGACAGTGGGCTTTAAGATGCAGTTTGCTTTGTCTTCTGATGATTGTCACCTAGGCGCTTTCCTGCCGCTGTTCCCTTGGCCTAGCCACCCCAACTCTGGATTCGTTAGAGCTATTTTCCCACCACACTGGCACACCACTAGCAAGTTTGGGGCTATGTTATACCACAGCTAAAGCATGCCCTGAGCCAAAATCTTCCTGAGCTGAATTACAGAATTAAGTAAAAGCTGTTATGTACTGACAGGCACCAACATTTTCCATTACAAATACTGTTTTCACTCTTGCTTAAGTTGAAAAACACACACACACACACACAAAAATGCCTTGAGGCATATTTGAATTTCTAAACCTTCTAGATCAAAGATTGTTTTGCCTGTCTGAATTATAAGAATGTTGGAAAACAAAACCAAACCCCTTATAAAAAGCCTTGCAGTGTTTTTGCCTTTTTGTAACTCAAAACGGCTGAACTGAGAAATGAGATTGGTTGAGTTTTATTCAAAAATCTAAAAATTCACCAAAAAATGAAGTAACTAATCATTTTAAAACTGTCATTCCAACTAATGTGACCCAAGAATAAATTTTACCAAGCACTTAGTTGATGATCTAGAAAATTGTTAAACAGCACTGGAGAGAGTAAAGCAGATTATAGCTAAGAAAGCCAAAATGTTTTAAATTGTTTATTAAAGTGATTCTAAACTAAATTGTAAAAACTTGGGCTTGGTGATGGTATCCAGTGTGATTTCCCTGAGTCTGTACCCGCCCACAGCTACACATGTGCCCTTTTATTATCATCAGCAACAGCTAAATAATGAAGTGTTTACTTCAAAAACCTGTTATAGAACATACTAGACCATAAGAAGCAACAGATGGGGCTGGTGAGATGTCTTGGCCAGGGAGGAGTGTGATGACCTCAGTTCCATGCACAGAACACACATGGTGGAAGGAGAAAAGTGGCATCCAAGGTCTGTACACACACACACACACACACACACACACACACACACACACACAATTTGTTCAAAAAGTGACAGTTTCTACTGTCATAGTGTTCTGCTTGCTGGTATTTCAGGATGAAGCCTAGTCCTCCACATATGAGAAATAAGTGTTTTGGGTAGGGCTGAGTGTCATTAGCACAGTAGTTGGCTCAATCAAAGAAGTGATAATTTCTAGTGCTCTCAGAATTCTTCATTTCTAGAATGAACTACTTTTTTTTTTCTTGTCACTGGAGAAGTGTAGCTCCAGCTCATACTGATTAAAACCTAGATATGGGTCAAGGTCCACACCCTTAAGCACAGTAGCTTATGTGCTTTCTGATGCTGAAGGCTGCAGGCACTTTAGCCTCTATAAGGTCATTTGTTTCCAATTTCTTCTTGTTGCCTTTGTTTAAAATATAGGGAGTTTCCCAGCACTCAGGGGCAGAGGCAGGTGGATCGTTGTGAGTTCGAGGCCAGCCTGGTCTATAAAGTGAATCCAGGACAGCCAAGGCTGCACAGAGAAACCTTGTCTTGAAAAAAAAAAAAAAACCCAAATATAGGGAGTTTGTTATTACTAACATTAACTGTACCCTAGGGAATACTTGAAAAATATTTAGAAAGTATACAGCAAATGAGAGTAAAAGCCTCCCACCATTCACATGCACTGTGTAAAGCTACATTTTGTTGTTTGCTTCAAGCATTTGTATTTACATAATTGGGGGTTGTACTACTTACAGAATTTCTACTTTTCATTACATTTACCTATTTATTGTGATGGGGGCAGAGGGGAGGCACGTGCTATAGCATATATTTGGAGGTCAGAGGACATAACTTTGAGGGTCAGTTATCTTTTTCTGTTGTGTGGGTCCAAGCAGATAGAACTCAGGTCTCCAGGATTGGCAGCAGATGCCCTCAGCCACAGAGCCATCCTTGCTAGCCAGTATTTCTACTTGACTAACATTCACTAAGCCTGGGCTTTGATCCCTAGCACTACATAAACCTCATGAGGATCTGCAGTCTCAGCATTTGGGAGGTGGAGGCATGAGGACCAGAGGATCAACTATAAAGAGAGTTCAAGACTAGGCTCACAGCCAGCATGGTGTGTGCCCAGCACTTAGGGAGGCAGAAGCAAGTAGATTTTTTTGAGTTCGAGGCCAGCCTGGTCTACAAAGAGAGTCCAGGACAGCCAAGGTTACCTTGTCTCAAACAAACAAACAAAAAAGTAGGAGGGGGAGGAGGAGGAGGAGGAGGAGGAGGAGGAGGAGGAGGAGGAAGAAGAAGAAGGAAGCGAAGAAAAGAAGAAGAAGAAGAGAGACGAGAGAGAGAGAAGAAAGAAGAGAGCAGAAAAGAGACAGAAGAAAGAAAAGAAGAAGAAGAAGAAGAAGAAGAAGAAGAAGAAGAAGAAGAAGAAGAAGAAGAAGAAGAAGAAGAAGAAGACTAGCCTCAGATGCATGATGCCCTATCTCAAAATAAATCCATCATTAATACCAGTCTTAATGAATGATACTATTTTGTTATATGATATATACTTTATAAACATTTGGAGATTAAAGTTACTTTCAATATTCTCCTTTAGTTATTTCTCAGCCTTTGTGCACAAAATGTTTTCAATATTGCTCTGTTAGACAAAGAGTTCAGGTTGTATGTCAAAGGAAATCAATTTGTCCTGGCTTAAGTGAAAAAGGAGATGTATTGGCTTGGTAGTGAAAAGGGAGGGACAATTAAATTCAGACATAACCGGACACAGAGGCTCAGTGATATCTTCTCATTTTCTTCATTAACTTTTAAATTTTAGTAAACAAAACAATGAGTTTCATTGTCCCACTTTCATATACTTTATACACATGTAATTATTAAACATTATTAAGTATGTGTACACATATTCCATTATTTTAATTATGAATTATTATTAAATATATATATACATGTATATATTTATACTGTTCTTATTTTCTCCCTTTATTGCCTTTTTTTGTCTTCTTTTTGTTCACCCTAACTAATTGCTTCCTTTGCTTTGATGTTGCATGTAGGGATCCATCTTTTTTTCCTTCTGGACCTTCCTCTTTCTGTGATGACTTCATTCTCAGTGTTACTACATTGCATCCATTGCACAAAAACAGCTGCTCTTAATACAACTGAGGTCGGAGTCCGAGACCTAAGTCATCCATTGAGCCAGGTTTAGAGACAGCACTGCCTTAGATGGGGTTTCTAAAAAGCAAGCTGGGGAGCAAGTTACTTGCTTTACACTTCCATATTGCTATTGATCATTGAAGGAAGTCAGGACAGGAACTTAAACAGGCCAGGAACCTGAAGGCAGGAGCTGATGGAAAGACCATGGAGGGATGCTGCCTACTCCTCATGGCCTCCTCAGCCTGCTTTCTTATGGAACCCAGGACCACCAGCCCAGGGGTGGACTACTTGTACGGCCCAGGACCACCACCCACAATGGACGGGGGCCTCCCCCATTAATCACTAATTAAGAAAATGTTCTGCAGGCTTACCTATAGCCTGATCTTACTGAGGCATCACATGATTTGCCACCCCATCACTGTCTTCACTCCCCACTCGTGTTGCTCCCAACCACCCTGCGTTCTCTGGCCACTCCTCCTGCTCTGTTTTCTGTCACAGAAGTATTCTGTCACATGATCTGCTGAATATTCATGTGGTATGCAACAGAGCCTATTTCACAGGAACCAAGAGTAGTGCTTCTCAACCTTCCTAAGGCCGCAACCTTCTAAAACAGTCTCTCATGTTGTGGTAATCCCCCCAACCATAAAATTATTTCATTGCTACTTCATAATTGTAATTTTGCTACTACTGTGAATCATACTGGAAATATCTGGTATGTAGGATAGCTGACTTGAAATCCCCAAGGGGATCATGACCCACAGGTTGAGAACCACTGACCAAGAGGGATCATATATTTATAGATCTCTCCTGTATTTAATAATGAAAGACATTTCTAGATAGATGTATAAGGTCAACCTATCTGAAATAGTGCAGTTCCCCAAAGAGAAGAAAAGAGAGGAGAGGAGAGGAGAGGAGAGAAGGGAAGGGAAGGGAAGGGAAGGGAAGGGAAGGGAAGTTGGGTAGCCATTTCCACAAGAAGGAGCTGGGCTGCAGGGCTGACCAAAATAGTGGTGTGCATTATGGTTAAGATGACTTTTGATGCCAAAATCTCAGAACAGGGAACACATAGGACATGTGTGTTTGGGTTTCCTGATACTTATTTCTTTTCATTTTGTCCCTGTAAACATTCTTATAGTAGCCAGGCATGGTGGCGCACGGCAGGTGGATCTCTGTGAGTTAGAAGCCAGCTAGGTCTATAAAGTGAGTCCAGGACATCTAGGACTATTACACAGAGAAACTCTGTCTCAAAACAAAATAAAACAAAAACCCAACAAACAAACAAACAAACAAACAAATAAATATTCTTACGGTAGACAAAATACTTTTCTTAAAGTGAATATGCCATCATGTCCCTTTCCACTAACCCTACATTCCCACTTCTGACAACCAGCTCTCCCAACTGGTCAAGCTCAGCATTGTCTGGCCTCATCTCATCCTGGCCCACTTCACACCAGGCCCCAAATGCTGGTTTTCTCTTCTGCCTAGAATTCACTCCTTCCCACATCAGGCCTCTGCATTTTTTTTTTCTTCTTCTTCTCAGATGGTCTATGGTGGTTTGAGCAACAATGCCCCTGATAGGCTCAGATAGTCGAATACTTGGTCCTCAGATGATGATGTTTAGGGGGTGTGGCCTTCCTAGAGGAAGTAGGTCACTGGGGGTAGCCTTTGAGATTTAAAAGCTAGGCGGCAACCCCAGTTCGCTTTCTGTGCTTCCTGCTTATAGTTTAATATGTGAGCCCTCGGCTTGCTGCTTCAGCTGCTTGTCTGCCTGCTGCCACACTTCCCCGACATGATGCCAATGGGCTCCTATCTCTCTGGAAACATAAACTCAAATAAACCTCTCCCTCTGTAAGTTGTCTTGGTTGTGTTATTTTATCACAACAATAGAAAAGTAATTAGTACAGGGCCCATCTTCGTTGGTTATTCCCACTCTTTCTTCATATCTTTGTGCAAACTTTATCCCTCTAGGGATTCTAGGAAGCTTCTCCAAGGGCGTTTCCCACCTAACCCTAGCAACTCATGTCGTCTTCATCTCCCTCATCTCTCTCTATGATTGTTGACCTTCTCCATGACAATATCAACTGGATGAGACCCACTTCTTCATCTAGTGTCATATCCCAAAAGTCAAACTAAGATCTGACACACTCTCTCACAGCAAAGCCCCATAATAAATATTTGTTGTAAAACAACAACAACAACAAAAAAAAAAAATATGAGCAAACCATTTCCCAAGCATATTGTAGACTTTATGATACCAGCAGCAGCAAAGGGTGCCTACTTCTGATTCTTCAAAACTTTTCTTTAATCTTTTCTTTTTTAGATATATTTATGTGTGTTTTGCCTGCATGTATGTATGTGTGCCACACGCATGGCCGGAGCCTACAGAGACTGGAAATGGGTGTTGGTGGAGTCCTTGGAACTGGAGTTAGACACAGGTGTGAACTGTCTTGTCAGTACTGGGTTCTCTGTAAGAACAAGATTAAGTGTCCGCAATTGCTGAGCCATCTCTCTAGGCCCCCTACCTTCCATTTCTTGCAAAGAGTTTTCTTGTTGCGATGATGAGAGAGACTCCTCTGGCTCCTCCTTGCCTGCAGTGATTCTCTCCCTCTTTTACGGGAGCTTTGGCCTCTGCTGTATAGCCACAGATGTCACACAGCCCCAAGAAGACTGCACTGCCCCATTTCATTTAAATACAGCCTGAATCCTGATGCTCACTACCAACTCAGATTCCATCACAACTGCACTCAAGATGACAGTCTAAATCAGAGGTTCTCAACCCTCACAGGAGTCACAGGTCAATATCCTGCACATCAGATATTTACGTTATGATTCATAACAGTAGCAAAATTACCGTTACAAAGTAGCAATGAAAATAATTTTCTGATTGGGGTCACCACAACATGAGGAACTGTATTAAGGGGTTGCAGCATTAGGAAGGTTGAGAATCACTGCTCTAAACGTTAAGGGAAAATTAGTGAATGATCAGCTTATATGTTCAGGATGTAGATTCTGTGCCTCCCCATCACTGATGCTCTCCCAAAGGACCCAAATTCAATTTCTAGCACATATACGGCCGCTCATAACTGTCTATACCTCCAGTACCAGACAGGGGGTCTGGTGCCCTTTTCTAGACTTCATGGGCACTGTACACACATGATGCTCAGACACATAGATAAAATATCCATCACATAAAAAAATTTAAAAACATTGCAAAAAGAGCCAGTTCATATTTTTTAAAGTATTTAATAAAAAGAACATCAGGCCAGATGTGGTGGTGTACACCTTTAATCCAAGCACTTGGGAGGCAGAGGGAGGTGGATTGCTGTGAGAGGCCACCCTGGTCTACAAAGTTAGTTCAGGACAGCCAAGGCTACACAGAGAAACCTATTCTCAAAAAATCAACAGCAAAAACAACAACAACAACAACAACAACAACAACAACAAAAAAAAAAAAAGAAAGAAAGAAAGAAAGAAAAAGAAAAGAAAAAACCAAAGTACAAAAATGCTGATGACACACAGACATACAATATATGATGATACTCAAATTTCCCTTTACCTGACAAGAATTATTTGAACAAAGGATGCTAAAACTCATTATATTCACCTTTCTCAAACAAAGCTTCTGGAACACCCAAATGGAGATCACAAGGAACTGAGCAAAACTAAGCAAATAGGAGACTGTGTTGTTGTTTGTTTGTTTTTGTTTTGAGACATGATTTCTTTGTGTAGCCCTGGCTATCCTAGAACTTACTTTATAAACCAGGCTAGCCTTGAACTCACAGAGATCCACAAGTCTTTGCCTCCCTAATTCTGGGGTTAAAGGTGTGCACCACCATGCTCAGCTTAAGACCATGGGTTTTTTTTTGTTTGGTTTGGTTTTTCATGACAGGGTTTTTCTATGTAGCCTTGGTTATCTTGGACTCGCTTTGTAGACCAGGCTGGCCTGGGACTTACAGAGATTGGCCTGCCTCTGCTTCCCCAAGTGCTGGGATTACAGGCATGCACCCCCATGCCCAGCTTTAAGACTGTGTTCTTAAAATTAAACAGCCAAAAAAAAGTTTTCTAATTTAAAAATAGCACCATTGGGAAAAAGGATATGTCATTTCAATTTAAAGTACCTGAGCAGGTAATATGCCAAAACTTAGTCACAATAAACTTTGGTTGATGATTTTTGTTATTGTTGGCATGATTTTTTTGAAACAAGCTTCCACATAGACCTGGCTAGCCTCAAGCTCACTATACAGCCAAGGATGGTCCTGAACATCCTGTCTCTACCTCCCAAATGCTGGGATTATAGGTGTTTTCTGGGACATCTGGCTGTGTGTTGATTTTTAAATCTTTGTTGCAATCTGGACTGAGAAATTAAAAGACCATTTTTTTTTTTAAGTACAACTTTATGTATCTAATGAGTCAAAAGAGAGCTGGTGGATACCAGGTAAACACATGGGCCAGCCAGAGTGTGTTCCTTGTTTTCCGCCATTTCTGTCACCAGTCAGGGACCTCAACCACGAAGGGCGTTTTCACATCAATCTTGCCACTGTTGACAATGGTGCAGTCGGTAAGTGGGCGGTCATGGTCATCTGTTGCTTGAAGTTCTATGGAGTGTACCACAGTCTGGCAAGAGAGAAACAGACCTATGGTTCATCTGAGGAATCACCAGTCCAGTTCCATAAGTACACATGGGACATGTTTGTTGTTATTGCTCTTTTGAGACAGGACCTTGCCTATCCAGCTGGCCTAGAACTTTCTACACAGATGAGGATGACCCTGATCTTTTGATATTTCTGCTTCCAAATGGGAGGTCTGTACCACCACAACAGGTTTAAGTGGTAGGAAGGATCAAACTCAGTGCTCCCTATAATCTGAGTAAACACTCTACCAACTGGGCTCCATGCCTAACCCTGGGCCATGTGTCATTATAAACACCATGCAAGCTGAGGAGTACTGCTTTTTAAGTAGCTCCAGCATTATTCTCATATGCTACTGTCATTCTTCAAAACAATGCCACCATGAGTGGAGCACCTAGATTATCCTGGGATTTTACATACACGTGCTAGGGCTGGAGAGATGGCTCAGCCGTTAAAGGCAAGGCTCACAACCAAAATTTATATACACGTGCTGTAACATATATATTATATATAATATACACATATAAAATGTATATATAATATAATATATAACATGTTATAGCACACATATATGTGCATATATTGCACATACGTATACACATATATATATGAGTACATATATATGCTCTATATTGGCCCACTCAGGATAAAGTCACTTGTTTCTCAGAAACTCAAATAATATATATATTTCCCCATTTCTTTATTGATAAACATTTTTGTTTGGAAAAGGCTTAGTTTTGTAAATCCATAGCTCTAATAAAATATATTTCTATTTAACCACCATTGTAATTATTAGCATGGCATCTGAGTCGGTTTCAGCTCTATCACTATCTTAGTCTAGGCCCACCAATGCAGGCCAGAAAGCATTTGTAAAAGTAGCCCAGGTCTTTACAGATGACCTAAGCCATTTGTCTAGTAGTTGGATCTGCCATGGGTATAATTCAATCCCATGTGGCAGGAGCCCTAGAGAGCCTCTCAGGGCCATGCACCTAAGGTCCACAGTGAAGGATGGAGAACACCATGATCAAGAAAGCTGTTTCTGGAGAGTTCTCCAGAGTGAAGCTCAGTTCCTGCCTTCAGATTGGTGGCATAAGGATAGCAGTAGAAAAGTGTGCGAGGTCAGTGGAGGGAGATGCTGTGTAAACCCAGGGGCAGAAAGCAGCTCTCATGCAAATGAGACCCAGGGAAACAGAAAAGGGCAACTGGAAGCCAGGGTTGGTGTGCTGGCCTGTGTGTGTCCACTTGACACAAACTAGTCACTTGGGCAAAAGAAAGCTCAACTGAGGAACTGTCTCCGTCTGTGGGCACATCTGCAGGACATTGTCTTCAATGATGATTGATATGGGTGGTCCCAACCCACTATGGGTAGGGCCACCCCTGAATAATATAAGAAAGCAAGCTGAGCAAGCCAGTAAGCAGCACCTCTCCATGGCCTCTGCATCAGCTCCTGCCTCCAAATTCCTGCTCTGACACCCATGGATGACAGACTGTTACCTAGAAGTGAGATAAACGCTTTGCTGGCTAGTTTTATGTCAACTGGACACAAGATAGAGTCACTAAAGATGAAAGAGCGTCAGCTGAGAAAAGGCCCACAAGATTGGGCTATCAGCAAGACTGTAGAGCATTTTTTTTTTTAATTAGTGATTGATGTGGGAGGGCCCAGCCAATTGTGGGTGGTGCCATCCCTGAGCTGGTGGTCCTGGGTTCTATAAGAAAGCAGGCTGAGCAAGCCATGGGGAGCAAGCCAGTAAGCAGCACCCCTCCATGGCCTTGACATTAGCTTTGGCTTCCAGGTTCCTGGCCTGCTTGAGTTCCTGCCCTGACTGTCTTCAGTGAGGAATAGTAATCTAGAAGTATAAGCCAGAGAATCCTTTCATCCCCAATTTCCTTTTGGTCATGGTGTTTCAGCAACACAAACTCTTAGGACAAATCCTTTCCTCCCCAAGTTGCTTTTGGTCAGTGTTTTATCACAGCCACAGGGAAGCTAACCAGAATAGCTAGACACTTGGCAGAGGCTGTGAGAGCTGTTCTGGGCAGTATAGAAGAAAACCTGAGAGCTGAGAAGAATGAAGATTTTCAGAAATGGGTTATGAATGAGCTATCATTTTTATTTTTCAATGAATAAGTAACAATGTAGGTATAGATCCTCTTAATAGTTTTTGATTATTATTTTTTAAATATGTATGTATTTATTTATTATTTATATAGTATTCTGACCACATGTGTGCCTGCACATCAGAAGAGGGCACCAGATTTCATTGTAGATGGTTGTGAGCCACATGTGGTTGCTGGGAATTGAACTCAGGACCTTTGGAAAAACAGACAATACTCTTAACCTCAGCCATCTCTCTGGCCCCTAGTTTCTAGTCATTATAACATGTGTCTTAGTATGTGGACTTAATATGTAACTTAGTATGTGGACTCTGTCACATGAGTTCAAGATTTTTTTAAAAGTGTTTGTTTGATTGTTTATTTATTATTGAGACGTCTTGGGTTTTGCCCAGGCTGGCTTAGGACTTTCTATATAGCACAGCTAGTCTTGAAATCAGAATGTTCCTGCCTCTGCCTCTTCAGTAGTGGGATTACAGTCATGTACCACCATACTTAGCTATAATATTTTTATTTTATATTATTTCATTTTATTTCTGAGACAGGATATCAATATGTATCTCTGTCTGGCCAGGACTCACTATGTAGATCAGGTTGGCCTCAAAGTCAGAGATCTGCTTGCCTCTGCCTCCTAAGTGTTGGGATTAAAGTTGTGCACCATCTGCAGGCTAATATTTTGTTTTAATTGTGGTAAGAAACATATAACACAAAATTTGTCATCAATCCATTTTTTAGAACTATTGTATAGCAATATCATCTACATTGAATCATTCCTATTCTAGATGGAGGTTCTTAAGACTCAGGAGTAAACAAATCACAAATCTCAGAAAGTCCCTGAAATTTACAAGATTCACAAGGAACCTCCCTCAAGTTATATAAAGAATAAGAACTGTTGTGGGTAAAGGGAACTCACAGGACAGCTGAACTGCTGGCAGGCCACCCAGAAATTTCCAAGGTTGTAGTTTTTTTGAGTAGTCACCCTTGTTGAAATGGCCTTTTCAGTGACATAGCGGCCTTTGAGTCACCCATGTTTCTGTAAGTAAACCTAGACTACTGTCAGGAAACCTGATGAACTCATTGGTTCGCTAAGTTGGGCTTTGATAGTCATTCCATTGGTCTGTCATCAGTGCTCTGTCTAGGGTGAACAGATGTTTGTCCATGTCTTCCCAAGAAAGTTCACCAAATAATTAAAATGCTCTTAACATCTGCTCAGTAATGTTTACATGCATGCAATCAGAAGTTTTGTCAACTTGCAAAACTAAACTCTGTATTCACTAAATATCCCTCGCTCCCCTCCTCAGCAACTATCAATTTTCTTTCTATCTCTATGAATTTGACTACTCTAAATACCTTATATAATTAAACTCATACACTATTTGTCTTTTTGTGACTGAGTAAGGTTTCAAAGTATGTGCACAAAGATAGATGATAAACCGACAGACAGACAGATGGTAGATAGATCATATACACACACAAGTATATATGTTATAGCGTGCATTTAAAAAACATTCTTACTTTTTAATACCAAATAATATTTCATTGAATGCATTTGCAGTCCTTGATTTATTTGGTTATGTTTCTTAAGCTAACCGAAGTAACTAACTTCTTCCATGTCTGCTTTAATGCCTTTAGCAATCAAAATATCATGCCATATATAATTTGTTCACCTTCAATAACTCTAGTCATCATATAACAGGTATCTTAACAATACATGTGAAGATTCAATGAATCACTGAAGGTCCCTTAATAAATATAAAGCTTTGTAAAACAAAGAGAAAATATCAATTTACCATCCCATCCAGGACTTTTCCAAACACAACATGTTTGCCATCCAACCAAGTAGGCTTGGTCAGGGTGATGAAGAACTGGGAGCCGTTGGTATCCGGGCCAGCGTTGGCCATGCTGACCCACCCAATGCCATAGTGCTTCAATTTGAAGTTCTCATCAGGAAATGTCTCACCATAGATACTGACACCTGGGTGAGGCAAAACACGGAGAGATGGCAGCACATGCTAGAAGCAGACTCCAGAGAGACCTAAGTCTTTGGTGCAATCAGCTAATAGAATCCCACGAGTGACAGGAGTGAGGATGGGCAAATAAACGAAGTGAATGGGGTAGGATAAAACTGACTCATTAAGGAAACAGACACTAGGGTCAGAACCAAACCAAAGAAGGCCCTTAGGATGGCACAGGATGAAAGTGCCCATGCCTCAAGCCAAAATGTGACCAAATGGGTCAGTGATTTCAGTTTGAAGGGAAGATGGCATCTGAAAGCAGGGTAGAAAGGCGGCTGGGACATCCTGGTGGCTCTGCCTCTGCTGTATGCTTGGGTGAAGTGGTCCTAGGTGACCCCATCTCAGCACCCAACCAGGCAACCAAGCACTGAGTACACACATTGGTTTAGCCCCATCATGGTCCCACAGAACAGGTCTTCTCAACCCTGGTTTTTTTCTGGGGGAGAGTTAGAAAACTCCCAAATAGCAGAGCAGAATTGCAACATCTGGCTCTCTGACTCTAAGCCTAGAGCCTTTTCTTGCCTCAGCACCAAGAGCAGCAAGCAGCAGCTAGTCTGTAAGTGACAGGTGTGACTTCAGAGCCCCTGAGACACAGAGAACCATTAAAACTACAAACACCTATGTCCTGGAGTTCTAACAAAGCAGCAGTGACAGCACTGATGTCCCCACAGCAGCAGTGTAAACTGTGAGAGACACCCACCCCATCTTCCAGATCCCCAAGAGCCTGTCCTGCCCATCTCTCCTCATAGTCTGTCTGCCTAGTGATTGCCAACCTCAAAACCCTGGCTCAGCCAGAAGTACCAGAAGTGAAAAACAAAACCATGAAGGTTAAAGGTGAGAGTCTAGGGCATGGGAGGTGGCCTGGAGGACAGCTCTGATGGTCCAAATTTTCCTCTATTCCAAACTCAGAAATTTTTAACCCAAGATTCAGCACCACCCCCACCCTAACCCAACACACACAGTGGGTAAGGAAAATAAAGAAGAGAATAAAAATAGAAGAGAGGGCAAAGTAGAGCTGTTTCTCTTCTTGCTGGACTCTGGAAAGAAAGCGGGTACCAGAATGAGGGTAGGGTGCCAGAGCCAGCTGCAGTTTTCCCAAGATCACGTGCTGCAGCAGCCGGAGTTGCTTCTATGCAAGGTTCTCAGCCAATCTTATCCTTGAGGAACCTGTGTGTATTTCTCTTCTCCACCCTGCACTTAATATCCTGTATCCCTTTTGTAAAACTTTTTTCTTGTTTTGTGGTGCTGGTGATGGAAGCCAAGGCCTCATGCTTACTAGGCAAGTGCTCTACCACTGCGCTACATCTCAGCCCTTTCTTTGTATTTCTGTAAGAACTAAACCTCAGTCTCTTCGCAAGAACTAAAACTCAGTCTTCAAAATGTGTATGGCCTCATCTGTAATGCTTTGGTTTCAGCTTGGCAAATGGGAAGGGAGAAAGGCAAGGACAGTGTCACCTCCAGTGCCGTCTCTAGCTGTGAAGTCCCCTCCTTGAATCATGAAGTCCTTGATGACACGGTGGAAGATGCTCCCCTTATAGCCGTAGCCTTTCTAAAGAGATGAATTCAATTGAATGCACAAGTGTAAACAACCCATACCGAGAGACGAACAGTGTTAATCTGAAAATGAGAAAAACTGAACAAAACATTTACAGAATTTCACTAGCAATAACATACCGGGTAAAGTTTATCACTAATTAGCCAAAATAATTGAGTTACAGGAATCATGTGTTAATGGGAATAAGTAGAAAAGGAACAGTCTATATTCTCACTTGATGTTTTTCTCTCAATTTCTAGAAGTCTAGGGACACCGGGTGCTTCAATAATTATAAGAAAACAAAGCAAAAGCTGACACACACTCAAGATCCAAAATATTAATGCTCATTTTTCCAGAAGACATCTTTGTATCTTGTCTTACAGAAGGTTCACACTTGTGCTCAGTTAAAGGCCATAAGGCTGAAACAGACCTCTCCTGTTGCCAGAGCCACAAAGTTTTCCACCGTCTTGGGTACAACGTCTCCAAAAAGGCCAATGACAATTCTACCAACGTCCTTGTCTCCAATCTTCATATCAAAGAAGACCTGTGAATAATTGAGATGCACAGTAGAAGGTCGCCACAGGAAAAAGACAGAAATCTGAGTTAAATCAAAATTAAATCTGAAGATTGGTCCCCGTAGGGAAGCCAACCCATCAGTGTTTTATGAGAGTCATGAAGCATGAGGCCAGTACAATGTGCAGAAACAACATTGTGTTGGGGCAGTTCGTTCCCAAATATTCATTCAACAAACATTTGTTGAGCATGACCAATGGGTCAAGTGGTGCACTAGCTGCTTGAGTTTGGAGCTTGATTCAATATGGCCAGAGTCAGCTTCTAAAGTCTTCACTACATTATCCCACCAAGCCCTAGAAAACCACAGCTCTGCTTCTCCCCGAGTCCCTGCTTTGTGGACAAAGAGTGGGGCAAAAACTACTGCTCTTTTAAAAATTAAGACTCTCTACTGTTGGCAGAAGGAAAAAGAAAAGGTGAGAGGAGCTGATGTCTGCCCATTCAAATTTGTCTTTTTGTCACTTCAAAGACTGCCAAACTTGTGATGAATTTTCAGTAGACCATCAGCTGTCAAGGGAACAGCCACAGACAATGACACACCACACCCATCCTTGGAAAGTTTGCCACTCACGTCCAAGAGCAGCAAGACACCAGCACCCCAGCAGGACAGTCAACCTGTACTTGGTGACTCACAAAGCTATTGTCCTGTAAACTTCAACACTGGATTTGGGCATCTTGTTCCCACAGTCACCCAAGTAGCATTTGTTCTTTCTAGAACAAAAGACAGATAGCACAGCTAGACGTACAAGTCACTTTTTTCCCCCAGATTAATCCTTAAAAGTTCTTTTAGGATTTCTTTTTAAAAACTGTTTCACCTAAAATGAAATTATACATATTTTGCTTCACAGATCACCATGTTCTGATGATTCGGAGACAGGAGGCTTGAAAAGGCCACAGAGTCAAAGGGCACTCCATTAGCGAGTTTAGATTATACGAACCAATTTACTGTTTGAATGGGTAAAAAAAGACATTCAAGGGATGGCTTTAAAAGACGTAAGAAGGGTTGTCAGAGAAAAAAAGATGCCTTGCAATCTAGAAAAATCACTAGGTAAAGACTGTCAAACTCAGCTCAAGGCAAGGGCTTCTGCCAATATATCAGGACACCTGTCACGGGCTGATGTGATATTTAGTGCTTTGTGTGGCATTTACATTTCCACGTGGCCAAAACCAGCCACTGTCTTATTATCATTTATATACAAGAGCTTTGCTGGAAACATTGAAGACTTGGCTCTTCGTGTGATCTGTGGCAGAAGAGAAGAACCACCCATGTGGCTTGGGGACAAAAGGCCGCCTCAGCACATTCATGTCTGGCAGTGAGAAGTGGTTTCACCAAGGGATTGCCATGCCCAGAGGAGAAGGGAATGTGGCCACTGCTAGAGAAGCAAGGGTGTAATTTTAAAGAGACAGCCTGTAAGATACAGGTTTGCAAAGCTTTCCCGACTTTTTAATAAGGGAGTAGATTCTTAGAAAGCAACAAAGAAGCAGCTGCGAGAGATGAAGGGAAAGAACCGGCCACCCAGTATCATCTGCAGTAAAAAATCCCATTTGTACACACAGCCTGGCTTACCTATCTCTGAAATGTTTTCTCCCAATCGCCATGCCCTTCAACTCCGTGAGGACAGAATAAGAATCACATGAGAATGTTCCCAACTCTAATGGAAATGACAAAGTCCAATCTTGTTTAGCCAGCAAGTAGTTATTAAATACCTGCATACAAAGCAATGTCCCTGCACCAACTGCCTGTCCTAAGGGCAGCACGTAAGAACCAGGATAAAGTGGGCATAGTGGGGGGAGGGGGGCGGAGAGACAGAGATCTGTGTGAGGTCGAGCCTAGCAAGTTACAGGTCTCAAAAAAAATTAAAAGAAGAAAGAAAAGCAATCATCATCATCACAGTTGGTACAAGGCAGCATGTGTGCTGTGCCAAGAACACCATCTATGAAGTCCTGGAAAACAGGAAGGGTTGGGAGAGGGCACCCCGGAGGAGTGGGAGGCAGGCCTGGAAGGAGGACAACAGGCCCAGGGACAAGAGTGAGCAGAAAAGCTCACCTGACACTATTTCCCAAAGCCAAGGCAGCCAGGCAAGACCCATGTTCTGGGCACCAAGCATCAGGGCTGCCTATGTCATGGCTGGGCAGGGAGCTGCTGCCAGTTCTAAGGGGCAAAGAACAAATGCCACCCTTGAAGGTTCCTGCTTTGCCCAGCAACAGAGAGAAGGGAAGCCAGTGCCCTTTGGGTATGGGCCTTACATGGAGCCCAAGGAGAAGCTGGAGAGTACACACCAGCTGAAGAGTGAGGTTCTCTGGAGCGGGGAAGCTGACTGGGATGTGTCTCCATGTACTTTATCACCTGGTGAAATTCATCCCCCATCCCAACTTCAGGGAAGCAGGGACTGTTGCCACAAATTCACAGATGAAGGAAGGGCCTAAACTTCCCAACCAGGAGTGTGAGTATTAGAATCTCGATCCAAGGTCCCCTCTCTCATGACCTCTCATGTTAGCAGGGAGTGCCTAGAGAGAGGCATTTGTTGGAAAGCGGATTCTGAGTCTGAGATCTAGAGCTCATACAGAGGGCCAGTGGGACAGGAGGCTGAAAGGCTGAAATGGACCACCCGCCCCTGCAGTGTGTGTGGAGGGGTAGTACCTCAGACCTTTTTGGGGCGGGTGGTTTCAAGACAGGGTTTCTCTGTGTAGCCTTGACTGTCCTGGACTCACTTTGTAGACCAGGCTAGCCTCAAGCTCACAAATATCCACTTGCCTCCGCCTCCCCCTCCCCCTCAGTGCTGGGATTAAAGGCATGCACCACCACCCGATTCCTACCTTTAAATAACGTCATAGTGGAAGAAAGGACTGTAGACCAGACAATGTAGCAGAGTCCCTGCCCCTTAACCTATAGCTCCATTTTAATGTCTTAATTTTCTACTATATTGAATTGTAACACAGTCGATAACAAAGTAACTCAAGAGCCGCACCAGTGTAGAGTGGTGAGAGGCTCGCCTATACCTCTGGCTTTTAGAACTTAGACTGGTGAAAAGGAAGAAACTATGGCGACAGCTCTGAGAGTTGAGGCCCAGTAGCAGCAAGCGACAGTACCCTAGATGCAGTCAGGATGCCCCATCTCCTCCCCTGCAGCCGTGTTTTCGTTGTTGTTTTTTCTTTTCTAGGCTCTCTAGTCCCAGGCTGTACCCTAGGCTGGCCAGGGGGTGTCAAAAGGGAGAGGCTTGGGCACTACTATGAAGACTGCTGCTGAGTTGCTCTGAGCTGATCTCTACCAATATATCTTTAAAGGTCTGTGGGTGTGATGTCCAGCATCACTGGGGACATAGATTAACGAATGATCCATTGTTAATCTGAAAGTCACATGGACTTGGGCATCATGCTCTGTCTAACTTTCCTACTCCCCCTTCCATCTAAGCTTTCAGCAACTCCTGTTAGTTATGCTTCCAATATCCACTTCAAATTCCTTATCCTTCCACCCCCCACCCCCCCCACCCCCGCCATCACAAGACTGCCACCACCCTGCTCCAAGCAAGGAGTCTGGCATGGAGCCCTGAATGGCCTCTCAGTTCAGCCTCCGAAGTGACCACAGGAATTTCTTGAGAGCATATATGAAATTATGTCATTTCCACGTGCAAACCCCTCCAGCCACTTTACCTTAGAGCAGTGGTTCTCAGCCCATAGGTTGAGACCCCCTTTACCATAGGGGTTGCATATCAGATATCTTGTGTATCAAATGTTTACCTTACAATTCATAACAGTGGCAAAATTATAGTTATGGGGTAGCAATGAAAATAATTTTATGGTTAAGAGTCACCACTACCTGAGGAACTGTGTTAAAGGGTCACAGCATTAGGAAATGTTGAGCGCAGAGCCTTGGAGTACCACCTGAGTCCTAAGAATGGTGGCCTCAATGGCCACACTCGTAGCCATGCCTTTTAAGGCTGTTCAGAGTTCTTCCGTTATTCACCCACCCAATCTCATCTCGGGCCATTCTACTCTCAGTCTTGCCCCAATGACAAGTTGTCCTTTAGGAATGATCTGAGACAGACAAAAAAAAAAAAAAAAAAAAAAAAAAAGGCTTTCTCACCTGGAGATCTTTCCACAAGCCACTCCCCTGGCACCCAAGCCTTTGCCAGGTTGGTGAGTCCTCATGAGCCAGGTGTTTTTAAATGGCACCCATCCTCTATTAGGTTCACTTCCTTTGATATTTCATAGTTGTATGAATTTATACTTATGCTCATGGTTTTACCCGAAATGGTATCTGCAGACCAAACATGCTTTAAGCTCTTTGGCTTGCACAAATCAGTTTTCCAGTTTAGGTCTCTAAAAGACCCAGGCGCTGCCTAGGATGGACGCTACTCCTACCATGCAGGCTTTCAGATCTGCCGACAGTGACTGCATGCTGGGCCCCCTTCCCTCTCCTTGGTTGAGTCTTCCATGGAGGATTTAAACTTTCTACTAATCCTGAGGTATTATTTCCAGTGACAACCCGGACTGGTCATTAAGACCACTTTCTGCTGTTTCAGTGCCATTTCAAAACTGCTAGATTTTTTTTTTTTCCTGGAAGTGGTCATTTACCGCAGCAGTCCCTCCTTCTCTTTTCTCCCAGTACCTTTTTCTTTTGATCCTCTGATAAAACAGACTGAAATGGAACTTCAGCAGTGGACACTGTATGGACTAAGTCCCTGCCGACTCCCGACATGCCTCCCTTAAGATTCAGAATCCCGCCTTGTCACGCCTGCTCCGGGCTCAACCCAGGCCCGCCACAAAGTTTTAAACTGTACTCTTTCCTCTTGGGGGGTTACAGTTCCTAAACAGGGGAGGAGGACAGTTCTCATCTGAGCACTCCAAGGGGACCCAGACTCCTCCCAGCGGGCAGCCCAGCCTCCACTCCTCAGCTTGTCCCCTCCCCCTACATTCTTCCCGCTTTGTCCCACATCCTGGCCACGCCAAGGAAGTACTCCAGAAGCTTTTCTTCTAGAAGAAAGGGCCTGTGGGCTCAGCAAGCTTGTCCTAGCTTTCAAGCAACTCAGGTAGGATCCGCCAGGGTGACAAAGCCCGACAACCGGCGGCAAGAGTTAGCCCAGTAGCCCCTGAGGGGTAGGAGCGCAGACGTCCCTTCTCGCCTGCCGCGTGGCCACCCCTAACCCCTTCCAGTCCCAGTCAGTCTCAAATTCCAGTTATTTCCTCTTCCACACACCACACTAGCTCCCTCCAAGTCCCCCCAAGTTCCCGCCAGTCCCCGCGTTGAGAGCCCTTCTCTCTAGCCATGCCACAGTGGTCACCAAAGCGTCCTGGTGTCTAGCCTGCAAGATTAAGGTAAGTTGCTGTCACCGCTGCATCACCTTGGCCGTCACCGAGGGACCTCGCTTTCGAACACCCGAGGACCCCGAAGAAGACACGAGGGCACCTAGCCCCAGGCAGAGCACCGCAAGCAGCAGCAGACGGGGCCCCGGACTCATGATGAACGGTCCAAGTGGTAGCGATGGCACAGGCGCAACCTTGGGCTCCCGGTCTGTGGCGGGACTCTTAGGCGCCTGCGCGGCCCCGGTAGGGAGAGTGGTGGATCCGGGCGGGGCGGGGCGGGGACCTGGGGCGTGCCCCTCCCAAGTTCAAACCTGTGGCCAGAATTGGGGGGTTCTGAGGGAGTGGCATGGTAGAGGAGGCTTCAGGCAGAGCGAGCCCGGTTGGGCTGCACCGCGCTTTGAGCCCTGCAGAGAGCAGAATACTAACGCGGTTCCTTTGGGACTGAAAGTCCTGGGCACCCCTCAGACCTTAGGGGATTTCTGGGAGGGCTGCGTCAAGTTTCTCGAAGTGACTACCTGTCGCAGAGACATTCCCTTTTGAAGATCTTTGGGAATCTCAGGATTCGGTCTCCAGGAAAAACGTAACAAGATTGAGGCATTTTGTGCGGGTGCTGACTTTGTGATCTGATCCATAGTTTTCTGGGCAGCCCTGACAGGCCCAGAACCAGGACCAGATAGAATTCTGCCCTGCAAAAACAAAATACTCAAACTGTGCTTTCAGGTGTAGCTATAGGATGATTGTCCTTTTTCTTTTTCTTTTCTTTTTTTCCTTTCAATCTTACGAATTACATCTAGGAAAGTTAATGACATGGTGAATTTCTCATTGCATTGTTTTAAGTAAAACAAAACAAAACAAAACAAAAAAACCTTCAGGTTGCAAAACCACATGGAAAGTCTGACCTTAACTCTGAAAATAAATATAAAAACAGCACTTTAAAAATTGTAAGAGCGGCCTAAGTATGCGGCTCAGTTAGCAGAGTGCCCGCCTAGCAGGTGGGAAGCCCTGGGTTGGAGCCCTAGTATCACACAAACTGGGTGGGACAGCACACACCTGTAATCTCAACCCTTGGGAGGTGGAGGTTAACAGATCAGAAGTTCACGCTTATTCATGTCTTCGGTGGAGACATAGCAAGTTCCAGGCCAGTCTGAGCTCCGTGAGACTAGAGGGGAGGAGACATTTACAATGGCTGTGGTGCTAGAAACACATACCTTTGTTTTCTCTGTAGTTTTCTTATTTCTCAGATGCTTCGCAGTGAGGGTAGAAGTATTTTATAGCCTGAAAGGGGTTATTTTAAAGCACTATATTTTAAAGTATGAATTCAAAAGAACATTTCAGTCTGATATAATGTCACTAAAATTAAATTTTAAATGACTAGTTATCCCTCCCTCTCTCCTTTCCTCTCCCTCCTCCTCCTCCTCCTCCTCCTCCTCCTCCTCCTCTTCCTCTTCTTCTTCTACCCACTCCTCTCTCATTTAGGGCTAATGGCCTGAATTACAAACGGAGACCATTGTATCTTTGGATAAGCACCTGCCCCCGCCCCCCCCCCCCCAAGCCCTTCTTATAGACAGAAGGTGTAGCTGCTACGTTTTAAGGCCAAGCAGAACACTCTGTAATCATTTTCTTTTAATTCAGTCCCACCCTCACTGAACCCCCACTGAGGAGCAAGGCTGGGTGACTGTATGTATTCATCTGTGCTTATGCTTGTCATTGTCCCTCTTACCCGAAGCAAACACCATGGGGACAGGGATCCCGGCTGTGTTATTCCTGATGATTCAGGTCTAGCACAATGCCTGGAATAGAATGATGAATTTGTCAAGTGTTTGTGAAGTGAATGATTCTCTCTCTCTCTCTCTCTCTCTCTCTCTCTCTCTCTCTCTTGCTTTAGTTTTTGTTTGTGAAATTCATCAGCGTTTGGTATATTATTTTTGGTGCAATGTGCAAAATTGGAACAATTTGTTCTTTTAAAAATATTTATTTTCTTTTTAAAACTTTACTTATTTATTCACATTACATCCTGATCCCAGCACCCCCTCCTCCCAGGCATCCCCCCCATACACCCCTCCCTTCATTCTCCCTTCTATTTCTCCTCAGAGAAAGGGGACCAACCCACCCTGGCACTTTAAGTCCCTGCAGTTAGGTGCATCCTCTCCCCCTGAGGCCAAACAAGGCAGCCCAGTTAGGGGAATGGGATCCCAAGGCAGGCCTCAGAAGAAAGACCCCCTTCACCCCCAGTTGTTGGAGGACCCATAGGAAGACCAAGCTGCGCATCTGCTACAGAAGTGCAGGGGGCCTAGGACCAGTCCATGCATGCTCTTTGGTTGGTGGTTCAGTCTTTGTGAACATATTTGTTTTGTTTATTCTTAAATTATGTGTATATGTGTGTGAATTTCTTTGTGGGTATGTAGAACATGGACTGTGACATTCATGTGTCCCCCAAACCCCACAAATAAAAAAAATTAAATACAATCTAAAGCAAAAAACAAAAAATAAAAAGCATTGAAATCCCAAGTACTTACAAATGTGACCTTATGTGCAAATAGTCTTGCCAATGTAATCAATATTTAGGTAAGATCACAGTAGAGTATGCTGTCTTCTGTCACATGACTGGTGTCCTTATGAAAAGAGAGAGAGAAAAAAAAAAAAAAACAGTCCCAAAGGAGAACACCATGAAGATGGAGACGGTAAAGACTGGGGCCACAACTTGACAAGTCATGCCCAAGGAACATGAGAAAAGGCTGGTACCCACAGGAGCTGAGAGGTAAGGAGGAATCCAGCACCCTCAAGGGGGCCATTTTGATTTCAGGCTCTAACCTCTGGAGCTGTAAGGACATATATCTCTGTTATTTTAAGTGACCAGCTAGAGGTACCTTGTTACACAGGCCTAGGGAACTCACATGCCTTGTCTTGATTCCGATCCCAGGAGAAGCGCCTTCAGTGTTTCTCCTTAATTATGATATTTTGCTAAAGATCTTTTCAGGGTACAACTTTTTTTTTTCAGATCAAAAAAATGGTTAGCCTTAATTACTGTTTATTGTTGTTGTGGTTTTGGTCTTGAACTTTGAATTTTATCAGTATCATATATTAAAATGAGTTGAAGCAATCAGGTGATTTTTTTCCCTCTTATTTTGATAATGTGATGAATTATATTGATTTACAAATTGTTACCAATTGATTTTTGGGTAAATATATCCAAAATGTGTAATAATATTAGCTTTTTATATATATATTAGTAGATGTGGCTTACTGAAATTTTTTTAAATTAACAAACATATTTACTAGGAATGTGAAAAAGAAAAAAGAAAAGTCTTTTACCTTGAAGTTCTGTATAAACACAATAAAGTATGGCTCTGGCTTTCCAGTTTAGAATACACTGATTATTCACTTTTGATGTTAACATGCAAATTTACTAATATTATTTTTATGAATTTGGATCTGAATTTATGAATGAGGCATGCTGAAATTTTCTTTTCCTGTGAGTTTTTGTATCATGATTGCTGTGGCCCCATGCTGAGGGTGGCCAGTGACAGTCAGCAGTGCTGTGTTCTAAAGGGCTGGGTTGGGGTCTTATCTCTCCTTCAAATGCTTCTGAGAAGCCCCTGGGCTCCAGGGTTAATTTATTATAAAGTTTCAAATTATGTATTTGTAAGACATTAGTTGAACAATCATCTAATTTTTCTGCTCTGTCAATTTCTACATAGAATACTTTAAGGAGTATTTAACTATATTTATGTCATTAATATACAATTGTATAAAATATCTTTATATGATTTTATAGGCAGGTAGGACCTATTTTAATGTTTCCTTTTTCCTTTTTAACATTATTTGTTGCTCTTTTTTCCTAGGACTTCTTTTTGCTGTTTTCTATATTCTTGTGTGTGTGTGTGTGTATGTGTGAAGGCACATGTGAGTGCAGCTGCAAAGGTGAGCTGACCAATGTTGGGATTCAGTAGAAGGGACTTCTACAAGAGCTGCACATGTTTATGGTGGTTTGAATAAGAGTTCCCTGTAGTCTCCTTTGAATACTTAGTCTCCAGTTGGTGGCACTGTGTGGGAGGGTTAGGGGGTGTAGCCTTGTTGGAGGAAGTATAACACTGGGGGCTGGAGGTGGGTTTGAGACTTTCAAGACCCACTCCATTTTTTCAATTTGCTCTCTCTGTTTCCTGCTTACATTTCAAGAAGTGAGTCTTCAGCTTCCTGCTGCCTGGCACCTACTGTCTCCACTCCACCGATGTGGATTTTAACCTTCTAGAACCATAAGCCTAAGCCCTTCCTCCTCACAATTACCTTGGATGTGGTGTTTTTTTTTAATCACAGCAAGTGTCAGGTAACTACTATAGTGTTCCTAAGTACTCAGCCATCTCTCTAGTCCCTCCCTCCAGCTGCTTCAATTGAGAAGTTTGCTGGAAGGAGACTGACAGGGTAGCTCAGCAGGTTAGAGTGAGTGAAGTGCCACCAACCTTGATGGCAATCCCTGCACCATACAGGGTGGAAGGAGAAAGCCAACTGCCACAGGTTGTCCAACTACCTTTAAAGTGGCTATGGCATGCCTTCTCTGTCTGTCTCTGTCTCTGTCTCTGTCTCTGTCTCTGTCTCTCTCTGTCTCTGTCTCTGTCTCTCTCTCTCTCTCTCTCTCTCACACACACACACACACACACATACACACACATACATACACACTCATGACATTTTAAAGATTACAGCTAAAATGTAAAACTAAATGTGAGAAGAAACCTAAGGATTTTGTATATATGAACTATAAAAAGCTGAGCTTAAGCAGGCATGTGCCTTTGATCCCAGTATTTAGTAGGCACTGGCAGGCAGGATCGCTGAAGTCCGAAGGCCAGCCTAATCTACGTAGTAAGCTCCAGGCCAGCCAGAGCTACATAGTGAGGCCTTGTCTCAAACAAGTAACAAACAAATCTCTGTAAAAAAAATCTCTGGTCAGTTACCTTTTTCTAACAACGTGATAAACAATAGATGGAGATTGTCTTCCCTTCCCTTACTACCTGTCATTTTGGCTTCTCACAAAGACTGCTTATGTTTCATTTATTAGTCACTTATGTGTCAAGGAGTTTGGTGTTATTATATTTACCATTTCATTTCCTATAGGTCAGGAGCAGGTTGAAGATTTTGCTGCTTCTAAAATAAATGTTACTCACTGTCTTACTTAGGGTTTCTATTGCTGTGATGAAATGCCGTGACTAAACAGCAGGTTGGGGAGGAAAGCATTTATTTTAGCTTATACTTGCATATTGCTGTTCATCATTGAAGGAATTCAGGACAGGAACTCAAACAGGGCAGGAACCTGGAGGCAGGAGCTGATGTAGAAGCCATGGAGAGGTGCTTCTTACTGTCTTGCTCCTCACGGCTTGCTCAGCCTCCCTTCTTGTAGGACCCAGAACCACCAGCCCAGGGGATGGTGCCACCTACAATGGACTGGGTCCTCCTCTATCAGTCATTAATTAGGAAAATGCCTTACAACTGGATCTCATGGAGGCATTTTCTCAATCGAGGTGCCCACCTCTTTGATGACTCCGGCGTGTGTCAAGTTGACATAAGACTAGCCAGCCATGCTCACAATGTCATTTAGATCCTTGTATTCTTCCCACAGTATTGACTTTCTCTCTCATTTATAGAAGTGACATCTCAGTTAATTTGAATGTTACCTTCCCCTCAAACTATAGTAGAACTGACACATATATTTGTTAAAATTATTTTGGCTAGTAAATGCCAAAGACTGCTGATACCTACTAGATGTGCAATGAGCTTTTTAAACCAGGACTCTTAACCATTAGGCTAAGGAAAGTTATAGTCACTTAAGATCACAAAGAGGCTCTGGGAACTAGGTCAGGACCTAGGATTCCAGTGTCATTAGTGGCCTCTCCTTTGTCCTTGTATTTTCCATACATAACACTTTTTTTCTGGAGCTAATAATATCCATAGATACCCATACACACACCCTCACACACCTCTATGAGCTTCCTGGGTCAAACTTTCCATGATAACGTATTTTTAAATTTTGTTTTGTTTTCTAGTGACAGGATCTCTCACATACCTCAGGCGGTTTTTACTGTGTAACCGAGGATGACCTTGAAGTTTTCCTTCTCCTGCCTCTACCTCCCAAGTATTGGGATTATAGGTATACATTATCACTCAAGTTTATGTGATGCTGGGGATCATAGGGCTTCATATACGCCAGGACCACATGACAAATGTAGAGGTGACCTTCATTCAGATTGTAATAAGGTGTCTTTGTATATTTCGATTGTCAATGGCTGAATAGGCAGTGAGCCAAATACTCCTGGTATTGCCTTGCTATAGTGGAATCTCCTGACTCAATGTTGTATAAAAATTACTCCTCTATTACCTCTGATTGGTTAATAAAGAAGGTGAACAGCAGGAGTGTTAAGGAGGGACTTCTATTCCTAGTCTGTGGGGAGAGGGGGAGAAGAAGGAGGGAGGAGGAAGGGAGGGACCGAGGGAGAGAGGGAAAGTGAGAGGAAGGCCACAGGGCCATGGGGAGGTGGCCACGAGGATATAGCCATGAGGATGGCAAGTAGCCTCAGGCACATGGCTGGGAACTAGCCAGGATTGTATAGACGGGCTAGAACAGACCAATATTTGCCCAGATGTAGTACTCTACAACTTATCAATGAATGTTATCGGTCTCCATCTCAGTATTTGGGAACTAGAGCAGACATAGGTCAACAGAAAAAAATCTTTAAGAGATTAGAAGCAATTTCTCTTTAATATGCCTGCTAGAACAAAACTGCCCCCTACTCCGTGTGTGTGTGTGTGTGTGTGTGTTACATGTGTGTAGGCTAGAAATTGGCATTAGGTGTCTACCTCTGAATCACTCCACCTTGTGTTTTGATGTAAGGTCTCTCACTTATACTATACTTCACCAGTCCCATGAAACTGGCCAGCCACCAAAGACCAGCACTGGGACTGAAGGGATAAGCTGCTACGCTTGTTTCTTTATGTGTGTGCTGGGGATTTGAACCCAGGTCCTTGAGCTTTTATGGTGAACATTTTACTAACTGAGCTTTCCTTTGGCCCTTCTTTTTTTTTTTTTCCTTAAGATTATTATTGTAATTATTTTTTATCATAACATTATAGGCAAGACAAAATAAATGATATAGGAAAGAGTTAAAAAATAGATATAGTGAAATAGTAAGACTACATTAATGAGAAGCTATATACAACAAAGAACACATTAATTGGACATAAATGAAACAAATATTAGCAGTAGGAGTCATAGATAACAGTAATCTATTTGAGACTTATGATTAAATGTGTTCATTTGGTCTCGAAAGAAAAATGAAAGTCCTGTCAATCTCCAGCACATATAATGTAATAGCATGATACCATATTTGATTATGTAAATTTAGCTTTCAGTAATATTAGTGCTTCCCAGAGGCGTGTACTTCTGAGCTCTCTCAGCCATCAGGCAGATCAGATGCAGAATGTCAAAGGCATTTTGAAGCTGGAGCATGTGGACAGTATTTACAGTGTGGCCAGTGTGACCCAAAGAACGCAAAGCGAGAGTAACCCAAGAATGAGACTCGAACGGGAATTCTGCTTTCATGGCGTGCCTACTGCATGCAAATCACATTGCACAGGCTTCCTGGAACAACTGTGTGAAAGGAAAGAAGTATTGCTAGAGACTTCTGAAAATGAGGGATCAAAGTTCATCATGTGCTTGCCTCCGTGAAGTCCGCGTGCAGTGGAGACTTCACAGGTGACTCACTTTTAAAGCAGGTGGTCAAAATGGCTCACTGGGAGACACTGTTGTGCAGCTGGATTCTGGCATGCTGAGTGAGAAGTGGGAATGATCAGTGAGGCTGGGCTGCAACTTAAATAAAGGAGAAGATTGATTCAACGTGGATTTTATTTTCAAAACCAAGAGAAATGTTTTAATGTAAAGGAACCCAGACCCAATGCTTGGAAGCTGTGATGCCCCCTCACTCCCGAGGCATTGATCTGAGCCCTAGATATGTCTTCTCTGACAGTCCAAAAGCCCCTGTTTTTAATTCTTTGGAGACAATCTGTTATTAAATTGATCTGTGTATTTATGTTCTGTCCTATTCGCTGTTGTTTACTGTTCACCAAGGCTGCCAACTTTTAAACAGCCTTGGTGCAAATGTTTGCCCCCAAACCTTTGCTGATAGCTGTGTCTTATGTAACAGTTATAGGGCTTATTAATGTGAGAGACTGAAACACAAAGCGAAACTGTGCAGTTTTATAAGCGTGTGCAGTGCCCTCACCAGATACCAGCAATAAGAAATCCAAAGCCAAAGGAACATTCTCAAACTTATGATTAGCAGATTTACCTACTTCAGAACCTGTTTTGTGGCATTGAATAATACTATATATTATGTTTAAAAGGCTAAATACAAATCTACTTTTTTTGGTAATGGTGTCTCGCCATGTTAAACAAAATCTCACTCTTGTAGAAGAGAGAAATTCTGCTTCAAACAGTCCATCATTCACCTTATTCACAGAAATTGCTTCAATGACTGTTTTTTTTTTTCCATTAGAAGTTGAAAAACTCAAGTGATCAGTATTAAATAATAATAAAATGCTTCCACCATTGTACTTTCAGTACTATTACTACTACTACTAATAATAATAATGATTACTCAGTTCAGAGGCCCATTGCTGGTCACAATGGTAGTTAGAGGCCAAATTTCTCTTGACTACAACTTCAGATATAATAAGCATCTTCAGAAGCCTCCCTACCCCCACCCCACCTCCACCTCCACCCCCAAGGAAAAAAGTTGGCCGACCAAAAGGGTGGCATCCATCTCCTCGTTAAAACATCAGGCTGACAAAGTCCATGTGCCCCTCTGCCTCAGAAAGTCGCAGCTCTTTTAAACACTGGCATTCTTATCATTTTGTGTGCTCCGTCCTGGCCACAGGCTGACAGGGGCTGTGGATTTCTGGTGGGGTATCTTTACCCCATCTGGTGATAAGTGAGTCCCTGCTAGGATTCTGGTGGGCGCTGCTGCTGGAGAAAGCAAGCTGATAGTGCATATTTGGAATTGTTGTAGAAACTGCTTCTTCTGTTCTTGAGTTACTGTTGTTGTGGTGGTGGTGGTGGTAGTGGTAGTGGTGGTGGTGGTGTTTGGGGTTTTTAGTTTTGCTTTTGCCTTCATATTTGAAAGTACGTCAAAAGCTACTGATCTTCCGGAAAGAGATGGTCAGGGCATTAGGGTCATTTAATACACTTTCCTTGAAGAGAAGAGGCACTGTAAATCCACCCTGTGTTCACTCTCATGTGGATAATCCATGGCCATAAAATTAGAGTCAACTATAAGAGGAGCTTCAGCTCACTATTTTCACATCAACCTTTACAAACTCATAAATTATTTTAGGAGTGGAAACAAAAATGTTAATTTCTTCTTAAACATGTAGCTGTGGCTTTCTGACTATTCTAGTCACTATTTCCCAGGTTTGCTTTTCCTGTTGTGTCTGTAGTGTTGTTTTTAATTAATGTTAGTTCTGGAAGGCATAGTTTTGGAAGGCAATCTGGAGAAACATTTATATCTTCATCGTTATAAATATACACTTTTGATGTTTTGGTGCTTTTCTTTTCCAGTAAGTCTAAAATTCACCCACCTTTGTATTTAATGTTTTATTGGATTAAGTTAATGGAATGCTTTGGGTTATCTATTATGGTGAGGTATAAATTATAAACCAACACGGTTTGGGAAGATGTAAGATGATTCACAGAAGGAAAGACTTTTGTTTGCTTGTTTTGTTTTGTTTTTCAAGACAGGGTTTGTCTGTGTAGCCCTGGCTGTCCTGAAACTCTCTTTGTAGACCAGGCTGGCCTCAAACTCAACAAACATGGCATGGGCCTGCCTCTGCCTCCATGGTGCTGGGATTAAAGGTGCAAGCAACCACACCTGGCTTGAAGAGGATGATCTTTCCTGCAATAACAGAACTGCTCAAAAAGAAAGATTCTCTTTTTTTTTTTTTTTCAAAGTTTGCAAATAGCACAAACTTAAAACAGTAGTTTTAAGTGTAGGAACTAAACATTGAATTTGCAAAGACAGCAGGGCAGGGAAAACAACCATCAGCTTTACTGAAGGGCAGGAAGACTCCCTCCCCCTTGGGTGCCCCACCAGCACCTGGGGCAACCAGCTCTGTAGAAACCTCACCAAAATTAGTCCACTGAGCGCAGATAAGGGCCTGCAGCCCCCAGGACAAAGGTCTGGCTCTCAGCATCCACCCTAGTCTCTAGTCTTTATCATCACAGGAAGAGCTTCAACCTAAACCTCCCTTTTGGTTAACAGATAAGAAAGCCCCAGCGAAGTGGAATAACTCATGCAGGCCTGGCTCAGTTGCCAGACAAGGGTCTGTAGGAAAATGCCAGCCTCGCATTCCTTCCCAGGTGTTTCTGCTGCCTCTAGTTGCCTTCCAGGGCCCGTTAGCAGTTGGGACCAAAGTTAGTTTGTTAGAGCATGGGCCCATAGGAAAGTTTTATACCAGAGAAGCATCTCTACCTCCCTTCCCACCTTGGATGCACACGCCTGCCCATTGGAATGATTTTGAAAAATCTCTTAAGTTTTCCATCCTTGAGAACAGGAAATGACAGTGAATGGGAAAGCTCTCTTTAACAGGACTCAAAAAAAAAAAAAAAAAAAAAAAAGCATCCTCTAATTTCATATAAATCTGGAAATTTTAGGTTGTTAGCGGCTTAGAAGGTCTTTATAAAGATATTTTCTTATAATGTTTTTTAAAGTCACAGGTTTGAAAAAGCACAACACAGGTCTTAAGACCACCATCAAGAGGTTACTAAAATTTGCTGTCATCAGGAGCCAGAGAGATGGCTCAGTAGCTAAAGACACTTGCCACCAAGCTTGATGACCTGGGTTCAGCCACTGAAGCACACACATACACACACACACACACACACACTAAATAAACATATAAACAAGTATAAAAATAACAGTAGGAAATGGTGAGTCATCATGATAATTGTATTTGCTTTATTGAGAAGATGAGGATCGGCCATTCAATTACTGTGTCATCCATCAGCCATCTCTGACTCCCTTCCTGCCACTGCATCAAAATACTTGAAACTGGGTAAGGCATATGTGACAGACATTTATTTCTCACGATTTTGGAGGCTGGGGTCTAGCCAGCTTACACCTTCTTGCTTTGTGGCTCACAGAACAGAGACCTTGCATGAGGTCAGTGGGCCCATCCACTAGACATGACCACCTCTCCATACACTAGCAACCCACAGTCAACTCATGAAGCTGAGGGCTACCCCTTCAGACCAAGGCAGTCACCAATGCTTATCTGCCCGTGCTCTAGGTTTACCTATGTAGGACTAGAGCAGCCTTCACTGCCTCCCTTCTCCTGCCCCCTAACTCTGGTATGCACTCCTTTTTATAAGAGACTGCTTCATCCCAAAAGGATGCCTAAAGATAGACTTTAAGTTTTGGCAGGTTGGGTTATTTTATTTTATTTATTTTTTACAGATCTATGGAAATGGGGCTGCTAGGGTTCCTATGTGTAGGCCTCAACTTGCTGGAAGTGCCCCTTGTAATTCATGGAGTCCCTCTGCGATTTTTAGGTTGAAAGATGATCTGTTTTGGAGGAAACTGAGACCTCAGAAGGGCAAATGAAAGTACCCAGGCAGTTGCAGCACCAGATACGTGAGTGAGGCTTACCTGGACTTCCATCCAAAACAAAAACAAACAAATAAGCAAAGTGAAACAAAACAGCCCCCCGACAAAAGGCAGAAAACTCAGGTTGTCTGTTGGCAGCTGCCTGGCTGAATTGTGAATAGAAATGCAGGCAAAACCTGCAGAGGCTCTGTAGCCATGGGTTGGCTGAAGGGAATCTTTTCCCGTTCCCCTGCACTGTCCCATTCTTCCTCCTGGAGAGAGAGAGCAGGAAAGACTCTAGCCTTCTTCAAAGCATAGCCTGGCACTCCAGGGACAGGCCGAGAGGAGGGAGACTCTCATGAGACTGGCTCCACACTTTGTTCTTATCATCACCACCCTGGAGTGTGACAGAGCCATCCCTACAAAAGCTGAGCCTCCTAAAGAGTAAACATGGATCAAAGGACACACACCCACACTTTTTAGGAAAAAAATAGAACCAATTGGAGAGATTTATTGCTAGATAAATAGGAGAAGGTGATTGGTAGATAGATAGATAGATGATAGATAGATAGATAGATAGATAGATAGATAGATAGATAGATAGAAGATAGATAGCTATGCCACTCAAAAATGAGGATACGTTCTAAGAAATACCACTAGGGTATTTCTTTATAGCCTAACACTGGGAAGACTGTGGCATCACTACCTTATGAGGCCACTATCATGCACATGCCATTTGCTAAAAGATCATTGTGCTCGTTGGTTTTTATCAAGACATAAGCTAGAGTAGTCTGAGAAGAGGAAACCTCACGTGAGGGATTGCCTTCGTCTCATTGGCCCATAGGCAGGTCTATGGGAGTATTTTCTTGATTGTTGACTGATGTAAGAGGGCCCAGATCAGTGAGGGCAGTCCCGTCTCTGGGCAGGTGGTCTTGGGAGGTATAAGAAAGCTAGCGGAAGATAAGGCTGAGAGTAAGTAAGTAAGCAGTCCCCCTCCAGGGTCTTTCTCTGAGCTTCAGCCTTTGATTTCCTGAGATCATGGACTGTAACCTGTAAGCCAAAATAAACCCTTTCCTCCCCAATTGCTTTTCATCACAACAAAAGTAACCAGGACAATGATTATGTGGCACATGATTGTGGTAAGAGAAAAGCTCTGAGATGTAGTAAACCTCTCTACAAAGGTTGAAGGATGGAGGAGAAGAGGTGAGGAAGTTAATCAGTTGACAAGCTGTGGGCTAAGGACAAACACAGTTCACATTCGGCTGTGTTCCCTGAGGCCTCGTCCCAAATCATCTAGGTGCCTTTGCATTCTGCCTCCAACTCTAACCAAGCCAGAAGAAGTAAGGCTACTTTTCCCTAAGGACTGTTTTTATGCCCAAAGCTTTCTCTGCCCCTCTAGTCCCAGACTCTTAAGTGCTGGTCTAGCTAGCAAAAAACAAAACAAAACAAAACAAAAAACAAAAACAAACAACAACAATAAAAACAAAACCAAACCAAAACAAAAAAATCCTTTTGGAGTGAGGGAAAGGGAGAGGGAGAGAGAATGAAGTTGGGCAGGTAGAGATGTGTGAGAGGATCTGAAAGGAGTTGAGGAGGGAGATGAATGCAATCAAACCGCATTGAGATTCTCAAAGAATTAATAAAAACATCATAAAATATTAGGTCACAGGCATGCAAACACAAATACATTGTTGTTGAGTGAGACAGAAAGAGACACACATGGTGGGGAGGGAGGGAGGGAGAGAGAGAGAGAGAGAGAGAGAGAGAGAGAGAGAGAGAGAGAGAGAGAGAGAGAGAGAGAGAGAGAGAGAGAGAGCTTGGTTTATGAAGAGCCTGCTCCTGTAATCATAGAGGCTGAGGCCCTCCACGATTTTGTCTACACTTTGTCCGCCGGAACCCCAGGCTAGCTGCTCACTCCGAATCCAAAAGCCTAAGGCGAGGATTTGCTATAAATCCTGAGTCTTAGACCAAGCCCGGGGGATTCTGAGATGAGATGCCCTGAGACCAGTAGTGAGGCAGGAAATAAGTAGTCAATCCCTTCTTTTTATTCTACTCAACAGATTGGATGGCTCAGTACCGCTCTCCTCACAGACTCACCCAGAACAGCTGTTTAATGCACACACCTAACGCACACACCACACACACACACACACACACACACACACACACACACACACCAGCTGGATGGTGGTGTCACACGCCTTTGATCTCAGTACTTGGGAGGCAGAGGCAAACAGTTCTCTGAGTTCAAGGCCATCCTGGTCTACAGAGTGTATTCCAGGATAGCTAGGGCTACACAGAGACACCTGTCTCAAAGCAAAACAAAGCAAACCCACAATCACACACACACACACACACACACACACACACACACACACACTCTCATTCTTGACAGTTCTGGAGATAAAACCTATGATTTCACACATACTAGGCAAACATAGTCTACCACTCACCTTCATCCCTAGCCTAAAATGTCTCTAATAATTAAACAATGAAACACCAACAGTGTGCCTGAGCTTCTGTGACTCTCAACAAACCAAAAGAAATTCTTTAGCCAGGCACACTGAAACCTCCAGTCCAGTAGGATCAGGAATTTCTTCAAGATCTTCCACCCAAGACTACACTGCTTGGCCCGGAATTCTAGCACTCTCTGTGTAGCACGGCCTTCCGTGCTTGTGTAACACCCACGGATACTTTAAGAGACAAATGATGGTTTACTTCATGCAGCGTCTTGATTACATCCAATGCAAATGGTCTATCACCTTGCTGGGAGCTGAGGGAATCCTGGGTACATGGGTCCCACTCTCCAGGTCCTGCTCATCTTTGCCTAATCTAAACCTTAGTCCTGTGGTTTAGAAAGATTCAGAAGTGTGAGTTCAGGAAACTGTTAAGAAAAGCTGTCCTCTGAGGACGGAAAGCAAGTGTGTATTGAGACCTCCAGTTGTTAGGTTTGTTTTAAATGGTAAACATGGCTCCTTAACACTAAAAATAACATTTTATTTTTAAAATGTAAAGAAAGTTTCAGCCAAGTTACAATGTACCATTCCCTAGGTCCATGATGCGTAGCACCTTACCCACCAAAATCAGCAGAATCTGGATTATTGAGTGAAAAAATTCCACTCAACTCTACTTCAGATCAACGAGGCGAATTCTCTGATCAGAAACAGGCTTGTTTATGTAAGCTTTATCTTCCTTTGTGGCATGGAGTTGTGTACGTCAAAGGCTCACAGTTCTCCCCAGATTAGCAGGCTTCACTGATTAGAAAAGTATTTATGATGCTTAGGGACTGGGGGCTCACTGGGTAAAGTGTTCTCGAGCAAGCTTATGGGCCTGAGTTTGGATCCCCAGCACCGACACAAAAGCTGGGTGCAGCTCTGCCCATCTGTGGCAGCCCTTACTGAGGGCAAGGAAGAGGTGGGTGGATCGCTGGAATTTGCTGGTCTGCTACGCTGAGTCAGTGAGTCTCAGACTCAGTGAAGGACCCTGTCTCAAAAACCAAGGTGGAGAGCAATTGAGGAAGACACCAGACAGCAGCCTCTGGTTTACACACACACACACACACACACACACACACACACACACACACAAGAAATAAAAGGAATTCTTGATGATGGCATTGGCTATTTGTCACAGAATGTGTATATGTGCTAGACTTTTCCTTGTATTAAAAAAAAAATGTGGTCCTCTGAATTGCTAGTCTAACATGGAAAGAAATATGGAGCATGTGTAACAAAAATAGCTCAAGTGTAGAATCACTTTGGGGAATAATTTGGGCTTACATAGTTAAATGAAAAAAAAAATCTCCAAAGTCATATTCACCAGAATTACATCCAAGAACAACGTTTTATTTAGCAACTAACTGAGATGAATAGCAGCTTCAGTAGCTCTAAGCAAAGGCTCTATTCATCGCATTTAAGGACACAGGCAAAGGAAATTGATTCATTTCTGGACCTGATTGAGTTTCCACAGTTAGATGCATTGGACTGAGACACGACCTGAATGCCCCAATTCTGTGGTCCTTGCCTGTATGTAATCTGGTATGGAGCACCCCACCCTGTGCCCTTAAGCTAACCAGGCTCCCTACAAGGAATGGTATCTTATCTCTATGTCCCTTTGGAGATAGTAACGAAGTCTTTAAATGCCCTGTGATCTTTCAACAGAAAACAAGCTTCTCTGAGGAGCTGCCATGGCACATTGGCATGTCTTACGAAACAGAGCCTGTTGTCTCGCTGTGGTTGGTGTCCACCCTGTCAATGCCTGTTGAATCCATCAAAGGGCTCTTGTTAAACTCATTCTGTTTGCTGCCGTTAAGTGATTTCTGTTCGCCTCCTCCCCATCATCTTGAGAGTCTGTTGGGAGTCAGAAGGTCCTTCCGTGATATGTTTTCTGCTCGCTTTCACAGCACTTCAGAGTCTCTGAATCACTGCCTGGAGGGCTTAGCCAGCACCTAGACTGGATGCTCCATGATGACCAGGCTGTCTCCTGCACGTCACACAATGTGAGGAGCTCTGAGAATGTATAGCGAATACTTGTGAGGAGATTGGCCGCCATTCCTAAAGTCCAGGCTGCAGCTGCTTTCCCATTCCATTCAGAAGGCTGGTTTGCTGTTGATATGCTAGGCTCTTTGTTAACTCAATAACTTGTGTTCTCAAGCCTTGCTTTTGAAGGCAGAAGACACCGTCTGTGAGCCTGGATGTGGCTGTTAGCTATGGGACCTTAAGCAATGACCTTCTCCTGCCTCAGCTTTCTCATCTCTACAAATGAGATGACTGCACTTTTTTTTTTCTCACTTGATTTTAAAAGATATTAAATGAAGACTTAGATATGTATATGCAACAGAGCATGTTTTTCCATGTAGCAGAATCTAGCATGTCATGGGTACTCAACAGCAAATATTACTTTTTGTTTTATATGTATGGATGTTTGCATGCATGCATATATGTGCACCAAGTGCATGAATTGCCTATGGAGGCAAGAAGAAGGCACTTGGAGCCTCTGAGACAGAGTTGCAGACAGTTGTGCACTGCCCTGTGGGTGCAGGGAACTGCAACTGGGCCCTCCGGGTAAGCAGTGTGTGCTCTTAACCTTTGCTCCATGTCTCCAGCTCCAGGAGCAATGCTTCTTTTCTGTTTATGGTTACTGAGGCATAGAATCTCTTAGATATAGTGAAAAGGGGGATCTAAGCTATTTTAATAGAGGTAGGGGAGTTGCAGCAACTCTGGGGCCAGCCTAAGCTACATAGGGAGATCCCATATAAAGAAGAAACAAAAAGTTAGAGAAAGACAGAGACTATTTAAGAGCCTCACAAATATATCAAATTGGGGCATGGGGAGGGAGGCAGGGAGAGAGGGATGGATGGGTAGATAAATAGATACATATATAGATAAATGATAGAAGTTAGAGAGAGAGAGATAGGTGATATAGATAGATGGTAAAGAGGTATAGACTTTTAGTAACGTTTTCCAAATCCCTTAGCATGTTGATAATTTTTCTGTTATTATATATATTTCAATTTATTTATTTATTCACTTTACATCATAGCCCCCTCCCTCCTCTCCTCCCAGTCCCACCCTCCCTCTTCCCTCATCCTCCCTCCCTCTTCCCCCATCCTCCCTCCCCTACTCCTCAGAAAAGGAGAGTTCCCCAACCCACCCCAGCATATCAAGTCACATCAAGACTGAGCACATCTTCTTCCCCTGTGGCTTGTTGAGGGAGCCCTGCCAGGAGGAAGTGATCAAAAAGCAGGCAACAGAGTCCATGTCAGAGACAGGCTCACTTCCCCTTACTAGGAGACTCACATGAAGACCAACTTGCCTATTGGCTACATCTCTGTGGTGGGGGTGTGATGGTGGGGGGACACTAGGTCCAGTCCATGTATGGTCCTTGGTTGGTGCTTCAGTCTCTGCAAGGCCCCAACTCCCAGCCCTGGTTAGCTGGCTCTGTTGGTATTCTTGTGCAGCTTCTGTCCCCTCTAGGTCTTTCTACTCCCACTCCCACTCTTTCATATATTCCTTGCGTTTTGCCCATGTCTAGCTGTGAGTCTCAGTATCTGTTTTGGTCTGCTGCTGAGTGCAATCTCTCAGAGGACAGTTATGTTAGACTCTCATCTGCAAGCATAGTAGAGTATCCATTAACAGTGTCAGGGGCTGGCTCTCTCCCATGCGGTGGGTTTCAGATTGGGCCAGGCATTGGTTATACATTCCCTCAATCTCTGCTCTATTTTTATCCCTGCACATCTTGTAGGTTGGGTTAATTATGAGTCAAAGTTGTTGTGGGTGGGTTGGTGCTCCCCTCCCTAAACTAGGAGTCTTGTCTAGTTAGAGGGTGTTGTCTTCAGTCTTCATGACCCTTGCTACTAGGAGTCTCAGCTAGAGTCACCCCAGTATCCTCCCAGGAGCCTACCTTGTCACAGGTCTCCAGCCTGTCACAGAAACGCACCCATGGTTTCTCTTCTCTCTGTAAGCCCTCTGTCCTCCCACCCCTGCTCTCCCCATGTCTGTTCTCCACCCTCATTTTTCTCCGAGCTCCCTCTCCTACCCTGTTCCCCCTCTTCAACCATGTCAGCTGTCTATTCTATTTCCCCTTCAGAGTGAGATTTAAGCATCCTCCCTTGGGTCTTCCTTGTTACTCTTCTTTGGGTTTGTATGGTTGTCCAGTACTATATGGCTAAAATCTGCTTATAAGTGAGTACATATTGTGTGTGTGTGTTTCTGGGTCTGAGTTACCTCACTCAGGATGATCTTTTCAAATTCCATCCATTTGCCTACAAATTTCATGATTTCTTTGTTTTTAATAGCTAAGTAGTATTCCATTGTGTAAATGTACCACAGTTTATCCATTCTTCAGATGAGGGACATCTAGATTGTTTCCAGATTCTGGCTATTATAAATAAAACTTCTATGAACATAGTTGACCAAACGTCCTTGTGGTATGGTGGAGCATCTTTTGGGTATATGCCCAGGAGTGGTATAGCTGATTCTTGAGGTAGAGCTATTCCCAATATTTTATATTTTAAAACTAAATTATCATCTTGATGTAGGAAAAGCACATTTTCTCACTAATAGGTTAATGAAACACTAAGCCATTGCAACAATGAGATAAATCCTAAATGTTTTCTTAAACTAAAAGTTTTCATATTCCTTTGCTCCATATTTTTGTCATTACTCTGTTTGAGGAAGACTAATGTATCATAAATACTCAGGTGCCACTTGTGCCTCTTGGATATATAACAGATGCACACTTCTGTCATCTGCCCATGTGTGTGATGTGTACTTCATCTTCCTTCTCTAAGGATACTTTTCTAATGAGAGTTTATATCATGATGTTTATTTTTAAATGTTGCCTACTCACATGAATCAAAATGATCTATTACCTACTCTCGCAATATACAAACTCAAAGTAGAAAGATGCATTTATCACAACTTGGACCTTAAAAATATAAAAAAGAAGACTGCAATTTTCATATGGAGCATATATTTTAGTGACCATTATTTCAATAACATGAATATGTAACATTTTTGCTCAATTCATAATAGCCAGGAAATGGAAACAGCCTAGATGTCCAAAAACTGATGAATGAACAGTGAAAATATGGTACATTTACATTATGGAATATTGTTCAGTTGTTAAGAAAAATCATGAAGTTCACAGATAAATGAACAGAGCCAAAATAGCCTTTCATTCATTCAGAAAGACAGATGTCACATATTTTCTTTCTTTTGTGGATGTTAAACTTTGAATCTTCAGGCTTGTGTGTTCCATTTGGAATTTAGTAAGGGGCTATGGAGTTGGGAGACTCCTTCAAGGGAAGGCAGCTCGAGAATAGTATTATATAGGAGTAAAGGAAAAATAATATAAGTGGAAGGATACGAAAGGGGGATGACACAACAGGGTAGATAATGGAATATGGAGAGGAGCCGCTAACACCAAGGGCTTTCTGAAGAATTCATGTGAAGCCTACTAATATAGGACCTTCCTAAAATATATACATATACATATATATATATATATCAGAGGACGGGCAATACCCCAACTAAATGCCTCATGCCAGCAAATAAAAAAAATGCAACATCAGGAATAAATTTTCTCTTTTTTGAGTTGTTGGCCAATGGGGGGGGGTGCTACATAGACCTTCAAATATTATAGCAATTACTAATACTCTTGGGTACCCTCCAATCCTTGATGACAGTAACCTATTGTTGAAGACAATGCATACTAGCATCACAGATATCAAGAAACCAAGCTGCTACTTGCTGGAAACTTTATTCCTAATGGCTAATTTTTACAGTGTTGGAAGATGCTATGCACACTACTGAAGTATGCATTGATCTCACCCAGCTGTGAACCCTACTGTAAACTACACTTGACTGGCCAGAGAAGACATGCCAACTGGTGCAACAGTGGAAGATTCTTCTGGGAGTAACCAACCACTTCCTGACTGCATAAGATATAACATATTTGGTACTTTTAACAGAGCCAACATCCTAAGGCTAGATAGGTCATAGGCCCTACGAGAGAACCCAGTTCTAGTCTTCTGCTAAGTTGATCTGGTATTAAAATGACTCCTAATGAATTATTGCTGTACCCGTAGATTTGAGCATCTCTCAACTCTCACCAGAAACTTCTTGTAGTAGGTGGAAATTAAATACAAAAAGCCCCAACTGGTCAATATGCAAAGAATAAGAGACTACGGGGTGCTCAGCGTAAAATAAGACATACATATTATACCCTTTCCCCAAAGGCTCTGGGATCTTCTTGAAAAAGAGGGAAGAAATATTGTAAAAACAAGAGGTGATGGATAACTCCAAAGAAGCTGTGTTTTATGCACATGACAGGGCAATTGCACATGGGTACGTACATTGATTGTGACAACTGTGTCCTTGAAAGGACCTGGCAAATTCAAGCCAGGCAACTAGCAGAGAGTAGAGGAGGTAGGCAGGAAATCTCACTATGATCTGAGGAGTTGTGGTGGCTTGAAAGAAAATGGCCCCAATCGCCCATTAAGGAGTGGCTCTATTAGAAGCTGTGGCCTTGTTGTAGAGGTGTGGCTTGTTGGAGGAGGTGCATCACAAGGGCGTGGGCTTTGATGCCTCAGAACCTCAAACCGGTTCACTCTGTGAAGTGTATGGCCTCCCCCAAAAAAATCACCATTTTACAGATGGAGAAACTGGCTGTCCATGGAATGGAAGTAGCTTGCTGGAGTGACACAGCTAATAAAGCACCAAAGCCAGTGCTCAGCCCAGTCCTCTTATTGCTAGCTCTACATTTCTTTCTTTTAAAAGTGAGACATAATTCGTATAACACAAAATGAATGTACCACTTTAAAGTGCCCAACCCAATGGCACTTCATGCAGTCACAATATTGTGTGATGACTATTGCTGTCAAATCATGAAATATTTTTGTCACTCCAAACAACAACAACAACAACAACAACAACAACAACCTCTTCACACTCTTTAAGCAATACATCACCAGTTCCCTACTTTATCTCCTGTGAATTACCAACTCGCAGTGTTTTCTATGGGCATACCAATCCTGGATACTCTACGCAGGTGAGACTGTGTTAACACGTGGCTTATATCTGCACTCCTTCAATTAGTGTGATGTTTTCAAGATCATTATCCTTTATAAAATGTGTCTGTTTGATGTGGATTGCTTCCTCATTTGGGTTCTTCCTGACATTGTTTGTAAGAACACATGCCATTTTGTTTGAGAACCTTTTTTCGGAGTTTTCTGACTGTTGACTGAGGAGGGCAGTTTCCGGGTCATATGGTAATTTTTGTGTTTAACTTTTGAGGTGCTACTAAAATGTACCCCCTTGGTGGTTGTTCCATTTATGTTTCACAAGTGTGTGAGGGTTGAGGTTTCTGTGTCTTCAGCAACCCCTGTTACTTTCGGTTTGGACTATGTTGAGTAGTAGGCATCTTAGTGGCTGTTGAGATGCAGCTCATTGATGTTTTCATTTGTGTTTCTCTAATATCTAATGTTGAGCATCTTTCATGCACTGTTTGCCATATGCACCTGTCTACTGAAGTCCTGTAAATTAGATTGAAATTTTTTTCCTTCCTTCCTCTCCCCCTTTCTTCCTTTCTTATTTCTTAGAGCTGGGGATTGAACTCTCGGACTTCGCACATGCAGGACAATGACTCCAGCCCTGGACTATATTCCCAGTGCCGGATCATCTCTGATCTTGGTTGTCAGCTTGACAGACCTTAGAGGAGAGAACCTTAAGATTCGCCTCCATCAGGTTGACCTGTGAACCTCTGTGGGGGCATTTTATTAATTGCTAATTAATGGAAAAGGGCCCAGTTCACTATGGGTGGTGTCATCCCTGGATACCTGGGACCTGGGCTGCATAAGAGGGCTAGCTGAAGATGGAAGATGACCTGAAAGCAAGCCAGGAAGCAGTGTTCCTCCACAGTTTCTGTTTCAAACTCCTGTCTTGAGTTTTTGCCTTGCCTCCTCTCAATTATGGACAATGACCTATAAACTGCCATAAAGTCTTTCTTCCTCAAGAAAGACTTCCTCAAAGACTTCCTCAAAGTCTTTCTTCCTCATGCTTCTGGTCATGGTATTTATCACAGAAAACAAACTAGAACAATTTTCTTCATTAAAATTCCACATTTATCCCTTTGAAAAATGTACTGCTAGGAAGCTGGAGAGATGGCTGAGAGGTTAAGAGCACTGGCTACTTTTCCAGAGGTCCTGGGTGAGTTCAATTCCTAACAACCACATAGTAGTTCACAACCATCTATAATGAGACTGGTGCCCTCTTCTGTTGTGCAGGCACACATGTGGGCAGAAGCACTGTATACAAAATACATAAATTTTTTTAAAGAAAGAAAGAAAAATGTACTTTTCTGTTTCTAGTTTATAGTTACCACACATTTTTGAAAGGTTTTTATACTGTGCATTTTTTATATAAGGGGTGTGTGTGTGTGTGTGTGTGTGTGTGTGTGTGTGTGTGTGTGTGACAACCTAAGGCCAACTACCCTACATGAGGATGATACTTCAGGCTGGGGCAGTCAAGTGGAAGAGTAGATGACAGACTTGTCAATATAGTCTCTAATGTGGGCCAGGAAGAAGATGAGTTCCCTGGGCTTCCCGTTTTTTGCCAAAGAATAATGGGGCACCTATCTGGAGTAGCAGACAAAGAGAAAGGTGGTAGAAGGGTTGAGAGTGAAGGGAGGAAGCCAGACATCTTGCCTGGCTGTAAAAGAGGGTTGGTCTGGTTTTGTCTGTCTTGGTGAGTACAGATTTTGGTAAAAATACCATTTGTCTTGGTTGTGGAAAGAAAATGAATGAATGTCCTCTGTAGATTTGAAACACTAGTTTGAAAGGAGTTGGGGTGCTCCTTGAGCAAAGCAAGGCAGCTTCAGGGGAAAGGAAGGTGAGAAGACGCCAGAGGATGTGGGAAGCTGAAGCTATTGCCCTCGCTAAGATGGCACCTGGCAACCTGCCAGGCAGGATGACTTGCAATTCTGCTCCTGGTAAACAAGTCCTTATTTGGGTTGTGGGCCGTGCTTTGCTCTGACGTATGCAGCCCGCCTTGTCGGGAACCAATTGGAGCTAACGACGTAAGGGCTGCTGATTGGTTGAGGCAGAGGATATAAAGGGGTGCGGAGGTGTTGGGGGAGGAGAAGCGAGCAAGCGGAAGAAGCTTGCTAAAAAGGTTCCTGAATAAACTGCCTGGAGAAGAACGTTTGGGTCGCGTCCTTATTTTCCGCTGGTCGGAAGGGTCGGGACAAGAGGAAGGTAGAATTTGGGAGCCATGCATAAGCTGCTGTGCTCTGCCTCTCCCCCTGCACCTGTGAGCTCAGCTATCGGTAGCTTCTGCATTTACACTGGTATTTAAGGTACCAATTTATAGATTGTTTTCTTCCCTTACTTCAACCCTCTGTCTCCATCCCTTCAGTCAGAGAGTTAGCCCTGGTCCATAATCTCAGAAAGAGGAGGTGGCTGACCAAAAACCAGAAACAGACTATAAGTTATTGAATTTGTGTGTCCCAAAAGCCTACATATTTGGGAATACTTAGCAGAGTATGGGTTTAGGAGAGATGCTTAGGAGAGGGAGGAACTGTACTTTCCACATCTAAACTTGCAACAAGATTTCCCAGGGCTGAAGTGGAGGTGGGGCGAGCTAGTGAGGGTGTGTCTACACAGAGAGATCTGTGCTTCTCATGACAGGAGACTTAGTGATGGTGTCAAGACATCCTTGGGGAAGTGAAACCCTAGTGACAAGCAGCCATGTGGGATGTGCATGGGTACCGAAAGACACCACCCAATGCCACATCCTAATTCTAGGGATCTGAGAAGATATTTCTTTGTGTAGTGAATGAGACTTCAGGTGTGGTTAAGTGAGATCTCCAGGTGCAGCCAGTGTGACCCCAGGCTTTTTATGAGCTAGAGGCTGTAGAACATAATTAGGGAAGATGCTAGACGCTTCTGGGCTTCTGTCTTTGAGGATGCAGGAAGGGGCGTTGAGTCAGAAAGTCCAGGTGGTCTCCAAACGTGGCAGAAGCAAGCACATGGATTCATCTGCACAACTTCCCAAAGGGAAACCTTCTTTGAGGCTGTAACATGTCTGGGGGACTTCCGACCTCTGGCCCTGCAGGCTGATGCATCTGTGGCGTGGAAGCAGCTGGGTTTGTGGCCATCAGGCACAGCAGCTTAGGACCATAGCTGGCCCTCCAGCAAGTCTTGCATGCCCTAACTGGAGCCAGCAGAGACCTGACGGAAAACAGGGACAAGAAAGGCGTTGGCAGTGACACAAATACCCTGGTGACTGAATACCCAGTGGTCTCCTGTACCCAGGACCCAAGTGCCAGGCATACCCCAGAATTCCTTCTAAGATTAAATTGCTGTCACCAAGGTTAAATGACCCCTTGAAATATAAATAAGGTGATCTTCTTGGGCACTGAACTTTGGGACTCACATTCCTACTTAACGCATAACAACATTTTCATGTTAATTAGGGGAGGGCATCCACTGTGTGCCACAGCTTGTTCCAGCTCATCTCCACAACCCGAGAAGGCAAGGACCTTTTATTTTCAATTTAATTTTTTTTTTCCTGAAAATGTGCCAGATAGTGGGTTTGGGGGCAGGGGATGAGAATGACTATATTCCATTATTTTAAATGTAAAACAAAATATAATGAATTCCAGGCTTATCCAAAAATTGCAATCAATTTGCTCAAATACCACAGCACAGCTTGAACAGCTGTGGAATAGTACACCAAGGATTTCTGCATCATATAAAGCATTAGGAAACCTATCATCTAATTATTAAGCACAGCACTGGATATTTTGTATTTGAAACACAATTCTCTACAGTATTATATACCAACTACATTTTCCCCCTCCACACTGAAATGAAACGTAATGAAAATAACATGTGTGTCTGTTAATGGTGGATACACAAAGAACGGCTAAGGTCTGACCACCACGTTCTACGGTGACTAGGTCAGGCTCAGGTTGGCACCACGAGTGTTTTCCTCTGTTGTGTGCGTAGGAGCTCCTCACAGCTTGGCCGACCATCAAATGTGTGGTCGAGTAGGGCCCCGTTTTGATAGGAATAGGGGCTGTTAACTGTTACATCGGAGCCAGGTGTTGTCGTGCACCCTTGTAGTCCAGCACTCGGAAGGTAGATACAAGACGACTCCGATTTCAAGTCTAGGCTAGGTTATAGAATGAAGTCTTATGCTCCCCTCCATCCCAAGAAAGATCTTCTATCTAATAATATATAACATGAGCTGTCTGGACCAGAGTGAGATGCATTGTTAATTTTGCAATTTAGAATATAAGTTGGGTAAAATATTTTGCAAATCTTAACAGTAAATATTTGGGTAGTGAGGATTCATCATTTTTCTTCTTCCTAATTTCCAGATAACCTGGCAAAAGAATAAAAGGCAGGAAGCAAATAATTGCATGCCCGAGGTTGCACGGTGATTTCCATAGTAGAGAACCCATACCCAGTTCCGTGTGCTGTGACTTTTGAGAATGAGTACAAAGAGTTTCAACTTGGACTTCCTGCTTCAGATTCTAGAGGGCTTCGTTTGGCTCCATCTTTGGGGCAGTGGGTAGGACCAGGATACCTCTTCTTCCCAGGCACAGAGCTCACTGTCACCAGGGCTGAGTTTTCAGGGGCCGATTTCAATCATTCTTCTTGCGGAGCGCCCAGGAAGATGGTGCCTAACCTGAGGGAAAAAGAAGGAACTTTGCAAACACCGGGCCTTGTGTGAGCCTTCTAGAACTGAGGCAAATCATGGCTAGCAACTTGTTTAGGCAGCTGTCTTTTGGGCGTTGCACTTCATGTGACAGATAGAACCAGACCCTTCTTCAGGTGATGGTTATTGCTTTTAGTTTGTAACTGCAATTCTTTTTTTGCCCCTTGATGAGTTCCCTTGTACTGCTTAAAAAAAAAAAAAAACAGAGAGAGAGAGAGAGAGAGAGAGAGAGAGAGAGAGAGAGAGAGAGAGAGATTGAGAGGGGGAGGGGGAGGGAAAGAAGGAAGAAGTACCACAAATGAGATGGCTAGCATTAGACGTTGTTTACTCTCACAATTCATGGCCCCAGAAATCTGAAATCAAGGTGCCTTCAGAGTAACACCCCTCTCAAAGGTTTCCAAGGAGATTTTTTTCTATCTCTCCAACTTCTTGTGGCTCTGAGAAATGTGGTAGCATCACTCCAAGCTACTATACCTGCTGGTCTGTCCTGTGTGTGTGTGTGCCTCTCCATGGTCATCTTATAAGGATACCAGGGCCTGTCCTAACTGGATATGCCCCGTAACTTAAGTGCTTGCATCTCTAAAGAACCTCTTCTCCAATCAGATCCCATCCTAAGATTCTGAGAAGGTGTGAGTTCTGAGAGACATTGTCCAATCTTGCATGGCGCCCAGCTCTTCACTTGTCACAAAAGCACCACTTCTGAACTTCTGTAAAGCATGACTCAAATGCAAGCATCACAGACTAACCACCTGGGAAGATGCACTGATGCTCCTGTCTGGCAGGTCAAGGTGGGATGTGGTAGAGCTAAGCTTTGGTCTTGCAGATGTCTGCTATGCAATGACTAGAAATCCATTTTTGTTAAGATGAATATGATTCAAGCGCAGGCTCTGATGAGAACTGGGAGGTGCTAAGGCTCCAGTTATTTCTTGCCATCACCACTACCACAAGTCTTTGGAGAATTAAAGTCTCCAAAGCCACCATTATATGTTTTCAAAGTGGTCTTTAAGCAAATAGTATAAACATATGTGGATAAGGCTGAATCAAGTTTAAACTTGAGCTAAGGCATGCTAACGATTGGTCTTCATTCTTTTCTCACAGCTTGTTTAAGTCAGATCTTAAACTAAAGAGTCTTGCTTTCTCTTTTAGTTTATACTTTGATAAATACAATATAGTCTTCTTGTTTCCAAGATCCATAGCTTTATTCACACTACACACAAAACCAGATCAGATACTGGAAGTGTTCGTTAGCTGTTATTGTTTTCCATGTACTCACAGAACAAATTAATCATGTTGTGCATCTTAAATGCATACAATTTTTATTAGTTGTACCTCCAAAACACTGGCATGAAGGGTGGAGTCTATCTTTCACAGGCCAATACCTTCCATATCACTCCATTTTCCTGATTTGCCAGATGCCTTTGTGCGACCTACCCATGGCAGGCACTGGCCGGAGTGTGCCTCATAAGCAAGGATCACTCCTCCTCTGTCTCCTGTATCTTACAGAGTGTCCAGCACAGAGACTCTTCAGTCCTGTGTGTGCTGAAGGAGGAGACGCTATGAGAAGGAAACCAGCATCACCCACTCTGCTAACTGGATCTGCTCACCCTCGTTAGAACACTTCCCTGTTCTTTCTATGTGCCTTGTAGAATTATGCATTTGTTCCCTCTATTGCCTAGGCTGCCTCTGCTGGTGCCTTGGCAAGTTGTTCATTCCTCATCTAACTGCTGTTGCTGCTCTGAGATCCCCCAAACAAAGAGAGTGTGAGCCTCAAGTTGAAGGTGATTTAAAGCTTCTCCATCTTGGGTACATACTCTGTGGAAAAGCACCTCATAAACATGGAAAGGAGATGGCTGACGCACGCCAGATGACATTACAGCTCAGATTCCGCGCAGGAGCTGCATACTGAGCTCCTGTCTTGTAAAACTGCGCTGCTTTTTATAGAAAGAAAATAGACGAATGAATCTCAAGTTCCACGGAGGTGCAAACGTTCCCTGTGAAGAGAAGTTGTGGGTAATTCATGATCTGACTCTAGGACAAAATACGCATCATTAAAACCAGCATGCCAGGCCAGTGAGATGCTCCAGTGGATAAAGATGTGTGCCGCCAAGGCTGACGCCCTCAGTTCGATTCCTGGGACCCAGCAGAAGAAAAGAACCAACTCCTACACATTATCTTCTGACCTCCCACATACATGCTGTAGCGTGTTCACATATATTTGCTCATGCGATAGAAAAAAATGTAACATAACCAGATTTCAACACAACTTTGAAAAGATAAATACTGGACTATTATAACTTTTGAGCAAGACCCTCTTCGGCATTCCCCATATCTAGTGCCCTGGCAGAAGTTGTTTATAGAACTCCCTCTAATTTACATCTTTAAGCTGAAAGACTGACCTCTATCTCTTATTTTGTCCATCCTGAATTTATTCTAATGGCAATTGTACACTTTGAGCATTATGTAACGATACTATTTTCATTTCTAGGAAGTGAGAATGAAGAATTGGATGATAAACTTCAGCTTCTGTGGAATGGCTAATATTGACTGACAGCTTGACTGTATCTGAAATCCAGTAGAGCCCAAGCAGCCGAGAGGGATTTTCTTGGTTGGATCATTTGAGGCGGGAAGATCCAACTTTAAGTCTGGATCATCTGAGGTAGAAGACCTACCCTAAATCCAGGCCATACCTTCTAGTGGCAGCTCATAAGAAGGGCTTTTTGCCTGCTTGCCTCCCTCTGGCTCATCGTTCCTGCTGATGAAGCACTACTTAGCTGGTATTAGAACCTGCTTCTTCGGGATTCCAGGGTAGACGGAAGACCAGGTAAGATAGACAACCACTCTTGTGGATTATCAATTACCAGTTTCTTGGCTTTTCCACTGATATTTTGGACTAGTTGGACGACACCCTTAAGGCACTGTAATAAATCCTCTTTTACCATATTTGTGTGCTCATTCAATCTGCTCTGCTCCTTTAAGGAACCCCAGCTAATATGCTATGTTTTCATCTCTGACTAAAATAAGCACAAGAAAACGTTAGATGAGACTTTAAAGACTTAGCCAGGCTCATAGGTTCTTGAATGACTTCTATGCACCCCAAATACCCTAGGTAAGGAGCAATCATGTACTTCCAAGCTTTTTTTTTTTTTTTAAATTTGGATAAAAAATAAAAATGAAACTACTCTTACAGTCAGAATTCTTTGGTTAAAAAGAAATTGTTTTAAGATTCTTTTATAAAAAATAAAAACAAAAAGCCTAGGGCCTTCAAGATGGCTCAGCCAATAAAGAGACTTACTGCTAAGCCTAGTGATCCCCTGACCTGATTGTGGAAAGACAAAATGGTTACTGCAGGTTATCAAGTAAGTAATCCTCTGACCTCCACACTTATGCTGTGGCATGGGCACACCTACACCTACATACCTATATTCTCTCTCTTTCTCTGTCTTTCCATCTCTGTCTCTGTCTCTGTCTCTCTGTCTCGCTCTCTCATACACACACACACACACACACACACACCCCTACCTACATATTCACACACATTCAGACACACACACACACACACACACAGGCACACAAATTAAGTGTAAACAAAGATTCTTGTAAATCTTGTGAGAATCTTTGTAAACACAAATTGCTGATGGAGTGCACATGGTGGCACACGCCTTTATTTCTAGTAGAAAAGGGCAGGCAGATCTCTGTGAATTTGAGCCCAGCCTTGTCTACATAGTGAGTTCCAGGCCCTAGAGAGCCACATTGTCAGATCCTGTCTTAAACAATAAAAAAGAGAGGGGGCACAGGAAGGAAGAAAAGAAGGAAGGAAAAAAAAAGGAAGGAGGAAGAAAGAAGAGAGAAAGGAAAAACGATGGAAGCAATTACTGAAGAATGGCCATCTGATTGTTCTAACTACTGATGTCTTCTCCTCCCCTCAAACCTGCTCTGACAGACCCAAAGGCTCTATCATAAAATTGTACTACCTAGTAGAAAAGATATGATTAATCAGCCAATCCCTCTCCTTTGTAGTTTGTCTCCAGACAAAGATAATTGAGCGAGATCACTTTCTCATGCATAGGCAGCTGGGTTGAGTCAGGCTCCCATTCCTGATGAACTGGGCCCCCATGAGTCCGCTACAGGACACTAGCTGCATCTACTCATAACTTACCCTTCACAGGGGAGGCCATAAAAAGGGCAAGTGCAAGGAAGGGTCCTACCTAACTCCTGCTGTTGAGTTTCTTCTGAGGAGTGTCTGTCTTCCTCCCTCCCTCCCTCCCTCCCTCCCTTCCTTCCTTCCTCCCCTCCCTTCTCTCCCTCCCACACTCCTTCATTCTCCCCTCCCTTCCTTCCCTCCTTCCTTCTTTCTTTCCTTTCCTTTTCTTTCTCCCTTTATCAGCTCTCTGATTTTCCTGACCTACTACACCCCCACTCCACCCAGTTCCACAGTATCCAGCTGTGATGGGGGGGTGTTTCTTCTGGTGTGTCTATTGACTAAGTCTGGGTTCAGAAATATAGAAAGTAAGAGTAGTTAGTAAATTAAAGTTGATTGATTTTTACCAAGAGCTAATGTTGCATTTGTCTGCAGCTCCGTACTCTGTTGAATTCATGAATGCCCTTCAAATTTAGATCTAATTCAAAATTCACCTGATTGATTTAGAAGATTATTCAATCATTATCTCAGGTTAAGTAAGTTGCTGGTTCTTTTCTCTTCGTAGATTAGCTCACATAATGTTTGAAACAGATTTCTGAGCCTCATGATAACACTCAGTGGGGCTCATTTAGAAGGCCTCAGCAGTTACTGTGTGAGATAAGGATGTATCCTGCTAGTCCACAGACAAAGTGCTGGCATTTCCTATTGAGGAGAAAGTGGACCACATGTTTCTGCCTTGTACTGATGAGATCTGTGTGAGGACAGTGAAACCACCAGGAAAGCTTGTGAAAGGCCATAGTAATGTAGTCACTCTTTAGGCATGCTCCATTCAAGGGGATGGATCCCTTAGTTTTCTTTCTTTCATTGAAAGAAATGTTTATAAAAGTGTAGTTGAGCTCAGAGGGCTGAATGGGAGCTAGATAGGGGCACAGGAGGAGACCCCCCCCCGCACACATACTTCAGGAAATGTTAGGACTATGAGTGCATGATAATTCAATTTCTAGCTTTTTTGGTCAGGTATGAGAAAGCCTAAACCCTGAGTCTTAGAAGGGCACATAGTAGCTATCTCCTGAAGCACTAGGGAGGTGACCCCTACCTTTCCGTGGTACCAGCTCTATTCTCCATATGAATCCAGTTTACACACTGGAACCAAGATGGACCCGTATGGCCTGTGTTCGGTGTCTAGTTATACTGCCTGTGTTAACCAGAAGCCCGCCTATAGAGCAGACACTACAATATTAGCTACTGTTAACAAGATTAATTAAGGTAGGGAGCCACCAAGTGATGTACCTAATTAATAAAATCATTATGAATGACAGAGAAGATATGACGTTTATACTGGTTAAGAATTCATCTGTCTGGAAGGAAAGTGTGTTGCTCAGACTGTCTCAGGGCAGGTAGTTCAAGCTTGGATTATAGCTAACTAATTCTACAAAAGGACCCAGTCTTCTTTATTATAGTTCTTCCATTTTTAGCTTATAGCCTTATGCCTCAGTTATGAAAGATGACTTGTAAACCTCCAATGTGTTAACATTAGTGCCCTAGGAAGAAAAGGAGGTTGAAGAGGAGGAGCAGGGAGGAGGAGAAGGAGGAAATGGCAAGTACAAGGTCAAGGTTCTAAAGGGCATGATGGCTGAAGCAATCTGTTCTTCAAAACATTCTTAGACGTTCCACCCAGGGACTTCTACTTCCATTTTACTGATGACTTCCAAATCTGTCCTATAACGTGACAAGGAAGAGAAGGTGTTCTTGGGTAAGTTGGCTACTGCTATGTGGCCCAGGATGATTTGCTGGAGGAGCCAAAATGACTACTCAAAGCTCTGTCTATAAGAACATAGTGGCTTCAAGAGAAGACCAAGGACTACCATTCACCATCCTCTGATGGGCGACTCTGTGACTAGCAGTGTTTGTTGATGGCAATGCTCTTTACAGACACAGTCTCACTGTTTGCATACGTCACCTGCCGAGTGAAGAAATATTTACCTTTTAAAAGGGCTTGTTTTTATTTTTATGTGTTTGTGCCTGTATGAGTGTATGCCGTGTGTCTGTGTGTGTGTGTGTGTGTGTGTGTGTGTGTGTGTGTGTGTGTGTGTGTGAACAGCCATGGAGAGCTGGAGTTACAGGTAATTGTGAGCCACCCACTTATGATCTGGGAAGTAAAACTGGATCCTCTGAAAGATCAGGAAGTGCTCTTAACAGCTGAAGCATCAAAATACTTGTTCTTTGTAGTTCAATATCTATCCCCACACCTCTATATACCTTGTCTTTTCTTTGAGAAATTTCCTGTTCCCTCTAAGTTTGGGAGGCTTAGTTGGGACTAAAGTCCAGGCTTGAACAGTCGATAATGCTCTATTTCCTTCATGATAATGGAAGGATAGGTGTGCACGATCCATGTTACCCTATTGACACTAGATTCAGGCCTTTTATGGGAATGATTAAGAAACAACTGTGTCTCTGGAATTACAATTTAGAAGAATAAAGCATGAAAGATTCAGATGATGGTGGCGCACACCTTTAGTCCCTGCACTTGGGAGGCAGAGGCAGGCAGATCTCTGTGAGTTTGAGGTCAGCCTGGTCTACAGGGTGAGTTCTAGGACAACCTGCGCTACAGAGAGAAACTATAGATGGAAAAACAAAAACAAAAAAGAAAGAAAGGAAGAAAAAAGGAAGGAAGGAAAGAAAAAGAAAGAAAGAAAAGACAGAGTCCATCTGAGATTAAATTCAGAACAAAAGAGGCAGAACCAAGGTCTGAGGAGAAAGATGGCGGCATGGTGGTTTTCTGTAAACCCCTGAATCTATCTGTTTCTCACCTGTGAGACATCAGACCTCTTTTTAAAATAAGTTGATATTAGATTCATTTAGTTTCTGTCACTTGCAGTTGAAAATATTTCTCAGTAATATAGGAAAACTAGACCAGCCTGGCTTATTTACTTATTTGCATTCTCTGTGTGCATACGGAGGCGGCACATGTGCTATGGTGTATATGTGGTGGTCAGAGGAAAGCTTGTCGGAATTGGTTCCCACCATGAGAGTTCCGGGGATCGAACTCATGCCATCAGGTTTGGTGGCAAGCACCTTTACCAATGGAGCCATCTCACTTGCCCCCAGTTCTTCTTTCAAAATAGTTTTTTTTTTTTTTTTCATATAATATACTTTGGTCACATTTTTCCCCTCCCTCAAACCCTCCCAGATCTTTCCTGCCCAACTTCATGTTCTCCCTATCTCTCTTTCTCTCTCCCTCTCTCTCAAAAAAACAAAACAAAACCAAAAAACCCAAAATCCCAAGAAAACAACAAATAATAAAAATCAAAACAAACTTAAAAATAATATAAATCAGACAAAAAAAAAATGAACAAACTAAGACAAAACAAAAAGTGCATTAAGAACATAGAACCGCATTTTGTGTTAGCCAGTTACTCTGGGGCATGAATCCTGCCCTGGGATGTGGTTCATATACCCAGCAACACTCCCTTGGAGAGCTTGATTTTCCCTTTCCCAGCAGACGTCAGTTGCAAAAAGCTTCCTGGTTAGGGTGGGGCTTTGTGTTCACTCCTTTTCTCAGCGCTGGCATTTTGTCTGGTTTGAACCTATGCGGGTCTTGTTCTCCCACAGCCCCCATAGGTTCATGTGTGTGTCAGCGTTCTGTAGGAAAGACACCTCTGGCTCTCACAGTCCTTTTGCCTCCCATGTAGAGTCCTGAACCTTGAGAGGAGGGGCTCCCAATTCGTCTTAACATCTGTATCTAGAAGCAAACTTAAATAAATACAGCAAACAATTGCATCACAAACACATGGCAGTTCTACCGATAACGTTCAATATAGTATGTATTTTCCGTTTGTTCTTACCGAGAAAACACCCATTTTACCAAGAAACCAAATGATAGCACTCATCTTACAAAATTATTTTTAGAGGTCATCTCTGTAAACAACCCACAGAGACTTGAATGACAGCATGACCAATATAAAATGTTGAAGGGGACATAACAGTAGTGACAGTCCTATGGAAAAAGCTTACTAGAATACTTGGTCTTCCATGCTGGCTCCGAGACAGTCATTTGTTTGGAAGGAACAACTGGTGAAAATGCTTCTGTTTGAAAACATTTGCTTATGGAGCAAACAGTTGATTGTGAAATCTATATTTAAATGATTAGGCTGCTGCCAAACAAAGCAGCCATTTACCCTAACGTATGATTCCATTGAAAAACGCTTGCCGGTGTAGACAAGCAAGGAGGAAAAGCTCAACGTGTGGTCACTCTGCACAATATTTTTAATGCCAAATTGTTAAACACTGAATTGTCAGAATGTCAAATTTCAAATCAATGTTCAACTGTCACTTGTCAATCACTGTAAAAAAATGGATCCAGGATGATGTCATTATGGGCCATGTTCTAGTTTTAGTTTTCCTGCCAGGCATGGCCAGCTCTGCTTTCATCTAGTGCTTGGGAAGCAGAGGCAGGAAAATCACAAGTTTGAAGTTAGCCTGGTCTACATAGAAAGTCAAAGGCCAGCTAGAAACACATGGAGACCCTGTGTCAAAAAGCCAAAAATAAAGCAAAGAAAAAGAATCTAGCAGTCTTATCAAAACAAAACATGATCTTGTCTTTCTATAGCATTTGCCCTTTCTAGGTTTTATCTTTTTCTTTTATATGTATTTATTTCACAGTTTCATATGCACATGTAATGTGCTTTATTGAAGTCCCAGCCCACACCCTCCCTTACTCCCAATTTCTGAGTCCCTTCTTCTTCCCATGTTCCCCTCCTGCTTTCCTGCTTGGTTTTGTCCTTGTGACTCACTGCAGTTAATTAGGGTTGCATGCATAAGCACTGATGGACAATACACTAGGGATACACTGCTGAGGAAACACACACACACACACACACACACACACACACACACACACACACACCCCACATCCCCTCCTGAGTCCCTTAACTGTTCCTAGCTCTTCTGGGAGGGGTGGGACCTTATGAGTCCACCTCCTCCCTATGAAATGCTAATGGGCTGAGTACAGTTAGCTACTGCTGCTGTGAGTTCATGGATACAACAGCAACGAATTCCTCTAAGTCATCCTTTGACTCCCGTATTCATGCTGTGGCACATACACAATAAATAAATAAATAAACATGTGAATAAGAAAGATGTGGAAGTGTTCTTAAAGAAGTAAAAATGGCTAATGAACATTTCATAAAAGTGTTTGACATCATTAGTTATCAGGGAAATGCAAATCTTGTTTGTTTGTTTGTTTGTTTTGAGACAGGGTTTCTCTGTATAGCTCAGGCTGTCCTGGAACTTGCTCTGTAGACCAGGCTGGCCTCCAACTTATAGAGATCCGCCTGCCTCTGCCTCCCAAGTAGTGGGATTAAAGGCATGCATCACCACCACCCAGTGGCAAATACTATGTTGCTGTCTTCTCCTTCACCTCTCAACTACTCTTCAACAGTCATATGTTGATTCTCAGACCAACACCTGAACATATTTTAGATTAGAACACTCTCATAAGCATCTTTCCAAATTTATGAAATGTAACTCCAGGTCACCAGGATGATGTAGTGGTGGCTCTCAGAGAAAGTAGACAGACAGTCAGTCTCATGGATAATTTCATGGCCTTGTGGGTTTGTTGTGTAGGGTCTTTCCTTGACTCCTTGCCTGGGCAGTTGCCCTCTCCTGGAACGCCCTTTTCATCCCCACCAGAGGGGTGGCTTTCTCTTCTGAACTCTTCTCCCATTTACTGGCTCTAGAAGGAAAGCTGCGCCTTTGAAACACTTCCACAGCTTGGAGTCTTGGGTATCAGAGACACTGGAAGGTCTCTGTGACTTTTCAAGAGCTTTCCCCACTTCTTTACCTAGGTTTTTAAAACAAACTTTCCATCTCCACATTGAAAATGAGACTATGTTTCTTTTTCTTTTCCTTCTCTTCACTACAGGATTGTTTCAATTTGCTTTCTGCTGCTGTGATAAACACCATGGCCGAAAACAACCTGGTGAGGAAAGGGTTTATTTCACCTTACAGTTTTTATGGTACATGATTGAAGGAAGTCAGGACAGGAACCTGGAGGCAGAAACTGAAGAAACGACTCTTTGCAAGAGTGAAGTTTATGGACTTGCTCCCTGTGGCTTGTTCAGCTTGCTTGCTTATGTGGTCCAGGATCATGTGCCCAGAAGTGTAGCCCTGCCTACAGTAGACTAAGCCCTCCCATATCAATCATTAATCAGGAAAATGCTCTACAACATGTTCATAGGCCAATCTGATGGATGTGATTTCTCACTTGAGGTTCCTCTTGCTAAGTGACTCGAATTTGTGTCAGGTTGACAAAAACTAACCAGCACTAGGCTTATACCAAGAGAATATAGAATCATTAGAAAGGTTCTTTAATGCATGCTTAGTATCACCCTAGCTCAGGGGTGAGTGAGACTCTGACTCCATGGGGGAAGAGTGTGCGATGAGGGGCACAAAGGCTTCTCAGAGCACCTGCAGGCACGCGCAAGATCTTGTGAGAGAACAGGGTGTATGGTGACAGCCTCAGGACCCGCTCATATATGGAACTAACTGGAAGCCATCCTGACCCCTTAAGACTGTTGCTAGGTGAGCAGGGGAACCCACCATGCACCAGGAATTGGCAATTCTCGGGATGTAAACCTGTCCCTACAGTACATGGCATCTGCTCCTAATTTCCAACAGATGCACCGTTACATGCTTGTCTCATCCCGGTGAGAACTTAAAGTCTACAGGCTTCAACTGATTCAGGCTACACCCTGGTTACCAGTAGAAGGCTTTCTTAGAACTAGGCAGCATTTGCTAGGACTTCAAAGAAAGTTGCGCTAGTGGTGTCTATCTGTGGCCTCTGCTACACCACAGGTGTTCCCAAGATAGTACTTAATACCTTTGTAGATTAGTTTAGTTGGGCTTGTGTATTTCTATAGGCTCTTGGAAAAACTGAAGACTTAATTCCTGGGGAAAGAGTGGTGGGTTGAAGACAGTGCAATGAATACACAAACATCTGAAGGAGTAGTTTATCATGTCTAATTGTTTACATTTTTCTTGTCAGCTCAAGATGGAAAGAAAGAAAGAAAAAAAAGGGGGTGGCCTTCCCCAGCCCCCTGCCAATGTCAGTCTTTACAAAACTATACTATCATAGATTTTTTTTTTCTGAGACAGGATTTCTCTGTGTAGCCCCCTGGCTGATCTGTATTTGCTTTGTAGACCAGGCTGGCCTAGAACTCATAGAGATCTGCTTGCCTCTGCCTCCTGAGTGCTGGGATTAAAGGCATGCGGCACCATCGTCCGGCCACAGGTTGGTTTTAATTCAGGAGAACATGCAAATTATAATAGCTGATTTTCCTGTGAACAGAAAGGATATATTTAGAGGCTTCCCTGGGAGACTGGACTGGCCCCAGGGATTGGTAACATACTGTGGAGCCTTTCTCACCTTCAGGTCACCTTGGCTAATCAAATCAGGACAAGAGTGGCTAAGAAGCATTGTGTGGGCCACAGCTTTGGGTGAAAGCAACAAGAAGGTCCTGGTGCATTTCCCGTGAAGTAAACAGGTGTTGTCTGCTGTGGTCCAAGAAGAGGATGAAAGACAAAGCTTAGAAAGAGGCTGTTTTGACCTCCTGGCTCCAGAGGCCATATTTGACCTGGTAAAATGAAGAGTTTTCCTTCATAGTTCAGACTGTGGTAGGAAAAAGCTGGGAGAACATTCAAGCTGTTGGTGTCTCTGACAAAGATGCTGTGTCTTCAGAACGCCAAGGCTCCTGCCGTGTGGGCTGAGGAAAGAGCCGATTTTGAAGAGCTGACAACTTTCTGCCTCACCCACCCCATAGTGGCTGTCACTTTTCTATCACTGAGTAAGAGCAAAGAAGGGACAGTGCAAAGAGAATCAGTGGAAAGACTACAGTAATACAAATAAGTGATGGCCTTTCTGGTTCCAATGCATTTCTCGCAGCAGTCACCTGGCCTCGGGGAAGTGGGTACAGAGGCCAGGGAGGTTCCAAGGTTGTGCCCACTTCATACCAAGCTTAGGATAGAAGGCCATGCTAGTCTCATTCTTTTCTTTCATCTTTGAAGAAATTTAGACTCAGACAATAGGAGGTAGATCACGGTGTCAGCTTAAGCCACCAGCCATAGAGACGGAGATGACTCCAGTTGACACGAATCCTGAATGGGTATTCTGGAAGGCTATCCAGCAGCTCATGGTGTCCGGGGCCATGACAGTGAGCCCAGGAACTCAAGAGGTAGAATTCTTACCCCCAAGATGCACCTTTCATTGCTTTTGTACCTGGGCCACAGAGCGCCCCGCTGAAGATAAAATTGGTGTTTTCTTGCTTTAATTTCATCCAAATGACACCTTCTAGGAAAAGCCCAGCCCAGGTGGCTGTCTCTCTCAATCTCAACCAGATTTGCTCTTTTCCTCCCATCCATCCACAGCACTTCCCACTAGCTGACTTTACTTAGGTATCCTTTCCTGCCAGCCTCTGTCTCCTTAGTAAACCTGGGGGCCTGGGCTTTAGGCATTGGTTTAAACGTGCACCCTCCCCCATTCCCAGCCCCTCCCCACCCTGTGGTCTCATTTTTGTAAAGACAAAGTATCTACCTAAAGTTGCCTGTGCTCTACGAAGGAAATTCCTGGATTCCAGATATGGGCAGGTTTGAAAACTTTTCTGGGAAGTGTGTGTGTGTGTGTGTGTGTGTGTGTGTGTGTGTGTGTGTGTGTGTGTGTGTGTGTGTGTTAGTGGGGGGTGGGGCAGGAGGTGGGGGTGGGGCTTGGAGAGCCTTTTCTTCACCCTAACTCAAGGGTCCTCCCTGAGACATCTTCACCTGGACTCTAAGCCATGATAGAAAGGAGCTTTCTAGACATCTGTAGAGGTGGGAGAAAGAGCCACTAGAAACCAGAATTCTTGTCCTAAAGGATGAGACATTTCCAAACAGTGGTTTGACCAGGGATTTGGTGTTAAGCTGAAGGATCCTACCCACTAGGTTGGTCAGTCAAGGTCTCTTGAAGCTGTAAACAGAGTCCCCCCTTCTTTTCTTCCCCCCCCCCTTTAAGGAGCAGCTCTCCCCGTCCACTTCTCAGGAAAATAAATCTCCAAGAGGAGGCAGGGAGAGCAGATCTCAGAAAAACCTTCTGAATAAATGTCTATATCAATGAATTATTAACGCAGCCACCCGTGACCTTAAACCTAGAAACAGGGACACCCTGGGCAGGATGGAGAGCTGTTGAATCTCTTATTGGAGTCCTGTCAAAGGTGACGGCCATTTGCTTCCCTCCTCCACTAAGAAAAAAAGTAATTAATATGGACGGCAAAACTTTTTAATTGTATGTCAAGCAAAGTCAGATGGAGGGTCTTCTGTATATAGACCCCCTCTTGCTTTCCTGCCCTCCCTGCCACTGTCTCCCTGCTCTGCCACTAACTCCATTCTTCCCTGATTGGATAAGGGTACACTGGGCTTTCTAGGGAGGATTTTCGAGGGGAAAATCCTGGCAAAATGATAAATTGGGGTAGTTAATTTATTGATCCCGACTCTTCTTCCCACTTGTTTTATTTTAGAGGTCATTAATCAATGAAGAAAAACACTACTACCGTGCCCCCCTTTTGCATCCAATACACTCTCCCTCCTTATTTGTTCCTCTGGAACAAATTCCCAGCAAATATTCACCCATCGATTCCAGAGCAATGGATTTTTATGCAGATTTGACTGCTTCCTAAGTGGTTGGAGTGATTTGTTCGCCCATCTTCAAAGTACTAAGAGAAGGCAACCGATCTGAGGGACACACACACCTGCGGTCAGTGAACTTACTTTCTAAAAACCCCAAGATGTTCCAGGCTGACCACCACCAAACCTGCTAGGGTCAGCTCTTGTGACAAAGAGACTTTGCTAATGTTTTCCTGTGACTAGCTAGGCGACAGGGCCAAGGCTCACTATGCTCTGCCCAAAGTGCAAGGACACATGCTGACCTCTGCCTCAGTCATCACCTTGAACCTGCTGCAGAGGTGCTAAAAATGCCCAGGCAGTGTAGGACACTCCACTGGAGACCTCTGCTCTCTGGCCCTCGGGCAGTAACTGTGCCTTCCCCATTTCAGGGAAATTCACTATGTCCTCTAGTACCAAGGGCCCTGCCTCCTCACTGTCCACCTGTGCCCAATACCTCAGGAAGGCAGGGGTGAGTATGGGAGGGGCCTCCAACTTAACAAGTCAGGTATTCTGCAGCAGGTGTAATGGAAGAGAGGGCCTTTTTTACCCCATTGGCCTAATCCCTGACTCTGGAAGCAATCAGAGGTCTCCTATGATATCCTACCACCTCCAGTCCAGGCTCAAGGAAATCAGTAGAGATTTGACTAATGTAGTTAGAAAAATATACTCGGCAGTCCACTGAGCAGGGAAGGAGGGTGTTGAATGGACTTCAATTATTCATTTGATGGTTCGACCTTAGGCAACCTACCTAACCTCTCGGAACCTTCTGGTCACCATTTTACGCAACATGGAGCTGTTAATAATGCCTTGTTAGATACCCTAAATAGATAGGCTTCCCACATCCTAAGCAATCATTAGCCACAGCTAATGGGAGTGCCTAGTCCACCCTTTCCAGCCATACTGAGTGGCACAAAGCCTCTCTAGCCGTTGCTGCCAACTAGCATCTCAAAATCCTGATATTTCCTAGGGAAGGAAGAGGGTTGTGGTTCTTTGGCACTTCCATTTCTGGGGTCCAAACTCTAGGATATGGCCGGCTTTGGTTAGAAATGAGTAGGCGGGTAGTGTCCCCAGAGCATCCTGAAAGACCTTGGTCTCTCCCGCATTGAACTAGGGGAATGTGAGAAAGAGTTTGTACTGTCTCCCGGGGTCCCATCAGCCACAGCAATTCTGGACACAGATTAATTGAACGGGGGCCTGGAACTTCATCCTCTTCTCCCGGGAGTTGTTAGAAGTCTTTGAAGACTGCCCGGTTAGCCTCGGGGTCTTCCACGCGGTGGCTTTTCCCTCGTGGTGCTTGCCTTAGACTTGGGTGCTATCAATCTATCCAGGAATGACGGATGGCCCTGTCATAGCGACGCCAGTCAAAACATTTTCGGTCCAACTCGGCTCCGACCAGGAGGGAGGCATTCTGCCTGAGACCCCGGACAAAGTCTAAACAGCGCCGTTTCCCAGGCTCAGACAAAATGAGTGGTGGGAAGAGAAAAAATGAATCCTGCAAATATTAGGAAAGAATGGAGAATACTTGTTCGGAATGGTGACTGTTAAATAAATTGGGTTGTTTGCGGAAAGATAAATGTCATTTTCTGCCTCTTGAAGGTGTGGACAGAACCCTGGCCAGGAGAAAGATCCGGAGTTGGCCAATTTCACACAGTTTGTCACTGCCCTCTGCCACCGAGTACTATGAATGCCAAAAAGCTAAGAGTTTGGGGTGGGTGCCTAAAGGATAGACGCTAGATCTTGCACTGTGGAGCTGCTGCAGCTCAAAGCTCTGGGAAATGGCATCGTAGGGTGGGGCTGCGCTTGCCTCCTGAATCACCAAAGCCGCCTGGGAGTTGAATTAAAGAAGCCTGTGTTTGACCTCCCTGGGCAGGCCCCGGCAGCTTCAAGAATTGTGGATGCACAAATGTAAGGCTCGAAGTGCCATCAAGGAGAGGCAGAGAATCCTGGAAGGCAAGCCTAGAAAAAGGCTGTTTGAGCATTAGGTGTAGGCTCTGTTTCAGCAGCTTCTCTACCGCAGCTAGACTGGAGTCCTGCTAGGGCCAGTTCTTTCTTTAGAGACCCTCACTCCTAAGCCCTCCAGTTCGCTCAGGCTGCAGACTGAGGGTCTCAGGCCAGCGCATAACGTGCCCGCCTCACCCACCCCACCCCCGCCCAACTTTTCTCTCCGGAGGATTTATGTTAGAGATTGCTTGGCCGGCGAGCCAACTCTGGCACCCAACGGCATTCCAGGAAAATCTGAACCCGGCTAAAAAGCAATCTCTCTCTGAGGACTGGGTCTACGAGCCCCCGCGGTGTGCGCTGCTGCCACCACAGATACCAGCTGACTCGAAGATGCTCGTCTGGTTTGTGTGTTTCCAGAGCTTTTGGGATCAGAGCACTGAGCCTGTACCTAGAAAAGATACATTGTGGACAGGAAAAGGACAACAAGCAAGCCGGAGACATCACGCTAAATAAATAAATAAATAAATAAATAAATGTGTGTGTATGTGTGTGTGCGTGTGTGTGTCGGAGCAGAGGAGGTGTCTGTGCGTGAGGGAGAGGCGGAGACGCACCAGAGCCGGGTGTCTGCGGGTTCAGACCAGTTTGAACTTCCTTCTTCCCGCTCCCCTCCCCTACTTTCCCTTGGCCAGCTCCCGACTTCTTCTTCCCTCTGGCCTCTTCTCTTCTTCCTCCTCCTCCTCCTCCTCCTCCTCCTTCTTCTTCTCTCTCTCTCTCTCTCTCTCTCTCTCTCTCTCTCTCTCTCTTTCTTTCTGGGTCCCTCCTCCCTCTCTTCTTCTCTCTCTTCTTCCCTCCCTCTCCCCCTCCCTTTCCCCCTCTCTTCCTCTCCCCTTCTCAGTCTCTGCTCCCTTCCATACACGCGCGCGCTTTACACACACACACACACACACACACACACACACACACACACACACACACGCGAACGCACACACATGTATTTGGTGCTGTCGTAAAACGCACGTGCCCAGCCGGGAGGCTGCCAGAGCAGAGCCTAAGCGCCGAAGCGGCGGAGCGCAGCAGCCAGAGGCCGCTCAGTCCCGAGTCCTCCGGCGCTCCCGCGCTCTCTGTGCCGAGCTGCTCTTGCGCCCTCCGCGGGCCTGCGCGTCCTTTACTGGCATTCCGGGAGGACTCCAGGTTGCGGGGTCTCTAAGGCTCTCCATCTCCTCTGGCTTGGGGTCATGTAGCTCCCGAGGATCCCACTCTCCACCCGTGCACGAAAACGTCCTGGAGCACACAGGAAGGCTAGCACCCGCCGGCTGCTTTCAGTTCCCAGGTATGGTGAGGCTGGACTAAGGCGGATGGCCGTGGGCCCCTTGCACCAAGAGGTTGGAGGTCTGGGGCAAGGGGCGGGGGGCGAGACTGTCCCGCCTCCCGGCGCCTGAGGCCAGCGCGGCTCCGGCGCTGCGCCACTTCGCCTCGGGTTGGCTCCAGGGCGCTGGCTGAAGGGGGGGGCGACGTCCTGCCTGGAGTTGTGCAGGAAAGCGCCTAGTCTTGGGGTCCCAGTGTAGCAGGGTGGGAGCCGGTTCGAAGGCTGCGAGGCAGCATCGGGTGCACGCAGGCACCTCTGCGCCGCACCACGGCTTCGGAGTAAACTTTGCGCCCCGGTGGAGTTGGGAAAAGGGGGCCGCGGCTGCGGGCCGTGCTGCCGGAGCCAAGTGGGGCTCTGGTGCTCTATCCAGATCCCTGCGGTCCTCTTGCACGCCCCTCTGGTCCAGGCCCGCGTCCCGCTCACACTGAGCTCCTCCTTGCCCTCCTCTGCCCCCAGCTCGAGGCGTCGGATATGCTGAAGCCGGGGGATCCCGGCGGCTCGGCCTTCCTCAAAGTGGACCCAGCCTACCTGCAGCACTGGCAGCAACTCTTCCCGCACGGAGGCGGCGGCGGACCGCTCAAAAGCAGCGGCGCCGCGCTTCCCCTGGGCGCGCCCCAGCCCCTGCAGCCGCCGCCGCCGCCACCGCCTCCCGAGCGCGCCGAGCCTCCTTCGGACGGCCTGCGGCCGCGGCCGGCCTCACTCTCGTCCCTTTCCTCCACTCCGGCTCCTTCCTCCACCTCCGCCTCTTCTGCCTCCTCCTGCGCCGCCGCTGCCGCCGCCGCCGCGCTGGCGGGTCTCTCGGCCCTGCCGGTGGCACAGATGCCGGTGTTTGCGCCTCTAGCTGCTGCTGCGGTGGCCGCAGAACCGTTGCCTACGAAGGACTTGTGCCTCGGCGCCTCCTCTGGCTCTGGGACCGCTAAGTGCGGTGGCGGCGGTAGCGGGGGCGACGGCCGTGGTGTCTCACGTTTCCGCTGCAGCGCTGAGGAGCTGGACTATTACCTGTACGGCCAGCAGCGCATGGAAATCATCCCGCTCAACCAGCACACCAGCGATCCCAACAACCGTACGTAACCGCAGCCCTAGATTGCCTGCTCTGCCCGGGCGCGGGCGACTGCAGGCAGTGCTGGAAGAGGCGGGTAGGGTCCCAGGAGAGTGACACGGATGAAGGGTTGTTGTGGTGGTGGGGGATCTTGGTTCAAGCCGCTGTACCAGGCCACCTAGATCTTTGTGGGAAACAAAAAACAAAAAAAACTTTTCTGGCGACTGAGAAGAGACGGGGTGCCTGGGTGTCTGTTACCTTGGGCTCCTCTCTCTCCCAGCTAGCTTCAGACTCCGCTTCACAGCCACAAGGCTTTACCACCCCAAGGGCCCTCCGCCCTCTGGTCGCCCAGTGTTCTGGGCCAGGAGGGCACTGGCAGCTGGCAGCCAGGATTGTCCAGGTGGACTCAGTTTGGCCTGATCCGAACTAGGGAGGGACTCTGAGTTTCCAGCGGGAGCACGGACACCAGGGTTTGCTTCCCGGTCTAATATTCCACCTTTGGAGTTAAGGGTGGAAGCTCATTTTCGAGGCTTGATTATTGAGGGTTTCCAAAGAAGACCTCGCTGTAGTAGGAGGTTTTTGTTTGTTTATTTTATTTTGGTGACAATGGGTTAGTTTCTTCCTGCAGGTAGGTGTTATTAGTGGGGCTACTATTTATTTAGAAACCAAGGAAACTGGGGAGGGGGCGCGGGAGCCCACTGAATGAGAAGAAAAATCCCAAAGTCAGGGCAGTGTCGTTCTTTGCGGATCGTGCATTCTGACAGCAACCCATGTTGCTTTATTCGTTTAAACAAAATTTTAAAGTTAAAAGCGATGGCAATTTGGTGAAAAAAACTTACCTCTTCCTCAAGTAAACGGTGAGTGGCTAGCTACATGTCAGAACTTCCCTAGCTTTCTGTATTCACAACTCCCAACGCTTGTCGTAAACACAGTTGTATTTTGATATTTTGAAACAAGCCCTCAATGAAGGAACAAAAATGTGTGTTGATATGCATCTTCTACTTCTAGGTAATTTCAAGAGGTATGGTGATATGTTAACACCTATGGTTTTGACATATGCGTGAACTATTCTCTCCAGAACCTTCCGACAGCAATTGGGAGAGAGTCACATTGAGAGTAGCACTTGCCCATCGATTTTCTTCAATTTGTTCTTCATTTGCCTTCTATATAAGAAAGTAGATGACAAATATTTATTTTTATTCTATTTTAGTGAGTTGCTCCATGCAGAATGTATATCATGCCATAAATTTCTTGATTTCTCATTAAAACGAAATAATATAATCAGAATAGTAATTTAAAGTTTCTTAGGTTCTTGCTTTGATTAAAAACAACAATGGGCATTAGCCACACAATTGAGGGTTATCACTCTTCTGAAGTAGTTTTGTGATGAAGACAGCAACTAACCAAAACAGCAGTTATATTTACCTTTTTCCTTTCTCGTGTCTGAGGGTAAAATATGGGTTTAAGATAAGAGTTGCAGCTCCAATTTGTGTGTGTGTGTGTGTGTGTGTGTGTGTGTGTGTGCGCGCATTTCAGAAAACTCATATATTTCAGGGCTTCAGACATTTTATAAAATTGCATTGTCTTAATTGAGCTCAAAGATGTGTGTTTCTTCAAGAATTTCTTCCAGATGTTGTCTTACAACTAGTTCTTTCTAAAGTGTGAAATAGAATACTTGGCAGTAGGTTTTACCGCTAGGCAAAATATAATCATTATAGATTGGGAGAGCCTTTTCAAGCTTGCAGTTACTTCTCTATAGTAAATCTGCGTTGTAAAAGATACCAACCCTGCCTTTGTGTTGTGGGGTGTGTGTGTGTGTGTGTGGTTTTTACAATGTAGCAGTGAGATTTAATATATTTTCACTAGAGAAAACACCCACCAATCAGAGAAAGAATTAGGACAGATTACTAATTGACATATGGATGTGGATCAGTTTGTTACCTAGATAGCTTCCCCCACCCCGAGTTAGACAGAATGGTTTGTGGTTTTATTTATTCATATTTTGTGGTTTTATTATGCATATTTTGTTAATCATCTAGTAGCCTCTTTGGAGTCAACTGGGTTGGTTTGATGTTCAGAGTGCAGGAGAAAGGACAGAAGAAAGTTAGATTGTTACACCTCACTTTGGTTGGTAATTAAAGGGGACAGTTGGAAGGAAACTGGAAAGCAAATGTAGCTCTGAGTAACGGGAAACCTGCCTCTGGTCCTGGGCAAGTAAACTTGGCACTCGCTTAAAGCCACAGGGGCATATGGTGTATTTTAAAGGTGTATTTTAAAGATGAGCAGTAAGTGGGTGTATTCTAACTAGGCTTTCAAGCAAACCCCAAATGCAAAGGCTTAAACCTTTTCCAGGGGTTTGGGGTGTTGGTCTTTTGGTCCCTTGAAAGTCTGAAAACAAAAGCTTCCCCTGATTTGTGTACTGTATGAGGGGGGGGGGGAGGCAGGAGAGAGGCTAACGTACTTTTAATTTCTCACGTGTAGCTTCCCTTAGTTTGCTTGCTTGCTTTTGCCATTTCCCTTTTAAATTTGTGCCTCTGTATTTAAAGAAGTGTCTAGTCATTTCTCCCTTTTCTTACTTCTTCCTCATCTCTCCCCTTCTGTTTGCCCGAGGTTGGTAATGTGCACCACCATTGCTCAGCCACACCTTTAGGCTGTGTTGGCACATATAGCGGATGCCACAGTGAATGAGCTTATATCTCTTTGCTGTCAGATTTTCAAACACACATTAGCCCAAGTGAGCTCCTCCACTGGCCTCTTGCTATTGACCTGCATACAAGTGACTGAGGTACACTTTTCTCCAAAGCTCTCAAGGCTTCACTGCTGCGCTGGCCTTTAAAAGTCAAGAGCTGTGCCCTGTAACACACACACACACACACACACACACACACACACACACGCAGTCCTTTGCTGCTGGTTTTCCAGAAAACTGGGACTCCAGCCCAGTGACCTCTTCTCACGTTCTGGGCTACCCAGAACTGTTTCCTGAGACTTTGTTAGCCCTCCTGAAAGATAGTGACAGGCAGTCACTGGGCATGCCTGGAACATAAGCAGAGGGTCTCTATCATCTTAGCAGAGCTAGCTTTTCATAACCTTTCTTTGTGAAGACTGCCTGGCTTCATACTGAGAAGGGGGCTGGAAATGAACTTGGTCTGGTGTCAAGGCAAAGAGTTGGGCCACTCTAGCCTTCTCAGTATTGGGGTGCTGACCTTTCTTATTTAGGAAAGTACTCCCTCCTGTGCAAGGGATAGTCCCCCCGCCCCCCAACCATGAATGCGGAAGCAAGGTTGCAGGTTTCATCGTTGGCCGCACTCGCGAAAGATTCGAGGGAAGGGACTGAAGATAGTGAAGGATTGGTGCCCTAGGATTGCAAGAAGCTGTACTCGGGGTGTGGAAAACTGGGGATGGTCACGTGTTCTGACTTCTCTTCCCACTTCATTGTTGGGGGGCACTTCTTGAGTACCTGCTAGTTCTTAGTGCCAAGAAGACACACTCTCTACTCCACTCCCATCCAGTGTATCTGCTGTTAACGACCAGCAAGCGATTTATTATAGATTTCAGATCTGGTCCCCTGGGGGAGGGACTTCGGTGTTGGTGTGCGCAGGGCTTTTTATATTGTTCTATTTTTCTTTTCCTCACGTTTTTTTTTTTTTGTGTGTGTGTGCAAGCCCAGCCCCATCTCATAACACACATGATTTAGCTATTTTACACCATTCTTTATCCAGAGCCCTGAAACTGAACACAGAGCCATATATTAGATTGAGGTTAGAAGAGGTGGTGACTGTTTATTTAAGGTGATAAAATGGTCCATCAGCAGTAATCTCCATCGATATGTGCCACCAGGAGATGAAGGATGAGGGGACAAGCCACAATTAATTGCCCTATAGTTTTGTAGGAGAGAGTGGAGCCAGCCCAGACCCGCTTCGATCTCCTCTGGCTCCTCCTATTCATCATCTCTGCCTTGTATATGGTGGCCTCACAGGGGCAGAGGGCGGCCAGGTTTATCTCCGCGCAATATTCTCTCACCCTCACACCCTGACGCGCTCTCGTTTAATTTATTAATACAGTCACCAGGAGACAAATAAAATGCACATTTTCTCCCTCCTTCTTTTTTTCCTTCCCTCTTTGTCTCTTTCATTGGTTCCTGGGCCAAGCCGGCAGGCTAGGCTGAGAAAGCCCTGGGTTTTTAGCATGTTACCAGTAGCCAGATTCCCCAGAGCATCCATATGAGCTGGTCCACCACAACAGCCTCTTCCCTCGTGGCCGCCTGGTCTCTGGATCGCCTAGTCTTGCTTTGGGGTGGGTGAGGGTGGTTGGGGCTAAATGCTTCCCTATTCAGTGGAGACCGGCCTGGTGGGTACCCAGTGCGGCTGGGGCTCCCAGAATGCTTTGGCAGTTGCCATCTCTGGGAGCCTTCGTGAGGCCTTTCAACCAAATTCTTCGGAGGCAAAGGCATCCAGTTAGCTACGCATCACTCTTTGTCCAAATCCTGCACACGGGAAGGCAGGGCCTGATGGAACCCTGGGGAGTGACTCAGGGAGAAGCTCCTGGCGGGGCGTGCCCAGCTGCCCTAAGACCCTCAGCCCACTACGCCCTCCCGAAGGAACTTTAGACTCTGAGTTGCCAGCAGGCGGCACTCCCGGGACCGATCAATGAGTCCCGGTCCCTTAGGGCTTGGCCTACTGGACTGAGGGCTGCGACCCTGTCTGCCGCCCAGAAGGATTTACAGCCTGAGTGGGACCGGCTCAGCAGGCTTCCAAGTTACTCTGGTTTTAAGGTAGGGTTGTGAGGGCAGAGGAGGCTGCGCAGTGAAAGCCTAGCAAAGCTTTGTGGACAGAGAGCCCTTATCCGTTTACCTCTCCGGTCTTAGGCAGACAGAGAAAAAAACCTGAAGTGTTTTATATTTCACCTTCCCTAGAATGAGGGGTGAAATATTTAGAAAAGAGGTCCTCTGTTTTGCTATGTATAAGATTCACTTAAAGTGGAAAAAAAAAGTGCGTGCAGTTGAAAAGATCAGCAACAAATCTCTGAAAACATTCACATAGTAAGAAGGATGTAAAATGAAAAAACGAGTGAGGAAGGCTCCGGAGGCCCCCTTTGGTCTTCTGAGGTAGTAAGTAGGCTAGCCAGTAACTCACCATCACCCCCTTCCCTTAGTCAATGCCCCGTAGGCAGATGTGCTCGGAAGGAGACCTGGATTGCTTTAATGCCATACTCTACAGTGACATTTCAAAGCATCTTGCAAATAACTGTAAACGTGTACAAAACTCCCTGCTTCTTACAGGCTTGGAATGCGGTGTGGGGAGTGGTTTGAGGATCTAGTTGGCTTCTCCTTCAAACCTTTCTATGTGGCTGTTTGTGGCTCACTGGCTAGAAAACGAGTTTGCCAACTTGTGACTATTTGTCAATCCCAAGAAAAAAAAGTTACTTGTTTAAAACTTCCCAAGGGTCCTCTGGGACTCTGAGACAGGTTAGAAATAAATATTTTCACACCGAGAGATTTTGTGTGTGGTAAAAATGTTGGAGACTATACATAACTTTTTTTTTTTAATGATTATTAGTCAACTTTTCTGGGAGAAATATTTTTACATTTTTATTAAGACTCATATTAAAAGTGAACTAACGAGCATGGACCAGACTTGCCTACTTTTCAGTGAATTTAAGATATACTCTTCTAGATTTGGGGTGTGGGGAGCCCCCTTTTTAAAAGTATTCTACAAAAATGTTACTTTTAAGTAACCTGCTGAGAACAATGAAACCAACACATTGAGCTTCAGAAATGAACTAGTTGTCATTCATTCCCAATGTTATTGAAGCATGCTTCTTGCGTGTGTGTGTGTGTGGGGGGGGGGTGGGGGTGGGTAGTGGCTGGAGTTAATCGCTTCTGATCTGTTTATCCACATGGATGACATCATGTTACCGGTAGAGAAGTGGGAAGTTGATAGAATTTTTGGCACAAGCTAATGGGTTGTGAGTAGTAATTTTTTCTTCTTCTCACTTAATTGAATGAACCAGAAAAGGAAAACCAGTTAAGCATTCCCTGGGGGTGATTTATATTTATTTTCATGGGCTCATTGCCTTTTCTCATTGTCATTTTTTAAAAGCTGTTTTTGCTCAGGTGGTGAAAGGTCATCTTAATGTGTCTGTGAAATCAGACACATTAAAAATTATGGTCAGTGGCTATTTATTTTCCTATTCTAATACTTTAGCTTCCTCAAGCCCATGAGTGTGGGAGAGAGAACTATCTCTATACCTCTATAACTCAATCATGCCAGAGTTCTTTTCTTGGCCCTAAAATGGTTACATCAGTAAACTCTCTCAATTCTATTGCTCCAGTCATGAGTTGGTATATAAAATTCTCCTAGCCTTCATTAGTCTTCCTAAATCTCTGCATTTGAAGGCTCTGGAGAGGCAGACTCATATGGGAATCTTTTCGCTCTCTTTCTAGTTTCTTTAGCCCTTGGCCCATTTTCAATGCTTCTGAAATGTCTTTTGCCTCATCTACAAAAGTAGGAATTGCAGTCCTTAGATACTAGAGGTGCAGTTTGCCGCAAACGCACGACACATAGAAGACACTCAGGGAGAACATTTGTTGTCATTTTGTTCCTGCAGTTTCTTGTTTTTGTTCTTGTTCGCTTGTGAACGTGTGAGAAGTTGAGGGAAATGTTTCTGAAGAGTTGGCTTGAAGAGCCTTCACGTTAGCTCTGTTGCTGTCAGAGGGGGGGCCGTGCTTTGGTGTTAAGGGAGGCATAGGGACATACCTGAGGAGTAGGGTATTACTTCTCAAAGAAGTCTTGGGGGACAGCCACTAAGAAGTTGTAACCAGCAGGTCTCCTCACTCCTGGCGATCTTAGCTGGAGCAGAGTGGCTGCTCATTGAGGGGAATGAATGTACAACAGATAGGAACCATCTCGGGTGAGACAGAACTCACGCATTCAGCCATTATTTTCAAGCAAGCATGGCAAGGGTTCTCTCTCCATTCCGGTTTGTGATTGAATGTTCCTTATGGAAAATTCTTCACTGATTTGCCTAGTAACAAGTTTCTTGGGTGGTTCTGCGGTTTCAGCATAGACATGGCACATTTGGAGTGATCTACAAGAGCCAGTTGCCATGGAGGCAAGGGGCAGGTGTCAAGAAACCCGAGGGCAACTCAGGTACCCTGCTATCTGGCTCTCCTGTATAGGAGCACCAAGTGCCATGGTCGTGACACAGGGCTCCGCTGCAGGAGAATCCTGAGCGTCCCCAGGGAGGCTGGACTCAGGAGGTAGAGTCCTGAGGGCGGGACTCCTCTACGCAGGCTGGCCACACCAGGGAGCAGACACAGCGGCTCCGCCAGGCCCATTAATAACCCTTAGGCTCTGCGATTCCGACAGCGTGGTCGTTGAAAGCCTAGCTTCTCGTGGCTGCCTGGTCCTTTCCTCCCAGTTCGAGTCAAACCAAACAGGGTGCTCTGGAGCGCCATGCCTGCCTGGAGGGTAGGAATTCCCTTACGTGCTGTCCGCCCTGGGGGGGGGGGCAAGTCAGGAACAGCTTTAGCAATAGTTAAATACTCTCATTTAACTCGGGCTCAGCCTCCCAGCCTGCGCTATTGAATCGTTATCTCGATCATTAAAGGCCCTTTATCCTGATCCTTAAACTTCCTATCTGGTTTGGTCTCTGGAAAGAACTTGCACACACAATTACAACTGACACCCCTTCCCCAATTCCTGCTGATCTTTGATGGCTGAACTCCCTGCAGTGGGCACTGGACAGAGACTAGGGCTCCTAGCTCCCAAAGGAAAGGGATCGGGTTTGCGCTCCCGTTTGTACCTGTCACTCCCCGCTTTGATAGCCCAAGAGCAGAACCAAGTACTCAGGCGACGGTTTGAGATAAATGGTTGGACAAGAGAAGCACTTCTTGAGGATGCAAGGATAAGCACACCCTGAAACGCTGGCTAGGGTGAAGGCACAGGAACCGGCGAGGGGTAGAGAGGGAAGCTGAGGGGCGGACAAACTGGACCGGAAGCAAACGCCAGGGGCCAGTTAGGAGCGAGCCCGTAAAACACACCTGGTTAGCCAAGCCTAGCACCGAAGCCCTGCGTGGATCCCAGAAGGCACAGCTGAGTGGCTCGAGTTCCTTTCCTACTCCCTATGGTGTTGGCGCCCTTCTGGTGTCCCCCTCCCCAACAGGTGGTTTACCTGCTGCAGTTTAGGGAGTTTACCCGAGGATTTCCCTCGCCGCCCCCACGCCCCCACCTCCGACAAAAGACCGGGCTAACGCTCTCCCATCTCCTTCTTCCCTGGTGTCACCCACAGGTTGCGACATGTGCGCGGACAACCGCAACGGGGAGTGCCCCATGCACGGGCCACTACACTCGCTGCGCCGGCTTGTGGGTACCAGCAGTGCCGCGGCCGCTGCACCCCCGCCGGAGCTGCCTGAGTGGTTGCGGGACCTACCGCGGGAGGTGTGCCTGTGCACCAGCACCGTGCCGGGCCTGGCCTACGGCATCTGTGCCGCGCAGAGGATCCAGCAGGGCACGTGGATTGGGCCCTTCCAGGGCGTGCTCCTGCCCCCGGAGAAAGTGCAGACAGGCGCCGTGAGGAACACGCAGCACCTCTGGGAGGTAAGCGCCGGAGCTGAACACCTTGCCGCAAAGCCTGGACCAGGTCCCAGGGCTCAGCCCAAGGCCGGTGGAAGAAGTCTAACCCCTACCCTCCGCCCCACCGATGTATCAGTGGAGAATAAATTCCCCTGTCCTTTGGAAGGCTGGCGTCTGAATTTCCTGCAGTAAGGAACTAGCGGGAGTATGTGGCTCGCCACAGGACCTGTTGGCTCTCAGGAGTCAGAACCACCTTAACCAGCCTTTGTTCCAACTGTGAAGGATTAGCTGTGAAGGAAAACAGCAGAGGCGGTGGAGTTACAATTAGAGCCAGGTGACCTTTATGCCAGGCTCCCAGTTCAGAAGAGAACTCTGTGCCTGGAGCAATAGAAGCACAGAGTCAGGGTAATTTCCCAGGTGAACACAAGTTGGTAGAGAAAAAGTAGAGTGCTAGCTATTAAGAAAGAACCCTTGGATTTGGTCCTCTTAAATGGTGGTGTGGACACTTATAATCCTAGCACTGGGGAGGTGGAGACAAGAGGGCCAAAAGTTCAAGGTCACCATGACCTACATAGTAAATTTGGGCCCAGTTCCAGGTCACCTAAATATGTTCCAGAGAGACCAAAATATGTCCCAGAACTTTGAACGGACCCAAACTCCTCTGTGAATTATATTGTGTACCAAAACTTTAAAAACCTGTGCCTTCTCTTCTGACAAAGTGAACTCATACAGGTTTTTAACAAAGCAGAGATTAGAGTCAGCAGAAAAACGGCATTGTGGTATAAGTTAATTCCGAGAATTATTTTAAGATATTGTATCTGAAAAAATCTTAATGGAGCTTCACGCTTGATTATTGAGGTCTACTCCTGAAAGAGAGGGGATTAAAATGAGATAATCCTTTGACTGATCTTAGCTGCTCAACCCATGGAGAACTAACCCTAAATGATGTAAATCTTCCTCCAGGTGAACTAAATGAAGGAGCAGTCAGGATTCTTAGTTGCTGGGGGGGGGGGGGGGCAGGGGCAGTTCCTTCGGACTCTAGGCCTTGAATATAGGGCGATTTCTGCAGCAGTGTGCTTTCTGGTTATGGATGACACAGTGGCTTGCCAGTGTGATCCCTTTTGTGGTGAGCTGTCCCAGTTCACTACATAACACTTACAATATAATAATCCACTTACATATTTGTTGGCTTCCCTCTGGTCAGCTTTATATTAGGTCCTGGAGAGAGAGAGTTGGTAAACAGAACTCTCACATGATAACTGAGGTTAGGGCCTGAGGCCTGTGTCTCTGCAAAGTCTGTCCCCCCTTTATGGAGGAAGACTAGCCCCTGTGAGCACGCAGCCCAGCAGCCCAAGGTGAGGACAGGGCAGCCCAGGAGTCGCCTGATTTAGTTATCCACAGAGCCCAGGTCCTTATCACTCCTAAAAACAGTTGCTGGAAAGCAGTTAAACATTTCTGTCTTTCCAGATGGAATCCCTGAGCGAGGAGCGGGGGGGGGGGGGGGGGGGGGGGGGGGGGGGGGGGGGGGGGGGGTTGCTCTAAGGGAGGGAGTAGTCATATTTATGTCCCCAAATGAGGATCTTCTTAAAAAACAAAGACAAAAACAACAGTAAAAATTTAGAACTGGAATGTCTAAAATGGTGCAGGAGGAAGTGTGACATGAAAGTACTTGGAGGTAAAAGTTGAGAGAGCTCTTGCACAGCAAAACTGACAAGGAAGACATAATGAAAGTGTGTGGTTTTGACACCCTTCCTGGTTGGCTTTTGTCTTCATTACTGAGGACTCTTGTGTCACATGGTTAAAGGTCTGCCGGTGTGTCCCTGGGGGAAACCAGGGAGCAGTCGTGGGACAGTTCTGTCCTGTCTGAAAATGTGAAAGTGAACACCACGATCCCGTCCTCTGATGCTTGTCTATTTTTAGACTTTGGAGGACAAAGCCATAAATGTGAAGAAGAAGAAGAAAAAAAAAGTCCAATAGTTTTGGTTTTTTCCTAGAAGGCCTTTGAGTGATTGGGTGTTGGCAAAGAGAGCCACCGCACAGACAGACTTCAACAATGCACAGTAAAATTGAAAACTATGGGGCCTTTCTGTTACACTTTTGATTAGTACATGATGGAGGAAAAGCTCTCTTATAGTAATAAGATTGTTTTTGTTTTGTTTTGTTTGTTTGTTTGTTTGTTTACCATGATACCTCCATAGATTGAAGGTGAGCCCCACCTGTTGTTTGGAGTATGTGAGTTCCATGTGTTAGGAAGATATATAAAGTTAGTTCTTTGTGTTAAAAAAAAAAAAAGAAAAGAAAAAAGACCTACCAGGTTTGTGCTCGAATGGTTTATAGGCTCCCACTCCTAGTTCAGAACACAATTCATCTATTGTTTTGTTATCAGCCCTCTCGAATAATAATGAGATTCACATATATTTGGAGGACTAGAGCGATACTGAAATTTCAGCCATGTAAAATGTCTCCTGAGAGATGGTTAAAAAAGAAAAAAAAAGTTACTGACTGGGGTTATTTAGTGGCAGTAGCTATTTGTTCTGACAGAACCCTTTTTAAAATAGGGTGAAGACTTTTATGAGTACAATTACCTTTCAGATGTGAAGTGAGAGAGGCTGGGAAGGTAGCTCAGTTGTTAGAATGCTTGCCTAGCATGTGTGACATCCTGAGTTTAATCCCCAGCACTGTACAGAACTAGGCATTTCATAGACGGTGGAAAAGAACCAGGCATTCAAGGCCAGTCTCGGCAACAAACAGCCCAGGCTATCTGAGACCCCGCCTTAACAAAACATTTTTAAAATGAATAAATTATGATTAAAAAATGTAAGCATCATGATTTATGAGACATAATTATTTAAATCAAGTCACCTTTAATAACAGAAAAATGTAACTATTAAATTGCCGTTGAAATTTTAGACTTTAAGTCTGCATTCTAGTCTGAAACAGTTTCCTCATTATTAACATCAGATCGAATTCACGATTGGATTATACTACACGTTGCCACAGCAAAGGCTTCACAATAATGTTTTTTAGCGACTCACAAATGTATTCACTTACATATGATTTTAGACACCTGGGATATCAGGGTGACCCAAAGCAGACTTTAAAGACAGTGAAAAGCTGTTGAATCATGATACTTTCATTTTAAAAGCCAGCGGTGATCATTCCTCCTCTTAGTGGGTTTTCCCCAGTCATTTGCTGAAGGAATGTCTTCATATTTAGAGTTCAATACTTGGGGCATGATAGATCTTTCCAGGGTTGCTTATCTTTATTTCAGTACAATAAATGGATCGCTAATTTTTCCCTGTTACTGTTTCTGGGTAGATGATGGATTTTTGTTGCCGTTTACAGTTCACTGTATGGTTCTGCCTCAGTACTTTATTGTACACATGGAGGATTATGGTGGAAACAAATAGGTTCACATTAGTCGCTCCTTTTGATTAGTCATTAAAAGCTTCAGTTTATTCATAGAAGAGTTTTTGCTTGCTTGATTACGTAATCACGGAAAATTTGTTTGTAAGCATGCTGTCATTTTTTTTTAGGTTAATATTTTCATTGTGTATATAATCCCAACCATTCAAAGTGCAGCTGAAAGTAAAGCACCATGCCATTCTCCGACATGTTTTGAATCTTTAGGTTTTCACAAGGGGTGGTTTTCTTGTCTTCAGTTCTCCTCCTCCCAGTAATAATATGATTATTATTTCTTCCAACTTAAAGATATTAGTAAGCTAAAAGTACATTTTTTAAAAAAAACCACCAAATTAATCTTTTTTTTTTTTAAATTGGCCAGTTTCTTTTGGTAATAGAATTTTAATGTGTTTTGAAAAATAATAAGTTTAGATACAAATATTATAGAAAACATTAAGCAACGCTTTGGTTGCATACATTGATTCTTACAAGACCTGGGCATGGGCTTTACTTCTTTTTAGATGTATTGGGTGGAAATCTTTCTGACCATTCAAAGAAAGCAGACTCTTTCTCAGTAGTTATGTCTCATAGATGAGAGTGGGATAACGTGATCCTAATGTGTTCTCTAAGGAAAAAGTAAAAAGGTGCAGTTGATTCCAACATTTATGAAAACATTATCTTGGTTATTAATGTGTTCTTTTCCCTTGAGATAAATTAATCTAGTTGCATATGGTTTCCTCTTTCTGCTTAACATCAGAATTTAATATGACTAGACCTGAGGAATGCACACAGTGTATACTTAACATTCTGCTGGAGTAAAATACAAAAGTTTAAAATACAGTTACAATTCAAGATAAGCTACAATTACACCTTTCAACCCAAGGTCTAGTTTGACAAGAAATTTTAACAGCAATGACAAAATAAATTGTATCCATTTTCACCCTAATTTTTTTCCCTGCTAATTGAGATAATGTAGTGGCTTATTAGGATTACAGTCAGGGTCCTAGAGAGGAATTTAACTTTATATAGCCTGTCTTCCACTTTGCCTGAGTAAGTCTGAGTGTGTCATTTTCATTTGCATTCTGTTTAAAGATGAGCTGTTTTTCTTTAGAAAACCAAGGGGGATAGCATAATATGGGCTTTTTTTTTGTTGTTGTTTTTTGATTTTGTTCAGTAATATTTTAGACATAATAAGAGTTCTGCTTAAAGCAAATGGTCTATTTTTTTATCATTACCATTTAGCTTAAGTCAAAAATATTAATGAAAACCAATTTTAAATATATATTTCATGCTGCTAAATGTTTGTATTTCAAAACCATCATAGGTAATTGGTACCAGAAGGAAATGAATTGATTTTGCTTTTTGAATGTGCTGTGAATGCTTTTTATAAATGACTCTATCATACACACACACACACATTTTGGTGTTGAAAAATCATTTTGAATCAATTCTTTCATATTAAGTTAAAATCACTTAAAATTGTTCCAGTGACACTATCATAACTGTAAATGCCATATTTTGTTTTATGCACTTTAGCACATTTTGGCCCGATTCACAAGACATAAGCAGAAGACTGGTTCTATAAATTTTGTTACATTGAAGTAAAAATCATATTTCTAGCAATTTGTCATCTAATATGCTACTCTACCTGTCAGTTTAGTTGTAAATAAGTCAATTTCACAGAATTCAAATAATTTCTTCCTTAAAAATAAACCACTGTAATATTCTTGTTAGGTTTTCATTCATGTGTCCTAACAGCTGCTGTGCCTCCCTGGCTTTGCCTCATTGGAGTGAAGATGTCTTTTATAGTGGTGCCTGTTTGATAGAGTGAGGGAGTTTTATAGTTTTACATAAACTGTAAAACCATCTGCTGCCTCTTGGAATGGTTTCCAGCATTGTGCTAAAATTCAAAGATGTAATACTTCATGTTGGCTCTGATGGGATTTCCTTAAGTCCCATCCTTTTGGCTTATGTCTCATAGCACAGTACTCTCTTTGGTTGGTTTTCCAAACCCTAAATAACTTAGAAAAAAGAAAGAAAGAAAGAAAGAAAGAAAGAAAGAAAGAAAGAAAGAAAGAAAGAAAGAAAAGCTCTAAAAGCTTATCTGGAAGGCCTTGATTGGTGAGGTTTTATTTAAACATACATTTGACATAGTGTATATGTTAGAACTAAATACCTTATAAGGGCGATGTATCCTATGCAGGCAGGAATATTTTTCTCCTTTTATTTTTTATTTGGAAATTGACTTTTTTATTGAGAGCCTTTTGTCCACAAGAAGAAAATGATTCGCAAGTATTTCTTGCTGTAAAATGGCATTATCTTCTTCAGTCACATATTTCTTTTTATTCTTTTGCCTTAAAAACAAGGCATAGAAAGCAAAATCAGAATCTTAGAGGTTACTGAGAAGACAAAATCTGTCGTTCCTACCATAGCAGGCCAGCAGGCCATTTGATGGAAAGATTATTCTCAGCAACGGACAGGAGTGCTGGCTGAGGCCCTGGTGCAAATTACAGCAATTTTAATTGTTTTGTGGAGAAGCTGTGCGTCACCTTAGGATCACAAATGGTTGTAGTGTAGCTTTCTGGGTTAAACACTTTCGATGGAGTGGGAAAGCCTGCACCTCATGTAGCTGGGGAATCCTTTCCGCAGTAGGGAAGTCTTCCTCCCCCAGGGATGGTTCTGAGTATTGGTGGTGTGCAGATGTTCTAGGACAGTTGTATATAAAGTTGGAGTGTGCCTCTCTCTTGCTTTCTTTTTGTTTTAGAATCATATATGCCCCAGGATTTCATGAGTTCAGACATTCCTTGTGTATTTACACAAGAAACACAGACTGTGGCGTGAGTACTTAGCCTAAAAGCCAGAGAAGCTGGAGACCCCTGTCCTTTTCCTGGTGAGCATTTACCACCTCCCTTAGATAAGTTACAGAATTCCATTATCCAAATTGTTACACATGTGTGACAGAGGTTGACCTTTTGTCATGTCAGCCTTCTTTGTGTAGGCCCCAGGCTCCAGCCTAATGGCTCAAACCCTGATTTACTCACCGTAATAAGGGCGGGAGGTCGAGCTTGTCGGCTGCCTGTTCGTCCTCTTCTTTGGGGCCTGGTTGAAGGCTGTTAACACAAAGCTTTTCAAAGTGAATTTACAAGCAGCACCACTGACAGAGGCCAATCAGTGCGCCATAAACGTCAGGTCAGGGAGACTGAGCAGTAAGTAAAACACTGACAGTACACTATTGGCCAGAATCAATTGGCCAAGGATCAACCAAGATGAGTGATCTATGTGTGGCGGGCTTAGGGGAGAAGCTAAGCGTGCAGTCTATGTGTCCAGGTGGACTCCGGGGATCCACCTGTTAGTGGGTGAGGGAGGCTGGTGACAGCACATATTTGCAGCAGCACAGCCAGCATCATTCAGGCTGGTGTCCTTCACTATTTGGGAGATTAGCATGGTACAGCCTGCCAACTCTGTGACTTGGTGGTTTAAAACACACACAAACAAACAAACAAACACCTGTCAGCGTTAGGCAAAAAAAGAGAGACAAACTGTTAAGATATGGGCTGTCAGAGCTACAGGGTGTGCCTGCTGTGTTACAATTCACTACAAGTCATTTACTCAGATTCCCAAACTAAGATGGTTTTCATCGGGACACAGACACAAAGAAGCCTGCTCACTTGCTCCTAATGAAGCCATGGAGCAGGGAACTTTTATGGAAGTCACCAATGAGTGATCATGGGTTGAGGATCTGAATATCCATGAGATGTGGTTTCCCTACCAGATGGACTGTTTTTATCATTTTGTGTAATGACAGCCTAGACAACAATTCATTGAGCTCTGAAGGCATCAGCATTAAAATGGAGGAATCCATTAAGATGCCCTATGCAAGGATTTATAAATTAGGCAATTTCCTTGATTATTGCAATCATTTACAAAATTGATTGTTCCAGTGTGGTATAGACAGATTTTAGCAATGATCATTGGCAGCCAGCGCATTGTCTGATATCTATAGCTACTGACCACTAGGTCACTGTACCCCACCGTGTGATTCCTGCTCTCAAGGTCAGGCAGATTTCATAAGAAGCTTCGTTCGTCTCCAGAAGAGGCCCACCTAGGCTCTGAGAAGACGTGCAGGTTGTTTTCAAGGTTACAGAGTTTGTTTTCAAGGCACCATCACACTATGTAGTTTAGCCTGACACTCATCCCTCCTCCCTCAGCCTCCTGACTTCATAGCATTATTTTTAGATTTTAATCTGTTTTGGAGAGGGTATTGAAACTGCTGGTATGAGTCAGGCCAGCAGCATGAATCTTTGATATGATGCCCATTTCAAAGGAAGTAATTTTTGCAAATTGCAGCTGTAAAGTATTTGTTTGACTAGAGATCTGGACGTCAATAATGGGCTTTATTTGTCGGTCCTCAGACTTCTAATTATCCGATAGATATATCGTAGAGTCACTGGGTTTTTAGGTCAATTAATTCTGAAAGGCATAATAAAGATGTTGCTACAAAGGATGAACTGCTCAAAATGCAGCAGATTTTCCTATTCGAGAGCACGCACAAGTTCACTGGTCCGTCCTCACTAACCACAAACCACAAGTTGCTTTTATTCCTGAAGTATCAGCGATGGGCAAGCCAAATGTGTCTGCAGGGCATCATCCAGTGAAAGCTAGCTGTGTGGTTTATGCTTAGTACGAAATGACTGACTTCAGGACAGGCGCTTTTCATCCTCATTTTTTTTTTCTTTTGAAACATTAACACAAACCAAGGCTTGTAAAATAATAACTTTTGGGGGAAAATCTGACACTGTTGGAACATACAAGGTATTGGGGCAGGGGTGTACTTGATTTTTGTCCTAATTGTGAGCGTGTAAAATTTTGATATCTTTATTTGCAAAGGAGCAAGGCTACATTTCAAAAAAGCTAAGGAACTCGGTGGCACTCTCTGTTTATTTGGCCATCGTTGCTCACTAAGTCAGAAGTTCATATTCATTTCAGTCAGCTGGAAAATTCACTGCTTACAACTTTGTATGAGAAGGCAGAATGTTCACTCTAGTGCCCTGGCTTTATCTCTTTATTTTCATTTAAATAAAATCCCCCCCCCCCCCCCCCGCCATAGTGTTTCTGGTTTCTGTTAAGTATGAAAAAAGTAAAGTGACCTGCCCTGTCTCGGGTGAACTGTGAATGAGGCGCTCGGTATTTTAAATGATTTCCCGCAGGGCCCTCTTTCTATTATTTAATAAGCCATAATCTACATTATGCGTTTGTGAAATAATGTCATGGGACTAAGCCAGTTTTATTAAAATGAACAGTGGTTTTCACTCTGCGATAATTTTAAATTAAAGCTGCCTCCAATAATGAAGTGTCTTCTTTAGAAGCGCTGGTGTAATCTAATTCAGTAGAAACTTCTTAAGTGCTTCTTAATTGGAATCAAATTAAATGCAATCAAGGCGTGTTTTCAGCCTCTTGTAAAGCACCAAACGCTTGTTAGCCCACTTAGAAACAGTAATGTTTATCGCAGAGGGACAGTGAGTCCTCTGTCTATCCGTGAAGATGACAGAACAGTAGGCAGCTCCTAAACTCTGTAGATTTTTTTAAGTTAGAATCCAGTGCTTCTGGAACCTGTGATGTAAAACATAAGCAAACAGAGCGAGACCTAAAAACCAATCACACCAACAAGGAGAGCATTGAAGCTCAGCTTATGGTGATACTGTGTTTCACTCTGATGCTCTACAATATGGAAACCCTCATTATTCAGTTTTAAGATGGTACACATGGACTTTTGCATTAAAAGTAGCTAATGCACATCATAAGAGTTCAAGTCATAGGGAACTACAAACAACGCTGATGACCTTCATAATGACCTTAAGGTGGACTAAGTACTAGAATGCACATTTATTTTATGGGATCACTGTTTTGGAAAGAGATGTTTGCACTATGTCCTTGGTACCACAAACAACGCCTTTACAGCAGCACACAGTGGGACTGTTCTCACAAGCTCTTGGGCAAACATTTAGATTTGGTTTCCAGGGAGCAGATTTTGATTTTAAATCTCGTCTCGCGCTCCCATCTCTGTACCTCTCCTGGCAAGAAATTTTGCTAAGGTCTGCTGACCATTTTATGCCACAGAAAACACTTCTGATATTTATGTATGTGTTATAGCACATGTCCTTATTAAAACTAGAGGCATTTTCAGGCCTGTGAGGAGACTGTAGTGGTCCTCCAAGAAGGGGGAAATTTGTTTCCTGTTCATGAAGGGGTTAACAACGAAAACAACAACAACAAAGTTGTCAAGATGCTTTGAAATGCTTTTTAAAATATGAGAAGTTGAATTAATATAGTTACATGTTATAACTATATTATACACATATATACTGTGTTAATCAGTATAATATCTTAGAGTACTGCATAGATTAAAGAAAAAATATGGCCGGGCGTGATGGCGCACTCCTTTAATCCCAGCACTCGGGAGGCAGAAGCAGGTGGATCGCTGTGAGGCAGGTGGATCACTGTGAGTTCAAGGGCAGACTGGTCTACGAAGTGAGTCCAGGACAGCCAAGGCTACATAGAGAAACTTTGTCTCAGGAAAAAAAAAAAAAAAAGAATAACTTTTGTGTAAAAATTGCAGATCCCCCCCCACTTTCAGTTGTATTTTTGTAGTAAATTTTGCCTCTAGTATACAGTGAGTATGCACCAATAAAGAATTTTATTACTTATCTGTGAAAACAAAAGATTTATGCACTAGACCACAATAGGCATATTGGATTTAATTATTTACAACAAAATCAGGTTTAAATAATATATCAAGACAAGTTCAAGTTTGCCCACAAGTAAAGTATTCTGTACTAAAGAGACAAGCTACCCAATGCAGATATTTTTCAGATTGCTACATGTCACTTGCTCTTTTTATTTTATTTTTAAAATTAATACATATTATTATCCATATTTTGGTGTCTTTTCTGGTATTTAGATCTATGTATACATTATGTAATGTTCAAATCAGGGTATATCTATAGCCACAAACCTTTATCATTTATTTCCCGTGAACATGCATAATGATGGTTCTAGTTGCTGTGAAGTGTATAGTTCAATACCATCATCTAAGCCAGTGGTTTTCAACTTGCGGGTTGCGACCCCTTTATGTATCGCATATCAGATATACTATATATCAGATATTCACATTATGATTCATAAAGGTAGCAAAGTTACAGTTATGAAGTAGCAATGAAATAGTTTTATGGTCGGGGGTCACCATAGCATGAGGAGCTGTATCAAAGGGTTGCAGCATTAGGAAGGCTGAGAACCACTGATCTAAGCTGTCCGGCCATGCAACAGAATACTGGAACTTATTTCTTGCTCCCGTTTATAAGTTAGTACATGGCTGACTGACAACATCTCCCTAACCCTCCCACCAAAAGAAAATGAGCTCGCGTTTACAGCTATGTTTCTAGGGGAGAGTAATCAGGATGCAGATATGGGGGACATATATGGTGTTTGCTCTAGACACTCAGTGTCCTCCTGGCAACGAGCCAGCTTGAATATGAAATGCAGTGGGAATGACTTTGTGAAATCTGGAAGAATCACAAGGCAACCCCAAGATGCAAAGGCTGCTTGACCAGGGACCTCAGAGCAGGGGCAATTCATTAGAGTGCCTTGACACTGGTATTGAGCTCTGAATACATCTCAATACCCAGCACACTGTTACTTGTCAATAAATATTAAATAACAGCAGATCATCCCAGTGGCATATTTGCCAGTGCCTGTAAAAATATGTGTGCTACTTTGTATCACTGATTATGGACCCATTAGCACATTGTACAGATCTGATCAGTTGTTGACCCTTAGAAAAACAAGATCTCCAAGTGACACTGAAGTTGGAAATTTTGAATAAAAATTATAAATAGCCATCATTTCTAATTTAAGTAAGTTAGACTAAAATCAATGTTTTTTCAAGATGTATGTGTCTCATATCAATCATTTCTGTTACAGTACATGGAGTTTTTACTTCAATGGTAAACTAAACAGACAATCAAAATAGGTCTTCGCTGGGCCAGCAAGATGGCTTAGCAGGTCAAAGGCCCAACCGTCAAGCCTGACCATATTGAGTTCTATTCCTGGCACCTACATGATAGAAGGAAAGAACCAACTCCCAGAAGTTTTCTTCTGACCTCTGACCTCCATATGAGTGCCATGCACCACATGCACAAAGAAGATCCCTCTCTCTCTCTCTCTCTCTCTCTCTCTCTCTCTCTCTCTCTCTCTCTTCTTTCTCTCTCTCTCACAGAGATCTGCCCATCTCTGCCTCCTGAGTGCTGGGATTAAAAGTGTGTGCCACCACACCTGGCTAATTGGCTAACCATTGGCAAACAAATATTAAGAACAATAATCTTGTCATCTTATACTTGAAAGCGAGAGGCAGGAGCATTGTCACAAATTCAAATTCTGCATAATACATTTTGGGTCAGTCAGAGCTACAAAGAAAGATGCTATCTTACAAGCATCCACGTGGGGGCTGGGGAGGTAACTCAGTCCACTGAGTGCTTGCCACACAAGCTTGGGTACCTGGGTTTGCTCCTCTAGCACCCATACAGAGGTGGATTTGGTAGTGCACACCTCTAATTCCAGTGCTGAGGAGGTGGACAGGAGGATTTGGAGACCTCACTGGGTGGGGCCAGCCTAGCCTAATTGAGAGCCCCAAGTATGTCTGAAAAGACAAGGAGAGACACCAAGCACCTGAGTTTGACCTCTGGCCTTGACACTCACATGTATATATACACACTCCTAAAACCCCAAGATAATAATAATAAAAGATGTAGAACCAAGTGTGGTAACCCACACTTGTAACTCTAGCCCTTCCTCAGGCAAGAATGTGAGTTTGAGACAAACCTAAGTTGGATAGAAAGACCCAGTCTTTTTTTCTTTTTTTTTTTTTTTTCCACAACAGGGTTTCTCTGTATAGCCTTGGCTATCCTGGACTCGCTTTATAGACCACGCTGGCCTTGAACTCTTAGCGATCCACCTGCCTCTGCCTCCTGAGTGCTGGGAATAAAGGCATGCACCACCACACCTAGCTTGAAAGACCCAGTCTTTAAGCCAATAAAAGAAACAATGTATACTTTGGTGGTTTGAATAGGTATGGCCCCATAGACTCCTGTGTTTGGATGCTTGGCTAATAGGGAGTGGCACTATTGAAAGGTATGGCCTTGTTGGAACAAGTGTATTACTGTGAGGGCTACCTTTGAGGCCTTCTATACGCAAGCTACACCTGGAATGGGACACATTCTCCTTCTGCTTCCTGCAGATCAAGATGTAGAACTCCCACCTCCTTCTCCAGCACCATGCTTGCGTACTGCCATGCTTTTCACCCTGTCAATACTGGACTAAACCTCTAAAACTGTAAGCCACCCCCAATTGAATGTTTTCTTTTATAAGAGTTGCTATGATCATGGTGTCTCTTCACAGCAATGAAACCCAGACCAAGGCAACTATTAACCATACTGTTGACAACCAGTTACAATAGTCAGTTTTAGGTGAGCTTCCAGTGAGTTTATCACACCTCGGAAGCTCTCAGACTCTCGTCACTAGAGCCGTGGTTCTCAATCTTCCTAATGCTGTGACCCTTTGACACAGTTTCTCATGTTGTGGGGAACCCCAACCATAAACTTATTTTCATTGCTATTTCATAACTGTAATGCTGCTCGTGTTATGAACTGTAATATAAATATTTGCTAGGCAGGATGTCTGATATGTGACTTCTGTGAAAGGATTGTTTGGACCCCCCCAAAGGGGCCACAACCCACAGGTTGAGAACTACTGCTCTAGAGACTAGAGGGTATAGGAATCCTCCGGAGCAGGAAGCCAAGCACCATTCAGCCTGGGAAGTCAAATGCTTCTGATGCAGTAGTTCTGGATTAGGAAGCAGGAGTTGAGTTTTCAGACAGATGTTCTAGAACTATGGCTGAAAATCAGAATGCCAGACTTGGCCTTTCCATGCCCCATGGTGGTCACCTTTCCTAGTTGCTTCTTCCCTTGTCTTAGGTGCTCTCATTCTCCCTTGCCAGCCTTTCTCTCGCTTTATTTCTACATCTGGTCTAGTCCTATCCTGGGTACTTTCTAGTCCCTCCCTTCTTTATCCCTCCTACACTGTGGCTACCCTGCTTTGGACAGGCTGTCTCACTCATCACCTTCTCCCTCCTCAGATGTGGTAGGGCAGGTAGAGAGACAGTTGGAAAATGATGGGTGCAAAGATTACACAACTTCTCACTGAAACCAGGTTAACTCCCATGACTTGCATCTTTTCTGTGTTTGGGATCTCTACATGGCCAGGCAAAAGGAAACAGCTGGAAGGGCGGGTGTGGTTACACTGTGTGGACTGCGGAGTGTAATTGGCTCCTAAATAATCCAGGTGTGCTGCGGGAGGTGGTGCCCCCTGGAACGCCTTCAGTGTGCCCAGCTCTCTCTGGGTCTGATCTGTATGTCGTGTGCAGGACACCTTACTCCTCTCAGCTCTCAGCAGTGGCACATCCACTTACGCTGTCCTTTCTACATCTCCTGCCAGCCCCTTCTGTGCAGTCCTGTATCATATAGAGAGGCCATATGCTCCTTGTGATTTCAGTTCTGTAAATCTTGTAATGTGCAGTCTGTAAGTTTTCTAAATGCCAACTTTATCTACTAGTTGACTGTTTTTTCCCCACCGTCTTTCGCCTTGGCTTCCTGTTGCTACCCCTGCCTAGACCCCTGCCTGGAGGTAGTCTGTGTGCATGGGCTTTTCTGATTTTATATTCCACACCTGAGGCTCAGTAGTCTTTGTTGGTTTGCTCATTCCGTGTGAAGGTTATCTGATTCTGTCCCCACCCCTGTCTTTTTTCTTTCCCTCTCCTTCCTCCCTTTCTTTGTAGTAGGTGCTCTCTATCTAGCCCTGCCTGGCTTGGAACTCACTAAGCAGACCAGGCTAGCCTCGAACTCAGAGGTCCTTCTGCCTGTACCTCCCGCTGGTGGTATTAAAGGCATGTTGCATCACAGCCAACTGCTTATTCTATTTAAATCCTCTATCCTTAAAAGCTTGTGGGATGTCACCATTTGTCCTGACACTGTTGTTTACAAACTGCCCCTGCCAAGTACACTTAGCACAGCACAGTTGTTTTTCTGTTGTTGTTTTTGTGTTTTGTTTTTTGAGACAACCTTTCTCTGTGTAGCCCTGGATGTCCTGGAACTCACTCTGTAGACCAGGCTGACCTCGAATTCAGAGATCCACCTGCCTCTGCCTCCCAAATGCTGGGGAAAAAAAGTGTGTGCCACCACCACCAGGCTACACAGAGCTCACTTGATAAATTATATTCTCTGAAATTATGATAGGAGCATGAGCAGTTTTCAGCAGGCAGTATTTAGGGAAGAACTTTATGTAGCTTGTAAAGGAAGAAGAGCCATCTGCTTTTGTCCTGAAAGCAGTCCCAAGGGTTAATTTACTTAGTCTAGAACCATTTACCAGCACTCTGCTAAGAGACTTACAGGTATTTATTTGTTTTCTAGGGCGCAAAGCCAAGGCTTTGTACATGTTTATCAAATTGTTACATCCCCAGACTTGTGAGGGTTACCTATGTGAATCCTCAGGATAACCCACTGAGTTAAAGACTATTGTATTCATTGTTTCAGATAACAAACTTCCCAGCAAAGGCCGGAAGGTGAAGTGATTTGCTGAAGGTTCGATAGACCAAAGGAAGGAATTTTACTTAGCCACTGTAGAGACCTCGATCTTTTTTTTTTTTTTTTTTTTTTTTTTTTTTTTTTTTGCTTTTTTGCTGCCTCTTCTGATTTCGCTGCATGACTTAAACTCCCAGGAAGTGATGCGGACACAGTTTCTGCCACAGGCATCACCATCTCCCTGATCCTAATCTCTGGGTCTGCATATGACCTCTCTCTTCTCTGTGGAAAATTGCACTGGTTTCTTAGACACTATCCATTCCAAAATTCATAGAGAACCTTTCTCCCCCTCCAGGCCCTTGGCATAGCTAGGACACTTTGTGTTCCTGAACAAAAGGCTACGAATTATATTCTCTGAAATTGTCTGAAGTGATAGGAGCCTGAGCAGTTTTCAGCAGGCAGTATTTAGGGAAGAACATTACATAGCTTGTAAAGGAAGAAGAACCATCTTCCTGCTATGACCAGTTGGGAAGGAGGGAGAATATGACCTGAAGTCACAGGTGGGAAATCCAGGGAGAATGGAAACTAGGAGGCAAGAGGCAGGGTCGGCTGGTCAGCGGGCATTATTGTCCTTGCAAGAATTGTTCTGTTCTCCTCCTTAGCTCTCTCCCTTGGGCTCACTGAACAGCTCCTGTTCTCTCCCAGGGACTTGCTGATTTCCACTGTAGTGATTTCACCTGGGTGTAGCTTCACCAAGAATGCTCTTTCTTCTTCTTCTATTTCTCCTCCTCCTCCTCCTCCTCCTCCTCCTCCTCCTCCTCCTTCTTCTCAGTTCAGTTCGTGCCTTTTACTTTGTAAGAGTCTCACCACTCAGGAGCTCTAGGGCTTACCCACTCTGTGTTCTTTTCTGTTCAACTATGACTTTTTCAGGGTCAGGGTTCTGCTTTGTGGCCTGCTATTGTTTGTAGCCTTAGAGCCTTTGGTAAGCTCATATATGGCATATACATTTTATGGTCTAAATTTGCCTATATTTAAAAGTAAGGTGGATGACAAGGAGAGAGTTGATATAAGAAGGAATAAATCATATAACTATCCAGGGAAACAAGTATGTTTAAAGTCATGTGAGTGTGGAGGAGCATGGCGTGAGGTAAGGTTGAGGAAGCCAGGGTCTGATAAATTTGATAGCGAAGACATTTCATTTGGAGTGAACTGGATTTTGAGTGCGAGTTGTTTGTGAAAGACCACTTGGATGTGGTCTGTGGAATGTAATAACATGGTTTGTAGTGGTTTGCCCTACCTTTGTAGTGGGGCAACGGTCGATGCTGGTGGGAGACCTCAGAGCCTAGGATGGAGCCGGAGAAATAAATTAGGAGTTGCCAGTGTGAATGGCTGTTGTTTAAATCCGCAGGACTAGAGCTCTGCCAAGAAGGGAGTAAGGCAGAACTCTTATGGGAGGCAGAGGTATCTCTAGTACTGAAAACCTTAGTGTGCATGAATCTGTAGGGTGAAGGTGGGCCCATCACTATGTAGTTATGTGGGACTCCTCCTCTGATAACCATGGGAGTAGCCATTGCTTTCATACCTGGCAGACCTCATACTGAGTCCCATGACTTCTGAACGACGCAGCCACCCCTAAATACGGTGGCGCCTGGGAACATAAAGTCATTATATATTCTGGATGAGACCTGTACCAAATGCTGCCCTAAAGGGAGAGAAGTGTCAGCTCTTACCTAAACATTCTACCAAAAATCCCCTTTACTTGATCAGCTCCTAGTGAGCCATGCTGTGCCCACATGCATGTTCCAGTAGACATGACACACGCCTGCACGTGCTGTTCTCGGCTCTCACAGTATTTCTTTTGTTACTTATTTTTTTAACACGTGTATTAATTATTCTTATGACAGTAAAGGCGAATAATTTTTAAGGGGAATTTGCAATGTGCAGAAATGTACTTTATTACTTATTTATTTATTTTTTGTTGAAATGTACTTTAAAAAGAAAAATGAGCCACAATTAACCTGTTATAATTTTTTCTGGTTGAAGTTATTATTTTCTTTATAGATATAGATGAAGACATGCTGTTTGTGCCTTAGAATCATAAGGATTTTTCCTCATATTGAAAATTCTTTGTGAACATAATTTTATTCTGTCTTCCCTAAATGTGGCTTACTTAATAACTTAAAAAAATAGTTGAGCTTGTTAATAGTCCTTCCGTGTGAGTGAATCGGATCAGGTTTGCCAAAATATCTGTAGGAGAAAACACACAGATAAACTCCCTTTATGCTAATGGTATCAGGAACAACAGTGAACAGTTACCCGCCTCCTTTCAGCTTACAAAAGATTTCACAATCAGCTCTGTGGGCCGTCTTGTCGCTGTGGCCTCCAGATCACAGCCTGCTCTGTCCATCCGGTGGGCCTGAGATGGCGAAGCTGTTCCCTAGAGCCCGATGGCTCAGCTCTTCCGAGCAGGGCAGCACAAAGCTGAGCTGACTCTTCTGACCCACATGCTCCAGGGGAGCTTTCCATCTGTCCCGATGTTAGCCTGGGGCTAAACGCCTCCGCACAGTGATGAAATCCCTAACTAATGTCGTGACAACAGTGAACATAAGGCCTTAATTTTTTTTTCAAATTGCTTGCATTTACAGTTAATTCAATTGGAATTATAAGTCACCTCCATGTGAATGACTCATGCCCTTGCTATTAATACGCTCTGTTTTCCAAAATGGACAAAACAGAAAGGCATCGGTGTGCAAAGTATGCACAGTCAAGCTAATCCTATACTGGCTTCAAGGCAAGAGAGCTGCTGGCCATATCACATCTGGTGTTCCAGGTCTGAAGTTATCAAAGAAAACAGAAAAATCTTTATGAAACACATTTGGATCACTGTTCACAGTGGTTATTAGAAGGGATAAATATACAACCCCAATTCAATTATGTATCACAAGTAAAAAAATATTATTTTTCTCCCTGTTATAGGACATTTGCTTTAAGTCAGCTGAAAAATCTTGTCCAAGTTCAGACCTTGGACTAGCAAGGACTGATAGGATAGGCTTTGTGGGTTATGATGGAACTTAGGAAATGGTTTCAACAGCAAATAATTTTTACACTGTAAGAAAGACTGGAGAGGAACTGTCAAGAAATGTCCAGACAACAACCATATAAACAGATAATTGTTGAGATAGTTGGATAATTTCGAGGATAAATGCAGGCTAAATTTTTGGACAGTGAAATCAGCTTTCCATAATAACTCTGTCTCCTAGCCAGTCACTTCCTTGTTCTTCCTAATTTATTTCACTTCTTTGTAGCTGGCAAATTCTGTGTTGCGTACTTCAAATAAATCAGCTCTCCAGCTACCAGGTCCTGCTGCAAGCGTCTTGCCTTGCCTTGCCTCCTGCCAGGCAACTGCACACAACTGGGGCTTGCCATCCTGCCAGGGAGCTCCGGAGCCCAGCAGAGCAAGGGCTCTGATGACTTTTCCCAGAGGGCCTCCGTGGCTGCCCAGCAACCTAACAGTTCATTTAAATTTGGATCTGAGTCCAGAGTAACTCTAGAGTTATGCAATGGTAATTCTTAGAGCTCCTAGGAAGGGGCCTGGAGCTGGGGAGAAGGCAAACACACCCCTACCCCAGCTATTGCCACTAGGGAGCTCAGGGCTAGAGCACTCACAGCCAAGGCTGGCCTGTCCGAGAGAAGCAGTGGGTCATTTGAGGTGCCTTTGGTATTTGGCCTTTTCCCCCCTCTTAGATAAAGTGGGACAGCAGTGGCTTCGGCATCTGAGAACCCTGTTTAGTGGCCTGGCCCAATGGAAAATTTCATGTTCTTAACTTTGGAGCATGGCATGTTGGTGTCTGGAAAGTTTAAAGTGGATGCTCTGGAGATGCTTTAGGAAGAGTAGATAATGACCAGGAAGTGAGATGGGCTTTTTTTTTCCATGTCCCTCATTCCGTTCCTCTTTGGTCAGAGTCACCGATGGGGATTTCTGGCATCTGTAGTATTCTAGTGATGAGCGGTTTGAGTAAGGGGCTTTATTAAATACAGCAGTGGAGTGCACCACACAGGGATGAAAATGCTGTGCCAGGCAGTGTTTCCTTTGTATGTGTGGAAACATCAGACAGAGCAAGAGCGAGGTCAGAAATTGTGGAGGTGTGTGAAGTGTTAATGGAGGCTGTTACAGATTGGAAGAGGCTCATGGCATGGTAGGATGGGCCATGAATTTATTCAACCTCTGTTTGGTATGTTTCTTTTATGTGCTGAGTCTATGTGGGATGAAGGAAGAGTGTCATATTAGAGAGACACAGTCAGTGCCTGGGAAATGCTTAAAATTTATAAGGAAATTGTGAAATACTTAAAACAAAGAGACTTCTTGGTATTGTTTAAAGATTTATTTATTTATTTATTATATATACAGGGTTTTGCCTGCATGTACACCTACACACCAGAAGAGGGCACCAGATCTCATTATAGGTGGTTGTGAGTCACCATGTGGTTGCTGGGAATTGAACTCAGGACCTTTAGAAGAACGGCCAGTGCTCTTAACCTCTGAGCCATCTCTCCAGGCCCAAAAGAGACTTCTTATTTTAAATATGCTAAACAACTTCAAAGAGCATAATAGAACAGCTGATGTGGGGGCACAGAGGACTAAGGAGGGGGATGGAGGGCCAGGTGGGGCACAGAGTCATTTCCAGTTTTCGAAAGTTAATTTGCAGAGATGGAATTCAAAATAAGGCAAGCGGCGAGTGTGAAAGCCAGGACAACTGGGTAAGATTGTCCTTAGAAGTTGACCTGGGGGCCCAAGAGACAGCTCAGCAGTAGACAGAGGCTCTTACCTTGCAAGCCTGGTGACTTGAGTTCAATCCCAGAACCCACATAAAGATGGGAAGAGAGAACCAACTCCACAAATCTGTCCTCTGATCGGTCTTATAAGAGCTGTTTCCCAGCGTGCACAGGACTTTCGGAGCATCTGAATACTGCAATGCCTTGCATGTGGGATGCACCCACCTCCTTCGATGGTCTGGGAGTAGCCAGGCAGTAAATCTGAGTAGAACAAGTGCTCCAAAGCGAAGCGGGCATTGCTGTATGACCCATAGCATCTGTGGCTTTTATTTTTCTCTCTGCCCTTTCTTCTCCCCTTCTCTTTCCTTCCTCTCCTCTTTTCCTTTTCTCTTTCATTTTTTTTCCAATGGCAGGGCCAGAGTTAGTTGTAAAGTCTTTAGTGGGCACAGAGAGGAACAGCGTAGGCTTTGTGACAGCACATACCTTTTGCTAGATTCAAGATCCAAGTGTCTTTTTCTTTATCTAGTCCAATGCTTCTCAACCTATGGGTCTTTGACCCCCAAAGGCCATCAGGAACCAGATATTTATGATTCATGATAGTAGAAAATTTACAATTATGAAGTAGCAATGAAAATAATTTTATGGCTGGGAGTCACCCCAACATGAAGAGCTGTATTCAAGGGTCCCATTAGGTTGAGAACCACTGCTCTAGTCCTTTAGCAAATGGCACTGAGCTATCCTGTATTCTCCATGTTCCAGCCCCAAGCGCCTCAGTTGCTGTTACCCACTAGCACAGGACAGCTTCCAGGACAGCGTTATAGAAAGCTTCTGATTCCAATTGGCCCAGCATTTCAGACTGTCCCACACAGGACTCCTATTAAGCCTGGAATTTCTCAACACTTAGAAACTGGACCACAAATGCTATCCCTGGCTTGCTTAACCATGTTCCCCAATATTATTTGGGCCCCTTCAAAGGTATTATTTACCCTAAATCATCCTGAAGAAACTTTAAGAGAAGAATGTCCCATTTCCTCTAAGGGGGGTTGGGTAGGTTTCTGTTTACTCTCTTGGTCTACAGATGTTTATTTTCATTGGGAGTTGGTTATAAGTTATTATTGGTCTTATACAGAGAGAAAACTAGGTTAGACTCAGGAATGTCTCTTTTCCTTTATCCTTTTTTCGTAGGTAAGGAGATAGGAGCTGAAAAGAAAGAAAGGGAGAGATAGAAATATAGAGGGAGGATAGAACAAAAGGTAGATTATTGAATCTACTCTTCAACAAGGCCTTGTTACTCACAAATACAGTTATTTTTAATTCATTGGTATAGAATTTTGTATATTGATGCAAAGTAAGTATAATTCTGATATGTTGGTATAGAATTCAAATCAATTCTTTACACACATTATATATGTATGTATGTATATATATACATATATATTTCTAGTCTAATGTGAGGTATCATACACATCCAACTCAATTATAATACAAGGTTTACTTCCAATATCCTGAAAGTGGTACTGCAGCCTGTTTAGAATAGTTAAATAATACAAGCTAATTGTTAGTTGAATAAATCCTGGTCATGTCAAATACTAGTCTAATTTTATCACAAGAATGTATATCCTAGGTTTAACCGATAGATATGATTCTATAGAAATATAAGGTAAAATAGTTAAATAAGGTCTTCAAAAAGCCTCAGAGACCTACAGAATATGGCATTTAAAGATGTTTTTATTATTCTAAAGATTCTTTGACAACAAGACAAGTTAACTTCTGGCAACACCCAGCCTACCTCAAAGAAGATGATGAGCATCAAAGAACCTCCTTATGGAGTTGGCTTCAAATGTGGCCACTGGAAAAAATGTCCTTGTTTCTGCCATAGACAGAATTCTGCCTCAAAATGGGCAAGCTTGGATGCAGGCGGAGTCGACAGCCAAACTCTGCCAAGACAGGGTAAACAAGTCTTCAGTGGTTCCTGCTTCACAAATATGTCTGTCAGATATATTGGACTAGAAGGCTGAAGAAGATGCTCCAACATTATAGAGAGTCTTGGGTAACTGGTCAGGCAGTACACTGTCTCAGTCATTTTTTCATTTTGGAAGCTGCTAACCTGCACTTCCGGTTCACTCAGGTATTTAAGTTTTATTCCTTCTCAAGTCTCTGATGGGGTTGAAGACCAAACAGTTTAGTCTTACAATTAAGCTTAGTTGGTTAGGGATTAAGATATTTTTAGATCAAGATAGATGTTTTAAGTCAATAGAGTTGAGATATGATATATATTGATTTTCATTCAGAATTTTAGACCCAACAAGATAGGAAAGATGTTTACTTCAAGTTTGCCAAATTCCAATAGCCAACTCACTATGAATGTAACATTTGTATAATTTCTGATCATCTCATGGTTCTTCCTGCTCTATGTAGTTTATTTTATTTATGAGTAATAATATAAATGTATATGTTAAAAAAGAAACAAAATAAAAAATGGGAAGAAAAAGATGGAGGAAAAAAAAAAAAAAAAAAACAGAAGGATTCCATATGTGTAAGAGCCCAGGGTTGGGTGATGGATGTTCATGCTCCACTTCCAGAGAGAAGGCCATGGGCTAAAGACTGGCAGTCTCTGAAAGGGTCAAGACAGAAGTCAGGGGAAAGATGGAGTACTACACAGTGGATCTCAGATGTCCGTCAAGGCAAGATTTACTCTTTCCTCCTGGGGACTGCCGTTGTCTTTAGTAACATCGTCCACTACTACTATGGTGACCAGAAGCTTCTGTGGTGATGCCTGGCCCTACCCCCTCTTGGAATTAGTGGAATGCATCTGCCTGTGGGCTGGAGATTAGAGCCCAGGACCAGGACTCCTAGGAAAGCTGTCTTTTTGGGTGGCCTCCCAACACATGCTTCAGACTCCAAGCTGATACTTCTAAACTTCCTTTTCTGATAATCTATAATTTTCTGTTTTTAGAACTACAGTGTCAGCAGTGTCAGAGAGACCCATCTCAGAAGATTCAACTCCTTTAAAACTAGCAGTAATAGTTCTTGTTTGGAAATTAAGCAACCAAAAGGAATTTGAGCAGGCAAGCTAAGGGGAGCCATTGTAAATTCAAATACACCCATGGTTCAAACGCATCCATGGTTATGCTACTAAATTAAACCAAGTCAGTTTTAAACATGGTTGAAAATTGTATTTTAATTTATATTTCAGCAAATTTTTACTTAAAAGATTTGAACTTTAAAATGTCTTAAGATGCACATCCCAAAGCCTCACTATGTCTTTCAATGTGTTGCTATCCCACAGACATTTCCTAAAGGCATTGGTCCTCTTTGAGTATTTTTCATTTTATGATGAGTGTTTATTTATTTATCCTCAATTCACTTCGTCCCAAAAAGATCTTGAGTATATCTTCTAAAGTCGAAGTTTAGAGATGGATAAATATTTTGAGATGATGAAAATGGAAAACTTTGAAGAGAAACAAATGTGCATAATTTTAAAGTACTCTAAATGCCGGGATGTGTTGCATTCCAAATTGGGCTGTTTTGACGTGGTTACCTGTCATGGTCGGCTGTCAGGACATCTGCTGTTTGTTTGTACAGTGGGACTGGAGTGACCATAATGGGAAGTTTTGCCCCAACCTGTGGATCCCAGTCCACTCCAATCTCCACCCCTGGGACAGAACTGACTAGGATGCTGAGTTTCTTTACTAAATTAAAGATTTATTTTTTCCTCCCTATGCAAGTAGTTAGTGCTCACTATCCATCGCTGAGAAAATGCATAAAAGAAATTTAAATTCTCATAGCTTACCACCTGGAGAAAAACTCTTAAAGTTTTAGTAGGCGTTTTTCCTAAAATTTTAGGTGTGTATTTCTATTATGTTAAAAATAGTTTTTTCTTAAAATTATTATCTATACTCATCCTGGAAAAAGAAATGATTTTAAAAATAATAACTATATTTACTATATTATCAAAAAATAGAAAAGTCAGAATTTGCTTAACTATTTCCTTATTGCTAGACATTTAACACTTAGGCTAGTAGTTAATATTTTTATGGCTAGTGAGAGATTTTGTACATGTTGTTCAGCTTTTTAGAATTGTGACTCAGAATTCTCTATTATGGATTATATGCATATATACATATATATACACAATTATAGCAAGAAAATAGTTATGGATATATATATAATCTATAATCCATAACTATTTTCTTGCTATAATTTTTATGACCCTGAGTCAAAGTACTTCATGTTTTAAAAGCTTTTAATTCAACCCCTTTACCTTTAGAACCATTATCAGCCTCTTTCCTGACTGTGTGAGAGAGTATTTTCTTCTCAACCCCCTTTCTACACTGTGGTCTCGTCTCTTGCTGTGGTAAACTACTTGCATGCTCTTTCCTCTCTTGTAGTAGCTGTTTTTAAACATTATGTTTACTTCTAAAGGCTATCACATATCTATATCTATTCACACACACACACACACATATGTGTGTGTGTATATATATATATATATATATATTTATATGATATATAATGAAACATCCAAATTGTAGAAATGGCTGCATCTCATGGGAAGGTTTGACAATAAACTCTAAGCAAATTCGTCTCTTATCTTTAGGATCTGTAGGGTCCAAGTTTTCAGAAGTAAAGGTTTTGATTGATTGAGTATTTCTGTTTGTGTTGCTCTTCATTTCCTTCTGCATGTGTATGGATATGAACAACAGACATAGAATTCTTTGCTTCTCCCAGGCAGGCTCTTGGACTACCCTGGGAATGTTTGAAATGTGAGTCGTATTTGATACAGAACCTTAGCTATGCCTCCAGTTTCTTTCTTGGCTATTCGAGCTGCACTGGTGCGGTTTCAACTATCAGATGGGAGTTGTACGGGCTCTCACTACAGGAAGACTAAACAAGGAATAATATGGAGAAGCAAAGGAGAGAGCCGAGATTTGGATGAGGAAAAGGAATGTTGGAGTATTTGAATAGTTTTAAAAAATATGAGAAATGCATGGCTTTGAGTAGATTGTTGTCTTTAAACAAAGCTCAGAGCAACAGGATGAGGGCCAGAGAAGAACACATCACTGCTTAATTTTCATCAGGTCCAGGGCAGGCTAGACCTTAGAGACTGCCTGCTGGGCTCAGTGGCTGGCCTTCCATGGAAGATGAGCAGCACATGCATTTGTGTTGTGCTGTGATCGCCCTGCATTAGAACAACCACACCAAAAGTCACTGTTTATGTAGCTGGACAGGAAGAGCCAATCTGGTGATTTTCTAAATAATTATTTCAGCTTAGATGTCCAGCAGGATAACCCGGAACCTAGTGGAAGTGATTTTATCTTACATTGTATTCTCTTTAGCCACTCACACTGGCAGAGTGAATGTGGCCAAATTTCAGTTTACTCCTGTGCTGTTTAGACACACTTCATATGGTGCTTTGTTGTAAAAGACCTCCAAGTATTTTTATTGAAGAGACACAGGAAGTTTGGTTTTCAAGGCTACAGCAAAAACCTCACTGTTCCGTGGATAACTGTACTGATCCAAGTTTGCTCTTTAAAACAACAGTCCAGTTTGAAGCTGACATTTAGTGTGTGTGTGTGTGTGTGTGTGTGTGTGTGTGTGTGTGTGTGTGTGTGTGTGTGATGGGGGATTGATTCTTGTCTTTCAGAGCTGCAGTATCCCACTACTCTCATTTAGGAAGGACAGGGTTAGGAATTAACATGGCTCTTCCTGGGAGCAAAGCCTACAAACTGGACAGCAGTGAAAAATAAACATTTCTGCATCCAGAAATCTATGGTTAAGACCAGAAGTATCTGGAAAGAATTAGGCAGTTCTGTCACTTGTTAATTTATTGGCCTGTGTAAGGTGTTTTACCTCAGAAGATTGAGCCGTGACCCATGTAAGGAATGGTCTTCAAGCTTTGCATTTTTCGCCTATATAAAATAAAGATACCCTTAGAGTTTTCTAAAAGTAAGAAGGTAGAATGGTTAAAAAAAAAACAGGTTCGTAATGGCACAACTAGGCTCGGGAAAATTCTATACTTATCCTCCACTTACATTTTGTATACCCCAGAGCTTTGATGGCACAGTCTATCTGAAGACTGGGTGTTGGTGACATATAAAACTTAAAAAACAAAAACAAAAACTGTATGTTGTTCAAAACCTCCCAGTACCCTTCCAGAGCTACATACACACAGACACAGACACACAGACACACATACACACACACACACACACACACACACACCACGCACATGCACACCCACATAGTACAGAGTCCAGGGATTCTTCAGCCATGGGTGCCTTTTCCACAGCTGACCCAGTTGGGCTCCTAGTACATTTTAAGTCTTGGTGACTCACGGTCTATTTGTTTTGTTGCCTCATTTAAATTGCAGTGTCATAAATCACTCCATTTTTTAATCATTTGAGTAGCAAACACCCCAAAGCATAAAAGTTAAACAATGTTAATGGGGATTTACTTTGGGTGCCATTGTTTTAACATGACAAATGGTCATGCATCAAGCTGCGTAGCACAGTTTATTTATGCAGACGTAATTAGGCCTTTGAAATGAAATATACAGTGAACCAGTTGCCAGAAATGCAAAGTTGGCTTGACATGGCCCCTCCTCCCTCCATCCTAATTCTGTGGGCTTGATCAGTTTAAGGCAAATTGCAAGCTAGATGAATGAATACTCTCAGTTTGGGGAAAAAAGTTACCCAATACTTGGAATAGTTTTTCCTCTTCTTTTGTGATTTCTGTGGGGTAGATTTGAAAGGTGGGGAAACAAATCTCTGGTGTCAGACATATGAAGAAGGGGCAGCTTCCCAAAGTGGCCTCACTGAAGAGACAGACTTTCATGCTCTGAAAGATGCTGAGTTCAGTGTGTAGGCTCTGGGGAGGAAGCATGCCATGTTCTTTCTCAAAGGACATAGAGAAATCCTGGAGAAAAACATATAAACAGGCCCTGCCTAGGCTGTAGTCAGCTCTCTATGTATTCACTGTGTTGGACTCATGTGTGTGGGAGAAGGATAGGTAAGCATTCATTCATGATTGGAGAAATACTACTTTAGCGTCATAATTACTCACATTTGAGTATTGAGGGTTTAGGGACTAAGTTGGTACAACAGATAATTTTTTGGGGGATGAGAAGCACCCTGAAAGGAATTCTTACAAATTTAGTGTGGCTGTGAGTCTTTCATGCCTAACTAGGCTCAGAGTTCCTCATTCATCTGAGGTGGTGGTGGATAGTGACTTAGTTAAGGTTTCTATTGCTGGGATGAAACACCATGACCCAAAGCAATCTAGAGGAAATGGCTTATTTGGCTTACACTTCTACATTTCTGTTCATCATAGAAGGAAGTCAGGACAGGAACTCAAACAGGGCAGGAACCTGGAGGCAGAAGCTGATGTAGAGTCCATGGAGGGGTGCTGCTTACTGGCTTGCTGCCCGTGGCTTGCTCAGTCTGCTTTTCTTATGGAATCCAGGACCACCAGCCCAGGGATGGCGCCACCTACAATGGACTGGCCCTCCCCTATCAATCACTAATTTAGAAAAATGCTATACAGCTGGATCTTATGGTGGTATTTTCTCTAATGAGGTTCCCTCTTTTCAGATAACTCTAGCATGTGGCAAGTTGACCTAAGACTAGCCAGCACAAGTAGCATCAGTGAAGACAGACAGAGAGACTCAGTTCTGCCACCAGGGTACCATAAATCATGTCATACATGGGGTAATCATTACACTTTGCTTGGGACAAAAATCACTTCCCTGCTACCCCACCCCCAGGTGAAATTAGTGTAGTGACTCTGTAGCAGTAGAGAGCCAGGATGCCTGGCAATGGCCAGCACTATTTCTCTGGGCTCAGCTAGTCATGATAATGATCTGTTAGCTCAAGTGGTTCTCAGCCTTCCTAATGTGATGACTTTTTAATACAGTCCTTCATGTTGCGGTGACCCCCCCCAACCATAAGATTATTTCATTGCTACTTTGTAACTGTAACTTGCTACTGTTATGAATTGTAGTGTAAATATCTGTGTTTTCCAATGGTCTTAGGTGATCTTTGTGAAAGAGTCGTTGTCCCAACCCCCAAGGAGTTGTGACGCTTAGGTTGAAAACCGCGGTGCTAGCTACTAACACCTTATATCTAAGATGTAGTTTAATTCTTTTGCGTGTGCACCTGTGCTTGTGTGAATGATCACGCATAGGCCAGAGGATAACCTTAGTGCCATTTCTCAGGTGTTACCCACCACTTTCTCCTTTTATTGAACAGGTATTTTTCCTACAATATATTCTGATTATGGTTTCCTCTGTAGTTTCCTTTACTTCTCTCAGCTCCTTCCTACTTCCCCTCTAACAAATTACTTAGTTAGCTAGAGACAGGGTCTAATTGTGTAGTCAGAATGGCCCAGAAAGCACTATGTAGCTCAGAGGCACCATGTAGTCTCAGCATCTCAAGTGCTAGGATTCCATATGGATGTTGGTATGACTCACCATGCTTCTGTAGGGTAAAGGTTTGTTGTTATCGTTGCTTTGGGGCAAATGAATTAGCAGTAAACCCAATGGAAAAGCATGGCTTCAAGCTTTAGACAGATATCCTGCCTGACTCCCAACACTTCCTTTCTTATTTCCATGTTCATTGGAGACAGTAGGTTAAGTGTTGAACCCGCTGTTCGAGAGTAAGACCCCAGTACCACAATGTTTGAGCCAAAGTTGAAGCAAGCTTTAATTAACTACTGGACCGGATGGTGGACTTTGGCTCTGTTTATCCCGGGGTTCCCAGAAAATGGCACACTTTGCAGAGGTGTATAAAGCCAAATCCACAAGGCTGTGCATTTCCCACCAGGTCCAATCATGGGCAAGCATATACCCTGAGATAATTCTTGCCTTTGTACCTCCTGCCTACATGTGAGCAAGCACATCCGGTACAGCTGGAGCAGACAAACTTATTCAGAAGAGCAGAGACATGTGGATTGTTACTTTACATAAACAACAGCCTCCAGTATAACTTTGCCTCTCGCAGAAGATGGTAGGTGAGAGGGAAAAAGAAGGGACAACAACAGACTGAGAATAAATTCTCATTTCTCCCCGGAGCTATTTTTTGGAAGCTAAGGGACCATTCTCCAAATGCTACAGTGGGGTGTACAAAGGAAGGAAATGCCGATGTGGTCTGTGAGGTCATGTAGATTTGTATGAACTCAGAACCTGCTACATAGATGGTCATTAGCAAATACACACCTGAATTCCAGATTCAGTAATAATGGCCAGGAGTGTCCATTAAATCGTGCACCCATTCTTAACCCGAATTACAGGGTATGTGTGGCACCTTACATTACAAACAAGCAGGAGTTTGGAGACATCAGCTAAAGGTTACTATGTAGCTTTCCAAACTATCCAGCTACCTGTCAGTCATACACATAGAGATCCTCCTGAGGAAGGAGCTGTGTGGGGATATAATGCTCAGGCCTGTCAGCCATGTGGGTGGGGCCAAGCTGCACCACTGCCTGTGACCTTGGGACTTGCCTTAACTTCTCCCATTGAAAAATGAGGGACACCAACTTCGCTTCCTTTTATAGAAATTAAATAAAACTAAATGTTACAAATCCAGTAGCACACTGCCTAGTGTATAATAGGGTCTCCGTGTTTCCTTCTCTTTATTGTATTAAAAACAAAAAACCCAAGAACATGGAATTCTGTTCCACTTAGTAATGAGCAAGGGAGAATTAGAAAATACAGGTTTTCTTCCCCTAGTCCACTATCCTCTTTCTCCTTTTTTTTCCACAGCAGTTATTTCTGACACATTAAACATTTAATTAATTAGTTTATCTTTTTATTTGCTAGGTGTATGTGTATAGCTGCATGCATGCCAAGGCACGTATGTAGAGGTCAGAGGATAGCTTCCAGCAGTGTGAAATCTGGGAACACCAACCTCTCAGCACCATGTTTGGCAGCAATGCCTTAGCCACTGAGCCATCCTGCTCACCCCAGCCCGGACAGAGAGACCCAGGAAATCCTCAGGCATGGTGAAGGGGAGTAGTTTTCTCCCTTTCCCCCTCCCCTCCCCCTCCTCCTCTTCTTCATATATCTCTAGCTGGCCTGGAACTTGCTGTGAAGACCAGGCTGGCTACAAACTCACAGAGCTCCACCTGACCCTGCCTCCTGAGAATGAGGTGTGCACCACTCTGTCTGCCTTGTTTCTTTATACATGCAGAAGAGCATATATCACTTTTGACTACAACCAGGCGGAGAAGGATCTATTTTTCTGATAATTTTATTCAGATTTTGGCATTTATTTAGAAGCTTTTTAAAGAAACAAAGTCCATCTAGTCCAGTAAGGTTTTTATGATATTAATAGACTTAAAACTTACATTGGAGCCAAATAATAGACAATCAGAAGTCCTGACTCTGAGGAATTTGTCTGACAATTTGGCAGAGGTGCAGATATATATTTATTCTGAATAATGCACGAATTCTCTGCTACTGTGGTGTTTTCATTACATTAAGCACTATTGTTAGTCATTAACAAGAGTGAAATTCACCACAAGTCAGATGAGCTCTGTATATTTTGCATATATTGCACACCATAGCCTAGAACCACCCTTTTGAGGGCAACTTAACTATTCCTATTAATGCATTTTAAATGCTAAGGCCCCAAGAGGATATACTTAAAATATGCATCCATGATACACTATATTCATAAACTTGAGTATATGTCTTAGTAGACTGACTAGACTCAACTTTAGAAGACAAGCTGTGGCTAACTCAAATGTACATTCCCACATTTGCCAGTGTTTGCTGAACACACAGTGATGATGGTAATAGTCAGGACCAGGTGCTCACTATGTGCCTAGTACTATGGGAGATATTTTGTGGCTAGGATGACAGGGTTGCATTTCAACAGCCCTATCTCCTACTAAAAGCATGTGTTTGGGTTAAGTGGTTGGCTTTCTGTGCCTCCGAGACAGAAGAGAGGGTCATAGAATAAGTTTTCTGAGTCATGGAGGCAGGCAAGTATAGGACACTCAGTGCAGTGTCTGACGCTGTGTGTGTAACAGCAAGTGAGCAACAAACCGACTTCCATCATTAGTCCCAACCTGAGTGTATCTTTTTCTGAATGATGTCCTCTTTTAATATCATTTCTCTTGATGACATATTTTTTAAATGTTCCTAGAGAGAGACCCCGATTCTCCCTGTTCACTTCTGGAGATGCATGTGTGCACTGTGGTCTTTTCAGAGTTAAAGCTCTATCTATCAGCACACACTACGCATGAATATGAGAAAACATCCTGAAACTTCCAAAATTAGAGATTTTGCTGGTTCACGTTTCACATAAAAAGGATAAACAAATTCCTCTGTTTGGGTAACAAAAAGTTCTGTGAGTTGTTTCTCTCTGTTTCCTGTTCCTAACCTGTCAAAGAGAGGTTTCTATATCTTGGTTTTTGTAAGCACCTTTTAACGCTTTTCACAGGGCAGGTATGTAGCCCCATCTCTGCATGGTGTCTCAGAGTGTGTTGACAATTCAGGAAGCTTTGAAAGCCTCTAAATGCAACCATCTTTTCTGCTTAGTGGTTGACCTATTTTGCCAAGAAATAGGACAATATTAAGGTTATCTTATAGTCTCCTTCCTTCCTTCCTTCCTTCCTTCTTTCCTTCCTTCCTTCCTTTGCTTCTTTCCTTCCTTCCCTCCTCCTCCTTCTTAGTTTTTTGGAAACAGGGTTTCTCTGTGTAGCCCTGGCTGTCATGGAACTCGCTCTATATACTGGGCTGGCCTCAAAACCCAGATCCACCTGCCTCTGCTTCCTGCCTCTCCACCCAGCCTGTATATTTTTCTTATGGGGCTGGTGGTTAGAGTTCTTTCCTGGCATGTATGAAGCCCCAAGCCTGACCTTAGCAGGTCAGACAAAGAAACAAAAAAGTGGACAGGAGAGAAGGGGAACGGGGAAGGAGGTGGGAGGGAGAGAAAAAAAGAAAACAAAGTCCTGTGTGATTGTCCTCTAGCTGCGCAGTTACTGTTGTAGCTCTACCATTCTACCATTCTTACTTTGAAACAGAAAGAACCACAGTCAAAGTAAATACAGTTCTGGTAGCTTCCTATTCTTGAGAGAGAGGGATAGATAGATAGATAGATAGAGACAGAGACAGAGAGACAGAGAGAGAGACAGAGACAGAGAGAGACAGAGAGAGAGAGAGAGAGAGACAGGCAGAGAGACACAGACAGGCAGAGAGACAGAGAAAAGAACATTTCACAACTCAAATATCCTTTTCAAATTAAAAGTCAGAATTAGCATCGCAAATACAAGGCAGAAATTCAGAACTGTCACTCAGGGTGAACCTTTTGATAAATTGGATCTTGATATTTACAGAATCTATTAAAAATACAACCAATAGTGTGTTTGTTTATAAGTTGACAAGATGATACACACCCTGAAGGTCAAGGGTGATGTGAATTGTTATGGTGCTCTTGTCAAAGAGGCTAAAAAAAAGGGGGGGGGGGCTTGGTACAGAGCGCTGGTGAAATAATGGCTTGACCACAATGTCATGGCAAATGTAAGGATCACCTGGAGAAAGTTCAATTGATTTGAAACAAAAATCTGTGATATTTGTCAATCACAGGGGGTAGGAGAGAGAAAGAAGAGGGAGGGAAGAGCAAAAGAGAGAAACTATTCTTCCTTCTGCAGCTTGTTAGAAAATTGGCAGCTCAAATGGAAAAACAAATAGTGAAATTAAACAGAAAAGCATTGATTTAACTTCTTGGGTGGTTTATCAAATGGCACAATGAACTTTTCATTCTGTCTTGTCATTTATTAATTACCCTCTTTTAATCAAACCAGTTTACAAAGCTTTGGGTTCCTTCTTTGTAAATAGTTCCAGCTAACTCCAAAGCACTTTGTCCTGTCCCTAAATATTTTTCTCTAATTGTTAGCCAAGTTGTACTTTTTTCTCCTTGTAAAAACTCAAATTGTATCCGAAATAAATGTGGGATTTACATAATATTCTTCCTGGAATGGTTTTTATCACACCATTTGGGCTCTTGTTTTCTCTCTTTTAAAAATTAATATCTTTTTAATGTGTTATTCGTTACGAATTGTATTTTATCCCATGTTTGTGCTGTAAAGGATTGAACTCCGAGCCTTCTGCTGGCCAGGCTCACTCACTAGTCCTCATTTTTCTTAACCATTGTATTCTAATTATTGAAGGCTTTAAAATCAAGTGGTTCTCAATCTGTGGGTCCCGACACCTTTGGAAGTTGAAGGGCCCTTTCACAGGGGTCACCTAAGACCATAGGGAAACACAGTTATTTACATGACAATTAGTAACAGTAGCAAAGTTACAGTTATGAGGTAGCAATGAAAATAATTTTATGATTTTGGGGGGTCACCACCACGTGAGGAACTGTATTAAAGGACTGCAGCATTAGGAAGGTTGAGAGCCCCTGCTCTACACATTTCTAAGCACTAACATAAAACTCTCTACTTAGAGACTTAGTTGTGATGGTAACTACCTTCTTTTTTAGTGTTAAGAGTTACTGTTTAAAGCAGTGGTTCTCAACTTTCCTTATGCTGTGATTCTTTAATATGGTTCTCATGTGCTGGTGACCTACAACTATAAAATTATTTTCATTGCTACTTCATAACTGTAATTTTGCTACTGTTAAAAGGATCATAATATAAATATCTGCGTTTCCCAAACGGTCTTAGGAGACCCCTGAGAAAAGGTTGTTTGACCGCCCCCCGCACCCCCAAAGGGGTTGCAACCCACAGGTTGAGAACCGCTGGTATAGAAAAACTAAAGCCAGGAGGGCACATTCAATTTCAAGATAAAAGTGAAACAAAAAGAAGAGTGATGGTACAGCCTGAAATCAATTATGACTTGATAATGAGCACATGGGTTTGGATGTTAACATCCCATCATCTATTCAGAGGCGTGCAGTAGATGTTTACATATGTTAAATTATAGCACAGACATGAGCATATTTGAATGTACTTTTTCATATGTCTGTCATATAGTGGATTAATTGAACGAAGTTAAGGAAGAATAACTGTAAACAGAGAAAATAATTAGCATCACATAGCCACCCATAATTTTCTGGTAGGATTCCTGCTGAGCTGTTTGTGGTTTAATTCCTAGAAATTAACATTTCAATCAATGGATCGTCTCAAGTCGCTGCTCCACTGGCAGAGGAGTGCAAAGACACCCTGATTTAAGTAGCCAATCACATCAAAGTGCAAAGATACTTACCCTCCAAGGCTTTAAGGACAATCAGATCTTATCAAAATAATGCTTGAAACAAAGAAGAGAATTCTTTAAAGAAAACCTACTGACCCCTGCACTCTTTAACTAGTCCAAATCTTTGGCTGAAGCCAAATTATCTCCTTGTTTTCCTTTATTTTAAATGTCATGGCTATCTTAGAACTAGCAATTCTTGCATGGTTGGCACGTACTAGAAGGCATAGTATTTTGGCAACAACAAAGTCTTATGCAAATACAAAGTGTTGTCTTCTGAACAGGATCAAAGCTGCTTTTGCCTATGTGCTTTGAGAACCTTTCAGATGAAGGTTAGGAGACCAGCGATTCAGACAAGAGGTAGCAGAAAAATCTTTAAGGCATCACGCAACAAATATAATATGCCCTACTGCAAAAACCAAGGCTGCCCCTTCCCCAAAACAAAAGCACCTGAAAACAAGCAAAACAAAACCCTCAAAACACAGAAAAGCATTTTGGCCTGCAAGAGTGAAGGGAGGTGGCTACGTTCTATGAAGGAGTTCATCTCAGCCAATGACCCCTGGGTCAAATAAAACATTAGGGCAGGACCCATGGAAATGGATAGAAATCTCAAGCTGGTACTGAAACACACTCTCCCGCACCCCACCCGCCAGCTCCCTGGCCTGGAGCTTCAGGCATGGCATCCAAAGCCTCCACTATTACTAAATCGGATTAATCAACTCTGACTGCTTTGAAATAAAACAAATGATTTAAGAATTAAAGTTTCTGTATCCCATTATCAAACTCATTAAGTCATCTAAAACTGCTGAATTTTGGATGAATTTCTAAATTCCTAAGAATCTATTCATAGACACCCCTCACACACATATTTATCCATGATACACAAATATTAAAATAACCAGACCAAGCCGCTTGGACAGCAAAGATCAACATAATTGTTCTAACATTTCATTAGTTTGTTTTGTTAACTGTCACATTGCCTTGAGCTATTTTTAAAAAGTCATTAGTTTTTCACTCTTACTAAAGTAAAGGAAATTAAAGTATTAAAATGTATGTTTGCAGATGGTCTCAGACTCTAAGATCTCACCATAAAAACAAAACTTTCTTGTTGGGCCAACTCTCACTGCTGTGCTGGGCACGCATAGCTTCATGGAGGCCTCTGCGGAGTGAGAGCGAATGCATTTAGTGTTTGGAAGGAAGATTTCAATTACCAGATTACAGCTCGTCCCTATCGCACTCTGGAGTCAGACTTTTATCTTCCTTTGGAAAGCATTCTATTTGTGAGTTTTAAGACAATGATCCTAAGGCCACAGCGTGGGTTGTGTTCTTTGGCGTGTTCCACGATGACCCATACCACTGCTATTTTATTTCTGCCCTGGCCGTTTAATGTGTTTATAGAGTTCATATTGACTTAGACCCCCAGGGAGATGTACAGTATTATTCACCCAGTAGACCCTTTCACAAAATAGGTACCTAGGCGGCCAGGAAAAGTGGTCCTCATTGTTTTTGTTTTCTTTTCCTTGTAGAAAGAATGAAAACAGCCGCTCCAGCTAAGAGATCATACCAACTTTTTTTTTTTTTTAAAGCATGTTTGACTTCATTTTTAAGCCTTTGACCACAGTTTCTCTTGTTAAGGCTACCTCCCCCTTCCCCTACTTTTTGAGGCCAGAATCTGCCAATATTATTTGTATTGTATGTTTTTCATATCTGCCCTTAGTGTTAAAAGAGCTAATGCTGATCTCATTGACGTGCCCTTTGCTTCAGTTTCTTTATTTTCCAACTAGCATTCTCTCTTCATCACCATTTTCTTGTTGTTTTTTTTTTTCTTTTTCTTTTTCTTTTATTACAACTGCCCCCTCCTGGCAGTTTCAGGTATGTGTGCATTGAACCCCCAGGAACTGAGAAACCCTCTCAAATTTGCAGAGTGTTTTGATGACAGAAACTTACTCTCTGATGGCGAGCCCAGAGAGGTTTAACTTGCAGGCATATCCTGTCCCCAAAATCTTTTACAAGATGTGTCTCCTGGTGCCTCAGCTTACCTCTTGTGAAGGTCAATGGATGCTTGAGAGGAAGTGAGATGATGCACATCCTTCTGGTGAGAGGATAACAATCATTAGAGATGTGCTTGCTGTCATTTCCCTTACATATTCATTGCCAAGCCTGGGAGCATAACAGGCCATTTCAAGCACAGCAAGCACACCGTGGAATACTAAACTGAAGTGCCAAATTGGGAGTTCAGAAACCCAGGGTCAGGGTCTAGTTCTGCTTTGATTTACCGGGTAAGGGCACAGTTCTAGGAATCCTGGGATCATTGCTTTTTATTTTTATTTTTTAGAATTTAGAGGACTTCGGAGGCTATCCAACAAAGCAAGAGGTATCTAGAACTTAAAATGACTCATCCCGGGACACAGAAAGGCAGAGTTGACTCAGGAGCCAGCATGGCCCTCCTTGCATGCCAGACTGGCTATTTCCCAAAGCATAGCATGTCATGTTTTAATCACTTTTCAGTAGTATGAAGAAAAATGTTTTCTAAGTGTATCTGGTATTGCTGACTGATAACATCACAAATACTGTTGACTTCATATAGTCTGGGTAGCACGAACAGTTTAAAAGCCGTGCAAAGAACAACTTGAAGCATGCAATGGTCTGGGTATTGTTAAGAGCAAAACCCATGGGTGTTTATGCTGAGACGTGGGAAATCCTGCGTTCTGTGAGTTTAGCCACTCCCTTACAAATACTGATAGAGGCCAAGGTGATGTAAGAGTCCACTTGATTTCTACGACGGGAGGTATTTTTCATTCATGGCTTTATGACCTAAAATTGAAAAAAGACTTAGGCCTGAGGACCTTTTTTTTTTTTTTTTTTTTTCCTTTTCTTTTCTTTTCTTTTTTTAAAGTCCTGGAGTGAGTATTGGTTGACCCTATGACATAGTGTGCTGGAATCCTAAGTGCAAAGGGAAGCAGTAGTTGTTGGCGATTGTGCTGAGGGAAGTGTGAAAGGTACTTTGGAAGAAAAAGGAGATATGAAAACCAAAATGTCAGGAGTAGTTCTGATAGTGGCCTATCTTATCACAAGCTTGTGAGCACTCAGCCATTTGCTTTCAGCCGAGATTAAGTGCCCATCACTTCTCCTCCTTATCTGGGTGAGCACACAGGTAAACCCTCTTTCACACAGTAGCAGTATTTTAAAAATGTAACTTGAATTTCTCTTCTTTGAGTCCGACATTAGAGAACAGTGTGTAGGTGCATATTTTCCCTAAAGAAAACCCAGCAAAGCCTGTTGTCAGGCAAAATGTCTTTTCTTTCATATATTTGGATTTTCACATATCACATTCCTAGTGCATCACGTCATTGGAGAATGTCCACTGTTTATGCAAAGGAGATAGCAGCTTTTGGTTATGTTGTGGTTGTTTTTCTCTGCTTGCTTCAAAAGGCACGGAAGGGAGCCACTGCAAATAGCTCATCTGGGGGAGGGAAGCAACATGGCCCCTCCTAACCCTTGCTAACCACCCTGTTCCCCCAGTTTCCCTTTAAAATACACTAGGTCATTATTTTAAAGAAATGAAAAGTCCAGTGTCAAGTTCTCAGTTTTGTTTTGTTTTGTTGCGTGAGTAAAAATAGAAGTGCATCAGATTTCAAAACAGATCTAAAGTAGCTGAAGTAAGCTGTGAATTAAAGTATAATATGGAATCGTTTGATGTGTTCTGTATTAGGAATATGGCCCCCTTGTCCCATCTCATTATGTAGCCCTGGCTAAGCTGGAACTCACTATGTAGGCCAGGTCACTCAACCTCACAGAGAGAGATCCAACTGCCTCTACCTCCCAAGTGCTAGGATTTAAGGCATCCACCTTTATGCCTGGCCACTTATTTTGTTTTGTTTTCTGTAGTCTATGATTTGACAACAGGAGTACATTCAGAAGGGCACATCTCATGATTTATATGTGTGAAAACTGAATTCAGTTTTCATAGTCTGCGCATGTGTAGTTTGCTTGTTGTTTGGAAGGATGCGTTCCAGAGAGGAGCTATGTGTAGGGAGGTTCACGGGGTCTCCAGCCACCCCTAAAGGTTTCTTTGGAGAACCAGTCCTTGGGGGGTGCAGGCTTCACTCACTGTGTGTACTCTGCTCTACTTGGTGAGTGTGTCTTTAGGGTCACAGTGCCTGCTGTTTTGATTGCATTGACTGCTCTAATATTTGCCTGAAATGATTTGAGAACTTTGGGTTGATTATAGGTCAGAACTGAAAGACGTCATAAGTTCTGGAATCAAGATGCAATAGAATGGAATAGGAAAGAAGAGCATGAGGCTAAGATGGCTCAGTGGTTTGGAGATGGCTCAGTGTTTAGGAGTACTTGCTGCTCTTACAGGGGACCCAGGCTCTATGCCAGCACCTATGTGGCAGCTCACCACTGCCTATGTGTAACCCCAGATCTGACATCTTTGCACAGACATGCATACAGGCAAAATATCAATGCATATAACATAAAAGTAAATAAATCATGGAAAAAGGAAGAAGAACATGCAGGACGGGCTGGGGTATTTGATGTTAGGTTTCCAGTGACAGTAACAGTGACAAAATAGTGGCAAAAAGGAGTCTGCATGAGCGACTTCCATTTGATATGTATTAGACTACTTGATCCACACTTTCAGTTACTTGTAGGAAAATGCTGATGCTACTAAGCCTAGAAAAAATGAGAGGGAGAGACAGAGACAAATAGAGAGACACAGAGAGATGTAGAGAGAGAGTCAGAGACAAAGCTAGAGAAGGAGAAGACTGTGGCCATATAACTTTGTATTATTATACTATTGTAATTGTTCTTTTTATCATTTATCTCTTTCTTGTTTCCTGTGCTTAGTTTATAGACTTTATTATAGGTATATATTTATAGAAAAAACATGGTGTACATAGAGGTTAGAACTATGTGTGGTTTGAGGTGTCCACTCAAGGTCATGGTACATGGGTCAAGGATAGATTCATATAAACATTATTTTTACAATTTGTTTGGGAAATGATGCTAACACAAGTGTACCCCTTATTCCAAGTTGTAGTCAATTTTGAATTTGACTTAAGGAAAAAAAAAAAGAACGTGTATCTGGTAGTGATAGTTTATACTAAGCCATTAAAAGACATCATAAGCACGCTTGCAAGCCTGTAGACTTCCTTAGTGACGCCTCAGTTACTGTAGCTTATGAAAAATGGGCTAAGTTTTATGTTATAATAACACCTTTAATCTGAAAGTGTCTGCACTTGGCCAAATCAGCCTGCCTATATTTTCTTTCATAAAACATTTGGTCTCAATTGTAGTTTTCTTCTTCTTCTTCAAAAAAGAAAAGGGTCAGAAAAAGTTCAAAATGACATGATGGAATATATATTTGTTTGGGAAAATGATCTGGTTATTGCCATAACAGTATATTAAATTTTTAGAGTTATGTGATATACTTTTTATATTAATACCATCTTTGAAATTTATTTACATGATGTAACAGCTCTGATGGTTGCATTACATCCTTGAAAGCAAAAATGTTCAAACTGGCCAAGATTTATGTAGTGTCTCAGCAGGATAAAATCATTCAATTTTAAAAGGGAAAATGCTGTTTGTTGAGTTTTAATTATGTCATCTCGATTTTGATGTATGTTTAATTTATTACAAAAGAAAGTCAGAGATCAGTCATAGAAAATTCTGACTTCTTTAAAACTAAAGGCACATATCTTAGTGGAGCTCCGTGTCTTTGCTTTCTGATGAAACTTTTACAAAAGTCTTAGCTGTGGTTATGAGTGAGAATCAAATCTTTGTATTTAGTGACTTGGCTCTGAAAAATGTCTTATAGCTTAGAAGAAGGCAAGCTGTTATTTCCTGAATACATTTTAATCACAGGTACTATCATTTATAACTTTCTGTGGCGGACATTCCACATTTAAACCAAAACTCAGATTTTAAGTTAAAAGTTTTTATATGAAGTCAGTTATTATTTTAGAATGAAGTCTGGTAATTGCTGCACTGGCAATTATAAAAATAAATTGAGAAATAGAAATTCTGTGAAGTTTATCACAACTCTATTTTTTGATAAATAAATTTTGAGTAGTTATATCCTGATCTTAGAGTTTTTCATCAAGATGGATATGTCACATTCTGGCTGCTAAAACAATGTAGCAGTACTATGATTCCTCCTTTAAAACATCATTTTAACTTAAAAGGAAGTTGATGAGATACATGTTTTCAAGTGTGAATTTTAGTTAATTTTAAAATTATTTAATGGTTGAATATATAAGCAGTTTCACACATGTACATAGTACATTTTTAACATATTCACCCCAATGCCTTCTCTTGTCTCCCTCTCCCTCCCAATGAACTCTTTCTTCTGCCCCACAAGTCCCTCCAACTTTCATGCTTTCTTTCTGTGTGAGACACACTGAGCTGAGGAGGAGCTCTTTGCAAAAGCATAGGTCATTTCCCGTGGGCAGCTTTGCCAGTGGCTGCACCACTGAAGAAAATGTCTCCTAGATACTTATAGTCTAATTCACTATGTAATGAAACAATTATATAGAGGCTTTTAGAATTTGCTGTGATTTGTGAAAGGCACTTTTAGTATGTATAGTAATAGGGTCACTGAACTACAGAAAAGACAGTTTCTAGGAACCCCCTTCTGTAGTTGAATGCCAGACACTGTTCTTAGCTCTTGTACGCCATGTATCTTTTCGTTCTGTTCACCCTGGGACTACCACTGCTCTCTTTTTATAGAAATAAGGTCACAGCTGAGATTTGACACCCGTTCTCCTCAGTTCTGCTTCACACAGAGACACAAGGGTCCAAATTTCTGTGCCAAATTCTTCTGTACATAGTCTTACCTTGGTTTTCAGAAATACTGAAGTGGAAAGAAAATTGAGAAAGGAAAAATCAGAATCCTTCAATCGTAAGCCATGGCGGGGTGCTGTTTTCTGAGCAGTGAGTCTCTGTTAGGCTCCTACATGGGTGATCTCATTTCACCCTCATAGAAAGCTTTGAAGCTGGCAGTAAGAGCTGCCTCATCTCACAACTAAGTGTGTGGTTGAGATGATACTGCTTACAAGTGCTTAGACACAGGCTGTCTGGACTGCTCTACTGCCCTTTTAATTTAAATGGCAGTGTAGAGATCATAAGTCTGTATAACTGAATTCACTTTCAATAACATGGAGTTTAAAAATACAAATTTAAGCTGGGTGGTGGTGGCACATGCCTTTAATCCCAGCACTTGGGAAGCAGAGGCAGGTGGATTGCTGTGAGTTCTAGGCCAGCCTGGTCTACAAAGCCAGTCTAGGACAGCCAAGGCTACACAAAGAAGCCCTGTCTCGAAAAACCAAAAAAACCAAACAAAAACACCCAACAAATTTAAAGAGTTTATTCTTGAGGTACTTGTACTGTACAGGTTGGAAGGTTTAACTTTTAATTCACTTTGCATAGATCTAATAAATGATTCCATTGCTTTGGTTATGTCATGTTACCTCTCCCTTAATGGGCACTGAAGTCTTTTTATGTACTTGAAATGTTTGCATTACAATCTTGATCCTTCTGGGTTCAGCAGTGAAGTACTTATATTTCACACCCATTTGCACAGTCAGCCAGTCACAGGGTGATGGGAGCCAGCCTACTGGAGGATGCACATCACTGCAGGGCATGGAGGCTCAGGTGAAGCAGCTTAGAAAATCCCCAAGTCAGTGCTGCCAGAGATAGATTAGTGCATGGAATATTCTGGAGTATTTGTATGGAGGTGAGGTGGTGGTGGAGGGGTGAGAGTAAGGCCTCATTTTAAGCCAGGCTTCTCTCCTGCTCCAGCCTTCTGAATGCAAGGGTTACCCAGCTTCAAGACTCTTTTTCTTTTAGGCTCAGACTTTTAATGTAAAAACATTTTTTCTCCTTTTTGTTATTTCTTTGAGATTTTCACATATTGTATTCTGATCATATTCACCCCCCTCCAGTCTTCTTATTGCATCCCCTCCCTTCCCTACCCACTTTGGCCATCAAGTGTAGTCTGTACAGCCCATATACTCTTGGATGGATGGTCTTCCCTGGAGGGTACTCAGCCCACTAGGGCTGCATCCTTAAAAATCTTTCCCTCTCCTGCAGCCATTGATCGCCAATAGTTCCGTAACTAAGAGGGACTTCACCCCTTCCTCCTCTCTTCCCGCTGGAATTTGGTCTGTCCTAAGCCTGCACAAGTCTTATGAAATGCTGTCTCAACTTCAGTGAATTGCTCTATGTAACTGTTCTGCTGTGTCCAGAAAACATAGTCATCTGCTTCCTGTGGGTCTTGTACTTTTTGCACACCCTTTCTCTGCAAGCGTTCCCCGAGCCTTGGAAGGAAGGAGGATGATGTGTGTCCTGTTTAGAGATGAACATTCTGTACTCTCTTATTGTCTGTACCTTGATGAGTAGTGGGTCTCTGTGTACGTTGCTGCCTAATGCAAAAAGAAGCTTCTTTGATGAGGATTGAAAGGAGCATTTAATCCATGGATATAAGTCACTAGAAGTAAGTTTAATACAGTAATAATAGTATGTTCTCTGGGGCCTGTGACCTGTCTAGCTACAGGCACTTGGTCCTGGTAATGCTGCTAGGTATAAAGTCAGTCTTAAATCCTAGCAAAAAGTGCGTGGTTACTCTTATGATGTCTGTGCCACTATTGTACCCATGAGCATATCTTGTCACCCTAGTCACTGTAGCTGTCAGGGCTCCCAGCTGGGTAAGATTCTCTTTCTCCTCCAGTAGTGTGCATAGAACCTTCCAGTACTATTGAAACTAGCCAATAGGGATGAAACCTGATTGATTTCTCCTTATGTGTGACTCAGGCATATGGTGTCTTTAGCAGTTGACTGTGAAGTTCTGGAGGGCAACCAAGAACATTGGCAATAACCTACAATGTTTGGAGGTCTGTGGAGCATCACTTGGGGGTCTATGGAGCATCACTTCGGGGTCTACGGAGCATCACTTGGGGGTCTATGGAGCATCCCTTGGGGGTCTATGGAGCATCACTTGCCAATAACTGTAAAAAAGATAACCCATTCTTGGCAATGGGTTTTTTTTTTAATTTGTTATGCTATTGTGTCTGGTAGGGGCATTGTTGCCCATTATAAGTTAACTAGACTTAAACTCTTTATTTACATATATGTATATATAATTATTAATATGTAGGTAATCTCACCAGTTTATTATGAAATATAAGGGTATAAGGCAGAGATTACAAAGACACTTAATTTATAAATAACCAATTATTTTATCTAAAAGTATTTATGTATGTATATGTGTATATGTGTGTGTGTGCCTGAATGTGTAGATATGCACCAAGTGCATGAAGGGCACCAGATTTCCTGGAACTGGAGTTACATGCACTTGTGAGCTGCCCTGTGGGTGCTGGAAACGGAACCCATCTGGGTCCAACAACAACACTAACTATTGAAACATCTCTTCAGTCCCCAATAACAAATGACTTTACAGATCACTAGAGGCAATTCTATTGCACTGACTAATTGTTTAAATTATGTTTCCATTTCAGTTGGGAAAATGGTGGCACCAGAGGATTGCTCAAAGTTGAGATTGCTAGGTCTACTAATAGCCACTAACTCACTAAATTCAGCATTAGATGATGCCAAAGGTTCATGGAGCTCAAACTTTGACCTACCCAGTGTAATCTGGCCTCACATGGTTTCCACCTTAAAAATATCTGCCTTACAAAACAACCAACCCGAAGATTCTATTCCAGCTTGTGGTCTCCAGTGGTCCCAAAAGTCTAGTCAGCGATTTAGGCAAGAAGAATGCATCAAGGCATGATTGAAATCAAATACGACATCAAAGTAGAGAGGATAAAACCCATTGGGAATGGGGGGGGCAGGGGAATGAACACCCATCAGTCTTTGAAAAGAATGTCTTCAAAAATACCCTAAGAATTCTAGCTCATGCACAGATGCTTTCCTTTCTAAATCTCCATTCACTGCTCTCTTTCTCTTTGGAAGTGTGGGGTTTGGCACTCCGTTCTAACTCCTCTGTGTGTGTATGCACGCACCTCCTTTGAGAATCTAATAAAAACTATGAACCTTCTCCACAGAAGATTACTCATGGACATTCATCATTTTCTCAGGATTTCAAGGTGTTTGCAGCCTTGTCCAGAGCCTCTCCATGGACCTAGTGTAAGAGATTCCATGCCACTCTTTCCTTCCAGCCCACAGATGCTTCCTGTGGAAAGAGGGAGTCCTCCGAAGTCAGGCCTAAAGACCAGGAAGCTGATTTTATAGACACATGCTAATTAGGTGGTCACTTTTCTTCAGGGTTGACATTAGTCATAACCTCTGTTAACCAAATGGCTGGCAAACCTTGAGCCATAGATATTGAGGTTTCCAGGATCTCCTGGTTCAGTTCCCAGGGACTCACACCATGCAGACTCAAATGCCTGTCCAGAAACACAGGGTGGACTCTCTGCAGAAAGCACAGTGCCCGGTGCTGGCAGTACACTTGCCAGCCCTCCAGCCTGGCTCTGTGAAAGGAGCTTTATTGACAAGCCCAAACCAGAGCTGCTTAGAGGCCTGGGCCACTTCCATGTTTCATGGCTCTTGATATATTGAAAGATGAAAAGATGCCAAAACAGGGTTACAAAAACAGTGGTATACTTTAAATGTTTACCTTTAACAACCTAATGCCTTTAATACTAGAAATGTATAATTGTGCCATTCATAAGTTAATTACAGGATTTATAAAAATGTTAATTTATGGTTCACTTCAGCCAGTGTGGTCCAGTCACAGAACCTGAGTTCAGAGTTGTGCAAAGTGAGTCTCCGTCTTTGAATCCTGTCTTGTGTGAGTGTATGTGCAACCTCATTTGGAAATAGCATCAAAGCTCTCAAGTTAAGACTCTTTATGAAAGTGGGGCTAAAAGACCTCACTGCCTCCCACTGGAGTTGCTGTAGAAGGCTTTGTTGGAAAAGGCGCTGGAGTTGCCCCTGCCTTCTCCCTTTGTTTCTTCCTTCTGAGGGAGGCTGTGTTTCTCTCCAGGGGTGGCACAGCTAGGATTGTCCCCTGGACCAGTGCCAACAATGGCCATTGTCTTCTCTTGGTGGTGGGTGGTATCAGCACTTGAATTCTCCCAAAAATCCACTGCTTCCTCTCAAGCTTCACTTAAAGTTCCAAATAGAAATTTTTGATTCAGGAGTAGTTCTTTGATCTACGTTCACCGAGGGAGTAGCCATACTTACCAGGGTCCTTCTAATGAGTGGGATCATTGGGTGCAAAAGAGAGACAGAAGGATGAAAAGCCATTAAAAGGGAAGACTACACAACATCAGTCCTTAGCAAGGGACAGTTTGAGACCTGGAGCAGAAGGAAAAACAGTTGGGAAAGGGGCAGGCGTCTGTTTTACTCTGGGCTCTGTGAACTGAGGTGAATACTCAAGTAGGTGCTTTGCTTAGCTCAATTTTTCAAAAACTCCTGGAGGCTTTTGAAGGACATGTTCATTTTAGCCAGGGGAGAACTACTCACATTTTAAAGAACAAATTATTATATCCTTATATTTTTTTCTCATCGGATATTTATCTTATGTGTAATGGCCCACTCAAAGAACAGAAAGGACTGGTTCAGTGTTAGCACTCAAGTCATTGCAGGACATTCTAGCCTTTCATTTGTACCCACCTGACGGTCTACCATCTACCCATCTGCCCATCAAAACATCTGTCCATCCACCTACCCACCCACCCGTCGTACGCTGAACCAATCACCAACCAAATGATCAACAACCACCCAGTATTTTCTGAGCACCAGGCATCCCACTGTGCTGAGCACAAGTCACAAGCAGATTTTATTTCTGTCCTCACTGATGTGATATTCTGGCAGATTTTTAAGCAAATGTTTGTTTAATGCTACCTTCATGGTTTTGATGAGTTTAAAAAGCTGGCACTCTCGCTCACTTTAAGTCCTAGTGTTCCTTTTGCAAAATTACCCATGAATCCTCCATTCTGAATAGGATGGGAAGAGAGATCAGATGGGAAAGCCTTTGAATTTGGGTACCTGAAGAAATGTCTTTATTTGCTTCATGCACATCTCTCTCCTATTGTGCTGTAAGTCCTTTGAGGGTAGAAGTTGAATCTGTTTTTCACACCTTACCTCAAACACTGCATCTGACACACTGTGGCTGCTTACCAAAAGTCTGTTCAAAGAATTCAGGTCAGCAGGTAAAAGGTCTAGATCTGAGGCATGTCACCTTCCGCCCTTGGTACCTGATCTCCTGGATCTTGACGGGTCAAGATGAGTGGCATCAGGCCTTCCTTTGACCTCCTAAATCGGAGACTGATAGCCTATGAGGTATTTGTTCAGGTCCTCTGTATAGCTATAACCGTTTCAAGGACAAGGGCTTGCACAGACGGAAGCCACCCCATGATCCTCACAAGTCTCCTCTTTCTTTGGGACTAACTTGGAACTCCATTAAGTTTTACCTCAAAACAGTTATCTCAGGATAGCAGTAAGTGTACGAGACACTCTGTGGGGACCGTGGCTGATCCACAGCATCCCAGGGCTCTCTTAGCTTTCATGAGTGTCCTAGATCCAAGAGCCAGCTTACTGCCTGCTCTTGTCCCAGGACCCTGAGTGGAATGGTGTCCAGTGGGGATCGAGGGCATACTTGGCACTGGCTGAACTTGATGTAAGGAATTTCTCTTCCATTACTTAAGGTCTGGAAATATATTTTTTTGTCCTCCACAGACAGTCACCTTCCCCTTAATAAAGTGTGTCTGACAATTACACTTTATTGGTGTGGTTATGAAAAGAATGTTGTAGATTTAGAAAAACATAATAATTTAAAGAATGACACACTTCAGCAAGGAAATAAAGCAGTGGCCTGCCTTGAAAAGAAGCAAAACTGTAGGAAACCGTTATTTCACTGGGACAAACATTCTCAGTCTTCACAGAATTCTTAGAAAAAGGAGGGGGGGTTGAGCTCTAGGGCACTGTGTGTGTGTGTGTGTGTGTGTGTGTGTGTGTGTGTGTGTGTGTGTGTGTAGATAAAAAGGTGGTCCCCTGATTTATTTATTTGTTTGTTTGGGTATATTTTGTTTTGTTTGATTAAAGAGTCTCTCTATGCAGTTCTGGCTTTCCTGGCACTTTCTATATAGACCAAGCTGTCCTTGAACTCATAGAGTCAGGCCTGCCTTTGCCAACCAGTGCTGGGATTGAAGGTGTGTCCTACCATGGCTGTCCTTCCTCTGACTTTTAATAGGCAGTCCCTGTACAAACCTCTGTGTCACTTGACATGGTTCTGATTGAACGCAGTCATTTGTCCTATGCTTTGGAGCTAGATACTTCTTGGAACCCATATTCCTTAGTAGCCACTGTGCTAAAGTGTAAAATCAGTAGCAGTTTTCACCAAGCTCTGTATGTGTGTTCCTACCAGCACACTTACGTCATGTTTCTGCAGTAATGCAGGCTTAAGTACTATGCCACAAGACACAGTGCAAGAGCCATAGAGGGCTTTAGCAGGGCTTCCCGATCACTGCATTAGCTTCAGTGTGTTACGTTAGGTCTTAAGGGAAGAACTGTTTGGTACATTGTTAGAGATAATGTGAAAATCCCATCAGTTCATGCTGGTATCAACTGTGGGATTACCTTAAAAAAAGAATAATCCTCTTTCCGGTTTGCCGAAGACCCGGCTTTGTTTTTCACCAAGTGCAGGAGAATGTGGAATCAAATTTCTTACATAGTTTAATTTCCAAAATTCACATTTTCTCACATATAACACATTCTGTTATTTATTTATTTATTGTTTCAAAATGTGGCATACGCGCGCGCGCGCGCACGCACGCACACACACACACACACACACACACACACACACACACACACACGGCAAGTAGCCATTTCTGACTGCCAGTCACAGTCTGAGATCAGCCACAAGGTGAGACTCCCTGGTACCAAGTGTTAAAATGTCATTTGCCAGATCCTGTTCCATCTCAGCCAAAGAGAAAAAGAGGCAGGAGACAGCTAATCTAGACTGGGCGAGAGGGTGGGACCTGGTTCTCAGCAGGAGAGGACTGTGATGAGAAGTGCCCTTCAGTTGCAGTGAACACCGCTGGCAGTGGTGGGCACCACTGCGCACAGCAAGCTTCCGGATGCTACTCAGTAGACCGACGATGAAGATTTCTTGGTGGCTTACAGCCACATGTTAACTCCAGCTTTTGTGAGACTTTACATCCACACGGAACTCTCACTACTAAATGGATGCCACTTAAAATCACGGGCTCAACCTGTGGATCCAGTTCTGATAGGATCCAGGTTAATTTCATTTGTAAATATATTTAGCTGAGAGCAGGACTGGTGGTTGGCAGTTTTGATTAAAACTGTATTTGAGCAAGTTTTAGATGGGTGTATCATTGCAAAGAATTTACATTGTGATTTTATGTTTAACACTGATACTATTAAGAGAAAAGGGAGGGAACGCCAGTTGTGGTAGCGCACGCCTTTAATCCCAGCACTCAGGAGGCAGAGGCAAGCGGATCACTATGAATTCGAGACCAGCCTGGGCCAAAAAGCTAATCCAGGACAGCCAGGGCTACGCAGAGAAACGCTGTCTTGAAAAACCAAAAGAGAGGCGGCTATTATTATTATTTTTTAATTATTGTTTTTGTTTTATTAATTTATTCTTGTTACATCTCAATGTTTATCCCATCCCTTGTATCCTCCCCTTCCTCCCCGCCCCCCATTTTCCCATTATTCCCCTCCCCTATGACTGTTCCTGAGGGGGATTGCCTCCCCCTATATATTCTTATAGGGTATCAAGTCTCTTCTTGGCTACCTGCTGTCCTTCCTCTGAGTGCCACCAGGTCTCCCCCTCCAGGGGACATGGTCAAATGTGAGGCACCAGAGTACGTGAGAAAGTCATATCACACTCTCCACTCAACTGTGGAGAATATTCTGACCATTGGCTAGATCTGGAAAGAGGTTTAAAGTTTACCTCCTGTATTGTCCTTGGCTGGTGCCTTAGTTTGAGCGGGACCCCTGGGCCCAAATCTGCCTATCATATTGTTCTACTTGTAGATTTCTAGGACCCTCTGTATCCTTTTATTTTGCTATTCTCCCACGTGTCTCTCATTTAGAGTCCCAATAGGATGCCCTCCCCTCTGTCCCAGTTTCCTGGTAAGTGAAGGCTTTCGTGGGACATGCCCCTTGGGCTAGTATGCAGATATAAGTGAGTATATACCATTTGATTCTTTCTGTTTCTGGGTTAACTCACTCATTATGATCATTTCTAGCTCAATCCATTTGTTAATTTACTTAAAAAACTATTGACTTTGCATCATGATCATAGGTGCCTCCTCCTTCCCTCGCCCCCTTCCTTCCTGTTTGCCCCTTCCCTCCTTTCCCCAGCCCAGCATATCAAATCCATCAGGGCTGAGGGCATCCCCTTCTACCTGTGGCCCAGTGAGGCAACCTCATCAGGGGAAAGCAACAAAAAAAGCAGGCAGCAGAGTCTATGTCAGAGCTAGCCCCTATTTACCTCACTAAGAAACCCACATGATGACCGAGCTGCCCATCGGCAACATCTGAGGTAGCGGGGTGGGAGCGGGGGTTGGGGGGGAGGGGCAGGTCCAATTCATGCATGGTCCCTATCTGGAGGCCCAGTCTCCACAGCGCCCCTCACCCCCGCCCGTGGGCCCTGGTTACTAGGCTCTGTCCATTCTCCTGTGGAGCTCCTGTCCCCTCTGAGTGCTCCATCCTTACCCCCCCTCCTCAGCTCCATCCCAAGTTTGGCTGTGGGGCTCTGCACATCAGCTGCTGGCTGGAGCCACTCAGAGGGCAGCCATGCCAGGGGTTGGCGCATGCAAAGAGGTTCTAAGCAGTGCGCAATTACCAGCATTTTCCTTTCAAGTGCCGGTGCTGTGGGCACTGGAGACAGCTGTGCGCTGTAGATATTACTGCTGTAGCAAGGGGTGCGAAGAGATAGTTCTGCCGGAGAGCTTGAGGATGGCACCAAGCCAATGCCCTGAAAAATGGCAAACATGTCACAGCTAACAGCTGGATGCAGAAATATTTCTCTCTAATTTGGATGGATAAAATTTTTTTTCACAGCAGGGCACTCTCTAAAGAGTACAACATCAAAGAGGGTGGGTCTCCCCTGTCAGACATCAGCTGGCTCCAGGATGGCGCAAGATGAATGGACTGTGAGGACTTTTCCGGTGTGCTTGCTTTTGACGAAAGAGCCGTTAAAGGTTCAGTGACTTGTTCACATCACAGACAAAAGTCCTGATGAGGGAAGCCCGATTCCCCAAAGTCCCGCTCCGATCAGCAGACAGGGGGATGGCTGTAGATTGATGGGTGGCAGGCTACCGCTGTCCTCAGAGATAAGTGGAAGTCACCAAATGCTGGGGGTTCTCAGGCGATCGCTGGTCTCCCATCCTAATCCTCAGAGGCACCATCTCCTCCTCTGCTAAGTGACACTTAGCAGCAACTGACCCATAATGTGACCAAAATACCCACTTGCATCTCCTCTCACCGTGGGTCTCTGATGAAGGCTTTGCCGGTGCCACCACCCGTGTTTTACAGTTCATTGACACTTTTCAACTGTTTTTCTGATTACCATATTTCAGTCTTGACTTATATGTTAGTATTATCTGCAAACTCAACATAAACCTGTAATGATTTTCTAATATTTCTGGGACGTGATGAATGTGGATTGACAAAGTACAGTATATAGCTTTCTACCAGCATTACTGAAAATACAGCCACCGCGTGTATAATCATTACTCATTTACTTTATGGGAGCATTTATTACTTGACCTTTGAAATCTCGTCTGAAAATCTTGGCATTCCAGACATTCCGGAATATTTCAAAACAAAGTGGGGGAGTGTGTTGCCCATTAGAAACAACAACGAATAAATGTTAATTGTAATGGAAGAAGTGGGGAGGAAGGATAATGAGGAAAACACAGAATTACAAAGTCGAGAGAGAAAATACAGCTGAGCACAGACAGTATGAGCTCACTGGCTGGCCTTCAGCGTAGAAGCTTGTATTGTGGGCTAGGCACCCTCATTCCCCTGTCTCGTCTATCCCCCTGCTTCCCCAGGCCCCCCCCCCAATGTCACTGGCTGTTCTGGCTCACTGCCAGTGGAAGGAGAGTGGTTTTACACAAGACTAGGGATTTATGTCTTCATCTATTGCATGGTTTCTGGTTGTGTAAATTTTACTAACAGATTAAGTAATTTTCACTAAATTGACGTTTGCTCTGAAAATAGGGATTTGTTTGATAAATGGCATTATTAATCATTGTGAACATAGTTATGACCCTCATTTGGAAAACTTTTGATGCTTTTAAAGGAAAAGCTTTGCTGTTTTCCCCTGATGGGACAAGTAGAATATGGTTTTTTATTAAAAAGGGTAATAACACAGTGGCTTTCTATGAACCACAAGGCTGTGGGCGAGTGATGCATCTTTCTTAGCATGGGATTATTTTTTAACTTAAAAAAAAACTCTGTGTATGGTGTGTGTGTGTGTGTGTGTGTGTGTGTGTGTGTGTGTGTGTGTTCGTAGGTGTGTATATGTCACAGACCATGTGAAGGTCAGAGGACAACTTCCAAGATTCATTATCTGTAAAACTGAATAATACCCCAGACTCCCCTCATGTATGAGATGTAAGGATCAAATTATCTTGGTGGAGTGTTTGGAGACTACAATGCTGTGAGATGTATGACTTGGTGACTGGCCATGTTCCTCTTCGTCCACATGGAGGTGAGGGTGCCTTCGCTCATTTCAGAGGAGTGGGTTGGTTTCCCTTTTCTGAAATGTTGGAGCCAGAAGTTGTATTTGGGGAATGTTTACATAAGACCCCTAGTGGAGCATTCCTAAGCCAATAGTCCAATAGCTGACATTTAAAATGCTCTGAAATCTGAAACACCTTAGAGTGTTAACACAATGCTGAGATGTTTTAAATCTTGGAAGGGTTTTGGGTTTTTAGGAGCTCAATCTCTATGATTCTCTTCTTATCTGTCATTATAGCTTGATTGGAAAGTTTAAAACCCAGGAGGTGGGCTGGAGAGATGGCTCAGTGGTTACAACTGTTTGGTACACAAACATGAGGCACACCCATGTTACAATCTGGGCATGGTCCTGTGGTTATTTGGAACCCCAGAATTGGTGGGGGGCAGAGACTAGACTCACTTGGATGTTCTGATTTCCTGTCTTGCCAAAACAATATGAGTTGCAGGTTCAGGGAGAGACCTCATCTCAAAGTAACAGGCAGAGTGGTAGAGGAGAGTGCCCAACAACCTCCTTTGACCTCTGGTGTACACACGTGTGCATATATGCCCCTCTTCTCACATGAGAATGGTTAGAGAGGAAAATAGCATGCATGAACACACAGGAGATGAGGAGCCACACTGTGGGGTTCCTGGTGACTTTCTTAGAGTGGAGAGCTATGCCAAATCCTTGTGCATTTGAGGTCTGGGCTGAAACTTACACATGGCCTGTTTGATCGCATGGAATGAGGCTTACCTTGACCAGGACAAGTTCCTGGAGATATAAACTACAACTCTGGGACTTCCTGTGATCAATATATCAGTGATCAGCTATCCTGCCTTGTAGCTGATGTACAGGGAGGGAGATATTTGACTCCCAAACCCACCACTAATTAAAACATTTGTGATCAATACCTGTTAGTCTCAAGTATGACCCAGGAATGTTCTTGAAGATGCCAGTGTCTGTGTGAATATCAAGGGATAGTGTCAAGCTTAAAATAATTAAATTTAGGGAAATAAGGTAGAGGCCTGAAGTAAAACTTGCGTACAGTAGTTACACTAGTGCAGTATTTTTCTTTGTCATATGTACTTTTACTTTTTACATTAATAATTATTTTATGTGTATGGGTGTTTTGTCTACAAGAGCATCATGCAATGTCCGCAGAGGCCAGAAGAGGGTACCAGATTCCCTGGGCCTAGAACCGAAGAGACAGTTCTGAGCTGCTTTGTGGGTGCTGGGAATGGAACCTGTGTTCTCTGCAAGGGCAGCCAATGCGCATAATTGCCGAGCCATCTCTCCAGCCTCTTACACTTTTATTTTTAAATAGTCTCACCCGAAAGATTCAGTATAAACAAGTGTCTGACTTTTAAATCCCTTTGACATCCTAAATCATCTCCTCATTCTTTTTAGTGAGTGAGAAATGTGTATGGTTAAAAATTTTAAATGATGAGGAATGGGAGGATGCATGGGATGGGATAGAAAATGAGTTGTAATATGAATTATTTTATTTTTCAATAAAAATGTGTTAAAAATTTTAAATGATGAAGTACATTTCAGCCTTTGATGAATATTTGGTCTTGTCACCTTAGGGACATATGTCGATATAGATCTGCCAGTGAGCTAGACACCAGCCTGGCGCTCATATGTTATCACTGCTGCTCACTAGTAGGTTACTAAATTTTGCCTGGGCAGCCTTTTCCTATCTAATTATAGTTTTGGCCTAAGGATAACTAATGCTCGCTGACCAGTCCCTGCATGCCGAGCCTCTACACACAGATGCTTATTTAATTTTCCTCTTAGTCCTTGGTGTAGGGACCTTATTGTGATCCCCCCTACCCCACCCCAGTTCTTAGCTTCATTGAGGCTGAACAATTGCTGATGTCACATCACCACTCAGGATGGAGATACAACTGTAACTCACACTTATTGTGGTGACACCCCTAGGCCCTGTGATCATGACACTGGCTCATATCATGTATTTTTACCTGCAATATGTAAGAGCGCCTCTGCCGACTGTATATTGAAAGTAAGATTTACTTTCATAGCCTGAGTTAGGACTTTTTCATCCAGTTTCTTTGCATTTCGGAGTAATTTCTTCTGAGCCCTTGAATAAGATACAAGGTCTTTACAAATCTGTACTCCCTGTGAGCGTAGAGGTCCTCCCATGTATGGGGCCAGTGTCAAATGCTTGGGTACAAAGTATATTATCTCACCTCAGCTGTTTGGTGAGAGCTGCCCCCCTACCCAACCCAACCCAACAACCAAATGCCAGGGTCCAGGGCCTCCGTGAGGAGATAGGGCAAGGCTGGGAAAAAGAGATAAAAATTGAGAACAGCATTTCTCAACCTGAGGGTCACAACCCGTTTGGTGGTCGAAGGTCCTTTCGTCTAAGACCATCAGAAAACACAGATAATTACATTATGATTCATAATAGTAGCAAAATTGCAGTCATGAAGCAGCAATGGAATAATTTATGGTTGGAGTTCACCACAACATGAGGAACTGTATTAAAGGGTCTCAGTATTAGGAAGGTTGAGAACAGCTGATCTAGAATTGTCTCTCCACTCCGTGAAAACCTGTTAATCCTCACTGTACAACTTTAAAGACTACCATTATTCCTTATGAGGACAAACTTGGTCACTCAGGTATTGAGAGGAACAAATCCCTGTCTAAGCTATAATTCAGGTTTCTTGTGCAAAGCTGTTGGGCCTCTTCCAGGCACTGCCAGAATTAAAGAGGAGGCAGCCTCAGCACAGGGCAGGTGTGGGAAGGGCAGGCCTGTCAGATGGCCTGTCCCTGCCCAGCATGTCACAGTGCTTAAGCCACTAGCTTTGGAAGACCTTGGTTCCTTCTGTCTAAGCTGAGCAGGTTGGGACAGATGGGTACTGAGTTTCCTGTCTCGAAAGTTAGCCAGGGGGCTCAGCATTCTGGCAGAATTATTTAAATCTTCCTGGAGGCCTTATCTTCCCAGGAAATGATCTTCTTGCTCCCTGACAGGGCCCCTCCCCCACCCAGTCAATACAGGACTCCTACAGGTGTCCCAGGAGTGGTCTCAGGGGACTAAGTCCTCCTTCAACTGGGGCAACTCCACTGCTTTTCCAGTGGCATTTTAATACTTCTCTGAACTCCCTCCCTCTCTCTCTTCCCCATTCCTTCCCTCCCTCCCTCCCTCCCCCTCCCTCCTTTCCTCTTTCCTTCTTTCTTTAAGACAGGGTCTCACAATGGCACTCAGGCTGACCTTGCTATGTTCCTGCTTCAATCTCCCAAGTGCTGTGTTTGTAGGCATGCATCACCGTGTTACAAGTGATTATTCACATAAAACCTGTGGTGATAAAACTGGTGTGTGCACGTGTGTGCTTGCATGTGTGTGTGTGTGTGTGTGTGTGTGTCTGTGTCTGTGTGTGTTGTGAGGCACGTTCCTCCTTACTCTGGAAAGATGAAGGCTTCTATGTGGTACAGAAGTGACAGATGTTTGCAGTGTTTTTAGGCTGTGACTTCAAGGTTCTGTCAACGTCTCCTGCCTACAGCGGACAATTTGCGCTGATAGTGCTGACTCCCCTGTAGCTGTAGTTGCCAGTAAGTGCACAAGGAGGCCAAACAGGGACATCACTGGGAGCATCTTGTGAAGCAAGAGCCATTAAGAGGTGCTGGGGATTAGGAAGACTGGAGGGGCCACTATTCCTCAGCAAGATTAGGGGCTTGCCTTGTGAGTTTTCAACAGAAGTTGAAAATCGCCAGGCATGGTAGCACATGCCTTTAATCCTAGCACTCAGGAGGCGGAGTCAGGTGGATTGCTGTGAGTTCAAGGCCAGCTTGGTCTACACAGTGAGTCCAGGACAGCCAAGGCTACAGGGTGAAACCATGTCTAAAAAAAAAAAAAAAAAAGAAAAAAAAAGAAAGAAAGAAAGAAAGAAAAGAAAATCAAGCTAGGCCACAGTTAAAAAGTTTTAAAAAAACACTTGGCAAGTTGTCCGTGGCTCATTTGCAAGCCTTGCTTTACCCTGTTCATTCAGATTTCTGTCAGTTGGGAGGTGGTAGCTTCCTATTAATGATAAAATGGATCAGTTGCTTGGCTCATCATTGTAGCTAACACAAGTTGGCAGCATTCACAAGTGGCTAAGCTGTAGTCAAGCCACTGACCAGCAGTCATTAAAGCCCGACACCACCGTACAGCCTACTTCTTCTCATTTGGAGTTTTGTCCTAGGCGATTATTAGCATGGAAGAGAAGGTGGCTCAATACCTTTCTCATGGAGGTTTTCAGCCAATGCCACAACATGATTTGAACTGAAAGAATTTGTGTGTTCTTTATTTTAGCCAAGTGTATGGTATAACAGGCAGCTGATATGGTGGAATCAAAAACTTAAAATCTCCCTTTTAAAGTAACAATTAGCTCTCCCATTACTTATCTTGCTACTCCTGTTGGTACAAGATAGAAGAGATGCACAGACCAGAAGCAATAGTTTTAAAATAGCAGCAGCAATCACAAAGGAAATCAGAGGCTGATAACGGAGATACATACTGCAAACATTTTCCCAGGAGGGTGCACAGATGAGCTCCTGACCTCCGGCAACAGGCAGGCTCTTTGTCTTAACAACACACACACACACACACACACACACACACACTGAAAACACAAAGAAATGGCACTGGTTCCTATGTTCTATTTATACTTTTCTTTCTTTGATCAGAAAGCAAAGCAGAATCTAGGGTTGGAGCTGAGTGGTAGAGAGTTGGTGTTTAGTGAATGGGAACCTTTGGGTCTAGTGTGAAGGGTAAAAACAGAAAAGAGGGGGAAGGAAGAAAAAGAGTCACAGTGCAGATATCCACTTATTAACCCAAAACACTGGTCAACTACCAACATTTGGATGCATTTGTGTCAGATTTTTTTTTTCTTCAAAGAAATGAAGCCTTTAAGGCAAAGTGTAATCCCATTTTTTCTCTCCATTGCGTTTATCTCCTGAAGGCTCCTTCTTCAAGGAGGGTATTCAGTTTTGCTGTGCATATTAATGTATGCTTTCTAGATATTTACTACCATAGCATACACTACTTAGTTACTTTGTGTATTTTAACAAATGGTAGTATAACGCCTTTGCTTTTTCTCAGTCAATATTATGTTTTTAATATTCTAATCCTAATACAATCAGGTCTAATTCATTAATTCTAAATGAATTAAACAAATGCTTTTGGGTAGATGAGACAACTTATTCTTCCAATGGTAAGATATTTCCACTGTTTCTAGTTCTTTGCTATTCCAAGTGAATTCCTTTGAAACTGTCTCGCAGATCCAGCAGAATTTCAGTGGGATAATTTCCTAGATTATTGCTAAACCATAGGCTATCACCATTCTCAGATTCACTGCGGTATTGTCAAGTGTCCCCCAGTGTGGTTGTGTCCTGGTACAGTCTACTTTGGCAACAGGGGAACTGGCTTTCACACAGCAAACAGTAAATGATCCGTTCTACAGTTCACAGGCTCCATTACAGAATTTACCCTCCCGACGCCTGGCCTGGGCGCCTCACGTTTCTTCTCATGAAGTTCTCCCACTTTGAAAGTTTTAGAGAAAAAAAAATAGAGAACATATTGAAACACTGATCATTTTCTGCATCATTTCTTGCAACATTGTGCCATGCTAGGTTTTTTTTTTTTTTTTTTTTTTTTTTGCAGAATGAATCTTTCCCTTAATCTAAAGTTACCCTACTCTTGCCATGTTGCTCACCCTTCAATGAATTAACAACCTCTGACCTTTCCAACATCCTCACAGATCCTGAGGGAGTTGTCTAAGCATTCTGAGCAATTTTTAAAGAAGTTTTTTCCTGCTTATTTAAATGTTTTGAAAGATACGCAATAAACCCCAGTAATTCTAGGTCTTGGCATAGTTCATCTCCTAAATTCCTTGAGTTTCGGGGGCCCATTGGGTATCCAACTTAAAATTTCATGTTGATGTCCCACAAATATGGCTGCGAGTTCACCCTCCAAGAACAACTTCCTGTGCTTGTAACTGTAGCTGCTACTCTGGGCTGACGTTGTGGGTGCATCTGGTTTAGAGTTCCTTCTAGCTTCTTTCTGCCTAGAGAGGGATGGCTGCTGTCTGGGAGATAGGCTACCCGCAGGTTTCGCTTCTTAACCCAGCTTTTCTTAAATACTCACGAAGCTAACTGATGATGGTGAATAAGAACGTGACCACGTCCCCTGGATGGGGAGGCCTGGTGGCACTCAGAGGAAGGATAGCAGGCTACCAAGAAGAGACTTGATACCCTATGAGCATATACAGGGGGAGGAGGTCCCCCTCAGTCACAGTCATAGGGGAGGGGAGTAAGGGGAAAATGGGAGGGAGGGAGGAATGGGAGGATACAAGGGATGGGATAACAATTGAGATGTAATATGAATAAAATAATAAGCTATATTTTTTTTAAAAAAGAACATGCATATGGGTACCTGCAACTTTGGGGGATGTCTTACGTTTGTTTAGCACTCAACACTTGCACATTCCTCCCCCCATTTTCTGTTCTTTGTATGAAGGGCAGAACACAGGCATCAAACATTTCTAGCTCACTGTGGCTCTTACAAGAAAGGCTGCATTTAAAGGTTGACTCTTAACAGTGCGGCCCACAAAGAGCTCAGAGCGAATAACCAGAGCAGGAAATGCTGGTCATGACAGCTCCTTGAGAAAATCCCACATGTCTTGTATGGCCTGAGATGAATAACACTTGTGAAGGGTTATTTTTTCTCTCCTGCCCCCACCTCTCCCATAGATGTTGTGCCCATGGGTATCGTCAGATCTGTGTCTTAAGGATCACACTGGCTACAGTTTAGCTAATATCTTAGCTCCTATAAGGAAGGTTAGTCAAGGGGCTCTTGCCTTGTTTCCAGCGAAAAGGGAAGTTCATTTGAGCTACAGTGTTAACAGTGGGAGAGGGGTTAAGGGTGGCATTAGGAGAGAAATCATTAGGAGAGAAATTGCATGGATCTAGTGGTGGCTGCGCATTGAAGATCAAGAGCAGAGTGAAGGCATGATGAGTTTCTTCAACCCGAGGTGTGTAGGTATGAGACTGACAAAGGTGTGTGGGACCATAACAATTTTATGTGAAACATTACAATCAGCACTGGCTGAAGCCGGAAGGCCTAGCCTCATGCCACATGCTGGTTTAGAGTATACTTCCTGACAAAGGATGATCACTTTTTCTTTAAGGCAAGTAGGAGGCAAAGACTGTGGGTTTCTTGTGGACACATTTATTTAGGGAGATAAATAATGCCGAAACACATATAGCAGGACATCCATTTCCACTCATTTCAGGATAGACCTGTGAGTGGATGGTGTCCAGCTGAGCTCACATGCAGGCTAGGCCCTGCTACCTGCAGTGTTAGGTGTCACTTGCTGCTGAGGATCTTGGCTCAGAGCACTAAGGAGGAATGTTGGGCACTCTTACTCTGACACTTTGTAGTAATTATTGCCAGCAGCCTTTACGCAAGATGTCTTTGTAGGGAAAGGGTAAAACTATTTCGTCAAAACATTTTATTCCATTAACTATCAATCGTGGTGTTGAGGGGACATGATAATTTTGTTCAGTCTCTCTGGTTGTTGACAGCAGTCTCGGGGGTGGGAGTTTTGAATGTTGCTTGACTGACTGTCTTAACAAGAAAGAAAGAAAACAACAACCCATGAAACACCAACCAAAACAATTAGTTTAATCTATGTGATGCCTGCCTTTAGTTTGCTGGGCAGCAGCAGATGGATTTGCCATATAACATGTTTCCTTTTCCTGCTGTTATCCCAAAGCAAGGAATTGGAAGAAGTACTTGCCTCAACTGTAACACAGCCTAGGGAGGGACCTTTGCGCTCCTTTCGGGTTGAGTGGATTATCAGCTGTGGTTGTCTTGGTATAGGTATGAGCCCTAAATTGGCCAGGCGATTGTCTTTATTAGATCAATGTTTGTCTTTTATTGGTGGAGGTAGTGGAAAGGTTGATGGGGGAGCCAGAACAGCAAGAAGGGCAGAAGGAGTAATCAGACGCTTTAAAATGACAGGTGAAAGTAAAGGAGAGTGTCACACAAAGCCTAGGGGCTTTCGGAATAGAAATAGAATTTATATGAGTGGTCATACAGTGAGGTTTTCTCTGGAAGATTTATTATGCATACTTATTTGGAAGAGGAAAAATGAGAGGTCTCAGAAAAAGAGGTGTGGTTTCTCAGGATGCTCTGGAGGACCCCTTACCAGCTTGCAGGAGGCTGTACTAACTCTTCAAAATATACTTAGTTCTGCCGTAGTCCTTCTAAAGTCTGTACTCCTAAGAAACTCTGTGTGTGTGTGTGTGTGTGTGTGTGTGTGTGTGTGTGTGTGTGTGTATGTGTGTGTGTATCTGTGTAACTATGAGTATATATGGGTGTGGAAGCCAGAGGTTAACCTCAGATGTCGTTCAGGAGCCATTTACCTAGTTTCGTGATACAGGGTCTCTCACAGGAACCTGGCACTTATCATTGGGCCAGGCTGATATGCCACCGAGCTCCACCAATCCACCTCGCTAGTCTCTGCCTCCCCAGTGGTAGCATTGCAAGTATGTGCAACCATGCCCAGCTTTTCTACGTGGGTGCTGGGGATTTGAACTCAGGCCATCACGTTCCCGCAGGAAGGACATTACCAATTCAACTATATCTCCAGACCCCCAAGAAACTTTTGAATTCCCTTGTGCCTCCTGGCTGCTTCAGCATCTGGGGAAACCTTAGAGAATTGCTATTGGGTATGTAGCTGCCTCATCTCCAGCTCCTGGACACCAGGTCACAAAGTGTGGTTTCTAGAGGGGTACACGTGTGTCCACTTTCAGCATTTGCCATGTGTCTAGCAAGTTGCTCGCATAAGGATTTTTGGTATGTTTTTTTGTTCTGTGCTTATTGCCTGGTTTGGAGTAGATTTTCTTTTCTTTTTCCTGTCTTAAGGATTCTGCTAGGGTTGAGGCACTAATGATGAGCGTGAGCTTGGTTGAGAAATATAAACTCCATACGAGATAGCTGTTTCCCTCTTTCTCATTATGGGGATGCTTTGCAATGACTCTTCCCTTAAGGGCTCCAGAGACTGACGTCTCCTGTGAGACGTCCTGTGAGGGGACAGTTCCTTTATTTCATCCCAGAGTCTGTCTTTACCAGTCCTCTCCGGTTCTACAACTTCCCAGCTCCCTTTTTTTTCTGGGGGGCTTCCCAGCTCAGCGGACGGACAGTGACTGCTTTCCTCAGTTGCTTCTGAACAGTTACATGGTGGAGACTTTTATGTGCTTGTTCCAATCACGTCAGTGTGGCCTCTCCTTTCAGCTTGCTTTGTTTATCCGGCAGCTCATTATTTAAGACTAGCCTGTCAAAATAGGTTAAATAGTCTTTGGGAAATATGGTAACATCCTTGAGACACCACAACTATGTCTAACACAGGGAAGATTGGCTTGATAAGAGAAAGCGTGACCTACTTTGCCTCACCAAAAACTATTTTCCTGTTACCCTTGCTGAGTTTCCACAGCCATTAGTTGGCACTGGCAAACCCATGGACCACGAATCCCTGCAGCTGACATGGAAAGGTGCCAAGAGAAACAGGGAAGATGATTTTGCCGATGATTCATTCTAACTACTTGACCTTCTGACCTCTTCTCTAGATATATGACCAAGATGGGACACTTCAGCACTTTATTGATGGTGGGGAGCCTAGTAAGTCGAGCTGGATGAGGTATATCCGATGTGCAAGGCACTGTGGAGAGCAGAATCTAACGGTAGTTCAGTACAGGTAAAGTATGCCATGATTTACTGTTGGACGAGCCCCTTGGCTTGCACGTACAAACTCAGGCTTGCTGCAAGTGGTTGAAAACATCCCATAGGCCTCTGTGGAGATCTGTTGTTCTTTGCCGGTTTTCTGAAACTGCCTCCGTCCTAATGGCAGCGTTTCAGGGCCAGTCAAAAGTTACTCTGCATCACACTTGAATGTCCATGGTGACCCAAATAAGGTTAGCACTCCCACTGAGTTGGGGGTTACTCCATAGCAGATGGGAACTCACACACATATAAATGGGGGTTTAGAGACTCAGTTCCAGATCTGTTCCTTCCATTGGTCTGCCTCTCAAAAATAATAAGTTTCATTTGCACAAAGCTCTGGAAAACCAAGGGCCCAATCTTCTAACACCGGCCAAGCTCAGCAGTGGGACAGAGCCACAGTGACCTCTCCTGTGCTTCCAAAATGTTCCTGAATATCTGGGTCTGGCCCTTCGGTGAGCTCAGCTCTGTTCCAGGTCATGGGGTTGTTTCAGGTTAGAGAACAGAAGACCCCACCCCACCTCCGCCCACTACTGTCTCCTAAGATGAATGAGCAGAGCCAAGGAGAGGCATTCTCACTTCCCAGAGTCACACAGGTGTGGGGCCTCCGAGCACTATGCCTCCACTTCTCAATGCACCTGCTGAGCCTTACACACTCAGCCCCACCTCCCAGTTCCTGAGGAAGGCTGGAATCAAGATGAGAAGGCAGGAAGGAAAAAAAAAAAATCAAACAGAAGAAAAAGCCCCATCACCAAGCCTTCTGCTCTCAGAATCCCTGGAAAACATGTGCCTTATAAATAGACGAGCTCAGTTATAAACAGCCGTGTTCCCTTCAGAGTCAGAAGCAACTGTTTAGCTTTATTGGGCATCACAGACACATCAAAGCTAAGAGCCTTGTGCTCGGCAACTTGGAGTTCAGCCTGGGGCTATTTATTTTCCTTTAAAAATTAAAAAAAAATTTTTTTCTTTATAGCTTAAAGGGTACACAAATCTGGCTTGCTCTCTGAAGGTCTCCAGTTCTAAAAAGAACATCCTTGGGCAGTGTCTGACTCATTGCCTGGGTTTCTCATGCAGTTTTATTAAGTAGTGGTTTAGGTGAAATAGTGCAGCGGGCTATTTGGTAATACCGGTGCAGACGTGGCAGCACACCTTTGCTGACAGGAAGCTTCTAGGCAACCCTGAGCTACACAATTTGCAAAGATTGTGTTTGTCCAGTCAGCAAGAGATACTTTGGCCACTACTGTAATAAATACCAAGGGAGCTCTTGAGGCAAATTCTAAATTTGGGAAAAGAAACCCCTTTGGGGGAAGGGGCATGAGTAAGTCATTACCTACCTGTCAATATTAAGTGGATTTTACAACTCTCCTTTCATGGGGGCGCTGAATCTCTGAGCTCTCTCAGCCGATCTGTTTTGGATTACTGCAGATCTTTATACAATGAGCTACAAAAACACAATTTAAGAAAACTGGCATCCATCACTAGTGACCAGGTCCAAAAGTAAGAAAATAGAAAAGTTGGAGCCCGAAGAGCCAGCCTAATTTTTATTGTACATGAATGTCCTCTTCACAAAAAGTCAGCTGGTTTAAATTCATTCTGTTATGATTCGTAATATCTAAATGGAATTTTCTTCAAAGCGCCCTTGATTGATTGACCCTTAGCTGAACGCTTTGTTTTTATTTTGAGGCTGACAATAATGTTTGTTGGCATGTGCTCTGCTTCAACTGCGCTGGGACGCCATGAAGCTATCTTTATGAGTCATCCAACCACAATACTAAATACATGTCAGCAAAGGAAATATTATCTGAAAAGGGAAAATTCCCTTTGATGTGCTTCAACATGCAGGGATTTCTGCAAGCTTTGGAAGCTCTGGGTGCTTGTAAGGCACGGTGTACGCTTACACATCCCCCCCCTGCCCCTTCGGCCTATGCTGTGCCTCAGAAGACCACCCATTGCTCGAAAACAGTTCTGGTCTTTCAGCGGCAAAGTGTGTCATTTGGTTTTAGCACATTCATTTGCTGGGCGCTGTGTTTATATTAAGGGAAGGCGAACCCAGAGATGAAATGTTACAAGGGTGAAGTACAAAGTAGGCTCAATTTTTCTCAAGTTAGGAGATGTCAGTGATTTATAACTCAGTTCCAATTTTGATTTTTTTTTTAATACAGCAGTGGAAAGAATTAATAAAATGCACAGCTCTGAGAGATGCCAAGGCAGGAAGGGCAGCAAGGGCTGGGCAAGTGGCTGGAGTTTTTGTCAGATATTCATAGAATGTTGGGGAAAAACGTTCTGCTTAGCTAGCGGTTGCCCTCGCGAGACAGAACGGCAGTAAGTAAGGAACATAGCAAGATAAATGAAATTTTTGCAGCTGTAAGTAAAATATTGAGAATCTGCACTTTTTTATTGATCTTTATGATCCTATTGCCAAGAGCCACTTTGTGGTGACAAAATATGTTGACAAGTGCATATCTCACTGCCATGAAAAATGTGGGGAAAGATTCTCCTTATGTCTGCAGTGTTCTACAAGGAACAAATTACGCGATTGCAGCCAATTCCTTACAGAGAGGCAAAATTTAAGGCCCACCAACCCTAAACACTTTTATCTGGAACTTGAGGCTAATATTTGTAACAATCCTTCATTGAGGAAACCAGCCTTGGCTCCCTCATTCTTTTAAAAATCTGTAGATTTTTCTTAATGGCACCAAAGCTGCAGTTATAAAAGATGTTTATTTCCTGGTACCTCTACTCCATCATCCAGGGTGTAATCTTTCAGCTCGAGTAAAGTGCTCCTCTTGTATTTATCGAATTCCCATCCATTTCACACAAGAGGGCCTTTCTTTTCTCCTACAGCAAACTTTAGGGGGGAAAGAGGAAGCAGATAGGAAGGATTTTTTTTTCCTTTTTGCTCTTTTATTCCTTATATCACCCAAACTGCTTTATTTTATTATGAATTTGGGGACTTCCAATGCCAAGATACCAGAGTACACTTAGTGCTTTTTCTTCAAATAAGGAGTCAATAGTATTAATTTACAACGAGGTTGGGGCAACACTCACTGCTTCAGCCATTTGCCACCAGGAAGATTGTTTTTTTATTGTTATTAGTGTGAGATGAACTTTTTAAAAATGAACTTTTCCTTTCCCGCTATCTCCTGGGCCATCTTTCTGTCTCTCCAGGGCCCTCTGTGGAGGGACACTGTGTGGAAATAAACTACACGTTGTTTATCGTACTGAGTTACAGGTTCTCCTCGCTTGCCGGGGATAATAAGGTGGGTGTAGATTTATTATAAACTGTTTAGGTGGAGCTGGGCAGAATGTTTTGTGGGCAATAAAAATGTGGTGGGACGTAGGAGCATTACGCCTTACTAAGCTGGGTTTTCTTTTGTTTTTAAATAGGTCGAATATATTCTACCGAGCCTGTATAGATATCCCCAGGGGCAGCGAGCTTCTCGTTTGGTACAATGACAGCTATACGTCTTTCTTTGGAATCCCTTTACAATGCATTGCCCAGGATGAAAACTGTAAGAATCTACTTTAGCTCTGAATTCACACAAAAATGTACCTGTTTCAAAGATAACTTTTTTTTTTTTAAGAATGCTTTCTGAAACTTCTGAAATGTGGTTTGCTGTGATACATAATGCAAACATGCGTGTGTCAGTGTGTCGTTCTACCACGGTTTCCCTTCCCAGCCAGCTCTTGCCTGTTCATGGTTTCAAAGCCTTTACCAGAGTTTTAAAGAATTGCTGAGAAAAAGAAAAGTGAAGTCAACTGGTCTCCTCTGAGCACCCACAGTGTGTCTGTTTCTGCGCTTTGCCAGTTTAAAAGGGAAAATGCCAGGGTTTCTGCTCTGAAGGGAGGCGGTCTTGTTGAAGCCATATTCTAAACAGAAGTTACAAAGACTATTATCACCTCTGAGGCGATTGAGTGTGAATTAATAGTCATTAGAATAGAGGAAGTAAAAAATATATAGGTATATGACTATGGGATTGGCGTCTCTCTAAATTTTCTTGTGCAGAACCACAAAACTTTCCTCTATCATTGTTATTATGCCAACTGTTACATTTAAAGCAATAACAGACTATTTAGGCTGATGTAAACTTGCAGAAGTTTCTTCTTGACCTTATTTCAAGTTGTCATTGATGCTTGGGAAACGGTTAAGGTGATACCCATCTTTGGGGCAGATGCAGGCAATCCCAGTGTGCACCAGGGAGAAGAACTCTTAGCTTTGGTGATGCTGTGCTTCCTTGTCATTAAACAGACTCATCTGTGAAATGATAGTTTGATATGCTACAAGAAAGAAACAGAGACCGCAGATGGGTTTGTCGATAGGTGGAAAGCTTCGTGTTGGAAGAAGCGGTCTTTTCCTACTCCCGTCTCCTCTCTCTGTCCCACACTCCTTCCACAAATGCCCTGAGTGCCATTCCTCACAATGCTGATCCCTGCTGTCATTAATTTCTTTGTAAAACAGAAAATCTCTAAAGAGTACACTGCTATCAACTTTTCTATTCTGCCCTAATTCAAACCAAGCTCAAATGAAGACATGAATGTGGGCCTTCTCCTTATTTGCTGTGTTTCCTCCTGGAGAGTGTCCTTTCTGCTGTGATACCCTTGTTAGAGTGTCTGTCTTCAACGAGGGCAGTCTCCCTGTTAGACATGGTAGTGTGCTGGAGGTTGGTCTGATGTATTTTATGCTAATTACTGCTTGCTGCCTCTGTGACCCACCTTGCCTAAGAACCTAACCTGTTTGACCAATAAAAGGCCATCACACCTGGGTGGGGCAAATGGGATAGGCGTGGCTAAGGTTCCTGGGCTTGGGGAGACAGAGAGAATCTTGGAAAGAAGAGAGACCTGAGGAGAGGAGAAGGAAGGAAGGCCGCCATGCATTAGGTGGAAGAGAAGCACATGGCTGGCGTGGATGGAGATTTGGCCCAGATGGGGAACATCAGCAAGTATTTGGGATTATGGATGGGGGAGATAGCTTGATAGAAATTATTAGAAGCAGATGGCATGGGATTGGATCAGGTATCCCACACCTGCCCCAATATGGGAAGTAGTTTAGGGGATTAATATCTTCCCTGCCTGAGGCTATTTAAAAAATATAACAGGTGCCTGTGGCTTGATCGATTGCTAGTAGGTTAGAAAACACTGCTATAATAATAATTGTAGGCCTGGTAATAAGCATTGTTAGGTCATGCTGGTAATTTAACTGCAACAGTAGTGTGGCTGGCATCAGAGCAGACACAAGCATGGAGGCCACTATGTTCTTCCTTCTCCAGGATGACACCATGTCCACCTCCTGCACAGCAAGAACTAGCAGAGAACCCTGGCTATTGGCATGGACCTTCCGTGTCCAGGACCCTGACACGCTCTCAGCTCCTAATGTGTCGAGTTTCAGCTAAAGGCGTTTTGGAAATCTTGTGAACTTCCTTCTTTCCTCCTTGAGTACAACGCACTCCAAACTCAGGAGTTGCCATGTTGTGTGTTGAGAAACGTGTAGGTGCAAGCACACAAGGGCCTAGAATTCTGGTGTACAGATGATCATAGTTCAAACAGTCATTAGTTCTTATTTGTCAATCACCTACTGTGGGCCAGTGTCTTTGCTAGAAACTGGAAATGCCGAAGGGGGTAAAAAACAGGGAAGAAATCCTTCACTTGTGGAGCTTTTGTCGAGGGACAGGATGCTATAAATACGTAATTAAACGTTGGTCACGTTGCTGGTCATGTGTGGTGGAACGACTAATGCAGAAAAAGGACAAGTATGATAGGAGGTTGGGACTGCAGATTCAGGGAATGATTTGAAGTAGCTCCTTCTGGCGAGCTGGGTGGCCGGAATAAGGAGATGTGGCAGTGAGGCGCATTACTCTAGAGAAGCGCATTGCAGACAATTAACTAACCCCCAAAGGTCTCCTGATGGAAATGTCCCTTGCACATGGAAGAACATCTGAGACATTGGCTTGGGTATGATGGAGTGAGTGACAGAGTAGAATCTAAATCAGGTATGGGTGGATAGGGGACAGGTATCCTTGTGAGGACCCTGGCTTTTACTCTGTGAGCTTGGTGATGGGTCTGGCATGGAGTTTGCAGCAGTAGCAAGGTCTGACTGAAGTTGTAGTAGGGTTGCTCTGTCTTTTGAGTGTAGGTCACAACATGAACAGTGAGGTAGAGCTCAGGGGCTCTTATAGAAACCAGGGGAGAAATGATGGTGGTTTGGACCAACATGGAAGTGCGGGAGGTGGTGACAAGTAATTGAATACTGGACATATTTTGAAGGTACGACCAATAGCATTTTCTGGCATTTTAGGTTCCAAGTAAAAGGTGTCAAGGGTGAGTCTGAGTCTTCTAGACCAAGGAACGACTATTTCCTCAGTGTAGAAGTAAAATGGAAAGCGTGAGATGACTGCGTAGGAATTGCCATGCCCACTTGGATCTCTGGATTAGAAGTCATATGCTCATCCGTAGCTTTCACTTCACAAGCTGTAACAGGCATGGGGGTGACTAGGCATGGAAGTTAGGGCATTTTGCTGTCCGTTCACATGGCAAGGGATCTGAGTATACCTAAAGTTGTTTTAAGATTCAGGGCCATCATGCCATTAGAAATGTGCTTCCTGGAACAACGCACCATTTGTCTTCAGCCCTTTCTCCTGCAGTTGTTCCTGGAGGAAGTGTCGAAGATGCTGGCTAGAATGTTACACGAACTCTGCCAGGGAATGTTATGCCTTTTCACTCCTGAAGCCCACAGTGGTGTACAGTTCGTGGCTCCATTGGAAAACCAAGTTGTCCCCATCAGGTTCTGTTTGAAGTTCCCAATAAAGACTGAAGGAAGCTTAAAGGGAATTAAGTCATTGTCTAAAAGGCTTGATGGTGACAAAGTCTTTTTTCACTGACGGTGTTATGGGGATTTTATTTCACTTCCTGTCTCAAAGCCATGTATCTGTCATGGGGTTGGCCACTCAAGAAACCAGCAGAAGGCTTCATCAGATAGTGAGGGGAGAAATATGACTTCAGTTGTAATCCTGAGACCGAGTCTCATCCCATTTGATCACAGAACGGTCTAGGGATGCTTTGTGGTGACCACGGCTTATTCTGTGCTAAGAAAATCTTCATGGTACCCAGGCATGCAGATGTGTAAAAGGGCATGGCAGGGAACTTAACATATAGCCTTCCTTACCCTGAGTAGTTTAAATCATCTCTATGGAGCAGTAATGCCAAGATGATTTTCACCCCACCTTGCTGGTCACAAAATAAACTAGCTTTCAAAAAGAGCTTCTTGAGATCAAAGACTCACTAGTCAAATGCACTTCCTTATAGAGCTGTGTGTGTAAAGCACCTGACTGCATGTGTTGGGCAGGAGGTGCCTCAGCAGGTAAAGGCTCCACCAAGCCCGATGGATCTCTTCATGCTTCCCAAGACCGACATGGTGGAAGGAGAGAAGCTGACTCTTGAAAGTTGTCCTCTGACACCCATGCACACCCATACACATCCATACACACACACCATACACCACACCACACGCACACACACACACACACACACACACACACACCATACACCACATACCACACACACATACTCATGCACACACCCCCATATACACACATCACATACCACACACACATTCACAACATCACACACACATACACACATCATACATACTACAAACACCACACACACACACATGCACACACACACACACACACACACACATGCACACTAGATAGAAATGAGGCCTATCACAATTATGAGAAGAGATGGAGTATTATTTCAGGCAGATTTTCCTTTGTTAATGAAATCAATACTGGACCAAGATATTCAAGGAAAATGTGATTTTAGTTAGGGAATAGTACTTATTAAGCACTTTCAGTTATAAAAGTATCATTTTCTTCCCGTGGTTCTTTCAACACGCAGCGTACACATTTCCCGTTGATCGTGTGCGGTAGGACCTGGGGCTTAGAAAGTGCCCCCCTCTGTCAGCGGCATGTAGCAGTGGGGCCACTGTGTACACGCACTGCCCGGACATGCCAGCAAAAGCCTCCTGCACTCAAAGAGGAGACAGTGCTCTGCACAGGCATTTGGAGCTCTGGAAGCAATTCCGGTGTTGTTTTCTTTTTCAAAACTATAGTTAAGAATGGAAGAGTGCCCCAAAAGAGAGAGAGAGAGAGAGAGCCCCTCTATCCACTGTGGGCCTTTCAAAGAGCCTGAAGGAACACTTGTGTCGACAGATCACATCCGCAAGAAGGAGTGAGGTTGCCCCAAGCCTCCAGTGGGGGATTAGCCCCTGCAGAGTGTAAAGACCAGAGTGTGTTCATATTCTTTTCAGCGGAAATTAAAAAAAAAAAAAAAAGCCTAGGAATAAATGTTAAACAAGTCTTCCTGCTGCTTGCTCTTTCTCCGCAAATGAAGCTGAGGTGGCAGAATGTGAGACTTGATGGCCACGCAGGAGTTGCACTGGATTAGACCCTGCCTTAAGGAGGCCTGCCTCTTTTGATTTTTCAAAGAACAGCAAATAAAAAGGGCCACCACCTCTGAACAGGGCCTCTCCTCCTCACCATTCTACCAGCGACAGGGAACTGGATCCAGACTAAAGAGCGCCCTGCTCAATTCTTTATCCATATGACCTTTAGGATACCAGGGTACCATTCAATCCAACAGTTGTCTCTGTGTGTGCAAGTCCAGAAGGAGGTGTTGTGATGGTGTGCAAAAACCCAAGTCCCCAACCTGAGGTTTGGAGGACCTAAGAAGGTTCATTAGCATAAAACTCAGTGAAGGCACCCCTTGGGGAAGTTACCGCAGAGACTCTGGGCTGAGGGGCCTTAGGTTGCCAGAGTATCTACCCCCATACCTAGAGAGATGCTGGGGTTGGACTTCTTACACAAGCCCAGATATAGGAAGGTAGTGTCCTGTGTCTGAATGGAGGCTAGAAGAGTGTTGACTCTAAGCCAAGGGGTCAAGAAACTGTCCATCTTGGGATACTGTGAAAAAGAGTACATGCCTCCTTATAGCTGCAGAATGGTGTGGGCCTTGATTTTCATCCTACCTGGCAGACATAAGAACTCTGGGTCAAGGACCTGATGTGAAAATTGGCCTGGTACCGGGGAGATGGCCCAAGTGCCTTGTAAACTTGAGGACCTGAGCTAGGTCTCTGGACGCCACATAAAAAGCTGGGCATGGTGGTACCCACTTATGATCTCAGAGCTGGGGAGGTAGAGACAAGTAGGCCCATGGGACCTGCTGGCCAGCTGGTCTGGCTGAATCGGCAAGCTCCGGGGCAATGAATGACCCCGTCTGTGGAAAACAAAATGTGGACAGTACCTGAGGAATGACAGCCAAGTTTGTCCTCTCGCTTCCACCTGCACATGCGTGTGTGCATACTCCTCCCTCCCTCCCTCCCTCCCTCCCTTCCTCCCTCCCTTCTTAACCCCCTCTCTTCCCCATCTCTCTCTCTCCCTCAAACCCCCACCCCATCTCTCTCCTAGAAGTTGAAAACCCTGTAGAGTTCTAGAAAAAACAAAAACAAAAAACAAAGAAGAAATGGCCACAGGGACACCTTTTTGTCCCTAAGAAAGGTAGCCACCCACAGGAACTGTATTCTCTGAGAAGAAGGACAAAGGAGGAAGAAGAGGCTGGACAGAGGTTGCTTTATTGGCTCTTGGGAGTGTTGTGTGCCACTCTAGCACGTCTTGCTATGTCAGTTCATCTCTCGCGCTCCTAGCTCTTGGACCTGGGAGGGGTGGTGGACATTTTTCAGATGGGTTCGTTTTCAGTACCTACATCAGCATAGGAGACCCTCTACCCCCTTGACCGTAGCCCACCTTGAACTGGACTGTTGTCCACACGCAATTACCGGTGTGGAGGCATGAAGGCCTAGCTACTTCCACAGAGCAGGGCCACTCTGAAGATATCCCCGCAGCTTCTCAGTCTTCAGTTGCTCCATCCTGGTTTGCTCACTCCGCAGCACATGTGCACGCTCAGAAGACTCCCCAGTGAGCCTCCCCCTCACAGACATCTACACTTGGCCTTAGCGGAAAGGCTAATAAGGGGTCTCCACACGCATCTCCAAATTTCCCTCCCAGAGTCTGTTTTCCAGGTACTCCTGGGTCTGTATTTTCTTTTGTGGGGGTTCTGTGTTTTCAATCTAGACTTCTGTGACTCACGGCCTCAACTGTCCAATTGTTTCCTCAGCATCTTCACTCCCATCCCTCATAGGAATCCCACCCTCAGTGTGTTGTGTGACTAAAGCCATTATGCTCATTCCCACAAACTGTCCCCCACTCCCCCAGTTTGACAGTGCCCGCTTCCAGCCATCCAACAGCACTTGGTAGACACCTTGACACATCACCCTCACAGTCTATCTCCAGGACCTGTTGTGTGTATTCCTCATGCGTTCTCTGTTGCCACCTTCCTGATCAGGGCGACACAGTCCACTCAGGGTTGCACCATGGAGCAGTCTATTTGGCATCATTACAGCCAGAGTGAAGTCTTCCATATTTGTTTATTTTACTGTTCCAGTTGATCCACTTGTTTTTATCAACAGATAGTTTGGACTCCTAGATCAAAGTTTAGAAAGTGCTGTGGGCATACAAGAGATAATGAGGGATGTTGGCAAGTTCTTAGCTATTCTTCCAGAAATATATATTTGTCTTTTTGGGCATCTAAGTGCATTCTCCCTTTCTTTCTCTGGTTTTCATGTCCTCCACTCAACCTTCTCCCTTCTGCTCCTTTCCTCTCTTCAAGAAAGCCTCTGGTCTTCTTGCCTCAGCTTCCTGAGAAACTAGGATTGTAAGTGTATACCACCATGCATGGCCCCCCTTTCTGCTTTTGCACATGCACCAGCAGCGTATGGTATATACCGAATGACATGCAGTGACGACACCCTAAAAGCAAACATCTGGTCTCCTTGAGCTCTGGTTCAAAACTTTTTGGCTCACAGTGACCATTTTGTTAAATAACCAGCTCTTTAATATGGAATACTACAAGCCGCATGTAGTCTCCCGCTCACATACTGATTAATTTATTTTCAGATAGGGGCCTCATGTAGGCCTAGCTGTCCAAACTTGCTATGTAGCTGAGGATGACCTTAAACTTCAAATTCTCCTGCATTCCACTCCCAGTGCTGGGAATATAGACATGCGTCACCATTCCTAGTGTTACGGGCTGTTGCGGATTGAACATAAGGGTTTGGTTATCCTAGGCAAGCTTTCTACTAACTGAGCGACCTTCCCAGACTCCGTGGTTTAATCAGAATCCAGCTGCGTATGGCGGCACATGGCTATAATCTCAGCACTCAGGAGGCAGAGGCAGGATGATCACAAATTCCAGGCCAACCAGGACTGTCTAATGAGACCCAGGATCAAATCCAAAATGAAACTTAAACAAAGATATTAGACCCGCCCCAGACCCAAAGATCTTTAGCCTTGCTAAGCTGAACTTAGTGGACAAAAACTCCTGGTCTTGAGTGTGTTTACTGGCCTGCCAGTACATTTCCAGATCCCACAGGTGCTGGCACTGGCCATAGCTGCCATCCTCTACAGCGTCAGGTGAAGCCTGGCATCTGTCCCCTGTCTCGCCACACTGGCGCATTCTCAGTGCTTCCCCTTCACAGGACACGGGCCTGTGATAGTTCCCCTCAGCCGTCTCTTCCTCCCTCCCTCATGGGTCCCATCAGAGCTCAGATGCCAACTTTCTGGCATCCTTTCTTTCTTGCAGTCCTGTACTTTGTCACATCTAAAAAGAGCATGTTTTCATAGTTGGACTTTCTGAAGTTGGCAGAAATCTTGACCATGGACACCAGTTCCTTATAACTGTAATGGTTCAATTAATAATGGAATTTAAGGACTGAGGCTAAGTGAACGCCTGCAATGTAGTAGCTTCCTATCTGTCAACATGTCACAGTGAGAAGGACAGTGAGCAGTCCTGTCCTCCTACGTGCCCACCAGTCACTATGTAGTGGATGTTCATTAAATATTTTGCAGGTGGGATAAAGTAACACTTGGTTTTGTGGATCCTGAATTTTCTATATCCCCCCACTTCCCACCCCCACCCCCCAGTGTTTTAACTATCCAGATGTGAACTCTACCTCAGTGTTTTAACTATCCAGATGTGATGAGTCAGTGTTTTTCCTTGACCCCATTCCCCCAGGCTTTAGACTGCACTCCCTTTCTCTTAACCATTGTCTTCATAAACTAAGGAGGCTCTGGCTCAATGTCCCTGAATGCAGAAGCCACTTGTGTTTCTGGCTATGTTACTTAGCTGTCTTCAGGCCTCCTCTGAATGGCCTCTCTTGGGTGTCCCTGGAGAGGAAACCTGTTCCCGGTAGATAAGTTCCCTTGTTTAGCTAGTGTTTTTCACTGTGTGGCCAGTGAGGCTGGCATTCAGGACAATCTTATCTGAACTGTTCTGCTTTCAATACACACATCTATACATTGAGGGTTCTGTGGAAGTATGCAGGGCCCCACAAAACAGCTAGACTTCATATATGATCGCTTTGGGGGATGTTTTCATGATCCCCCCCTCTCTTTCTGTGTGTGTGTGTGTGTGTATCATTTTCTCAGTTTCTTTTAGGAAGACTGAATTACTTTATAAACACAATGGAGAACCATACATAGGACAGAATAGAGCGTATGCTGTTACCTCCAGCTGGGAGCCCCTTATGTTTGTTTTACAGTATCCAAAAGAGGAAGTAATAATATGGAGGATAATTTTATTCCAGTCATCTTCATCTGTACTATCCATGTGCTGTTCATTATGCTATATTCATGCAGGCCCATGTATCCCTGATTATCATACAAACCCTTAGATATATAATTTTTTTAAAATTTTTTTATTTATTATGTATATAGTGTTTTGTACCAGAAGAGGACACCAGATCTCATTATAGATGGTTGTGTGCCACCATGTGGTTGCTGGGAATTGAACTCAGGACCCTTGGAAGAACAGGTAGTGCTCTTAACCTCTAAGCCATCTCTCCAGCCTAGATATATAATTTTGTTTCACTTGATATTGATTATTACACGCACAAAAATCCATTAGCCCATGAATTGTTTCTTTCTATGTTAAGATTGTGTGTCCTTAAGGATTTAAAACATTAAAAAGCTTAGGTCGGCTTGGCCACTCTGCTGTGTGCCTTCTTCTCACTCCGCATTCCTGCTGAGCATGCTGGCCAGCAAGGGCTCGCTGTTGCCTGGAGACTTGGGGTTTCTCTGTGCTTTGCCCTTCCTGGACTAGTGATGACAGTGCCAAACAAATGGGCTCCACCCCAACCTCTGACAACACTCCTGTTCTTACTTTTTATTAAAAATGAAAAAGGATTTCCCTTTATCTTTTAGAGTCTGCTTAAGAAGTAACATGAAGAAAAAAAATTTAAGCTTAAAAAAAGTCTACAAACTTCATAATGATTATATAACTTTTGCCTCAGAAGGTCAAGTGATACAGGACTTTTATATGTGAAATATGGACTACGTGTAATTTGAACACAGGTACACACACGCACACACATACATATGTATACATATATCATGTCTAGTTTGATGTCTATGGTATGCACACAAAGCACGGTACTTACTGCCCATAAAGTGGCCTTTCTCTGTTTGAAACACAGCCAGTGAACAGAGCGCTATGCATATGATTCAAAAAGTGAAATTTGCTGCAACTCAGAAAGCCAGAGCTTGCCACCTAGGTCTGTCCTTCCTTATTGTGTCATGCCACACAGGTCGCTGGGTCTTGCTGAGTTACTGTCTTGCCGCTTGTAATAAGAGAGGGTTGGCTTAGGTCAGTGATTCTCAGCCCTGACTTTACCTCAGAGGCACCTGGGGGACTTTAAAAACTATAGTCAGGCCCTTCTGAGAGATCCATTTGGTTTTTAGAAATTCTCCTCTGTAGCTGCTGTTGAGGAGCCGGTGAATGACGCTCCAGGGTCTTTCCTCCCTGGGATGAGAGGAGCGATGCTTCAGTTACCGTGTAAAGCTCTGTTTCCCGTGGTAGATTTGTTGGTCATGTGATTCTTCAGAAGACCCTACAGTAACACACCAGCACCCCTGTATCCACAGGCGTGATCCACTTGTCTCCTTATAGAGCTTCCTGGTTTTGCACGCCTCTCCTGCTGTCTTTCTGCATTGAGGATGCTCAGATGGAGAAGGGAGCTTAGCCATGGGTGTGGTCAACAAGGCAGGCAGGTCACCATGAGTTTGAGGCCAGCCTCGGTTACTGGGTGATACCCTGTCAAAAATAAAATTAAAATAAAAAATAACAATAATCTTCAGGTATTTAGATTTCTCCCATAAAGAAATCTTTTATTTTAGAGGTCTTCTTTGTCTTTTTCTTTACCACACGGCAAGGATCCCTTATTCTAATCTTGTCTCTTCTTTTTTAATTTTTTTCGAGACAGTGTCTCTCTGTGTAGCCTTGGCTGTCCAGGACTCACTCTGTAGACCAGGCTCGCCTCGAACTCACAGCGATCTACCTGCCTCTGCCTCCTGAGTGCTGGGATTAAAGGCGTGCGCCACCACGCCCGGCTTTCTCATCTCTTCTTACAACCAAAAGAATGGTGACTACTTGTTGACACCAGGCCCCATGATATACTCTTTGATATCACACCTGAACTTCCTAGGAGGAGGCTGAAAGATGAGGAGACCAGCCCCCGTTCCCGTCCCCCCCCAACCCCCAGCCCCCCTTCCCATCCCCCCACCCCACCCCCAACCCCCAGAGCTCCATTGCCATTGTTGTGTTATGTCACTCAGTCCTCGGAGTGACCACTTCGTATTTTCCCAAGAACTACATCCTAGGTTTGGATGTTGCAACTTTCCCCTCAGCCACAATCTTAGGAAACAGTGGAGTTAGAATTTAGGCCATCTCAGTCAACACACCATATGGCTATTATTTTATTTTATTTTTTTTACAAGTATCGCTACCACTGTCCATAGTTTACCTAAGGGGAAATAGGGCACAAAGGGTTGAGTAAGTTGCCTATAATCACTGTCTTTAATGAAAGCCAGTCAAGATGAGACCCCCCCCCCAGACCATCCTAATTTCAAAGCCTCAGGTTCAAGCATCACAGCTGTTGCCTCCCCCTTCCTGTATCCATCTGTCAGTGGGTTCTCTCTCAAGCCCTCTTCTGAAATCTGAGTGGCTTTATCCTCCTCTTTCAAAACCAGCCTGTGCCTCTTACTCAGGCCTTAAATAATTTAAAAAGTAAATTCAGCGCACTCTGAGGTCCACACGTATTGGAGTATCCTATCTTCCTGCTATTCACTAACCCTCCAGGCTTCTGTTTCTGGATTGTTCTCCTCCTCTTAGCTCTTTATTCCGCTCCATGGTAAATAAATACCTGCCGTATTCTGGAAAGGCCTGGTGGGAGGCCTTGGCATTCCCTATCTAACACAAAGGGTATCTACCCATTTCTGGGCACCCTCTGCTCCCCTCTGTCTCTCCTATCTGAAGGTCTCTAAGCAGAGTGCAGTGTGGAGGCCCATATGTCTCAAACCACAATTGTGTGCATGTTGAAGGAGAAAGCCATACAACAACAGTCCTGAGCACATACTAGCTGCTTAATAAACTGCCGTGGGTTGAATTATTAGCGCGTGATAAGCCTTATTTTCCCCCTCAAATGATCTTATTATGAGAATTTGGGGGCCAGAACCCCACAGCTTCACATGTTTGTTTATAGGAATGTTTTGAAGTATGTGGTATTATGTTTATTTAAGGGCTAACGAAACTGACCTTGTCAAACTCTCACTGTTCTAGTGAACGTCCCTTCCACGGTAATGGAAGCCATGTGCCGACAAGACGCCCTGCAGCCCTTCAACAAAAGCAGCAAGCTTTCCCCCTCCGGGCAGCAGCGTTCCGTGGTTTTCCCACAGACTCCCTGCAGCAGGAATTTCTCCCTCTTGGATAAATCTGGGCCCATCGAGGCAGGATTTAACCAAATCAACGTGAAGAATCAGCGGGTCCTGGCGAGCCCCACCTCCACCAGCCAGCTGCACTCGGAGTTCAGCGACTGGCACCTCTGGAAGTGCGGGCAGTGCTTTAAGACTTTCACGCAGCGCATCCTCCTGCAGATGCACGTGTGCACGCAGAACCCCGACAGGTGAGGCCCAGGGCTTGCCTTCCCCGGCACCTCGTGGGGGAAAGCCGCAGCGGAGAGGCACCTTCCTGCAGGCTGGAGTTACTTTAGGCCTCAGCTGTGCCTTTGTTGTTTGAGCAGGCTCCACGGACAGGGACAGGTTGGTGACCGCCTAGAGGCATCTGCACTTTCGCAGCGTCCGAGTTTAAACCAAAAGAGAAGGAACATTTATGAATATCAGGGGTGGAAAATGAGGTCAGGGTAATCAGAATCCCCTCTGTCTTCCAAAGATAATATAGCTGGCTGCCGGGCGGCTGTCACGGCCATTTCAGAGTTCACCTCCAGTGTGCCGTGAGTATGAACTTAATTAAGTACTAAGAGGTAATGAATTGGAATTTTTTGCTTAGTACTATTTTTCTTCAGAGCATGCAAACCCATAAATTCTACAAACCTGTCAAAAGGAAATACCCACTCGGCTAGTGATGTGGAGGAAAACAGATGTCACTTATTCAATAAACTAATATCCACACAGAAGAAAAATGTTGACTAGATACCTCAGAGTCAAAGTTGGTTTGAAAGTTTGTCAATATGGAATTTTATGGCCATGAACTGAGGATGAAATTTAGCTGAACAAGTGAATTAAAATTTCAGGTACTCTGACGGGTGGCCCAGTAGATATAATGGAACTATTATTTATGAATCAAAACTGGTTTATTTGACAGTCTTGATAGCTGCGAGCACAAAAGACAAAGATCAGATTAATTCAATAGGAAGGCTGCTTGTGTTTTCTCTCTCCTTCCTGTCCTATGAGAACTTGATAAAGCCTAAAATATCCAGGAATAGCCTAGAAAAAGTTCACTTTGAACATACAAGTCAAAAGTGAGATTTTAGAGCTAGGATTGGACATTTGAAAGCAGGATTCCTGAACTGTTTTCTTAATTTTGTTACTGATTAACCTTGAGGAAACAAGACATAGGACTCTTGGGCTCACAGTATACAGTCGGCTCTCCCCTCACAGCTCTGCAGCACAGGGCAGCACGTTTAACAAACCCAAATAAAGGACAAGGGGGTGGAGGTGTGGTAGAGGGGGCGGGTGTATTTCAGGATATTTATACATATTTGCATCTATACACATTTTTACTCGTGTCATTCTAGAAACTGCTTGCTTAGCCTCAAGCATTCCTGGAACTAGTCAATATGGAAACGTTTACTTTAGAGCTAAGGCAGTTGTGTCTAGGTGCGCAGCAACAGTCTTTGCTACAGAGGTGAGACACAAACATTAGAATGTGGTCCAGCACCCCCAACCTCCCCCAATCCCCGTATCCCCTCAATCCCTGTGCAGAAAGGCTTTTCTTAAAAGTTTGCAGGCATGTGTATAGCATCATGATGTGTCTTTCTTAGCTTACAAATCATTCTGAGACACATTTAAAATCTTATAAAAAAATGAGTTCAGATTTATCGGTGTATTATTGGAGAAAGACTATTGTAATCACAGTAACTAATTGTGCACAGTAAAATTAAAAATAGGTCAAAGTTTTGGGGTCTTTGAGTGTCATATGAGTTCATGCTCAATGTCACAAAAGCAATGAAGATATTTTATGGTAAATAGGCACTAAAACTGCCTGTCCTGTCTGACCCGAGTTATACCTAGAAAATCATGTGTGATAGTTTATGTCTCTAAAGTTTGTCCTGTAAAATATTAGTACTACAATTTAATTCATTTACAAAAACAATCTAAACAGTTCGCTTAGATGCACAAAATACCTCCAGGGTAGTTGTTATGGTCAGTGATTATTGCAAGCAAATTTAGTGTGCTTTGTAAATCCCCAGGTGGTATGAGCCTCCTTGTGTGCTAGATTCTGATAGGTTTGTGTGACTCAGCACTCAGGGGTGGCGGGGGAGGCTTTCTTAGATGAGGTGAAGTGATAAGTGTTTACGATCAAGGATGATGATCAGAGTGAGACCATCTTACTTAGGAAGTGGGTTCCCGATTCTTCCCTGAGCTTTGTTGTTGAAGACACAAGAGGCAGTTGCGTCATTCATTAATAAGTTAAAGAATCAATAACTTAAAGCTAAAGCGACTTGAAGAAAGCCAGCCTCTTTAAAGGCAACGTAATACATACAATGCCTTTTCCTAACAGTGAGGGGACAGATGAAGCACATCATCAATCCGAGGTGATTTTTGAAGAGGAAATAGAGGGAGACAGCTAGTCACTTTGATCTATTAATTTCACTCTAGATGAGTAATTTATTTTTACCCTATAGGACTTGCACAGCTCTTTTCTGTCTGAGAACACAAGATGGGCTCTTTATAGCAGATAGTATGGAGATTGGGAGACACTCCCCAACATTGCTAACCACACAAGGAAAAGCTAGATAGAAGAAATGTCCAGAACTCCACAAATGTGATACGGACATCACGTTTGTTCACGATGGTTGCTAAGTTTAGCAACTTTATGTGTGTGGAAGCACACCTCTGCTAAATATGTATATATTCTGTGGTGACTAGCTTCCCAGTGAGTTGGGCGTTTGTCTTTGACAGTTTGTATTTACTCATCCATAGCCAAATGTCCCTCATACCTGTGTAGAACCCCAACAAATATCAAAATCCATGCTCAAATTCCTCACATAAAATGATGTGGGAATTGCAGATAACCTATACAGACATTCATGTATGCTCTAAATTATCTTTAAATCATGTAGGCACACTACTTTTTTTTTTTTTTTTTTTTTTTTTTTTTTTTGAGTAGTTTTCTATCTCTCATTGGTTCTTCTTGTTGATTGGAGGGCCAACTGAACAGTAAAATAGTTTAACAGAAACCATTGCTTCTCTCCTGGAAAACTCTTAGGAAAACCCCACGGGTAAGAGAGACCAGAGGACAAAGTCAGAAGGTAAACGGGTCCAAATTTGGAACAGGGCCCCAAATTGAAGGTCCAAGAGCCTTTTCAGTTTACAGAGTATTTGGTTATGAAACATGAGACATTTGAACTTTCATCTGTGATCCTTTTCATGTGAGGTGTCATCCTAAAGTATAAAGGAGAGATCTGTGGATATCCTCATTTCTCATCTCTGACTTATACAGGGAATGCAGGAGAAAATGGAATCTGAGCTAGCAAAATAGAAATCAGAACAAATGATAAACAGATCCAAGAATTTCTCTCTCTCTCTCTCTCTCTCTCTCTCTCTCTCTCTCTCTCTCTCTCTCTCTCTCTCTCTCTCTCTCGATATTAAGCCAGCAGATTCGCCACATCTTCATTTTTTTCTCAGGCTACCAATGCCCCACCCCCACCCCCAAGCCCTGTACCCCTGTGTGATCCAAAGGGAAGAAGCTGTTGGGGTGTTGACCAACTGAGATTCTATTTACCGAGTTTGTAAGCATTTGAGTTTCTATATAAACTTACTGCCTGAGCCAGGGCAACTTGACTTACTTTTGCTGGGCCTAGGAAGTAGATAGCCCCTTTCTCTTCTTTGTTTCTGCTGCAGAAACATTCAATCAGCTCCGGAGGGAGGGAGCTCCAGGAATGAATAAGCAAAGCTTTTGATCACAGTTGAGTTTTTCTAAGTGTCCTTGTTTTCACAGAAAATCTATTTATAACATGTATCTTTATTTTAAGCCACTTTTTCTATATCTCTTCTCCCCACCCCCACCCATCCTTTTCTTTAAAAAAAAATCTTTCTCCCTTTTGATTGTGCCACATGGGAGAAAGTACGCCTTTAGCCCCCTGGGCACCCCATCAGCTGTTCACAATTGTGTTGAAGTGTCATTGATTGTAATTGAAAAGGATGGCACTAGATGGGGAAAGTGAGTTTCAAAGGCTTCATCTGGTGGAGCGAGCATGGAGGTCACTATCACAGTGCCTCAGAAGGGGTCATGTTCCTGAAATCTGCCCCTTGCCTCGCAAGTGCAAAGGTTATCTTCTTTCTCCTTTTTAGTGTCCTGTAGACTCTCTGGTTGAACACTTCTGGCACTTCTGTCACTCTCCTTATACAGAGGCTGTCTCTTTCTCCATCCAGCCGGCAGCTTCGAAAACGTGCAAGATGAGTGCTTGGGCTGCCTGTCACGGAGCAAGGAGAGGGTGTAGCCCCAAGTGAACAACTTTCATCCTGGAGGGTTTTTCATGCTATAAAAGAAAAATCAAAGGATGATTAATAATTTTAAACCAAACCACACTTAATTTTGTTAAATGTTTCATCCTTTTCCTATGTACACCAAACCAATTACAGACTCAGAGCAAATGAATTGCACATTTTACTGGCGTAATCTTTGGCAGAGGAGCTACCAGTGACAGAGAATGTTAGGAGACGAACGGAACGGTCTTACTGTTTTCTTTCTGCTTAAAATTCTACCAGTGTTGATACGCTAAGCAAATACACCCACACTTTGTCCGCTTCTCAGTTATTTCGTAAATGTGCATGGAGCACTTTCTGGTTTTTCACAAAGCTCGAGTTTCCCCATATTGGAACTAACCACATGAAGCCATTTCAGTCTTGGTTGATAGAAATCGAGGGGAGTAACCCGTCAGTGTCTCAGTTGCACTAGACGCTTTTCAAATGCTCGGCTGCTCTTCGTAGCTCACCGCCCTGTATCCATCCAAGCAAATTTAGACAGTCTGCACTGCTGACTTCCCTGCTTTGGATCCGAAGTAGCACCCAGACCTACAGAACTGTGCAGCATGAGATGGCATTCTTTGGGTTTGCTTTGAAAACAGGGGTGGGGGTGGGGCGTGGGGGGCTATAGGCACATAATGAGTGCTTTTGAAATATGCTTCCCAAATGCAATGATGTAAGATCCTGGACCCAGTGCAGCACAAAACCCACGGCTGTCTATCCATATGTGCTTTTCTGGTCTGACACATCAAACAAAGATGCAATTTTAGTCTATCCAAAAGTTTGATAACTTTAACCTTATCTTCTTGCCAGACTCTGGAAAATGAATGGGGTTTGGGTATTAAGTGCTTGCCATGTAGTTATGAGGACCTGTATCCCATCATTAGCACCCACATAAAAAGCTAGACATGGTGGCACACACTAATATCTTAGTACTGGGAAGGCAAAGACCAAAGGATTCTTGGAGCTCACTGACCAGGAAGCCTCTCCAGATCAGTGAGTGTTGGGTACCAGTGACAGCCTGTCTCAAAAGAGAAAAGATGGGTGGCTCCTGAGGAACAGCACCTATGTCCTGGGGCTACCACATGCACACACATGTACACAAACACCCCCTCTTCCCTGTGCATGCGCCAATTTTAAGGGAAATGTTGGTAATGGCAACTCACTCTGTGTTCTGAAATTCCTGTTGTGACTTGAGAGATAGGACGTGCTTTAGAAACATGCACCCATATCCTAAACTCCCGTGGCCAGTCTCAAAAGAAACTGTAATTTCTCAAGATACTTTCTAGGCATTGTTTCCACTTGTTTCTGTTTTTTTTTTTTTTTTTTAATGTATTCCCATATCTGTATTCAAATCCTTAACTACAATCAGTTTTTAAATTACTTTTGGATCATTTTCTCCCTCTCCTGCACCGAATATTGGGAATTGAGGGGGGGTACCCTACCATTGCTTCATGTTCTCAGCCAGTTGACTGTTTTTAAAAGGTAGTGTCTCACTTAAGTTGACCACACTGGTCTTGAACTTGCTCTGTAGCAAGGGTAGATCTTGGATTTACAATCTTCCTGTATCAGTCTCCTAATACTTATGGGCCCGTAATGTCAGGGCTGACCTCTTTTACTTCTTTTTAAAAGGAAACTCTGAGAACACAAGAACATAAAGCCTAAAAGAACATCATCTGCTAACTATGAACCTTCCGTGGGTTCTTGTTTTCTTTGGATATCCTGGAATTCAGCATGAAGAGCAGATCGGCCCAGAACTCAGAGCTCTGCCTGCCTCTGTCTCTCAAGGGAAGCTGTGTGCCACTACTCCCGGATCTTTTGTGATTGTTTGTTTGTTTTTTATTTGAGACAAGGTCTTGCAGTGTATCCCAGGCACAACTTTTATATTTATGATCCAATAGACTTTCCATATGTTTCTGAGAGAGTCTGTTACAGTAACAAGAACTCACTTAAAATCCAAATCCTTTTATTAAAAGAATCAGGCGCTGCAAAGGTGAATGTCAGAAATGCCCTGAAATCACTGTATGGTACCTCAGAGTAAAAGGGTGTAACTTTGCCTTGAGAAATTTACTAAAGCAAGGTTGATAACTATGTTTTGATAGACGATTTTTGTGTTATTAAAAATTCACAAGATTTTGCCTAAGCATTAGGATTGCCCGTATTTTAGAGTGTATGTGGGGCAAGGGGGTGGCAGGGATGGGGATGGAAGGAAGAACAAGAGTGCTTCATGTGTGGGAGCTAGCTGCATCCGTGATGCAAGGTGGCATTGCACAATGCTACACTGTGATGCTGTGACTTACGAGCCTCCTTGGGAAACATTGGTCATTGTCCCCAAAGCAGGAGAAAAATATGATGGTGTATGAAAGGGTGAATGTGAAAACAGAGGTCAGTGAAGTTGAGGACTTGCCCACATCCCGTGGTTGATTAGAACCCGAGGGTGAAGCAGACTCACCTCTCCTATTCCAGGTACTCCTGTTTGGCCAAGCTGTATTCCATGTGATTTTTAAAATGGTGCAATACTAGCTGGGAAAATGGCTCAGTGGTTAAGGCTGCTCGCTCCTCCTGAGGACCCCAAGTTTGGTTCCCAGCACCCATATTGGATAGCTCACAACTGACTGTAACCCCAGCTCCAGGGGATTTGATGCCAGCCACAGGTATCCATGTGTGTGCACATGAACACACACACACCTCAAACGATAACTTTCAAAGACTGTTCCACAGAGGCCACTGTATCTCCAGCGAGTGTCCTCTGGCTAATTCTGGGCAGAAATGATGCTCTAAGGTTTTACCCCTTTTCTCTTGATGACAGCATTCAACATCCGCTTCTCACATCTGCTCTCTGAATCTTTGCCACTGTGTGACTATTAGCATAAAAAGGATGGATTGACTTCTGACTGCAGGAAATAAATCACCCCAACTTTTGACAGAAGGGTTAGGAAAAAAAAAGGAAAAGATTAATTGGTTTTATTTAGTGGCTTATTGTTTATAGTGATAGCTATTAAAAATAGATAACCAGAGGCTAATAAATGTTAATGGTCCCTTCACTATTAGAAAAATCAATTGTCAGTGAATATAGCATATATTAATATATTATTTTGTTTATGATCCTCAATAGCATGTAAAAAATTTCATCCCAAGAGAACTATTTTTTGAGAACTCTTTTTAAGGTCAACATTTACTGCCAAGAATAGATTTGCAAGGAGGATATTTTCCTCTGTAGGCAATTTTAATGGCTTTCAAAGCATTATTTTATAATTATAATAAAATGCATGTGTAATTTGTCAAGATTGATAAACTCCTTTCCAAGGACTCTTGTGTTTTTCTTTGAAACCTGTTTGAGAGCAGTTAGATAGATTTCTAAACGTAAGTAATTAAAATTGTATAGTATTGAGTTATTGACCAACGCTGGACTATTAATCAAGCTAAAAAATTCTACAATCAGTGCTCAGGGTTCTGAAGCCTGGTAAAATAATAGTATTTGTGTTCAGTGAGGCAAGTAGCCACAATTAAGCACTTCAGTTGACAAATGAGAGGGTACACTTTATTTTGCACTTAATTGAATTGTTGTACATGCTCGGCCACCATTGTCTCCCAACCCTCAACTTGGTGTCTGGTCACTGAAGCTTCTGTGTTTGTTAAAGGTACAGCAATTAAATCTGTCTTCACTATTAGCTTTCTAAACACAGCCAACAATGTCTGGGCTGCAAACCAGGGCTTAGTGAGCGCAGTGAAGATCCTTCAAGGCAGATTATTAATTTCCCGAACAAAAAGATTTGATAAACAAATTAGAGCCCTGTCGAGGGATGTTTTGAAATAGCCTTGAAGAGGGGACAACCCTCTGGTTTCCTGTCACTCACTGGATTCTGCTTGAGTAAGCCGACAAACTCCAGGAGAGAAGACAGAATTGTAATCTGTTTTATGAAAACCTGAAATTGATTTACTTCTCCTGAGCTGGGAAGAGTGTGCACTGATAATCTTGCTAATTATCAGGTATTTGTCACAACTTCTTCCCACTGGCTTTTGCATCGCAGCCGGTCACTCCCTGAAAGCACAGTGACATTTGTCATTTCTTGTTCTCTTAAGTCAGATTCAGCAGAGGAGGTAAGATTCAAGAACAAGACTCATGGGGCCGGAGGGATGGCTCAGTGGTTAAGAGCACTTGCTGCCTTTGCAGAGGACTGGGTTTGGCTTCCAGCAGCCACGAGGCAGCTTACAACCATCTATAATTCAGGTTCCAGGAGATCCAACGCCCTCTTTTGGCCTCCATGTGCAGCAGATGCACATGTGCCTTTCCATACATGGAGACACTCAGCAAACACATTAAAACAAAAAGAAGAAGAAGAAGAACAGGACTCAGTGGATGTATATTTAGGGTAGGTAAGAAGTCAGGCTTTCTTTTTCAAAGAGATACATCTGGCACAGGTCTGAGTTCATCTTGGGTAGACCCCAAGGCAGTTTAGTATTTATTAAAGTGTGCATGCAACTTGGCCACTTGCCCACATATTTCCCTGACACTTGGAATAAGGTTCAAACACCCGATGATGACCTTGGCATCAATGGCTTACATCCTTTGAGGACAGTTTGTCCTCAGTTGTCTGTGCCAAAACTGTGATGATAGCAACTGCTTTCCCTGTCCCACTCAGAGGATTACTGTAAAGATTAAACTAATAATTGCTTTTAAAGCACATTAAAAAAGTAAAGGATACTATGGAACTATAAAAGACAATTATGTATTTTCTTTTGCACTGTTTGGCTTAATTATGCTTACCTCTGTAAAGCTTACAGAAATATGCATGTATTTGCCAGTGAGGAGATCAAGATGATCAAATGGCTGTTCTTGAAACAGTATGATTAACACAGGAAGAGAATGCTCCGTTATAAGTTGATGTGTCTCATCAGCTCTGTGAATTTTGTTCCTGTGGCAACAAGTCATGGAACTCAGCAGCTAACGCTCTAAGCCCAGTCTTTAAAGAGTGTTGAATGTCACCAAAGCCACAGCCCCTTTCCTCACATGCTGACTGACACAGGAAACCATGACCAGTCACTCTCTATTTCTTTCAGACCCTACCAGTGTGGCCACTGCTCCCAGTCCTTTTCCCAGCCATCAGAACTGAGGAACCACGTGGTCACTCACTCCAGTGACCGGCCTTTCAAGTGTGGCTACTGTGGACGTGCCTTTGCAGGGGCCACTACCCTCAACAACCACATCCGGACCCACACTGGAGAAAAGCCCTTCAAGTAAGTAGTAGCCAATTGTCCACCATCTTTTTCTTATCTTGGGAGCTGGTAGATATGTGGGCACGCCTTGCCCAGCTCAGCCCAGCTGGTACAGAAAGCTGCTCTACCAGGTCAGGTCTACAAGGTCAATGTCTGGGCTATAAGAGGTTCTTTGGAGTTTTGTGGCTGACATTTGGAAAATAAACTCAGGAAAGCTACATAGTGGTTGGGGCTCAAAGGTTGCAATCTCAGACATGAGATGACTGTTGGGCCTGTTTTCTTGTCAGTAAAATAAGAATGTATGAGAAACTAACTTTAGTAGTTCTTCCCAATTCCTGTGGGTCTGTGCATCTGAATTCTGTTTAGGAGCCATGCCAAGATCTCATGGCCATCCATAAGCTCCCATAACTATGAGGAGAATGGTCATAGTTTAGGATGCTTGAACAATCCTCTTGGAGAAGGTGAACCTTCAGGATTCTAATGACTATTTCTTCTCATTTATCAGAGTATGAGCCTATTATAGTAGACAACTTGTGGGTCTTTAGCATAAACTTTGGTGCTTAAAATCATCAGGTTGATGAAAACTAAAACAAAAACAAGGACATATTGACTTTTTCAGCATATAAAGAATGTGGCTAAGGACATTTGTACAAGATTGTGTTTCAACATATAGTCCACTCAGCAAAGCAACAGACATTTGAACTATGCAAAATGTGCAAAATGGCCCATTCACCCATCTATCCATCCATCCATCCATCCATCCATCCATCCATCTATCCATTCATATATGTTTATATAATAAAGATAACTGACTGCTTTTGCATTGGTCACCCTGCTAGGCACAAGGGAATGAAAAATGAATTAGACTCAGTCCCTTTTCATCTTGACTTTGAAGGCCTCCCATTCTAAGGGGAAAACCAATCAATATTATAAAATGGGATGAAAAGTATAACAAGATGTGTATATACAATGTTGAGGAGTATAAAAGAAATTGATCATCAAATCTGTGTGGGATACAATGCTTAGCATGTATATTAAAGGATCAGTAGGAGTTTGACGGACATACAAGGGAGAAGTGGCTATTTCCTGTAGTCCAAACAGCAGGGAAAGGATTGGATCCTGTGCATATCAGTCTGGTGCGCTCAGAAGATTTAGACTGATGAACTCTTTTCTCTTGGTGCCTTTACTTTCTACTCATTGCTGTGCTAGCTTTCCCTACTTGTGGAAGAAAATTTAAAAGCACAGATGTCCTGTCATATTCACGCTCTGTTGAACAAACTCAAGCAGGAAAGGAAGTGATTCTGGCTGTAGGAGACTAAACTCTTTGTTCAGTCTCAGGCAAGAAGTTTCCCATTCTGTGCTCATGCTGAGACCAGGCATAGCTCATGGTAATAGTGTCCTGTTAGTTTGGGACCTGCCTGCCTCACTGGCCTTAACAGAGGGAGGGTCTCATAAAAGGCTATTGTCTTTGACCTCTATCTACCATCCTTTTAAACATATTAATTGATTGATTAATTGTGTGTGTGTCTGTGTGGGCATGTATGTGTCATGGTCCATGTGTAGATATCAGAAGACAACTTGTAGGAATTGGTTCATTTCTTCTACCATGTGGGTCTCGAGGATCAAATTCAGGTTGTCAGTCTTGGTGGCAAGCACCTTTACTCGCAGAGTCATCTCTCCAGCCACTCCATCATTGTTAGCTATGTTCCTTCATGGTTTAATTGGCTATATTAATAGTAAAAATGGTGCTGATTTTTGTCTGCGTGCTTGTTTACTACGTAAAGTCTTCTGGCTAAGGGGGAGAGGATGATGCCTAAACTCAAGCTGCAATAGTCTGATGAGGCCACCTTTCTCCAACCTAGAGAAAGGCCAGTTGGCTGGTCCCTATCTTAAACATTCCCTGTCTTGGGTGCTTGTAACCTGCCTGATGGATGTCATCACACTCAGTCCTGATTCCTGAAGGGTTGCAGATTCTAGCTCTGCCACTGTTCTAGATGTAGGAGGTAACGGTGCCACTCTGAGGGAGCTTAGGCGGCCTGGGGAGCCTTGTATTAGAGAGGGTAGCCAAATGGACTCAGTGCCAGGAATCAGATTGATTTTTATCTTGTTGCAGTGTAAATAGATTTTAGTAATTAATTGAAGTGGTTTCAGGGTCAAGACGGGAAATAGATTTCTATTAATGTTAAGGTGTTACTTATGTGTAACCTCGTTGACTCCACTCAATTTTTTTCTTTAACATCCTGTTTTTGTCATGTTTCCAATAGAGTTGCCATCTTAACTTAATTTTAAATTCATCAGATTAATATTCATTCGGGGTGCTTTAGTGGTTGTATTTTCCCCCCTTTGCAACAGGATTGTTCTTTTGTTCATGCCTGCTTTCGTGTTGGAGAAAACAACTGAACAAAAGATCCTGATGTATCCCGGGTTGTTGGGACAACATTCTAGATGGCTGTTTTAGTCTGGCTTCATCTTGGTTTTAGCAAAATAGCTATATGCCATCGTATTTGGGAGTATTAAAAATGGATCAAATATATATGCCCAGAGGAGAGCTGAGTGTATGCTTATTTTGAAAGTGCAAGATCTAAACATTTTCTAGGAAATGGAAAGCTAAATCCCTTAGTGTATACACGTTCTTTCAGGGTTGTACTACCGCAAGGGAGCTTGAGAATCTTCTAGCCCAGCCTATGGATATCCAACCCATGGACGTTTGTAAATATTATGAAGATATCCTTTTACAATCTTATAAAACAAACATTACAAAAAACCCTTTTTGTTGCAGATTAGTCAATAAAAATGGTTTCACCACCACAGTTAATTTTACTACTTCGACTAATGGGCATTGGCTTAAACAATGTTGCAGAGGTTGAAAAGAATCTTGTAAAGACGCACAGACCTAAACTGTAAGCCCAAGGCGACTTCCAAGTAGATGACCCAAGTGACTCCAGTTGTCCCCTTGATCCAAGAGGTCTTCTCAGACTCTCCAGGGTGAGCGGAGACTGAGCTTGCTGGGCCCGGGAAAGCCGTTCCTTCCTTCCTTCCTTCCTTCCTTCCTTCCTTCCTTCCTACCTCTGCTCCTCAGAACTTGGCTGGAAGGACATGGAGACAGCTGGCCTCCCAAGGTGGCCAGATAAGCAGTGGTGTTGTAAAGCTAGAGTTCCTGCAGGCTCTACCTCACATCGGATTAGCTGGCACACCCCTCCTCCGCACCAGGAAGAACCTATATCCTAAATTCTAGGCACACCCCGAGCCTGTCAACAGGTAACCTAGGCTGAAGACTTGGAATTTGTAAGGTAAAGCGTGCTGTAAGAAAGCAAACCAAAAAGGACTGTATCCAATTCTATGGCTTCTAGTTTGGTGTGTGAGACTGGAGTCATGGGAAACAAGGGACAGGCGCAAGAGGTCATTTCCTGGGACAGAAATGGCTAGGTGCTGTATTGCAGGAAGGGTAGTTGGTGAAGACATTGGAGGGCCAGCAATGAGGACTCATGTCTCCCAGTCTTGTATTAAATGTGCTATCCCAACGTTTGTGATAGAGGACCTATCTGACCTCAGAAGCTGCACTTGCCCTAGGAGACCCAGCTCCACCATGCCTTCAATAAAAGAAGTTTGGCTCAGAATAAGGAAACAAAAGAAAATTCTAAAGTACGTCCAAGAGTTAAGCAGGACCTAGACAAAAATCAAAGCAAGTCTGAAAATACACATCAAGTGCTTACCATGTACAAAGCACAAAGCCCTGGGCAGTGCGATCCAGTTGAAGTATTTTACGGCACATGGCAGATACACAAAGATTCTTGAAGGTTTACTGAGTAATAGAACTTGACATCATTTTGTGATATTTCAATTCATATCCTCCAATCAACCACCACCGTCCCAAAAGAAGGATGTCAAACTGAAAAGGGAAACCAAAGCTGACTCAGACTCTCATGCCTGTAGGAAGTTGGGAACTTTCCGTTCGCTGAAGCGTTTGGAAGACTTTGCACACGTATGTGTCTGTGATGTTCCCTTCAAGGCTGTGACATCAGTGCCCGTGCCAAGGGAAGGCACACGATTGCAATTCAGGGTTAAATGACAGCACAGCTGAAGCCCTGCTCTGGCCTCCCAGAACCAAGGTACTTGATGGAGTAGGTCTTTCTGATGAGTTCCATAGAACTGTGAGAATATTTTGTAGAGATTTCTCATCTAGAGTTGGATGGATGATGAATATAAAATGGAAACCCGAGCCTTGTTTTTAAATATATGTTCTTATATCCACATGTCTTTAATTCCTCAACTATACAAATCCATATCATTCACAACCCACATAGATATTATATCTAATAATCCATATTTCCCAAGAAGAAGGAAATCCTTGGGGTAGAATCTAAATTCAAGCAATTTCTCCATGTCTGCATGTTATTTTTCTCCTATTTGGTGAAAAGATGGGACTAGACATGGTCTTTGCTTGCAAGGGAGTGGTCCTCTGGAGCACAACGTATGATGGGGAGATTTTTTTTTCTGATAATTGTAATAGATTGCTCTATGCACAGAAATCTCACTGAGCCATTTAGGCAAACCCTGGAGAAGAATATGACTCTTCTCTCGCTGACTTCATCCAGTGTGGAAATGTTGAGTATCACACAGAGATACAAACTCCAGCCTTCGGCAAGGCACCAGGCTTCTGTGCATGAATTCTTCACATTTTAATAAACAGATTGAGAAGGGTGAAGGCACAGCCAGGGAAATTGTCATTCCTCACAATTGTTCAAGCCATTTTTACTCTCCTTGGAATTGATCCTATGGCTTCAAAATTAAAAAAAGAAATATAATAATTTGAAAGTTTGTCAAGTCGTGAAAGGTAGTATATTTTAACACACTAATCCAGTAACTAATCAGTTTTCTAATAAACAATCAGCAGTTCGCTAACGTGTCATCAGCACTCCGGGAGCTCTGGAGAGGGGATGAGCTGCCCGTGGACGTTAATGAATACACCAAAAATCATTAGGTGATCAATACTTCTGAGTTATTTTCATTGAGCTGATAGGTCTGATACATTAAAGCTGACATTATACATTTGTCAAGATCACCGTGCAGTTTTTAACAGTGGAGCGGGCTGCTAAAAATATTCCCTGAAAGACAATCAAAGGAACACAACTTCTTCATCCTGACACACTCAGCTGGTACCGGAGCCTGGAAAGCTTAAAGCGGTGGTTTTCAACCTGTGGGGAGTGTGACCCTCTGGCAAACCTCTATCTCCAAAAAGTATTTACATTACAATTCCTAACAGTAGCAGAATTACAGTTATGAAGTCACAACAAAAAGAATTTTCTGGTTGGAGGTCACCACAACATGAGGAACTGTATCACAGGGTCACAGCATTAGGAAGGCTGAGAACCACTGCTTTAAATCGGGTGGCCAAGCTCTAGCCTCCCAGCAGCCCCAGGCCATTGAGTATCTCCAAAACTGAATGGATGTGCTCTATTTCTCTAGCTAATTCTGTACATGATTTACTGAGGAGGAAAGAAAGAGGAATGCTTTTTAGATAGTGGAGTGTGTGGCTTCCTCATCCATGTAGGTTTTCTCTAGGTTTCTTCTGCCATTGTGTGTGTGTGCACGCGCACACACACACACATAATCATGAATGGCAACCACAGAAACACTGAAGCCTCCACAAGATTGTATGTGTGTTATATTTTTAGTAGATTAAGTAACCACCTTGCAGAGTGTGGGAGCTGTGGAGGACAGGAACTGGCCCATGTTCTGGATTACAGTCTTTCTTCTCTCAGATACCTGGGCCCATATATATATACATATATAATTACATACTATATTCCCTATAAGGTTGAGCATCTTAAACCACCCCAGCACACTGATTTCCAGTTTTTATGAGGCATCCCATTTTTTACTGCACCAAACTCTAGATTTAGAAATTATTTTAGCCTTAGATTTGTTTGGGCTGTGACATTGTAATTAGCGGCAGAAGAAAAAAAAAAAAAAAAGCAGCCACCTTATACCTAGTCCTCCCACCTCACCCCTTCCCCCAACTCCCATCCCCCACCTTTATCCTCATAGTCCCTGAATACTAAGGCAGTGCTTCCACGAGTTTCCAAATTCGGAGATGATCAGCTTTCTGGCTGGCGTTGCTCAGGGGAGTAGAATTCTGGGGTTTAAATTAGCAGCAGGTGAAATTCTATTTGTCATCAATTTCTCTTTGGGGTTACAGAGCAGAAAACTGCAGACAAGCCGCTGCTTTGATGGCTCACTCCTAAAAATCTCTTTTTGTTCTTTATCTATTTGAACTGACAGTGATCAGAGCTGCAGCCGGACAGGGCTCTCTGGAGAAATCACCTTCCCCTGAGCCTATTGACAGGTCCCTCTGTTCTGCATCAGATGAGCTTTGTCCCATCCCAGGCATCCAGGCCTTGGAAGGAGCCACCAATTAAACCTCTTGAGCCAGTAAAATCTGAAGCCACTTTGGAGTGTCTGTTCTGATTAGTCAGGATGAGAGGAAGCCCATCACCCCTGAAGGCCGCCCCCCACCCCCGTTCCCTGGTCTCAATTTTCTCTCTTGCCTCCACCAGGTGCGAGAGGTGTGAGAGAAGCTTCACACAGGCCACGCAGCTGAGTCGGCACCAGCGGATGCCCAATGAGTGCAAGCCAATAACCGAGAGCCCAGAGTCAATCGAAGTGGATTAAGGGATTGACTGGCTGGAATTAAACTGCAAGGAAAGTCATGATTAAATGTCACGGACACTTAAGCAAAACCAAAGATTTCCTCTGAACAACTTTCAATCAGTCCCAGAAAACCAAAAGCAGTAATAAAATAAGTAAGATGTTAAGAGATATTGATCCTGGCGTACAAGTCAGACCCAGGCAAGAGATTATTTATTTATGACTAGGGATGAGACAGATTGCCGTGGACAGCTCACCTGGGATGGCTAGCATTTGCGGTCCCAAACCATGTGTTTGCTTTATTTCTAAAAAGCTTTTTTTTTTTTTTTTTAAAGAAGAAAAAAAAAAAACCTGTTATTTAATGCCAAAGGGAGGATTCCTCTGCCCACAGTTGTGAGTTAAAAAAAAAAAAAAAAACGCACAGGGACTTGGTTCTCGTTGCACCTTTTTTGGTAGTAGCATGTTTCAAGGGGACCCATTGTACAGCCTTCCTCCTGGCTAGGCCTGGCTCACCAGATGTTGCTTACCCCAGCAAGGAAGGTTGAGGCTGAAGCAAGAACCTGGCTAAAGCGGCGCCACCTGCAGCCTCAGAGGCGGCCCATTTCTGTAGTTTCACTTCTCATGCACTTTCACGTGGCCCCCTTCCACCCAACAGCCTGGAACCGATGCTGGAAAAGAAAATGGTTTCAGATGCAAAGTCAAAGGACGAACGTGGAGGACTTGCTTTGTCCTGTCCGGATTTCAGAAACATTTAAAAGTGTACGGAGCTTCATAATGCAATATATTGTTCTGAAGCAGCTAGTTGAGAAAATGTTGTTTCCAATAACATTTTAGCTTAAGAAAATGAAAACAGAAATAAAGTTCTTTGGTCCGAGGCTGAATGTATGGTGTGAGGCCTCAAGTGATTTTGTTGTCGTTGTTTCTGGGCAAGCGTTGAATGTGTGAGTAATCATGCCGGGCCCCACTGGCAGATTCAGTTCGGGCAAGGGCATCTTCCTCACACAGGGAAGTCCTGGAGGCGCCTTCATTCCCTGCTGAGCGTGGCAAAAGCATTGCCACAGAACTAGGCAGGAAAATCAGCCAGACAGGAAAACATTACGAGAAGGAGGCATAGCGAAGGATGCACTGACCCAGACTGCCAGGAGTAACTGCTGTTACCAAAAGGGATAGCTTTTTCTTCTCTCGAGATTGATTAACCAAAAGAAAAAGAACTGTGCACACACTCGGGATGTTCTTTGAGTACTTGGGACAGAGTGTAACTTTCACCCACCCTGTGGTGGTTCAGTGGTAGCACTCAACATCATTGGATCAAGGTCTAAGAGCTGAACTAGCACTGGGAATGGGATGATGCAGATGCCATTTGGTCCGTTAACTCATTAATTCCCAGTAGAAACTCAGAGCTCGTACTTAACTCCACAGCCAGTTTTCACAATCAGCCCAAGCAAGTGCTTAAAAGTAAGCCTGTGGCAGGTTTCTTGGACATTTGGTGGCTAAGCACAACCTTTGAAGGAGTCTCTCATTATTTTTAGCCAGCTCAATGTCTTCTGAAACACACACACACACACACACACACACACACACACACACACACACACACACACACACACACACCCCTAATTTCAGAAAGGAATAATATAGTTTAGCTTAATATATTAGGGTACATTTGGTCCTCCAAAAAGCTCTTTTCTCTCTTTTAAAAATATTTTATTATTTTATGTGTATTTGTCTGCATGGATGTCTGTGTACTACGTGCGTGCAGTGCCTGCAGAAGCCAGCAGAGGGTAGCTGGTTCCCCAGAACTGGAATTATAGGCTGTGAGCCACCATGGGGGTGCTGAGAATTGAACCTGGGTCTCTCTACACCTGCAGCAAGTGCTTTCAGCCGCCGAGCCCTAGCTCCAGCCTACTTTCTTCTCTTTTTACGTTTAGAATTTGTTTTTACATTTAGAATTTTTGAAAAAGAAAGAGTTTCGTCTGTTGTGTTTGTAGTTATAACTATGGCTAGGATTACAGCCACAAAGATGAACTTGGTTAATTTTGTCCTCTATTGCCAGCTCAAGCTATTCACCTGGAATTTTCTCCCAGTTTTTGTTGTCTCTTTGACATGGCAGTCAAATGTCCTGTCTTGTGTGTGTGTGTGTGTGTGTGTGTGTGTGTGTGTGTGTGTGTGTGTGAATGCCTTCTGGCTTCACAGCTCCCTCCTGCAAGGGAGGAAGGCATTTCCCAGTGTGCGTTACTGAGAAAGGTGAAAAGAATGTGCAGCCACGTAGACCTTCAAGAAATCAACAGACCAGCTCCAAAAGGAGCAAATGTTCATGTGTCCAAGTTCAAATGTGTGGCTGAGCTTTCTGAATATAATGATGGGCGCATCTTTATGTTTCTCACCTTTTTTTTTCCAGTGAGAAAAATCATCCTATGCGCTTGCCTCATTTTCTCATTCAATACCAGGCAATATGTCAGAGTCAATCCCTGCTCTCCACATAACTGTGGAGAATGTCCTGTCCATTGGGTAGATCAGAGTAGGGGTTCGAAGTTTACTACTTGTATTGTCCTTAGTTTGAGCAGATTTGACCACTTCCCCTTGGTGGGGAGGCCTGGTGGCACTCAGAGAAAGAATAAGCAGGCTACCAAGATGAGACTTGATACCCTATGACCATATAGTGGTGGAGGAGGTCCCCCTTGGTCATAGATCTAGGGGGGGGGGAATAGGGTGAAAGTGGGAGGGAGGGAGGAATGGGAGGATATAAGTGATGGGATAATAATTGAGTTGTAATCTGAATAAATTAATAAAATTAAAATAAAAAAGTCTTGATAAAGGAAAAAAATACCAGGCAATATACCAGGTTTTGATGGGATCTTCCCTCGAGGTCTGGCATGGGGGAACCTTCCACAGCAATGCTTTTTACTGCTCTGATGGCTTTGCCGGCTGGTCCCCAGCACCCGCTGCATGTAGCAGTGAGGTGTACCTAAACACCCCTCAAAGATTCCTCAGAATCCATTATCACTTTTATTATGTATTTTTTAAAATATATCTTCAACTGAATTTGGTCAGTTCTTTTCTGCTTAAAAAATAGAAAATTGGATAACTCTAAATTTCCAGGCATTTTGGGACTTGCAATTTGGGACACATTGTGGAACTGGCTTCCTATGGGCAGCCTGGGCTCTCCTGGCCTATGGACAGGCCAGTTCCTGCAGGTCTGCTTGGCACCCAGAGCAAGTACAGCAGTCATGTGGGTCTCTAAAACTTCTAGTCAATGTGTGTGCAGAGGAGCAGCTTCTTGAAACCTCCCAACAGAAAGGCTCTGGAAAATATTGACATGTAAAGTGTGCACACAATCCTTTGAGACTTGGTGAATGGTTGGTAAAAACTATAATCCTAGCTCGTAACAGTATGAGGAAAGATGCTATCTGAGATGAAAAAGTGGGTGGTTGGGACTGAATCAGGTCTGTTCAGAGAGAGACAGATGAAGTTCTTTTCACCATAAGGCTTCCCAGGCTAGCATGATGGCACAGTGGGCAAAGGCACTTGCTAGGCCCCATAGGACCCCAAGTTGTCCCCTGACCTCCACACACACACCGTGGTACATGCTGCTGCAGTCACAATGATGATAAATGCGCACATTGTTAAAAAGATGTACCACGCTACCATATGCCCACTCATTTAGCTGAGTGTCTAGGCTGAAGGCGAAGCCTATGAAGCTCATAGAAGAAGGGAAAGAGGTGGGAATACAGACTGTTATGTTTCTGTAAGAAAATCTCAGCTGAAGGAAAGCTCAGTAACATCCTCAGGAAATACATATTAACTTTTTTTTTTTTTTCCAGACTTCAGTGTGTTTTGCCTTTATCTTTAAGAACGTTAACTTTTCTTCCCAGGGGAGATATGTTTCACAATATGATTGTCTAGGTAGTTAAAGCTGCAAAGCTTAATCCTGCATAATTTAGACAATTTAGTTCATTTGTAACTTTTTGTTAAATATCCATTTAATATATTTTTGTTGGAAAACTGACTGTAACAGAAAAGGATTATGGTTCCTCCTCTGTCCTCACAGGGGTCACAATGTTAGCCCGGGCCTCAGAAAACATCATCATTCATTTGCCAGTTCATTATTTTTTTCCATGGTTTTCTTGGTTTATTGTTTCATTCACGCATTCAGCAAATACTGAACCCTTGTGTCAAGACCTCATCGTCTGTGTTCACTATAAGCAAAATTAGTTATCAGTTGGTGAGAAAATAGTATTTTCCTCCTAATGGCTGACTAGAGTAGATACTCATCCATGACCTAAGAATAACAGTGGTATTAGTATTTTAATCTTGCTGTCAAACTTCTTATGTGTTAAAGTTGGAAGATGTTCTGCTGTGACTCCGTAGCTCACCCCCAACTCTCTGGTATATCGCTGTGAAACTAAGCACTAATGACTGCTTGTTATGGCTCATGCAAGACGCCAATATTCAATTGTTTTCACAAAGTAGCTCCATTGCTTACTTTAAATTGTCACACGAATATAAAGGTAATAAGCCTAAGTAGCTGTCGATTGCGTAATTGGGAGCATGGCACATCTCACAGTACAGTGGTGTGGGTTCAGGGGTCACTCCGCATACCCAGCAGCCTTGTATTTAATAACAGATTCTCTGCTGTCCCACTAGGGTTACACAGGCCTGTAGAAACCAAGCCAGGAATAAGAAATACACTCTTTAATATGACCTTAATTTTATTTCCCACAGTCATCTCTAATCCCTGAAATCTTTTAAAATTTCTACATCTGTAATAGATAACAGTAGATTCTAGAAATATCACCACTTTGTAAGGGATCCTTCCATTTGTTTGTTTGTTTGGGTCATACTGGGGCTTAAACTCCGGGCCTTGCACAGGCTCGGCAAGGGCTCTACCACTGAGTCATACCTCTGACCTATGAAGGGCTTTCTTCTTTTAAGTAATGAGTCAGATGGTTCATCAGATTAACTTACAAACTGGTGAAACCCCCAACTAGGTTAGAAAATAGAGCAACAGTGTGAAGCGATTGCTCCGTCTTCCCCAGGTGCTAACACTGTTACCACCATTCTTAGGAAAGATTCTCTTGGGTACATGTTAATGGAAAATGGAGCAGTTCTGAGCGGCTTCCCTCAGATGCTAAGGCAGGCCACAATGATGCCCATAGACCACATTATGTAATCACTGCCTGGTACTGTTCTGAGGGCTTAGCAGGCATTGTACAATGAGCCTCGCTACCCTGTGGCCACAATTTTCATCATCCTGTTCTTGAATATGCCTAACAATAGTATCTCAGTAGCACCATCATCTTCCACTCCAAAAACCATGTGATTTTTAGAAAGGGAGCATGCTCCCATTGGCTAAGCTTCTTTTGAGAACAAGACTTGTTTAAAGTGAACAGATGTAAATATTGTCTGTTGATAAAAAACATGCTTTTTGAAAACAATGCTAAAATGTTCTTCAAATATGAATCTTTGCAGTGGATGATACTGTAATCTGCACACACCTCATGGCTGGCAGACAACAATTTTTCTAAACATGAGACTGACATTCACCAATAAGAGAAAAACACTGAGTGTTCAAGTGTGATAGCACAGGCCTTTAGCCTTAGCACTCAGGAAGCAGACAGACAGATCTCTGTGAGTTCAAGGCCAGCCAGGCCTCCATAGTGAGGCTCTATCTCAAAAAAGAAAACAACAGCAAAAATGGGAGGAGGCAATCGTTCAAGTGTGTGGAACACATAGGGAAAATGGCAATAGGCAAGGTAGGGGGCATGGCATGCTGGAGAGTGGCCATAAGAGAACAAGGCTTGAGTACTATTGACAAGTGAAAAGCATCCTGATAAGTTAAGGGGGATTCAGGGCTTTCTTTGTTCTGTCTGGGATGCTAATGAAATTACTTTTTCAGGCATCAGTGGAGCAATTCTGCAGTTGTGTTCATGAAAAATAGAGGCCTATATGGCTAACCTGTTGACTTAAAGCAATGAGCCGTTACAGACTAGGTTTGCCAAAAAGTACAAAACTGTAGTTATATGGACGTGGTACTCCAGGGCTTAGGGGCCCAGCTCAGATGCTTGGTATAATCTAGATGAAGCTGTTTGTAAAGTTTGTTCCAAAAGCAAGTTTACAAGATTCTTTATGAGCTGGCTAGATTACCAGGCAATTCTTCACCGAAAGCAGTGTGTGCCATGTTATCCTATGTTCTGATTCTAACAGGGACATTTGTTAAAAGCAAGGCACGTGTTTCCAAGCCAGTTGAACATGGCAGGCTCCTAGTTGGTATTTCCTGTTTTCTGCCTTGCAAAACATCTCTGTTACAGCCTTCCTTCCCCAAAGCTTGGCACGTCACTCCCAACCAAAAACAATCGTGATATAAAGTTAACAAGCTGGAGATACATTTCCACCGCAGAACTCTTTGCTTTTAAGAAGAGAAGAAATCCCACCACAGCAGGTGATTGCCACATGTTGGCAAGAGCAGCCATTTCAGACCAAATGTCCAAAGCGGAGTCCTGGCCAGTCCACATGTGAATACGATCAAATGCTAACAAAATCTGTACCTGTAACCTTACTTTTCCTGAACAATCTGGTATACATTCTCTGATTTGTCCCAACTCTGAGGGGATGAAATAGGAAAAACCTGAGACAAATTCTTTCTGGAAGTTTTGGTTCTGGTATGAGGGAGAATTCCCTGGTTCAAGTGTGAGGGTATGAAGAAAACTTCCTCAGATCAGCAGAAAAATCTTGGAAGCCCAAGGTGCCCTCCTGGTTAATTAAGTTTGTCACATCAAGGGAAGGCATTTAGTTTTGGAGCAAGCTGGTACTGAGTGTGTGGATCCTGTCAGGAAACTGCAGCGATTTTAAGCTTACTGTTAGTGTTTAGAGTGGAATAGAAATATGACTGTCTACAACTTCCCATCAAATACAATGGCTTGGGCAAGGGCTCAATTTGAGTTCTACTGTCTGAAGTTTGGAACATGATACAAACTCATTGAGGGAATGAGATTGGCAAGGCAGAGTATGTGATGGGTCACATACAGCCCATGGTAAGAGGGAATGCCCATCCTGAAGTTAGGGCGGTAAACAAATTGCCTACCTTAAAAAAACATAAAACTTTATTAAGCTCAAATCTTAGAGTCAATCAAACAGAAAATTGCAAAGGACCAATGAGTTGATGCATACTGCTATGCTGCTGAGATAGAATCTGCCCTGAATGTGCTGTACTTAAATGAGAAAACAGGCACAAATGTAGTGATCATCAACCAAAAGGTGTAAATACATTTGATTAATAAAAAACGTTTCTATGATAAATTGATTGCTTTTGGAGTCTGTCTTTCCGGTTCCATCGTGATTTTGTCCCATCGTGATTTTTTTCTTTCTGTATTAGAGTTTGAACCCAGGGCTCTGCACAAACTGGGTGAGCACTTTATCACTGAGTTACCGATAGCCCTATCCCAGGTTGGCCATTCTCCAGAGTAAGCGATTCCAGTGTGAGTAGCAGGCAGTCTACAGATCCTGGAGTTGCTTTAGGGGAAAATAGGACTCATGTGCAGGAAGGTTAAAAGCTAGCCCCGTGGCTTCTTCAGATATATTTGAGATGCCTATGGCTTAATTCTCAGGTGCTGCCATCTCCTTTGCTTGACCAAGTCATGTCTACTCCCAGAAAATTCAGGCACAGCGGGCCCACTCTGACCCTCGCAAGCCTTTGAGTAAAGCAGAATCCTCTGCTCTGAGACTGGGCATGGGTCTGTGGCCCTTCTTACTGTGAAAGGACTAGGTGCTACCAGTCAGAAAGGCTGACCCAGAAATGTGATTTCTATCTCATTGCTTTGGAGAGGAAAGTCCTCCTTGGTTGAGAAGAGCAAGTAGGACACTGAGGGTGGAGTAGATGATAGGAGGTAAGACAGCGTGCTCGAGTAGAGCCTTCAAAAGGCATTGTGGCGACACGGTGTTTCCTCAGAGCAAGGCGAGGAAGGTTATTTTGAGCAGAAGCAGGCCACGTTCTGATTGAAAGCAACCATCTGGCTGCTTTGCTGAAAGCATACATACAAGCAACATTATATGAATTCAAAGGGTTATTTTAGGAATGTATATATACATATATATATACACAAAAATATATAATGTGTGCAATAACAGTTAGTGAGAAGAGGGGGCATGGATTTGAAGGAGAGTCAGACGGAATATGAGAAGGATTGGAGGGAGGAAAGGGACTGGAGAAATGTAGTAATAAGTTAGAATATCAGAAATAAGCAGCAACAAATAAAAGAAATAAAAAGAGAGAGCGAATAGACAGTAGGAAAACATGGGCTGGTGACAGGAGGTGACCGGGGGGGTGGGGGGAGATTTCTGAGCAGGGAAGAGATGATGGTACCATCCATATGGTGATAGTGGCAAAGGTAGCAGGAAGCAGGGAGATTCCGCCTGGGTTTTGATAGGCAGTAGAGAATTTGCTGGAAGACTGTATCTGGATGTTAGATAAAGAGAGCAGATAACGGTTCTCGGGTTTTTTGGTCCTAATGAACAGGAAGAAATGTTGTCATTGGGTTTTTGTGCTTACATTTCATCTTGAGATTATTTACCCATAGTGCCAGGACAACCTCTGTGTAGCATTCACGTGACTGGTCATGCACAGCTGGCAGCTAGCTGTCAAACCTGTTGTCAGCTCCTCCCACAGTGCTGATGTTCAGGGACTAAGGCACCTGCCCTCAGCTTGACTCTTAGCCTGCTTCTTCTGGAACGGTGTGTAGATAGGCCACTGCCCAGGAACAACATGCAAATGTTTCTTGATAAAAAGATCACAATGGATATTATTATTTATATTTGACACAGGCATTCTCTGCAGCAGTAGGGTACCAGAGTCTCATTCTATCTAGTCTTGAGCTAGGCATGGTCTCTTTCTATGTGGCTTGTGATTAAGTTGTACATTTCAGTCTGTGCCTCTTGAGATGGGCAAGGCAGGCAAAACAGGGGTGGCTGGAAGTTTTCAGCCTTCTGAAGACTTTGAATGAGGCTTTAAGTCCATGAACCAGTAGTGTTTGTCCTTTATGGAACACAGTAGGAACAAGAAATGGAAAGGAGCCGGGAGGCGGTGGCACACACCTTTAATCCCAGCACTTGGAAGGCAGGGGCAGGCAGATCTCTGTGAGTTCAAGCCCAGCCTGGTCTACAAAGTGAGTTCCAGGACAGCCAAGGCTAAACCAGAGAAACCCTATCTTGAAAAATGCAAAAATAAATTAAAAAAAAAGAAGAAGAAAGAAATGGAAAGGAAAGAATGGCATGAAGTCAGTTAAAACATAGAAACTATAGGAACCCACAGTGGACCCAGTGGGGGCAGATTTGGGGAGAGTCCTCAATCCTCCACAGGGAGAAAGAAGCCCAGGCAAGCCAAGGAGCTGCTTTCCAAGCTTTGAGTTAAATGAACAGACGCAGGTGCAGATGCCACATATGAAACCTTCGCCACCAGGAGCCACCAGCTGGGGCTCCCATGCAGCCTGGCCACTGTAGTGATCTCACTCGGAGAGCCCTACCCTGACATTTGTCTCATACATTGGAAATAAAAATTTCCTGTTATTATAGTTTTATTACTGCTATCTCCTGTGTCACTAGCAGTATTGCACACAGAATTTAAAGAATTTCTCACAGTAAAAAAAAATTGTTTTTTGGGAATGTGCTAGGAAAATATGGACTGTTCTATAAAAAAATTCTCAAACACAACAAGATTCCCATTGACTTTTAGGGAAAGGGAAGTGGACTCTACATTAAGATGCCAATTCTTAGATCTTGTGACTGGAATACCACCTTTCAATACCAATTATATCCTCGAGAGAGTTAGTGTGGATAAAATTATCAAAGTCCCAGGGAATGATAAAAATCAGACATTGTTATTTACCACCTTACAAGAAAATTCAAAGCAATGAGGAAACACGAAGAGGACTAATGGACTCACAGTCATAGCAGGAGGGATAAGGGGCTGGGGACCAGGAGCTTTATCTTTATGATTTTTAGGAGGCCTAGGGAGACCCAGAAAGACGGTCAGGCCAGATCAGTACATTAGAACATTTTGTCATCACTTAAATGGGTGTCTCGCAGCCAGGCAGATGATAACAAGTAGGGAGTGTCCCTACATGTCATCACCCCCTTTCCCAGCCCCCAGCTTAAAAAAGAATCTGTGCATGAAATTAGGCGTGCCTCTACTCAACTGTAAGAGCATAGCAATTGTTTGGGATCCCAAGCACAGCCACAGTAGAATATTTGGTATCTATCAGATAGAATAGAACTTGTAGCCACACACTTAACTTATAAGGAAGCATAAAGAGCTCTTATGGCGCTCTTCTGTCTGTCTTTCCTGGTGTCAGGGAGCCAGTGCATGTGAACGCAGAGACAAACACACTCATACATGACTGCACACACGCGCACTTTAGTAAAGATAATGGCATCGTTTACATTTCACACCTTTAACACGAAGGTTTTCTCCTCTGAGTTTCTACCCTTTTGTTTGTTTGCATAAAAAATGCAAACAAAAGATACTCACTCCAAATCTATAAATGTGGCTCTGTTTTGAGAAGAGGTCTTTACAGACATTAAGTAAAAGATCTTGAGAGCTTGGCAAATTGTGCAGCAGAGTCCTAAATCCAATTCATAGGGTCCTCCGAGGAGACAAGAGAAAAGGCACACAGGGGTGGGGGTGAGGGAGGGGGAGTGGGGGGTTCACATGGAGATAAAAGCAGAGGCTGGAGTTAAACAGTCCCATGCCAAGGGGGTAGTCTGGGACCACCAGGGACAAGCAGACAACGGAGGGCTATCCCACAGAGCCTTTGAGGAAGCATGGCTTGCTGATAGCTGGATTTCAGACCCACAGAGCCTCCACAAGTATGAGAAAAATTTCTGCTTTAAAACCAGTCTGGGATCATTGTTGCTAGAAAACTAATACACCATTATAATTCATAATTCAGGCCTGGAGAGATGGCTCAGAGGTTAAGAGTGCCGCCTGCTCTTCCAAAGGTCCTGAGTTCAATTCCCAGCAACCACATGGTGGTTCACAACCATCTATAATGAGATCTGATGCCCTCTTCTGGCCCACAGGTGTACATGAAAGCAAAACACTGTATACATAATAGTAAATAAATAAATCTTAAAAACAAAACAAAAAACAAAAAAAAATCATAACTCAATGACTTGCAATCAGCAGGAAGGCAGCAGTGCATTTAAACTAATTTCTCTTTTAGGAAAATTCTCTATATCAAGATAGTTTCACCTCTGCTCACTCTTGCTGATCAGTAAGCATGGTCATGCTACTTTCCAGTGCAGACAGCAGCATTCCCTAGTGAGAAATCTGCTCTTAAATGTTACCAACAATGACCTTGTCTGCAAGATGAGTTTGTCCCACTGACTGTTGGGACAAAGCTGTCTGTGCACAATCTTTTTCATATACTTGAGACTCTTTCGGTTTTCTTGAGCTGCCCTAACCAAGTGTCAGCCTAGTGGGTTAAAAAGCACGTCTTGGTTTCCCACAGTTCTGAAAGCTAGCAAGTCCAAGATCCAGGCATCCACAGGGGTGGTTCCAACGCCATGTTCTCACCTAAACCCGCTTACTCCCTAACACCATGGCCTCAAAACTGAAGACTAAGATTCCAGCCTATGACTATGGAGACAACATATCATCCAGCCCACATGTTGACCTTTACATGTTCGGAAAATTGTCACTGTCTGTAGAACATATGACAGCAAGGCGCAAACATGCAGCCTGCTAATCATAGGTATAGAAGAGTCATCATAAGTTTAGAAATAGGAAATGGTATAGTTTAACCAGAAACCTATTTTTTATATGAACTATAGGAGTGGTAGTGTCTACAGTTTCTTCTTGGATGTCTTCCCGAAGGTCACCTGGCTCCATGATTGACAGCCTGGGCTATAAATCTGTTTCCTCATCTATGCAAGTTTCTTCTGATCTCCTTTTCTTTTTTTTTAAAGCTCCATTTCTAATTTTAGAAACTATTTATTTACTATTTTATGTGTATGAGTGGTTTTTTTCTGAATGTATGTATGTGTACTATGCACATGCTTTGTTCCTTGAATCTTCTGGGAGTAGAATTACAGGCAGTTGTGACCCACCCTATGGGTGCTGAGAAGTGAACCGTGGTCCTCTGCATGAGCAGTAGATGCTCTTAACCATGGAGCCATCTCTCTAGCCCCCTGTTTCTAGCTTTAAGTTGTTGCTAATGGGTAGTGGCACATAATGGTTTTGTGGGAGTCATCAAGGTTTATAGTAGCTATTAACCCAGAAATTAGGGGGTATATACTTTTAGCATTCTGTCAGACACTAGCCCAAAGAACAGCAGCATTTATTTCAAAGGTGGGAAGTTGCCTTTTTATACTGGGAGTTAAAAGCACAGGATTTCCTAATCCAATGCATTGCCTTAAGGGCCAGTGAGATGGCACAGTGGGTAGAGCCCTTGCTGTGCAAACTGAGGACATAACTTCAGTCTCTGGAACCCATGTAAAAGTGGAAGAAGAAAGCCAGTGCCACAAAGTCACTCTTTAACCCCCATGCATGTGCCAGAGCACATGTGTGCCCTGCCCCAATAGCAATAGTAATAATAATAAATTTTAAAATATTGCTTTGTCTTAAAAACCATGTTCTCCCTAGTGCTGGTTATGAAATCAAACCTTTAAGCAAACACAGAGCCCATTTATGAACGCTTCATATAAATGCAACTCACCTCCTTTAGGTGCTTTATCTATTTATTATTTATTTATTTTTGAAAAGATCTTTATTTTTAAGTGTGTGTGTGTGTGTGTGTGTGTGCGTGTGCGTGTGTGTGTGCGTGCGTGTGTGTGTGTGTGCGTGTGTGTGTGTGTGTGTGTGTGTGTGTGTGTGCTCATAGAGGTTAGAAGAGGGCAGTAGATCTCCTGCAATTCCAGTTACAGAAGGTTGTAAGCCACCTGACATGGCTCTGGAAACTGAACTGGGGTCCTCTGGAAGAGCAGTAAGTGCTCGTAACTGCTGAACCATCTCTCCAGCCCCTCGGATGTACTTAAAAGTAAATCTTGGGCAACTGCTTTGGATTACTGACATAGCCTTTGGTTTCGCCTCTCCATAGCCTTTCCTTTTGCCCTTTGGCTTCAAGATCTGCAGCATTAAACTGGTAGAATCCATTCTCCTCGCCTTGAATACCTGCTGGGCTTTGTGTTTTTGTTTGTTTGTTTCTCACTTGTTTGGTTAACTGTGCTGGATGTGAAAGTATGATGCGTCTCAGCCTTAGCTACAAGAAGTTTTGGGCTCCTCTGCTTTGTCTTTTGCCACTTTCTCACAGCCAAGAAAAGCTGCTGAACCCTGCAGTGATCCCAGCTGCATGAGCCATGCATGCATTGAGGCATGCCGCAAAGACTTTGTGACTCTTTGTCACAAGGAGTAACTCTGACCATGGGTAACCAATACCACCCCTGGCAGAGGTCAGTGCAGAAAGTCCGAGCACATGCATCAGCCCTTAAGAACAATTATTTTGCTCTTCTAGTCTTGCTGCACACACAGCTATCACCCTCCCCCCACTAGAGCTCAAGTGAACTCACTTTACCATTCATATAAATGGAAAAACAACTCAAAAATAACCTACAAACACCCAATCTGTAGTATTAGCTCTCAATATCAGCATAAGAGTCCTCCCATGGTTCCCCCTCATGGGTACATTACTCACATTCTGCATCTGTGGCCTATACCTCAGTGGTTGTGTCTGACTGCAGGATGAAATATCTGCTGGCAACATATTTCATTTACTTATTTGACAAACATTTATACAGCAGGTGCCCTGTGCCAGGCTCTGCCCTAAGTGCTTCATGGCATTGATTTACTGAGTTCCCTTCACAGCTGTCTGATGGGTTCTGTTAGTATCCTTGCTTTACTCATGAAGGAACTGAGGCCCAGAAATTCCAAGAACCTTGTCGAAGGTCACCTTGCTAGTAAGTGGCAGAGCTGGGATGTGGATTTTGGCGTTCTGCCTCTAGAGTCCATGTTCTTAATCGTGACACAGGATAGTAATTACTCATCTACACTTCATGTCATTGTTGTTAGGCGGCACCCACAGGGCCATTTGGAAAAGGAGATTCTCAAATGGCTTCAAGCCTTTCTTGCCAATACACAAACATATAACTGGCTTCCAAGGCCAACTGGCAATGGTTGGCTGGCTAGCTGCAGAGACCCACACTTTAACTCACATCTCTATACTCCTGGTCTTGCCTATGTCTTAGCCACATGACTTGCAAATGCTTTTATTGGAAAGTATTATTTTGAACTTGGTCTAGAAATGCTGTTAATTTATCAAGAGGGTGGCTATGCTGCTTAAAAGTAAGGAGAAGGCTTAAGTTACTTTTTGACCTAATGTGACAGTAACATGATATATAAGAAATGGGGTAGTGGATAATTTTATCACATCTAATTTTCTCAGACATTATATCCTGAGTCACTTATCCTCGCCCATGCAGGTACATATTTTATATTTATATGTGATTTTGGTGAATACTTACAACATGGTCATATTATTTTATTATTGTTGTTATTATTTTTGATTATTTTATTTTGCAGTATACCATTTTTGTGTGTGAAAGAGAGAGAAATTTGATAAATTGATGCAAAGTCAAGAGGCAGCAGAGGGTCTAAGTTGATAGATTCTCATCAGATTCTCTATAGTAAATTCCAAATCTAACGTCTATAATTATGATGACATGTGTACATATATGTATATATATATATTATATTCACCCACAATAATATATTAATTGGAAGTTCAAGTTTTACTTAAATTTCTTACTGTTTTCTTACCTATACAATGAAATTAGCAATGATAGTCCTGTATAATCCATGTGAAGATTAATCGTGTTTACTTAAAATAATAGCACATAATAGGTGCTTAGTCAATATTTTCCATCTGAAATTTGAAAATATAGCTGGACGGGGCATAAAGAGATGGCTCAAAGGTTAAGAGCACTGACTGCTCTTCCAGATGTCCTAAGTTCAATTCCCAGCAACCACATGGTAGCTCACAACCATCTATAATGTGATCTGATGTCCTCTTCTGGCCTGCAGGTGTACATGCAGGCAAAGCACTATATACATAATAATAAATAAATCCTTTTTTAAAAGTTAAAAAAAAAACTAGCCAGGTGTGGTGGTGCACACCTTTAATCCCAGCACTCAGGAGGCAGAGGCAGGCAGATCTTTGTGAGTTCAAGGCCAGCCTGGTATACAATGTGAGTCCAGGACAGCCATGGCTACACAGAAAAACCCTGTCTTGGAAACAAAATGAAAGAAAGAAAGAAAGAGAAAAGAAAAATGAATTTTAACTATTATAAATAATAGCATTGAAATATAATGAAGAATTGCTGTCTGATGGTTTACCATGGACATTGACTACCTATAATCCTGACAGGGCATGAGTAACTTTTAAGAATATAGTAGTGGGTCTGGAAAGATAGCACTGCATAAAAGCACTGGCTGCTCTTCAGAGGACCTGGGTTAAATCCCAGTACCCACATGGTGGTTTACAACCACCTCTAAATCCATTTCCTTGGGTTCTGATACCACCTTCTCCAGTGTCCACAGGTACCACATGCACAAATGTACATTAAAAATTAAAATAAATTATTTGAAAATATTTTTTTAAGAACACACTGTTTACCTAGGACAGAGTGAGAATTTTGAAAAAACCACAACCAACCCTGCCTTGCAAATTTGTAACATGCATACAAAGTTGTCTCCTGACCTTTTCCTTTGAAACCACACACTACAGCAGACCACATATAGGTTGCTATTGCTGTAAAACCAATTAATTGCAAAATTAACAACTTAAAACAATTTTTGTGTGTGTGTGTTCTGTTCAAAATTTGAAGATAAGGGATTTGGAAAAGAGCTTGTCTGTATGGTTCTTATTTGGTATCTCCCAAGCAAATGCAGAAGCAGTTGGCTGGGGCCAGACCATCTGAAAGCTCAGTGAGGCTGGGTGTCCAATGTAACCCCCTGCCCTGCCTCAGCCCTCCACAGGGACCTGTCCATTGCAATATTCCAGCAGAAGGAAAAATAGCATAAAGCATAAGCGGGTCAGTCGACCTTAAGATCAACATTTTAGGAAGAGAAAATGTGCCAGAGATTGTCCAATAGTTGCAAGAGGGTGTAATTGGAAACCAATATCAAAACTTCAGTATATATTATGCATTCTATAAAATGAAGATCCTCTCTCTCTCCCTTGACCCCTTCCTCCCTTCCATCTTCAATCACAACAGCAACTACAATAAACAGCCCTCTTGTGTGGCTGGCCTCTGAGTCACTTTCAGCTGAGAGCTAAGCTGAGACCAGAGCGGTTAGCCATGGCTGCTCTGGCATGACAAGCCTGTCCAGAGAAGAAGAACGGCAGAGAATTCTGGCCTATATATCTAAATTATCATAGACCACTCAGTAGAATTCCGAGAACCACCAGAGATCTGCAAACACATCCCCCTGAACTGTGGGTATAGAAATTATTCTACCCTAGTCTCTTTAGTGTTTTCTTAAAGATCTCATACGCTAACCTTTGAGCCATTCATGGATGCTCGCCTTAAACCTTTTCTAAGAGAAGCAACCACCGGGGTCAGAATAAGGAGAGCTTACAAATCAGCCTAAGGAAAGTGGAAAGTTGCTTGAAGTTTGTTGAAAGCAGAGGACAGTGGTGCTGCTCTCGCTTAAGACTCCGCGCTCTCCCTGCTCTGCAGCTACATAGCATTTGAATAGCTCTCTTCCACATGACTGCCTGGGATCCACTCAGCCTTTCCTTGGGCTTGGAAAATTAATTGCTAGGTTTTAAAAAGCCCTGCTACTTGTTCAGCAAAACTTTGTTCATGAACCTTGAAAAAAAAACCACCAACAACTTCCCTCTTCATTCTCCTCTGTTCCAGTCCCTTATTCAAGCACTTCTCATGTCAAGACTTGTCCTAGCCCTGCACTTGAAGCATCCTGGGCCTGGGCCTTCCTCTGTTATCAGCAGGGAAGGAGCCGAGGCAGTGACCAGTGTGAGGGTACCACCCACAGAAAACAGGCCACAAGCAACTAGTCTAAGAGGAATGGCTCTTAAATGAATTCCGTATGGAAATGGGCCAGAATCCACAGCTGGGGGAGATCTGTTTCCAGGTTTGCAAACTGTTTGCTTTCTAAACATTGACACTGTCCATGAGGCGAGTACATTTGGTGTCTCCCACTGCTACTGATCAGGGTCACCTTTGGTGACTCTGCTTTGGGCCAAATAAGAAAAGAAAGACACTGAAACCTTCGGCTGAGGCCAGAAGACTGAACGTTGGAGTGGAGGTGCTTTGACTCTTTCAGAATAAAGTTAGAAGAACCAGGAACAGACTTGGCTCTGCTTCTGTTCAAATGCTGTCTCCCATAGCTAAGAGTGTCTTCTTGCGTCCTGGTCTTCCTCCAACTTGTAGCTACTTTTTCCATCTGAGTCAGCTTTCCTGGAAGGCGTGTTCACCCACACACCTGGGGGCCCAAGCCTGGCGAGACATGTCACTTCTCTACAAGCTGGGTTTCTGTGAACGTGAGCCACACAGCCATAAGGCCCCTCCTAGATTCCAGCCTCGATGCCGCCTCCTCCTGCTTGTTATGGAAGGATCCCTAAGGAGTCAGAGTTCGTCACAGCTCACATTTTGGGTACCTCACATTGCGCAGAGCTCATTCTGAACCGCTTCCATACAGCCACCCCTCTCCTCTGAGCCGTGTTTTGGAAGTACTTCAGCTCCGCAGGCCAGAGCCTTGGACGCGAACACTAGTCTTACTGGCTGTGTGAACTTTTGGCCAGTCTTGAAGCCTTTTTGACTGAGAAGAAAGGAGTGGAGAAAGGGTCTTCAAAGCAACATTTCTAAACGTGCTAACGACTCAGTCCAGATGGAGGCCATTCCCCGCGAAGAGACGGTGGCCAAAGAAGAGGAAGTGAAGTTCTGCTTGAAAGAACTCTCAGTGAAATACATGCAATCAAGCAGACCTGAGTGGTTTCCTAATTCCAAACACTACCCAGCTCTCCGCCTTCTCGCCTGTTCCCTTTCCTGGCAATGCTGCTGCCCTTCAGCCTTGCTGAAGCCCCGACAGAACTGGGAGGAAACAGCTCAGCCTTCAGATCTACAGTAGGGATACGTTGACGGTTCGTTACCAGCTGCCTTCCGTGCAGAACGATTCTCTTCTTTTTGTAATTGTGGAACGCATAAGGAGAATGTAAAATCACCACGGTAGCCATCTTAACTGTACAGTTCAGTGGCACTAAACGCATGGGGCCACAGCCGTCCACCAACCCTCCCCTACAAGATTCATTTTGGGGGGTTTTGTTTTGTTTGGTTTGGTTTGGTTTTTCGAGACAGGGTTTCTCTGTGTAGCCTTGACTGTCCTGGACTTGCTTTTGTAGACCACGCGGGCCCAGAACTCACAGCGACCCGCCTGCCTCTGCCTCCCAAGTGCTGGGATTAAAGGCGTGCACCACCATCGCCCAGCCGAAGATTTGTTTTAATCTTCCTAAACCGGAACTTCATGCAGACTCTCATCCCCACTTGCATTGGCCCTGGCAGCACCATCCTCCCTTCTGCCTTCCTTGGTTTTCCTTCTCCAGGGACCCTAATATAGGAGATCATACAGCATAATGTATTTAAGTTAAATGCATGTTGAAATGTATTAAAATTTTCTCCTTTTTTTGGAAGCTACTGAAATCCTATTATATGAGTCTACTATATTTTGTTTATCCACTCCTGCCTTTGTGGATGAAGGTAGCTCTATCTACTGGATATTGTAAATGAATTTGGCTTGAAAACAGGTGCATAAGTATGTCTTCAGGCTTCTGCTTTGACGTCTTTGGGTAGGTTCTCACAAGTGGTCTTCCTACACCATAAGACAGTGCTAATTTTAATCCTTTGAGGAATATTCATACTGTTTTCCATAGTATTCGGTTTTACTTCATAAGAATCCTGATTTTTCCTGTGGCCTTATTTCCTGTCATCTGCTTTTTTGATGATAGCCACTGCATTAGTTAGGGTTTCTATTGCTGTGATGAACACCATGACCAAAAGCAAGTTGGGGAGGAAAGAGTTAATTTGGCTTACACTTCCAGATTACAGATTCATCAATGAAGGAAGTCAGGACAGGAACTCAAATAGAGCATGGACCTGGAGGCAGGAGATGATGCAGAGGCCACCGAGGGGTGCTGCTTACTGGCTTCTGCACCCCATGGCTTGCTCAGCCCGCTTTCTTATAGAACCCAGAACTGGCAGTCCAAGAATGGCACCACCCACAGTGGGCTGGGTCCTCCACCATCAATCACTAATTACAAAAAAGCCATCCAGCCAGATCTTATGGAAGCATTTCTTCAACTGAGGTTCCCTCTTTTCACATGGCTTTAGTCTGTGTCAAGTTGACATAAAACTAGCCAGCACAGCCACCTTCTCAGTTTGAAGTACTATCTTACTGTGGAGTTCATTTTCATTTATTTTCCTAATCTTTTCATAAATCCTTAGGCATTTGTTAAGGTTTCTGTGAAGAAATGACTGTCTCAGTTCTTGGCTCACTTAAAAGTTGGGTTCATTTAGTTTTGTTGTTGTTGTTGTTGAATTGTATTTCTTTGTATTTTATGGTTATTAAGTTTATATCAGTTATATGATTCTCAAGTCTTTTTCTATTCCATGGTTTGCTTTTCCACTCTGCTAACAGAGTTCTTTGATGTGCAAAAGTTTTTAATTTTGATGCCGTTTGATTTATCTATGTTCTTTTGTTGCCATTGCCTTTGGTGTCAGATCCAAGAAATTATTGCCAAATCCGATATCATGAGGGTTTTCCCATATGTGTTGGTAAGAGTTTTTATAGATTTAGTTCTTATGTGCGTCTTTGATCCATTTTGAGGTAATTTTGTATATGATGTAAGGTCAAGTTTAATATCATTCTTATACATGTGGGTTTCCAGATTTCCCTACAACATTGGTTTGAATGACTACCTTTTCCCCATTAAATGGGTTTGGAATCCTTATTGGACCATTCCCTCTCTCTCTCTCTCTCTCTCTCTCTCTCTCTCTCTCTCTCTCTCTGTGTGTGTGTGTGTGTGTGTGTGTGTGTGTGTGTGTGTGTATGTGTTTGGGGGGACTGAACTCATAGCTTTTTGTATGCTAAGCATATACTTTACCATTGCATTATACCTCCAGATGAACTTCTAGGCTCTTGGCTCTTTAACTCATTGAACTGTGCTAATGAGTATGCAGCCAGCCACAGATTAGACACAGAGATTCCCACAGCTTCCTACAATACTAAACCTACCTCTTGGAATTAGTGCATTAGTCCACAATAGCTGTGGGGACACATCTGTTCTTCCTATGTTAAATATGTAAACTGCATATGCTAAGAGAATGAGGTCATGAAACTCTGAAAACACTAGCAGGCTGAGGTAAGAGACAATGTGATGACCAAGGCACCATATCTGCACAACATCCTGAGATTCGAAGAAGCTGCCTTGGCGAGTATCTTCTGAAAGCCAAGGGGCGAATAGGACTGGATCCCATGAAGAATTGGCGAAAGATGCACTAGGCTAGGACTAGCATGTCTCTGAATCTTCCTTCGTTGCTTTAGTGTGCTTTGACAGTAGTGGGCACCACACAGAAAGAAAATGAAGGATTTTCTGTGTCTCCCTCCCTAACCTCCCTTGAGAGTAACATTCAATGATTTAGGACCTTGCCCTACATAGTGAGTGTGTAGCAGATGTTTTTGTTATCAGATCCTGTGGATGCTTGAGCCAGCATCCTTGGCTTTTGTTATCAGATCCCGTGGATGCTTGAGCCAGCATCCTTGGCTTTTGCCAGCTTCTAATCCACGCAGCACTATCAACGAGGCATGTTTCTGTATACATGTATGATGCTGTCCTCATAGCTGCTATATGAGGTAGGCTTCTCCCGAGAAGAGAAAACTGTTTGGCTGAAGTCACATAGCCAATGATAAACAAGTATTTGAACCTGAATCTAGTGACATTAAAAACTCATGTTCTTCTGGGCACTTCATTACTGCTTCATTTCGAACATGTTATCAAAGTCACAGTTGCAAATAGGGAAACCAGCTTTTACAGTGTGTCAAGGCATGTTATGGACTGACAGTAGTTATAATTCGAGCATATACCATACAGCATACTATTCTACAAGATCATTGTGTGTCTTATATCATTAAATTCTCATAATAGCACTATGAAGAAGCTACTTCAATTATTGTCATTTTATAAGCAAGAGAAATGGAGGCTCAAAGAGTCAGCCTCTTACTAAAGCCCACTGAGTAGGGAGGCAAGATATCTACTGTGCTGTGCCTGGGTCCTCTGTCCCCTGGGCCCTTTCGTGGATGCCAGGAACCCATTATCTCTACTGTAAGGGGTGGGGGACAGGGTGAGATGGATGGTAGTTACTGTCTTTGATCTTGGTTTTAAATCATTTGTGTTAATTGTAGTGATCTCTGCTGTCTCCTGTCAGTCTCTCACTTCCCTCCAAATAATTGAGAAAAATCACTCACAGTGAGGCAGAATCTTAAAGGCATTCCTAACCTGCAGAAGTGGACTCATTTGTATCATCCCTCCTTCTCAGGGGTCTTGGTTGTTTGATGTTCTTTCTGCCTTGGGAGGGCTGATTGAGAGCCCCGCAAAGAGAGAAGCTTTGGGGCTTCTTAACACTGAAAGGATCCCTTGACCCCAGCTACCCCAGCAGCTGGGTCAGACACAGCCGCCATGATTTATATATCAATAAACAGAGCCTTTCCAAGCCATGGCTTCCCCTGTTCGCGGGAATGAGCTATCAGTTCTCCTGGTGGTAAACATACATTTCATTAAATATTTCTGCTTTTTCCTTTTTAAAGCCTTAGCATTAGGGATCAAAGTGAGAGACAGTAATGGCCTTCAGAAATATGAGAGAGAGAGAGAGAGAGAGAGAGAGAGAGAGAGAGAGAGAGAGGAGAGAGAGAGAGAGTTTAACAAAAATCCTCACGGGATCAACACCATACATTCTGGCTTAAGAGGTTGTCCTCAGTCAAATGCGTTCTATTTGTGTCTGTTCTGATTTCCTATAAAGCTCATAGGCAGACAGTGCCCGTTGGCTCATGTGTTCTCTTAAGGAGAAAAATAACACATGTGGGAATAAGATCCGTGCCCTACCCCCAACATTATCTCCCCAACAAACACCCCCAGCTTTTTTGAGCTACAGGATGCAATGCGATTTTTTTTCTGGGCAGAGGAGGAGCAGTTGTTTCTTTCTCAACTAATTCTTGTTCCAAGACCTCACAAGGCGTGGGGATATAACTTCCTGAGTAAAGAAAGCAGTTGAGTGTCTGTGTCAAAAGATACACAAATCCTAGAACTTAATGGAGAGAAGGGTGGAGCCTGGCAGGGGCAAAAGCAGCCCTTTATTCCCTTCCTGTTCACCCCCCCACCCCCCGCTCTCTGTTCTCTTTTTCCTGTCATCCACAGTTTTCTATAAGGACTTCAAATAATCTCATCTCCTTCAGTTTGAGAACCATGCCAACCCTTCTTTCTTTTAAAGCTCTAGGTTACTGGTTGTGAAAGTTGGGACACAGAAGGCTCTTAAGAGATGGTATTCCAAAATATTCTAGTCTGACTTATTGGGCTGTTAAGTTACAGATTGTATTAAGACATGTTTCTCTCCAGTTTCAACTCCAGTCAGATTTCCCTATATAAAATACTCAGATTACATGCGTGCGCGCGCGCGCGCACACACACACACACACACACACACACACACACACACACACACACACACACACAAGCACTAAGTTGGAGATGGTGGGAAGGGGGTAGGTGACCATAGGCATCCCCTCTAGAAAATTCCTGTAGCCACAGAAACCATAGGGGCAGCTCTAGCAGCTTCCCCGAAGGTTATTCATCATGTCCAGGGCTGCACATTAAAATGACTTTTTACTTGAGTCATCTGTTAGTCCATTACCAGTTCATGGATCAGATTGCATTTCATCTTATATTAAATCAAAGTGATCTGGCAAGTAAAACTCGGCTCCCTCTTCCCCCCTCAAAGCTCTCTCCTCAGGAGGGAAGATTCCACAGCATTCGCTCTCACACATCTCCATAAACTGAACAGAATCATAGTGGTGTCACCGCTAATTAAGTCCTACATTCTTCCACAAACACGTGATTGGTAAATAAATCTGAACCCCATGCTAAAAAACTAATTTCTCTCTTCAGGGTTCAACTCCTCCTTCTCCAACTACAGTCCTAAGAGGGCCAGAATTTGTACGACTCCTGTCGCAAATCCTGTGGTCCTTAGAGATGGGGAAAAAAAGGCACAAGATCAGAACCAGAAATAATTACAGAGGAACAAAGGAAACACGCATGGGAAGATCCTCCACTTTTTTGAATTTGGGAGCCAGGTGGATCGTCCTCGAGTGATGGCTTGCTCTCTCCCTGAGAAGCCTGCCCTCGCACATGGGTTAATGATCAAGGAAAACCGAGCCTCCATATAACTAACTCACTGTTTATTACACGTAGGTACCCTGAAGATCTTGTGTCACCAGGGGCACACATGGATACAATGTTGAAGTGAAATTTTGCCCTCCGCAGGCCAGGACCACATGTGACGCATCAATTATGTCCCTAATGCTCTTTCCTGGTACCCTCTGTTTCCAAATGCTAAATGCTCCTAGGAGTAAATGATTTCTTTCCACTCTTGCTTAAAGTGCCAGGAGGCAAGAGAAGTTTAAACAGACGTAAGATCAACATTGTGAGTTTACTTGGCCTCCCCCTCCAGCAACAGTGCCATAAATTTCTTCAGCTTCTTCGTTGGGGAATTTAAAAGGCCTATAGTCTTGGCAAGGTTTATATAACAATGTTTCTTCTATGTGGATTATAAACTTGCACAAATCCCAGGCTGTGTGGGTATCGGATTTGGTCAGTGGATCAACATAGGAAGATAATAGGAAGAAATCAACTCCATGTCCAGCCAAACACCTTTTCTGGGTTTGGACTTGTGGGTGGGAAAAGCTTGCTTGGCTGGCTCCATCTCTGATAGGGCTAGAATCCTGCCATCTCACCATGTTTTTGCCATAGCTGAAGCTTGTCTTCCATGGTCCTTACATGGCCCCAGACCAAGGAATATCTGCTGGAATGTGTTACATCTCTGGCTTCATGGGGTCTCTCTGACCATGAAATCTAATCTGGTTTGTCCTGAGTTTTGCTCTCAAAGGCCTGGAGTTTATTAACAAGGCAAAGGCGCTTGATTGCACCAGTGGCCTTTGTGATAAGTGGCTCTCCTTAGATGCACGGCCACACGTTTTGTTTCCAAATGACCTGCTGTGGACATCACAAGAGTTTATCTTCCCAGGTGCAAGGCAGTCTGCATGAAATCTTCTGGGAGAGGACTCAGGCATGGGTCCTCTAAGTGACATAGTTCTAAGGAGAGTCCAAACGCCCCTCACAAAAACCAGAAAGCATTTCCTTTATGAGACTGTAGATCCCTGAGATGGTGCTTGCCCCCTCAGGGCAAGTTTTCTACCTTTCATTGGGTCACTCAGCTGAATGAATGGCAGGAGTCAGCAGTGAACAGGACTCACCATGGGCAAAGTGAGTGTGTTAAGGAGTCAAAGGTGAATAGTGGGGCAAAACTTGACTCACAAGAACATCACATGCACAAAGCCCAGCATATCTCTGAATGGATAAAACGAAGGTTTCAGACAGCAAGGCCAACGAGCAAGAAGATGAGAGACTTACGAGAAGGAGCCTGCCTTTTCATTTTATCAAGAGGGAAACTAAGTGATATAGAAAGGAAAAGTGCAATAGAAGATGGATGAGGGGACATTGGTGTGTAATATTTAGCCAAATAAGTCTTGTCAGAGGAGTGACAGAAACGGAGAGGCACACAGTCATGCAGGTGTTTCTGATTTGTTCTCATGATTCCAGTCCAGACAGTGATCAATTAAATCAAAAGGTGCCCACTGAACATTGATTCACACCTATTACTATTCATGAGTCATTAACCTCATCCCCATGGAAATATTATTTAGCTCCAAATGTAAGAAGAAAAAAATTATATTGACTGTAGCTTTGTGTCTTTAATTAACTGTTAACCGAGCTGGCCCAGAACTAGGAGTGAGCCCCCTGCCTCAGCCTCCTAAGAACTGGGATTAAGTCACCTAACTTGGGACTGCAGTTTACTTACTTCAGAGATTTTCAAACTTTCTTCTAATGGTGGAAATAAGAAACAAACACCATCACAACCAGATCCCAACCCACAAAATAGTTTCGAGTAGAAATGCTCTGGTCACAAGGCTCTTCCCCTCCCAACCCCGACTCACCCTATGAAGTAAGCATGGCTTCAGAGGTCAGAGGTCAGAAATGTGGGTTCTAGGAGATTATTCTTAAAACGAGTGGGAGCACTGAAGCAGGCATCCTCAGCAAACATTGCCAAAAAGCTGCTGGAGCCCCAGGCACTTCAGGAGATAAAGACTTGAGGTCTGGTGTTGCCATGAGTTATATGATCAACTAGGAGTAACATCGCAGCCTCAACCACTTCCCACCAGCTTCCCCCGTAGTCTAGTGGTTGCTTTAAATAGCACTGTCTCAAGGGTAATGATGACCATAGGGCACTCACTCACTTATGCCTCTCCTGCGGTGGAATACCTAGTATTTATCACCTTTATTTCTGCACTTGCTGATGTTTTTAAAGTACCAGTCTGAGCAGACTATGGGAAAAAAAAACCTTTTATAGAAATTTTAAATATTGAAGATGTTGACTGTAATTTGATAACATGGTAATCATGGAATTATTGTGAACAAAAACTCATCTGTGTCTCCAGAAACTGTTAACAAAAGCAAAAAAAGAACACTGGAAGATTCTTTTTTCATTTCTTGCCTGCCTGTTCCTTGAGTTTGCATGGCTAGATTCATAATTTTGGATGTGGTTAAAATATGTTTGCTTTCAAATCAGATACTTCTGCCCCCTTGTCAGATGTTGGTTGAGCGCGTGATGGATTAGTCACTTTACCTTCTGTTCCACATGTGAAGCCAGGACCCCTTAAAGCCAAGTTCCTATGGAGTTCAGAAATACAGCAGTAGCTGCTCTTGGAATTGGTTAGCTGTGGGTAAAATAAACAGATAGCCAAAGAGGTACAAATCTTATCTTACAGTTTATACAACTGGTGTGGTGTTTACTTCTAAATCGGGTTGAAATGAAATGTACTTGTTGGTCTCTGTCTCCAAAGGTAGGTAGCCATGGGTAGGATGGCTCTGTCTTAGGGCTGTGCATGGTTCTTTCCTAGTTAAAAAAAAAAGTCTGTTTAACTTGTGAGAAATTATTACTAAGATATGTAATGAAGTTCCATTGTATGTAGAGATCTCACTTCAGCATCAGTATTTATGACAATAAATGTGTGTAATCTAACCATTTTTGGTAAATCCTTATGACACGACAGTACAGAAATACATATGTATAAAAATATCAATTATATAGAAAAGGTGATGCATAATAAATATTACATATGCAAGAAACAAGTTACAGTATTCCTGATTGCATGAAATGATGAGGAGGCTTCATCTAAATATGTGCGGCTAAGCTGTTGCAAGTTAAGTATATGCTTGTATGGTCTCCTCTTGCAGGAGATTGTCTTCCTGGCCACTCAGGCATCTGGCCAGTGCAGAATAATTCCTTTGTAATTACATACCTTCACCCCCAGAGTTCTTTTGTCTATCACTGGGGCCTGGGCTGTCTTTCTTTCTTTCTTTCTTTCTTTCTTTCTTTTCTTTCTTTCTTTCTTTCTTTCTTTCTTTCTTTTCTTTCTTTCTTTTCTTCTCTTTCTTCTTTTCTTTCTTTGTTCTTCTTTCTTTCTTTTCTTTCTTTCTTTCTTTTCTTTCTTCTTCTTCTTTTTTGCTTTCTTTTTCTTTCTTTCTTTTCTTTTCTTTCTTTCTTTCTTTCTTTCTTTCTTTCTTTCTTTCTTTCTTTCTTTCTTTCTTTCTTTCTTTCTTTCTTTCTTTGTCCTCTTGAGACAGGGTTTCTCTGAGTAGCCTTGGATGTCCTGGACTCACTTTGTATACCAGGCTAATCATGCACCACCCTTCCTGGCTTGGGGTCTGTTCATAATGCCACCCCCACCCCGCCCCCACTGCTTCACAGTATCTTGTAGTTTCTTGGGTTCCAATTCACTTTCCCTGAGATTAAACCTAAGGAAATTGACAGTTTTGATTCACAGTCAACCATCATGTATTTGGTAATTCTCCTAAATGAAGGATAGACTCAGAAACAAGCTTTATAAAAATAAAAAGGAATATACAGTTTGGAACAAAAGCAAGTAAGTTTGTATCGATTTCCGGTGGTTTCTTTCCCCACATGTTGGGTGAAGATAGGATGAGAGGGCGTTGTACTGGGAACACTTCCTGGACTCAGACATGGTTAAAATCGTCTCTTAAATGTGTCTGAAACCTACATGTCCCACCATCCCCTTGTATTCTCAATTAAGAAGAATTATTTTCGTATCTCGGGTCTTGGGGGCAGTCGCTTGACTGCTGGTGCGTGTTTTGTTGTTTCCTAGAGCTGGCCTCTCTGTTTCAGTCAAGACACACACTGTGCGCCGCTTTGCCATCTACTGCGCATGTTCACGGCCTCTGTTTACTTGACCTGGTGTGAGTAGAGCAAAGCTGTCCCCCGTCTTGCGCGTAAGATACCGAGCCTCGGGAACAACAATGACTAAACCAAAATTTGCTCAGTAAGGTACTGAGTGGCCTGGCCGGGGCTCAGTAAGGTACTGAGTGGCCTGGCCGGCGCTCAGTAAGGTACTGAGTGGCCTGGCTGGGGCTCAGTAAGGTACTGAGTGGCTTTCTGGTGGCTCTGTATGCTCTAAGCCAACTTCAGTTGATGATTGTACTAATCCAGAGTTTACACTGCTTCCTGGCTGCAATGTCTATATATTATTGCTTATGTTTGGGCAGACAATAAGGAAAGGGCCTCACCCTATACTAAGAATGTTCATTTAGCAAGACACAAGAAAGATTTATGGCTTTATCCTTGGATTTAATTTCTAACGTTTTTTATTTTATTTTATTTTATTTATTTATTTTATTTTATTTTATTTTATTTTATTTATTTATTTTTGTGATTGAATTTCTCTGTGTAGCCCTGGCTGTCCGGTAGGTCAGGCTTGCCTTGAACTCAGAGGTCTACCTGCCTCTACTTCCCAGGAACATTTTGTCTTTAATTTAAACTTTTTATGTATTAGTGTGTGTGTGTGTGTGTGTGTGTGTGTGTGTGTGTGTGTGTGTGTGTGTGTGTTTGTACTCATGTAGGTGAACATATGGGTGTCAGAGAATGACTTGTGGGAGCCAGTTCTGTCCCCTCTCCCGTGCAGGTTTTGAGGACTAAATTCAGATCACAAGGCTTGGCGACAGAACACCTCTACCCACCGAGCAGTCTCACAAGCCCTTTAGCTACGGTGGACTCACTTTTAGCGTGTCTTTTTTCCCTTCTTTCTTTGTGAGAGCTTACAGATTTCTGTTGGACATTCTTACTGACTACTTAGGAACCTCCGTTACTTGGGGGCTGGCAAGTGCTTGACCTTTCTCTCTGAATCTGCTGATGTCTGTGAGATGTGCCATATATTTGAATCTTGGCCAGTCTCCAACCTCCAAATTTGGCTCTTACTGTGAGCAAGAATGCCATGTGAGGCTCCTGGCTGGACACTCTAAGCGACATCCCTCTCTTTAGTGACTAGTTAGCCCTGCCTTAGTACATCCTGGAACATTCTTTTTTCCTCTTCTTTCATTTCCCTTCATGGCTGCACCTCACCTAGCTTGCTTTCCTGAGGCACAGTGACAAAAGGATTCCTGTGGGGACTGCTGTCTCTTAGCATCCCTGAAGGAAAACAAGATCCATCCATCTCCCAACTTGGCCAAAGCATCTATTTTACTGTTAGGCTCTTCCTGAATCCTAAGTCATTTTCCCTTTTCCAGCTCCGAGGACCGCTGGAATAGGCTAGGATGGAGCCCCAGGGCAAATGATGCAGTCTGATTCCTCGCCCTTTGGTCACACTTCAGGAAAACCAGCTTTTTGAATTTAAAAATACACAATGTGTTCTTTTGTTCGCCTCTCTTCTCTGAAATTGCCTTCCCATGGAAGCCATATGCCTGACAGTCCTAAGGGGGAGAAACTTGTACTCACAAGGCAAGAGAAAAAAAAAACTTCACACAACTAATCTACCAAATTATTATCCCATATTGCTAATAACTGTGTAGATATTTGACACATGGCTATTAAACAGAAAACGTAAATAATCCTGTAACTTTAGTTCCCTCAAAGCCAAAGGCAACAGCCCACCAAAAGGTCTATAAAGTTATCACTGAAACTGTCTTGCAAATTATAAGTGTCCAAGGAATGATTAAAACATACAGCATTTTAAGGGACAGGGCAAGCTCAAACCCCTGAAGCTCAGTGTACATTTGTGGAAGCTGATTGGACTTCAGTGGTGATTATTCATGGTAATCCTGTTTAAAAATTGTTAGCTTCTTGTCAACCATGAGAGTGCCTTTTAAACGTTCTTTCACAACACTGAGGGGAGAAATTTATAAGGATTACTAAATTTAAAGAGATGCAGAATGTCATCTTTGAGGCATATTGATGGATGCAAGATTGACCCAAATAAGTGCAGTCTGTGGCTATCTTCCAGCAGGTGCTCCCAGTGCTAAGCAGCTCCACACAATAGGTCTGCATTTTCTTTTTTGTTGTTTTTGTTTTTGATTTTCGAGACAGAGTTTCTCAGTGTAGCCTTGGCTGTTCTGGACTTGCTTTGCAGACCAGGCTGGCCTCAAACTCACAGCGATCCACCTGCCTCTGCCTCCCGGGTGCTGAGATTAAATATGTGCACTACTATGCCTGGCAGGTCTGCATTTTCAAAACCACATCTATCTTAACGTAAAGAGGGCAGAGCAACTTCCAATCAGCTGCCTGGATACAATGTGAAAGTGTATTCCCATGTATTTGTAGATGGTTGACCAGGACACAGCAGGATCCCGTGCCTTCCGTGTCTGATCTGGAACCTGCTCTTTGCAGCGATGCCAGGAATTGTGCCATCAGGGGCTGTGGGTTGAAAGGGGGAAAAATACTCAGAACTTTTCCTGGTGTTTGGAGTCACATCATTTGGAAAAGGGAGGTAGGTCTTGGGCCAGGATCCCTTCCATGACTACATATCTGGCACGAGAAGTATCTCTGTGTCTGGAGATTGATTGATTGCTTGATATTTATTGAGCACCCATGGTGGGTTTAGTTCTCAATATTCATGAATACATCAATACTTCCCGCCCCCCAATTGGAAGCCTCCAGATGCTGCCCAAATTATAAAAGGCTTCTTACCTGAAATCAATCCCATGTCCTTTCAAGATGTGCATACACATACAAAGTAAGTGTAACCTAGCAGAAGTCCCTTGACCAATGGTCACGAAGTGCTTCTCAATAGCGAGTCAACCCTCTACCTAAGAGGAGAGAACCCCACCTCATTAGTGAATCGGTGTCAGCGCAGCCCTCCCTGACCTCCCCAGCAGCCACTGGTTGATTTCAGAGCAAAGGCCCTGTGGCATTAGGCAGCGTCCTCTCACTTCCATCAGGGACACACTTGGCAAGGCTAACGGATAGGCTATGCTTCCAAACGACTGCCCAGGAGGATTACTCTCCTCTGGGCTAGATGATTTCATTAATTGGTGTCTAACTCATAAGTCTGAGTTATTTATTGTAAAACCAAATAGGGACCATATGACTTTGAAGATCGGATCGGTCCAGGCTGTGTGGGCCAGATACCGAGCAGACGAAGCCTCCCAGAATTCATCTGTCACAGCCCATTTTTCACTTGCTAAATCAGCTTTATGCAAATTCTTCCCTCCCACCCACCCCCATGGCAGGGATCACCTATTTCAGAACCTCTCTCCCTCACTTCTAACATCTGTGGGTTTGTTAAAGACGTAGGCAAATAAACACAAGTCTTTAGAGGTACAGTTAGAGTTTTAAAAATGGAATGAGATTTTAAGTCATCTTGTTTAAGCCTCAGTTTAACACATGGTGAAATGATGTTTCCAAGATCACTGAGCCAAAATGATACCCACAGGGAAAGAAAAATACTATTATATAAGTTATGCATAAGCAGGGCTAGAAAACCCTTCTCTAGACTTCAGCAACCATCTCTCCCTGCTACAAGCTTGCTGGATTTCTCTCTTAAATTACTTCCACAGATTATAAAAGTAAAGTTTAAGATAAACAACCATATGGGCAAGTAAAAAGTAATATATGTTTTGGAATATATCATCTTTTCAAATAGAAAAAAACCAATATTGCTGATAATTTATAGCGTGTACTTGGTTCTTTCTTACTTCCTTTTAATGTTGGTGTGTAACACATACACCTTGATACAAAACTGTCAAAGCCAGTTGCTTGTTTGTTTGTTTGTTTTAATTTAAAAAATAGAATTAGTCATGTCATCTCCACTTTCAACAAGCACAAGTTAAAAATTTCGTACTAACTACACATGGGGCTATATGATTGTTAAAGATACAGCCCTCCTGCTGGCATCTGTAAGCCTGTAACTCTCGCTGGGTCTTGGTTCTTTCATTGGAAACCCAAGTCACTGGGTCTAAAAACAGTGACTCTGAGTAGCAAATCTTGTCCTGTGTATATCTGCTGTCCTGCTGCAGTGACACCTGACTCCACAGGGCACATTCCTCCACAAGACTGCCCTCACTTTAGGCACAAACTGCAAGCCCAGGGTTCCCAGAACGTTCATATTTATGACCAACTGGCTTTAAACCTGTGGGTTCCCAACATCCCCTCATATTTGATAATTTGCCAAATTACTCACAACTCAGGAAAATGTTATTTGTATGATTCTAGTTTTAAAGGTTTTGGGGGAGGGGTGGGGGAGGGGGCTGGGAATTGAGCTTATAGCCTTATAGATGCTAAGCAAACACCGTTATTATCAAGTTCTAATCCCAGACTCAGTTGCAATTCTAGATAGCAAAAGGACGAAAAAGTAGAAACAGCAAAAACAATTAATGCACAAGAAAAGATCCAAGAGCATCCCAAATGTGACAGTTTTGGCACGTGTCACTTTCTCAGCACATCAGTGTGCAACAACATGCAGAATAATGCCAGTTAGACCTGTGTTCTGCATGACTGAGTGTCCACGTGACCTCCATCCAAGCCCCAACCCACTAACCACATGGCGAGTTTCTGGTATGACCACTCCATGGCATTGGCATAAACTCAAATGTGCTTCCAGGGGTTCACTGGGAATAACAAAAACTCCCTCATCCCTCCTCACATTCCAAGCATTTAGAGGCCACCTCCCAGGGTGAAGAAATGTGTTTAATTAGCAGGTTATATGCATACATACAGATTGATGTAGTCTTCGAGCTATGGGGAGGGAGGTCTCAAATTTTAAGTAGTTATCAACTGTATTCATGCTGGGTGGGGAGTCTTTCTGTCCATAGTTCATATTTAAGAGCTCTGATGCTCGAAGCTTGGTCTGCCTCAAGTGTCTGAAGCCTCTGTGATGGTCTCCTGTAAGTCTGCACTTGTCTCTTGACAGCACAGATGGCTTAATTCCCTAAATTGGCTATTAGGCATGCAAGCCTGTGCATGTGGTTGGAAGAAAACTTGGGTTTAGGCTCCTGGCTCTCTGCTACATCTTCCTCCATCCAGTTCAACTGAATATTTTCTCTTTCCAAACTAATAGCAGAGAAAAAAGTTTGTGTTTTAGGAAAAGGTGGTGTGGAGTAGATGGTGTGTGTGTATGTGTGTGTGTGTGTGTGTGTGTGTGTGTGTGGCAAGTTGGCAGCACCAAGAAACATTTTCCTGTAGTGACACCAGCGTTCCTCAGGTCACAACTAGAATACAAAGTGGACAATGGCTTTAAAGAGGCATAAAGGGCATCATGGTCGAGAGGGAGAACCCTTTAGTCACTGTCATTACAACTAGGAGGATGATGAGAAACTAGGAAGATCATGCTAGCTGCTCTCGGGGAAACAAGGCAATCACACAGAGAGCTGGCTGCGTTGAAGCTTTGAGCTCACAAGGAGAAAGAGAATGGGTAAATCAGAAAAGGTTCTAAATTTCAGGGTCCAGGGAAGGTCAGCTCTTGAGGCCAAAGATCTGTGTCCTTTTAAAAATGCAGTGGTAGCTCTTGGTCACATCTCCACAAAAGCAATTTATGCACATTGTCCTCAGCAGATGGACATTTATCCGACAATCTCTCAGCTCTTTAGGAAGAAAATTCCATTTAGTCATGTGCTGTATCTGAATGCACACTTTGGGTGAGTTTCTGGAACTCCTTCATTGGTGTACGAGAAAAAGTTGTATAAAACAGGGCACTGATAATATTTGGCCATGCCAAAAACTGACTTGAACATGGGGGGGAAAAAAGGGCTTCACAGACTTAACTCAAAATGCCTCTCAAGTCTCTGCAGAGAAAAAGCGGCCAACTTAATTTTGTTTTGATGTCTCCCTGATGTGTGACCTGATTTGTGGGCTGGGTTTCCAGGGCTACAGTTGTTCCAACCCCTATTCATGTTTAAGGCTTGCTCATGCCCAAATTTGGATATCTCATATTTTGTGTTGACCATGTACTTTGGTCCAACTGTCCAACCCAAGCCAAAGTCCTCGCCAAAACTCTAACAGACACAACATAGACTAGCATTATGTGATAGATAAACAATCCTGCCTGAAGTGACAGCATGTGAACATTGTGGCTGGTAGGTTTAAGCAGGAAATGGGATGTGGCCTGTGGATGGCTGTTCCTACAATCACTATCTGTTTCCTGCCAGCTCCAATGTCAGCTTCTAAAGCAAGGACCAGGAAGTGCTCTTTAGGGCTTCCAAATTCCACTGTCCTCTAGAGAGACCTATAGGTCACAGTGTAATAGAAGAGACTATAGACTCTTTATTCTCAGAAGGTTCCTGATACCCACAGGATAGAAGGAGAGAGTACTGTCTCCCTTTGACTTCCACAGGCACATGCTATCACACACACACACACACACACACACACACACACACACACACACACACACACACACACACAATGTGAGCAACCATGTGGTCACCAAGAATTGAACTCAGGACCTCTGGATGAGCAGACAGTGCTCTTAAATGGCTGAGCCATCTCTCCAGCCTCCAAAAATCTAATAAATTCATTTTATTTTTGAAGAGATCGATATGAAAGAAAGAAAAAAAGAAGTGTTGGAGGAACAGGTACAAGGAGAAAAGTAGTCAAAGGAGAGACATAGAGTCAAGAAGAAGGAAACAGTGGAGGAGGAGAAAGAGGAAGGAGAGACTGGAGGATCAAGAAGGAAGGACTTGAGTAGTGCTCAACTTGAGGGAAACGCCAAAGGACAAATGCCAACCACTTAGCAGAACCTGTCCGGGCTCCGACCTGTCCTACATAGCATCCTTTATTGTCTGTTTCACTATGGATAGCTCACATCTATGACCTTTGCCGGCTACCATTATTTTTAAGTCAGTCCACACCAATGGATCTTTCAGTGTTGGTGGGAGAAGGTCAATACCCACCACTGTGTTAGAGACAGGCATTTGTGCTGGGTTTCAGTGCAAGACTTCTAAACTATAACCACCATGTCTTCTTTTTGACGATGCTCAATTCTTTGGTTATGGGCTGTCAACGTGGACGTCTTCATGGCGTGTGTCTGTGTTGTTTCTTCCTTTTCTTCATGACATCATGAGTTCCCAAATCTGTTGGAAGCCGCTGTTGCAGAAGCTAAGGTTTTGTCTCCTGAAGAGTTTTGTGTCTGTCAAAGATGAACCATCATTCTCCACTCTGCCCTGGTTTTAAAGGAACTTGTTTTTCTAACCAGGCCCTCTGGCCTCCTTCTCTCCACATCTCCATGTTCCCTTAAGAACTTTGAAAATAAATGCCCACATTTTCTTTCCACAATGTACATCTTTTTACCATATGCCCCCTTTCTTGACACATACTGCTTTTGAAATAATAAAAACTAAAGTCACATATCTGTTTGCAAAGCAAAATGATGAAGGAAAAATACAGAGGGTCGGGGGAAAGGCTAAAACATTTCAAAACATACATAACCCCAAGGTCCCTGCTCCCAACTTCTTATTGCTTTTATGATCAAGTTTAAATGTCTCTTTTCATCTTGGGGTTGCTGCTATGAAAGTGCCCCCTTTCTTACCCCACTTTTTCCTCTGCTGATGGGACAAGTGGGCAGTGCTGGAGTTGACAAATACATGGGTCCTGGAAAGCTCTTCCCCGTCCACTCCTACATATACTTTTGCTAGAGTTAAAAGATGTCCCTGGCCAGTTACCTTCACTTCTCCCCCCTTCCCCCCCCCCATGTTTCTATTCGAAATGATTTCTGTGCTGCTCAATAGTTGTAAGTTCCATAGAAGGATGGCGATGTCGTTGCTGACTTGTTGCAGGCAGATGGCATGGGTTCTGGTTGCTTCATAAGAACTTTCTTGGGGCCTAAGATAAAAAACCTAGCATACCGTTTTACTGCTGGGTAATTAGGAATACATAAATATGAGGGGAAGGGAAGGAGGGAGAGGGGGAGGGAGATGATTCTGGATTTTCTAATGCCACAGTGGCAGAATGAGCAAGGTTTGCATTTAAGTGGAGCACATTTATGAAGCACTCCACAGATGCCATTTAATTCCTCCTTGCTGGAAAATTGCTATTCATTCAGAACATTCTCATGCTTGTTCTTCGACCTCTACCTACACATGTCTCCTAAAATCCCTGGGATACTGGTGTGTGTGTGTGTGTGTGTGTGTGTGTGTGTGTGTGAGAGAGAGAGAGAGAGAGAGAGAGAGAGAGAGAGAGAGAGAGAGAGAGAGAGAGAGAGAGAGAGAACAGTGGATCCGTAATAGCAGGGCTCCAGGGGCCACAGCATTGACGTTACACTATTCTTAGGGAATGTACATTTGTTTTGAACATATTTGGAACTGGTCTCTACATGCAAAAAAGAAAGAAAGAAACAGGAAATGAAAAAAATCAGAAGAAAGAAGCTCAGACACAATTCCAAAGGTCTCCAACCTCAATATTTTTTCCAAGGGGGGAAAAATGCCAACTATTTTTCAATGAAAAGGAAACCTCATTTTATTAACTGCTGATAGGTTTATGATAGTTGGGTGATCTGCTCTATAATTTCTAAGCCATTCTTGAGTATGTCCCTCTGGAACCTTCTTTATAGTTAGTAAGGCGCTAATTCTTTTCACCACGATTTCTGTGAAGGACAAAACATCCAGCCTCCTGGCATGGTCACGTTCACATGGCCAGGCAGATGTGAAATATGTGTGTGCTGACATTCCCACACCCTGGTGTCATACTCTTCCGGGAACTATATAATACAATGATGCAAAAACAAAGTGAAATCACTCGGCTCCTGCCACATAAATAATGCTAACTGCCTCGACCCCAGGAGTTTTCTCTGTCTCTTCTTCTCGTTAGGTCTTTAATGAGGTCCTCTCCCTACACTAAACACCAGATCAAGCCCCAGAATTCTCAAAACGGAAAATGGAAATCCTGCGCTTGGGAAAGAACTAATACGATATGATTTACCTGTGCGTAGTGACAGTTCAAAGAATCACCCAAAAGGCTGGAATTAACCACCTCTTCCTGGAAGCATTTCTTTTCTCCTTTTTTCCAACAGCTGAATGAGTGCTCCCCGGGGAGTCTAATTAAAAACAATTATGGACTTTAAAAAGTCTTATAAATAATAGGAACAACATGCCAACATATCACTCTCATTCAGAAAAGTATTTGGTGGAGATTAATCCAGAAGGTGGGAAAACTTTCCTTCCAAGTCCCCAGTGCAATTTTATCTAAAGAGCAAAAACAAACTAATGCCTTTAAGGATGTCATTTGCTTAATGTGATTTTATGTAACCACCTGAGTAAGGACTCCAAAGAACTAATGAAGGCATGGGAAGTTGGCATTTAATATTAAATATAGTATGCTCACAAACACTGGCAAGCCAGTACTGAATTACATGGAATTCAGTAAAGAGCAGGCACACTCTCTCCAGCATGGAAACTGTTGCTCTGGGTGTCTGGACTTTGAGTGACTTCCTCCCTACTTTGCATTAGAGTGTGCAAGGTTTTCCATGACGGTAAAAGTCTTTACTTGCCAACTTACTATTACCTAATCCTACTCTTTGCTTCCACCCATCCATTATGAGTACCTGACGATGAAGGCAAATTAGATAGATGAGGTGGACCTACTTGTGTGCTGTAGCTGTTATTTAGCTATAAAATTAAACAATAAAACATTAACTATATAAAAATAATGAGAAGGCCCCTTCTATTTCTATTCCCGGTGACTAATGCATACCCATTTATTTTTTAATAGGAGGAAAAGTCTCACTGGTAGTTTAAATCTAGAGTGGTGGATTTGAATGGCATGCTCACTGGTAGAAAATCTATTGGGTTACTTTGTTTAGTGACTCTCGGAGATTGAAGAAACAGTTTATGACAAAGATCTTAAAGGTGAGAAAAATAAAACAGAACTTCCAACACTTCTTATTAACCGGAAAGATTCTAAGTAATTTCCATATAGCTCAATATTAAAAAATACTTAGAATTGTTTCATTTTGTCCACAGAAAGATACCATCATCAAACTTCCAGGAGTTCCATTTACAAAATCCATCAGTCTTTTAAGTAAGATGCAGAGATACAATGTATGCATTTGTTGTGGTGGTGGTATGGTGACAATGGAGTGTATTTGGTTTTCAGTGGTGACCAAGTTAAAGAAAAGAATTTCAAGTCAGATAGATTAAAAGGTATTCCAAACACCCTCTGAAATCAGAAGGAACTTTGACTAACTCATCCATGTAAATAATTAATCCCTTCCAAAATTGACCCTCACATCAGAGGTCTGAAATGGTTTCCTTCTGTCTCAGCTGACTGTGTTAATGACTGCAAAATCCTTTGGTCTAGGAGCATTGTTTGCTTTTGATTAAAAAACAAAACAAAAAACAGAGCAGAACAGGTAAGAATTGCTCACTTTGTCAGAGTTCTATATGTGAGCGCTGATGTCCTGTGCTGCCTCCATAGGCAGAGGAAATGGTAAGGTGAAATAAAACCACCTAGGAATTTGGTGAAAAATGGGTGCTCTCCCCTCCATAGCCATGGCTCTTGGTTAAGGCCATCCTTGCCTGTGGTGGCTAAGGCGAGATCTTTTGAATACATTCTCAGGAAGAAAACAAAAGGCATGGTTTGTGGAAAGGGAGGCTCAAGGGTGAATGAAGGCTTCGGCATCGGGTCAGACACACCAGTTTTAGATCCATCTGCACAAGAAACTCTCTGAGGGAGAAAAGACCACCTCAGCTTTATGGCTGTTTGTTTTCTAGACTCAGGAAGGAATGGCCCACATAACCTGGGGTGGTCAGTCTGACCTCTAAATTCTGTAAAGTTGATGTGGGCTTTTTTTCTCTCAACAAATGTCCCCAGAGGACTTTTCATGGACTCCCAGGATGAGAGGAAAGACATCGACCTGGGCAGTGTTAGAGATCAACTTGCTTCCATCTATGACTTCCAGGGGAGGCCGCATGGTTAATATGTCATCAGATGCTGTGAAGTCAGGATCCTGCCCATCGTTCCCCTTATCATTCTTCAGTTCAGGATGAGGAGCATCGTCTTCCTCTTGCTAGGGGCAGGTGGGTGGCGGGAACCAGCAGAGGGGAGCAGAGAGGAGATACACCACCTAGAGAGAAACTGTTTCTAAAAGCTTGCCAGATAAACACACTTCCCCCCAGCTCTTCTACCACCCCTCCAAAAGGTCGACAGGCCTGTGACTACTTTTTTGTTTCCTCCTATCAAAATTTCATTTGGCTCTCGTAACTAACTCAAGGCACTTTTCTCCTTGAGGCCTTCCTATCCCCACGCATCAGAATGAGCAGAGAGAACCTCTGTGTGCTCGCTCACCTGCAGGTCGCCTCCCGGGGGTCAGGATGTGTGCTGGTGAGGCTCTGTCATATCTGCTGTGACTATGCCTGCCTGGTGTGACTCCAAAGGCTTCTTAGGCAGGAAAGATAATGCACCATTTGCCTTTATAACCTGCGTAGACTCAGTGGATCCCAGGTGACTGGAATTGTGTAGGTTCTGGCATAAGTTCTGTTTTAGCCTAGGGAGTTTTCAGTAGGTTCTTCTAATAATGGGCCCTTTTAGCTGAACTGAGCTTGAGCCTAGAGTCTGGGAGGTGAGACAGCGCAAGACACCAGCTGAGGAAAACCCGGCTCTCTTGTGTGTGAATGAAGTCTTTTAGTGCCGTGCCTCACTCGGGCAACTTTTGGGCTCTGAAAAAAAAAAAAAATCCTGTTTAATATTATAAGCTCCCAAAAGGCATGGTCTGCATCTGCTCTTCTTACCCAACCCAGCACCACATGCCACATGCCACAGGGCTCTTTCATAAATATTGTTCACTGATACTCACTGAAGTATATGGGAGTATGTGTGAAGGGCTCAGGAAGCCCCTGGGAACCAGGCACAGCTCAGGGGTTGCCTGTGGAACATAACACTTGCTGACTTTCCCACTTGAGTTTTACCATTCTACACCAGCTTTGTGAGAAGCAGCCAGGAAACCTGGTTCTCCCTCAGACTCGCTTAAAGCCAAGCACTGGGCTCAGTCCCAGGGCTTATGGAAAATAAGGGCGCAGCTAACACGGTCATTTAGGCGGGAAGGCGGGTAGATAAAAGATGCATCTATGTATGTGACCCACATGTATGCATGGTGCCAGAGGAGGTCATAAGGGGGTATCAGACATCCTGGAACTAGAGTTGTGAATGGTTAAGAGCTGCCATGTGGATGCTGGGAACCAAACCCCCAAACCTTTTCCCCCGAGCAGCAGGCGTTCTTAACCAACTCATTCCTCCAGCCCATGTAGGAGGTTTGAGTCACTGTCCTTTTGGGGTGGTGGTTTTTTCTTTCACATTTGTGTACATTTCTGTCCTTTTAGGGGTTCTTCAAAAATGCGAACATTGACATCTGTCTTCCCTTAACACCTCATTGGAGACTTAGGTTGTTGCAACTTTTGCCTGGACCAGCCCTCTCACTCATCTCTGTAGCCTTGCTTTGCAGTTCTTTTTATATGTTTTTGTTGTTTGTTTGTTTGGGTTTTGTTGTTGTTTATTTTGCAATGACCTTACTGTTACCCAGACCAATCTTAACTTGTGCAGTAAAGGCAAAAGACATCATTACTAGCTGGGCTTGCTGCTGTTACCCCTCCTCCTTCTCCTTCCTCTTCCTTTTTCTCTCCCTCTCTTCCTTTTTCTTATTTTTACACTTAGAACTACTCTTTATATCATTTTTAGCAGTGAACGAATAACTATGCATATTTATTATATTTTGTTTAATTTTATTTTTGCATCTTTGATCCTTCCTTTTTATGTCCTCTGAGCAAGGGTCTGCCAAACTCTCAGACTTTGTCCAAAATGTTGTTTAACTTCCACTCTTGCTGGACACAGTGACTACTATTGAAAAGCAAAGGCACTGAAGCTGGGAGATAAAATAATGCTTCCCCCAAGATGACCCTGTCCAGCCTCAAACTCAGAATCCACAAATCCATCTTACACGGCAAAGGGACTTTGCAGCTATGATTGCATTGAGCGTACTGAGACAGGAAAAGTAGACAGGTAGAGTGAATGTGATCCCAAGACTCCTTGTCATAGGGAGTCAGGAAGGGCCACAGACTGGAGGGGTGTATTGATGGAAGTGGGGGTTGTGTGTATGAGTGAGACAGAAGGAGGGACTAAAGTGGGAGGGGATGTGGGAGGAAGACTGTGAGGGGGGTAGAAAGGGCAATTGAGGAGGCAATGGGGCCCACACTGTAGTCTTGGAGGACAGGAGGGGGTCTTAGGCTAAGGGCAAGCAGCCCACTTTAGATGCTAGGAAAGGCTATGGAATTGAGCCACTCTCTAGAGCTGCCGATAGGAGGCAGCCAGCTGTCACATTCCTTCCCTTAGCCTCGTGGGACTGCTTTTGGGCTTTAATTGATGAATTTTATTTGATATATACCCCCCAGGTTGGCCTAAAATTTGCAGCCATCCTGCCTCAGCCTCTTGAGTGCTGCGACTGCGGAGGTGAACTATCACACCTGGCTTGCTTTCTCTTCAAGTCTGTTCTGTTTATGTGATTATGCTGAACACCCAGAATATGGCCTAACATCAAACAGAGGTTTGAAAAACACTTGTTTGGCTGGAGACTTGGATCAGTGGCACAATTCCTGGGACCCAGGTAGTGGCTCTCAATCATCTGTAACTCTAGTCCCACAGGATCTGATGCCCTCTCCTGGAATCCGTGGACACCAGGCATGCACATGACACACATCCATACATGCAGGCAAAACACTTACACAGATCAAGTAATAAAATAAATATTTAAAAATACTTGTGAAACGAGTTGAATGGCTAAATGATAAGTTTATATCACTCCAATTATTTTTTATTGAAAAAAATCAATGTTATATTTTGATCACTTTTTTCTCCTTCTCTAATTTCCTCCCAGATCCTCCCCACTTCTCTACTTACTCAAATTCTTGTTCTTAGTCTCTCTCTCTCTCTCTCTCTCTCTCTCTCTCTCTCTCTCTCTCTCTCTCTCTCTCTCTCTCTCTCTCAATTGCAAACAGCTTCTTGAGAAGGGGCAGGACCCCAAGTCCACACCCCCACCTCAGGGCTGAGAGCACAATCTGTTTTGAAACTGTGCAGGTTTTCTGTGTGTTGTCACAGTCTCTGTGAGTTCATGTGGGCATCGGTTCTGTTGTGTCTGGAAGACACTGTTTCCTTGGAGTCATCCATCACTTCTGGCTCTTAAAATCTTTCTGCCTCTTTTCCCTCATGGATTCCTGAGCCTTGAAAGGGAGGGTTTTATGTAAACATCTCAATGGAAACAGAGTGCTCTAAAGTCTCTCACTCTCTACACGCTGTCCAGTTACAAGTCTCTGTGTTCATTTCCATGTACTGCAAGAAGAAGCTTCTCTAAAGTGGGTTGGGAGAGGTACTGATCTGTGGATATAAAGTATGTGATTAGGAGTAAATTTATTGCTATGTTTCTTTAGCAGTAGGTTTCCCTTGAGGCCCATGACCTATCCTGTCTCTGGTTCTTGTCACTTCATCGGTGTCAGGTATGAGTTCCATCTCATGGAGTGAGGTTTAAGCCTAATCAGAAAGTGATTGATGACTCTCGTAACGTTTGTGCCACTATTACACCAGTGTATCTGGCAGGAAGGTCACTGCTGTAGGCTGCAGGGTTTGTAGCTAGGTGATATTGATCATTACCTTTCTCCTCTAGCACTGTGATGAGAACTTTCCAGTTCATGAACACTAGTCAGTGTGGATGGAGCTTCTACTTAGACACCAGATCAACTTCTCTGCATTCAATGACATAAATAAATGCTCCCTTCGGTGTTAGGACCTTATTTACAAGCTGAAGACAGTGACCAACAGCCTGGTCAGTCAATCCTCTGAAATGTTTGGGGGTTTCTATGGGACTTCTGTTTGGCCAGAGACTCAACAAATGTAACCATTCCTGGCACTGAAGGTTCTCCTTGGTGGCATAAGTTGTCTAGTTGTCCAGGGGCATTGTCACCTTATTATTTGGTGACTCTACTTTAATTCTTTTCATATATGTATATATCTTAGGAAGCTTCTACTGTAGGGTTAGTTGTTCCTCCCCATAGTAGCCCCTTTACCTTTCTCTTCCCTCCCCCCCCCCCCACATTTAATCCTATTCTAGTTTCTCCCTTGTCTCCACCAAAACACAATATTTTATATCCCCTTTCTTGGGAGACCCTCTCCTCCCTCTTAGTCCCTTACTAGTTATCTAAACTCTGTAGCTATTCAGATCATATACAAATACCAAAAGCATAACAGCTAATATCCATATAGTAAATGAGAAAGAACATACAACTATTTGTCTTTTTAATCTGAGTTACCTCACCCAGGATGATTTCTTTCTAGCTCCACTAATTTATCTTAAATTTTCATAATTTTATTTTTCTTAACAACTGAATAATATCCCATGTGTAAGTGTGCCATATTCTCACTATCTTTTCATCAATTCTAGGCACTTTCCAATTTCCAGCTGTTATAAAGAAAGCAGCAATGATCATGGCTGAGCAAGTATCTCTGTAGAATGTAGACTCCTTTTGGAATATGTCCAAGAGAGGCATAGTTGGATCTTGACGTAGATCTAGTCCTAATGTCTAAGGGGTCAGTCACCACACTGATTTCCATAGTGACTGTCCAAATGTGCACTCCCATCAGCAAAGAAATCTGACTAGAGTAAAATAAAAAACATCTCAGTAGTTTTAATTTGTATTTCCCTGATGGCTGAGGGTTGACCGTTTCTTTAACTGGCTCTCAGTCATTGTGCTTCATCTTTAGAGAACTTTATGCTTGGTTCTGTGCCCCATTTTCTAGTTGGGTTATTTGTTTTCTTGATGTTCAATTATTTTAATTCTTTATATATCTTAGATACTAACCCACTACCAGATGTACAATTGGTAAAGATCTTTTGCCATTATGTAGGCTGCTGCTTTGCCCAAATGATGGTGTTGTTTGTTACATGGAAGCTTTTCAGCTTCATGAGATTGTTTCTCACAGTGTCTGTGGTATCGGTGTCCTGTTCCAAAACTTCCTTCCTGTGATGATGAGTTCTTTTCTATCAGATTTAGGGCATCTAGTCTTATATTAAGGTCCTTGATCCATTTAAAGTCATTTTGTGCAGGGTGATAGATATGGATGCATTTTTACTCGTCTATGTTCAGCCATCCAATTAGAGCGCCATCATTTAGTGAAGGTGCTGTCTTTCCCCCAGTGTAAAGTTTTGGCCTCTTTGTCAAAACTCAGCTGTCTGTAGATGTGGAGACTTACATAGGAATCTTCAGTTCATTTCCATTGGTCAATGTGTTTATTTTGTGCCAATACCATGCTGTTTTATTACTATAGCTGTGTAGTATAACTTGAAATCTGGGGTGGAAGAGATCCCTCCAACAGTGTTTTATTAATTATTCAGGATTGTTTCAGCTATTCTAGGTTTCTTGTGTTCCCATGTGAAGTGGAAAATGGTCTTTTCAATGTTTGTGAAGAAATATGTTAGAATTTTGATGAAGATTGCATTGAATTGTAGATTGTTTTTTTGGTAGGATTGACATTTTCATAATATTATGTTTACTGATCCATGATATATTTCCATCCTTTGGTGTCTTCTTCAACTTCTTTCCTCAATGACTTAAAGTTGTGTTAGAGTTATTCCAAGACATTATAGTTGGGAGTGGTGCTATTGTGAAAGTTATTGTTTTCCTAATTTCTTTCTCAGTATGTCATTCATATATAGAAAGGCTACTGGGTTTTATGTGTTAATATTATATCCTGCTACTTTGCTGAAAATTTTTATTAACTGTAATTTTCCTGGTAAACTTTTGGGGGTCTTTTATGCATAAAATCATATCATCTACAATAAAGATATTTTGTCTTCTTCCTTTGTTATTTGTACCTTCTTGATCTTCTTCATCTGTCGTATTGTTTAGCTGTCAAGTACTACATTGAATAGTTATGGAGAGAGTGGATACTGTTGTCCTGTTCCCGGTACTGCCACTCCAATTCTTACCCCATGCTAGGAATTCTACGTCTCATTCTGGTTACATGTCTGGCTTCTGTTGGGTTGTTTGTGTTTTTCTTTAGCCTATGGGGGTCTCAAGTACACATTTTAATTTATCCCACTTTGCTCATTTTTTCTCCTTTTATAAGGATTCGTGTCTTTTCTCCAGTTCAGGAAACTCCCCAATCTTTTGCTATGCCAGCTGTGGAAGAAAAAAAATATTCTTGTAATTTGAAAAAGTTTTTTTAAACCATAATTGAGTTATTTTGTTTTATTTTGTGGAATCCATATTCTTCTAACTTAACCAGCCAACAGGGAATTTTAAGATCACTAGAGCTACAGCCTTAACTCCTTATGACATAGTGTATAATTGAAAATGGAGAGCATAATTGTCAAATAACCTGATACATATAATTTATTGCAGGATAATTCATCACACTGTGAAACCCAAGACTGTGTTATTTACTGGAAAAAATTAAAAACCTGTTTTTAGTTGTGGTGTGGCTCAGCCTTAGCACACACCTTTCATCCAAGAGCTTTCTGCTTGAATATTGTAAACAGGATTAAATAAAATAACCATAGGTCAAGAGGCAGAGCAAGTAACCAGTGGACAGGAAGTGAGCCTAGGATTATAAAGAAAAAACCGTAAAGAGGAAGAGGAAGTCAGGAGGATGGATGGGGAAATAGATGCACAGGACGTAGAAGGGAGTGAAGCCTGTTGTTTCAGAGAGGGCATTCCTTCTGGGACGTTGACTGAGGAGAAAGGTCAGTTGGGTGCTTTCTCTGCCTCTCTAGGCTAGAAGACTTTCACCCCAACATCTGGCTCCCGAGTCTTTATTAGTAAAATTGGACAATTGAGATTTTGTTCAAAACAACAATAGTTCTAGGACACAAACCATCACTAAGGTCACAGGTCAGCTGACCTTGGACATATGCAACAAAAGTTCTGAGTGTCACAGGAAAGTCTTCATCCTTCTCAGGAACTGGAGTTTAATGAAACTCAGTTTGTAACTGTATTGTTTAAATGAAGATCATGGCTTAGTGTCAGAAAACCGGGATTCCTTCTTGGGGGTCTAAGTCTTATTAATGAAAAAAATCTTTTAAATAACTCACAAGGAAGATACAGGATGAAATTAGAGGGGGAAATGGAGCAGGCAAGCTGTAAGCCCTGGCAAATGCCAGGGGGAAAAAATAGAGAGAGATGGAAAAGAGGTGAGAGAGCCACGCCTTTTGCAATGGAGGTCACAGGCAGAGGTGTGGCAGAAGTGGGTGCGGGGCAGCAGTGGCTCAGAAAGAAATGAGAAAGCTCAGAGTGTTGGGAAAATCTTTGAAGAAAAGAAAGAAAAGGGGGTGTAAATGCTTTTCTGAGTAACTGCATGGGGTGAAGATGTCTAGGGGGAAAAGTACATTATCTCATTAAGAATATAATTACTCTTTTAAAAAAAAAGATTAGTTTATTTATTTTATGGATATGAGGGCTTTATTTTTATGCACACAAGAGAGAACCAGATTCCATTACATATGGTTGTGAGTCACCATGTGGTAGCTGGGAATTGAGCTCAGGACCTCTGGAAGAGCAGCCAGTGCTCTTAACTGCTGAGCCATCTCTCCAGCCCAAGAATATAATTATTCTTCCCCTATCTGTAACACGGCTTTAGATGAGTCTGCTGTCCTGAGAGGTGGTCTCTTGGTCAGGTGATTGACAGCCACATTAGGACAAACCCTTAAAAGAGGAGACAATACTTACATAATGGTAAAATCTTTGGAGCAAATTACAATGCCAAGTTTCCACCCAGGGACAGACGTATATTCCATTCTCCTGGCTAGAAGGAAATAACTTGCCCTTAATGGTCTCAACAGAGTCCTGATACCCTGAATGGTCTCCACAGCTACTGTAACATTGTCCCCTCAAGGGCTGAGACCTTGAAATAGTTTCAGCCATTTAGGAGATGTGCTGAAATTGAGGAACAGATACTCATCCCCACCATGAAAATCCAGTAAGCCAATTTCACAGCTGTGGCCCAGAGAGATTATTGCCTGGGCTGGAGCTTTGGCTTGCTCTCCTGTGTAACCTCTAGGTAGGGGTGTTCATCAGGAGAAAGAGAACCAGAAATCAGAGCTGTCTTCTGGCATTCCTGGCCTCTGGTCAGGACAGAAGCAAGGATATTTCCAGCTTCTGTCTGGGGACACAAGTTGAGGTTTTTGTCCCTACACTGCCTGCCCCATTTCTATTTTCTACCCTTTCTACCCTGTCCCTGAAGAAGTGACGCAAACTACTGTGGTGGAATCCAGCAAGACTCAGTCTAGCCTATCTCTGCTCAGTGGATTCTCCCACTTTGCTTTGGTTTCTTACTGAAAGCAAGAGGATTTATAAAATGAATTTGTTTTATTTTTATTTCTTTTTTTCCTCCCCTTGTTCATTCCTTCTTGTTTGTTCCACCGATGTCCTGAGCCTAATGTCTGACTGGGACTAAACTACTGGTAAAGATTGACTCACTGAAAGCCTTGTCAATAGCCACTGGGACGACCATTCCTCGCCTGCATAGATTAGGGTCATACAATGGGTTTTTCTTATCAAATGATGAGTATGTACTCTATTTAGCAGTCTTTATGATCTTTGTCATGTATTTCAAAGAACTAGTTTAATAAATGAGAATAGTATCAGAAATTGTCCATTAATTTTCAATTTTTCCTAGCTGCATCTAAAGTGCTAATTATAACAAGCTCACTCTTAAGGAAGCACTAACCTTCACTGATACAACATACTTATTCCTGAGTATCAGACAAACTTGCAAGACAAATATACATGAAATCTCAATATCTCTCTCTCTCTCTCTCTCTCTCTCTCTCTCTCTCTCTCTCTCTCTCTCTCTCTCTCTTCATGGCCTGGGAACAGGGGAACTATGAAATATAATTTTACCCTAAGGTCCAACAAGTGACTACATGAAAATAATTCTCTGCCAAAAAAAAAAAAAAAAAAAAAAGGAAAAGAAAAACCATGAAGGTTTTATTTTAGTACACAGTCTCATGTTGGTGTGGAGTGTTGTTTTACTTAAATAGTCAAAGTCCCTGAAGAAGGAAAAATGTCCTCTTCCAGATGAAAAGTTTTAAAAATAAACTCAGCATGTATTTTAGGAGCGTTTGCTCTGCGTCCGTCAACAGTTCAGAATCAGTGTGGAGTCAGGTTAGCAGGACAATACTGGCTTCTCATTTAGAGCAACATTCAACTAGCTGAGTCTCCAACAACTTCCCCCTAGCACACGCAGGAAGACAGCACATCGGAAGAGGATAGAAAGTACACTATCATCAAAAGCAGAATCCGGAGCCACAGACCAAATATGAGGAGTTGGCTTATTTTGATCATTTACACCCATTGCCTTCTCTTGACACCCTCCCACTCCCGTCCAACCCTTTCCTCTTCCCAAATAGACCCCCTTCTGTCTGTGTGTGTGTGTGTGTGTCTGTGTCTGTGTGTGTGTGTGTCTGTGTGTGTGTGCACGCGTGCGCGTGTGCGCGTGCTCCAGTGAACTTCATCAGGGTTGCTGACAGGGACATGGGTAGGAGTTATTTATTGGAGCAGGGGCACTTAACCAGTGGCTATACCACTGAAGAAAACATTTCTTCCTCCTCCAGCTACCATTAATTACTTATAGATCCTCCGGGAAGGGTGGGGATCCGTGAGCCTGTTCTCACTCCATGGCAAAATGTTGAAGGGCTCAGCCACTACAGGTCTTAATTAGGTAATGGAGTTTGCTGTGATTTCATAAGTGAAATTGCCATGGCACACCTAGAAGGCAGTATTTATCAACACTCCACCGTCCCCGCTAGTGCTTACATTCTTTGTGCTTCCTCTTTTCCTGTGTTCTTCCTGCTATGCTGATGCGCGCGCGCGGCGTGCGTGCATGCGTGCGTGCGTGCGTGCGTGTGTGTATGTGTGTGTGTGGTGTTATCACTTTCCATCTAGGGCAGGACAGTCACTTATTTTCAGTTCTTTGCTAGTTACAAATCTGTGTAATGCCACCCACTGTAAAAGAATCTTCTCTGACCGAAGCTGACAGCAGCACCAATCTAGAAGCATAGTATTTAGAAGGTAGTTTTATACCATGTCCATTTAGCTAAACAAAAGTAGTAGCTCTCCCACTAGGACTTATGACCCCTCCGGCCATGGGCTTTCAAGCAGGCTTATAGTACCAGGCACACATTTTTTTTTCTGTGTAGAGAGACTCAAATCCAACCAGAAAGCAACTGGCTGTCCACATAACAACCATGCCACTATTGCGTAAGTGTGGGCACACCTCCTCTGGCAGGGTAGCTATGTACCATGCTGGGCCCACAACTGCATAAGACTGTTGGTGACTTTTCTCTCCTAGTAATCTAAATCAGACTTTCTAGAACTATGAGGGCTAGTTAACAGAAAGAAAGCTCCTAGCTCAGTTACAGTTTAATCTATGTCCTATAGCCATTCTATGTCCTATATTCAAATCATATGGTTTCTTTAGAGATAGGGTCTGGCAATAGTCTGTATTACCTTGGGGGGTGGGCTTCGGGAGCTCACCTCCATGCTAGGATTGGGACACTTGGGATACTCTTATGGAAGCCAACAGAGCCCTACAAACAACCTGTATATTCATCCGATTGGTTTTCCCCAGACAGAAACCCAAAGTTGTCTTGAATAGAGAAGTGAAATATTCGTGTCATAGCACGATTGGGAATAACTTTCACCACTTCCCCAACATATATCCTTTGTTCTGATGTGGGAAATGGCATTACATGCCTAGTACCCAGGTCAGGTTCCCTGGGGGGATTTTCCCAAAAATCCCCTATGTCAGCCTTCCTTTTGAAATAACATTTCTCTGTGGGAATTGTAGGTTCAGTCTCATGTCAGCAAATGGTCCCCTAATAGCCCTCCATGGCAAAGTTATGACTTATCCCCAAAGAAAATGCTGCCTTGTGAGCGTGTTTTATGGAGGCTAAGAGTCAAGTCATAAAACATGAGCGCTCACGTCTGAGTGCTTGTTCGCTAAAACACTATTCATTTGCACAGAAATGTTTGTCTTTTCTTTGCAGGGGTGTACTTGCCTGTATATTCAAATAGGCCAAATGTGTCTATTTTAAAATGTCCAAAGTGTTATAATGGACATGTAGATTTAGCAGCTGATTATTTTGGTTGCTAGATTCTCAAATACGTTAAAGCAGCTCTTTGCTTTATCTGAAGAGCACGTATAAATACAGCGCTTTCAGTAAAGGGTGACAGTTGGGTAAAGCTGTAAGTATTACATTAAAAGATGGCCTGCAAAGCTCTAGACTTTCTCTGACATTTCACACTGTACAGTTAATTTTTATGCCTATGTATCAGGCGTATCAGTCATTAAAGCAAAGTAAACTAAATAGTTTCTGTTCGTTTGATGCCGTAAGATCACTGCTGTACATTGAAACTATTATGTGCATATATAGTAATAACTTTAAAATAATGCTTGCTAAAGTGATGAAAGGCTCACACAAAGTCATAGGTCTGTTTATCTATCTGCCATTTCTAACATCTTTAAATTTATGGGTTTTTAAAATTTGTTTTCCTAATGTAGTATATTAATTTTTTTCTTAAAAGCAATAAAGAAAATGACTCTGACTTCCATGGATCAAGCGAACGTACTGCCCATGTATTTCTGAAACATAAATGTACCTTGTAGTCAGAGAGCCTGACACTGACACAAAGGTGGTGTGGTTGTTTTCACTTCTCATTCCATTTTGTTTCTTTCAACGTCTGTAGACAGAATTGATTGTCTCATGAATGCCATTACTACAACACCAACGTCAATTACAAAAATGACATGCATAAAGAATGGACAGAAATGGTCTGTACTCAGCTTTCATAAGAAGTGGTACCAGCAGTCTTGTCAAGCAGGCGTTTGGGCAAGTCCGTTTATTACTTTCTTTTCTGTCAGGTATTGGTAACCGTCTCATGAACCAAAACCTGGAATGTAGTATTTGTGAAGAGGGTGTTGAAAGCATGTTTAAAACTTCGTTATGTCTCTGTTAGAAGCAATTAAATGGAACAGAAGAAGAAAAGAAATACTGTCACCTCTGTGTCAAATCAGCTTTCTATGGGCCCTGACACACAATGGAAACCAGAAAGGAAGGTCTGCCTAGCCTTTAGAAGGAAATCAGCTCCTTGTTGGCTCACTCGTGTCCTTCTTAGGGATGCTGGCAGAAATTGCATGTGAGATCCTAATGGCCCCATGTGAGGTGCAGTGAGTTCTGGACCAAGCACCTGAAAGCCACTTAGAGAAAAACACTGGCAAATTACAAGTCAGTTTCAGAAGATTTGGACTCGATGTTGTGTGCCCTTCAAAAGTTGTTAACCTTGAGATCTTAGCAACAATTTAAATTCATTATCATTTGGGGGGAAAAGTCAGTAAAATATAAAAAAATTGAGGGGCTAAGAATCTGCCTCCATGGTAGAGCCCTTGCCTCTCATGGATAAGGTCCTGGATTTGAACCACAGTACTCCAAAAATAAATTTAAAAGCATAAAAAACCAAAAATGTGTTAAATATCAAGGTAGTCACTACTGAGTGTTAACAGATATTAGCATGTCACTGTTTTTGTATCAATTGTTCTCTCTCTCTGTCTCTCCCCCCACTCCCCCCCCCGTGTGTGTGTGTGTGTGTGTGTGTGTGTGTGTGTGTGTGTGTGTGTGTTACATACACATGAGTGTGTAGGTACATCCATGCATAAGTGTCAGGTTGTATTAACTTTTATATGTAAATAAATAGAATGCTTTGTCTTCTGGTGCATCCTAAGACCACAAAAATTTTTAAATAAATAACAAAATAAAGCAGGCAGAAAGGTTGGTCATGGGTCAGGCCTGCTCTCCAGGGAATGAAGGGGTCCCTATCAGTGCTCATCCCCTTGCTGGGTATAGGTCCCACCCTGGGTGCCCTTGGGAAGGCTGGGTCAGTACACATATGCTAACACTTAAAAGGCACATTAACACATGCTGACTAGCTGGTTACAGAAAGCCCATGCAATCCTGGGGATTTGCACATTTGTGTTAATGACTAGGATGAATGGGTTTCGAAATCCTGGCCATCCATTACCGGTTTTTCCCACTTCCTCAGCCACTTTCCCTAAGAACTCTTGTAATAGGCTCAGTTCAGTTTAGAAGGGAATTACAAGTCCACACCTAACAGGGTTAATAACAGTCTAACCACTAGAGGCCTTTTAACCAAAAAAGACCACAAGAGAAGACTTCAGTACCAATGCCGAATCTGCCCTGTTAATGTAAAAGAAAATAAATGTAGCTGGGTTGACAAGTTACAAAAAAAAAAAAAAAAAAAAGTCCGTGCTGTACACGTTTTCACGTTCCATTTCTATTTCATGCCTGCCTCTGACAAGAAAATTGCCAGTCTTAATCCGAAATAAAGTAATTATCAAACAGAGATGTGTTGTATTTATAGCCTGCTGCCTGTTACAGGGATAATGTGCTTGCAGCATTGAGAAAGTCACTCCAAATTGCTTTCTTAAATGTCCCGTGGAATTATCAGAACCCATGAGTAGCATATTAGTCTAGCATGTTTTATGTGGCTGTATTTGTGTAAGTGCCAGGTGACATGACTTCGGGGGCTGATGTCATTTTTGCCATCTGCCGTGTGAACCATATTCCCCCAAGACCATAAAAAATAAGAGTTATTTCTTCAAGTCCAAGTTCTGCAAAGCTCTATGTAAGCTTCTTTGTAATACCACTGAGAGCTCAGATTCCTGGTTTCCACTGTTTTCACAGAAAGCCTGTAGAGCGGTGGATTTCAACCTGTGGGTCATGACCCCATTGTAGAGGTCAAATGATCCTTTCGTAGGGTCGCATATCAGATATCCTGCGTATCCGATATTTATATTACAATTCACAATAGCAGCAAAAATCACAGTTATTAAGCAGCAACGAAAATAGTTTTATGGTTGCGGTCACCATAACATGAGGGACTGTGTTAAGGGGTTGCAGCTTTAGGAAGGTTTCCTGAAGTCCAAAGCATATCCTGCAGACTCCACGTAGGTGTCTAATGCTCCCTAACCTGAAAAGGTGATGCTCAGAACAGCATTACCTGGGAGCTGGTTAGAAATGCAGTCTTCGGCTCTGTCTTAGACCCGTCAAATCAGAGAGGCTGCTGTGTAACGAGATCCCCAGTTCCACAGGCGCATTAAAGTTTGAGAAGCTCTGTCTATAGCCACGGTTGAGGCTGTCTCCCGTTCTACCCTTAAGATGTTACCTATTTTAGGCAGCTCTTCTGTCTGATTATACATCCTTCATGGCCAGGTGCTGTGGTTCATTTCACTGTATCCTTGTAATATCTGGCAGAGCCGACGCTAAAGGGGTAGACGTACAGAACATGCTAAATACAGTATAATGCAAATAAGCAACTTCGCATGGGAGCCTGTTGCACTGGAGGCTGGGAAGGAGAAAGGGGTGCCTGAATCACATTGCCAGCCATTTGCCCTAAGAGGCATCATTGCACAGCACCGTGACTTTATGAGCTTGCGTATGGCACTTCGTGGCTTTTCCCACGAGGGGCCACGTTATGTTTTAGGATCTCAGTTAAGTAATGTTTTATCAGGAAGCTTCCACTAAGTGATTTTATAATGATTTCATCCTTTGCTTCCTGGCCAAAGTTTGAAATTGTACAAGGAGCCAATTAGAGTGGCCAGCCATTTGTCCTGCTCTAAGATGGACGTCTATACAATAATTGGGGCATGTCCAAGGCTTTTCTTTAAAATATATGTTTAGCAGCACCAGCGTAGGCTTCTGCCCGACCATACTGGGCTGCTGTCCTCAGAACCGATGGCCATTTATGTCTTTCTTTGAGTGATGGCATTTCCTATTCAATTTTCTAGTTTTGTTCCTATATCTGATACTCATTTAAGATGACTTCACGGGACTCACAGGATTTGTGAAAGAAAATGAGCAGTAAATTTCCCTCACAGCCAGCCTCTGAAATTGAGACAGAGAAATGGAGGTGGGCGCAACTGGACTGTTCGAGTCTGGCAACTTCACAAGGTGCGTGTCCCACAGCATTAATAAACAACAAACAACAACAACAATGTCACTTAGTGAACACATGCTCTTATAGAGATGTGACCAGATGCAAATAGAACGTCTTCTGAGTGTTCATAGGCTTAGCTTAATTGTTTTTAATATATGTTAGATGCCAGTGCCTACTGTACCTACAAAAAGTCTCCAGATGAAATATCCCTCCTTATTTTCCAATTTATCACCTACGGCTATTCATAGCAGAGCTTGCTCTGTGATCACCTGGGAGCTTATTAAACAGTTGCATCCCAGAGACTTACCCCAGACCTAATTAGGGTTTCCAAAGGCCTCCTGGAGAAGAATGTAGTCCAATCTGCTCTCCAGGTGATCTCTAACCGAATTACCTTCTATTAAGTGTTTATTTCAGAGATATTTTTATGAGGTACTCTGTTCTTGTTCATTTATTGATCCATGATTGTTTTGAGTCATATCTGGGTCTTGTGCTAATTCTGACAAAGTTCGGGTCTTCGGGGAGACAATACATAAATAAAATGCACAGAGGAGATCATGGTGAAGGCCACGTAGGAGCCAGATACAAATCAAAGATACAGCTTATCTGTTTGAAAGAAGCCATAATCCCATGCAGGTAGCCAAAACACAGTCTTCAGGAGTGCGCGTGAATACTAGTCCACGTGCAATTTCTGTTCTGTTTTTAAGGCCACGCTGGAGAGGCTTTAGAAACATCCCAGCAATTCACAACACTTGCTGCTCTTGCAGAGGACAAGCATTTAGTTCCCAGCACCCAGAGCTGGCAGCTCGCAACCAATTGAAACTCAGCTCCAGGGACTCTGATGCCCTCTTCTGTCCTTCGAAGAAACCCTAGATATGTCACACACACACACACACACACACACACACACACACACACACACACACACACACACACAAAAGTAATGAGGCCTGGAGAGTTCGTTTAGTGGTTAAGAGACCTGGCTGGTCTTTTAGAGGATCTAGGTTCAATTCTCAGCACCCACATGGTGGCTCACAACCATTTGTAACTCCAGTTCCAGGGGATCAAATTCTCTCTTCTGAACTTGGAGGGCACCAGGCATAAACATGGTGCACAAACATAAAACTCAGACACATAAAATAAAGGAAATAAATCTAAACACAAACTTTTAATAGTAATGGTAAGTGTTTAAATGCCATAAGTACTTGAGCTGACATGATGGCTCAGCAGATAAAGGCTCTGGCTATATCAGCTTGGCAACCTGAGGACTTTGATCCTAGAGCCTGAGGAAGAAGGGGAAATCTCATTTGTTGGGACTCTTCCCTGACCTCCACATGCCCAATATGGCCTAAAAGTGCTCCTTCTGTCTACAAACACAGTGTGTGTGTGTGTGTGTGTGTGTGTGTGTGTGTGTGTGTGTGTGTGTGAGAGAGAGAGAGAGAGAGAGAGAGACAGAGAGAGAGAGACAGAGACAGAGACACAGAGACAGAGACACAGAGAGACAGAGAGATTGGAAAAAGACACGACTAGAATAGGCTAGAGGTTTGCACAGTATCACAACAGAATCATCTGCAAGCCTGGCACTGAATTTATTGAACAAATGAAAGACTAGGAATTAATCAGTTAACAAAAGTAAGTCATCGTAATGTTTCCAGCAGAGCCATAAGTGAACAGTGCTGCCAGGCTTCAAAGCAGTAGGTCCTAGTGTCCATAGGAGAGTTTCTGACTCCATCACACCTTAGTCATCTTGGAATGAAATACTATGTCTTTCCCATGAGGCACTTTCTTCTGCCACCATCAGCACAGTGCTAGAGTCACTCTCACCAGGACCTCTGCTTTGCTTGTTTGCTTCCTGCTATCTCTGTTTTCTTTAAAAAAAAAAAAAAAAAAAACCTATTTGATGTGAATGTTATTTTTTCCAAGCAAAGACTAATATCTAGCATTGGGTTTCTACCACGGGAATTTACCTTACTAAATACAGTTTAAGGCAATATTGGTTTTAGGCCCAAATTTAATTTTCCTGGAAAGACTTGAAGTCTGCTCTGGAGGGACCGTCGGTTGGAGCCTTCTTGACAAAAATAAGTGCATAAATAATGAAATAAATAAATCTTACACTAGTTTCTTCACTCTGTAATTCCCATATAAAGAACCCCAATTGAATGGGCATGGCAAGATGCCTGTAACCCCGGGACTTGGAAGGCAGAGACATGAGATCTCCGGGACAAGCTGGCTAGATAGACTAGCCAAATACGCAAAAGTGAGAAGCCCTGCTCTATGGGAGAATGATCCAAGAAGATACCCATTTTCAGCTTGTGGCCTCTACATGCACAACACAGACACACACAGACACACACACACACACACACACACACACACACACACGACACACACACACGTGAACATGAAAACATGCAAGTTCAACATATGTGTACATATGAAAAAAAAAAGAACCCTAACTGAACCAAAACTGAACACAAACAATATTTGTGTCCCATCGTAGTCTACTGTTTCTTCTAAATGACTGCATCCTAAATGCCGTGGGTCTGAATGGGGAGGAATGAAAGCACACACAGCTCAGCTTCCTAATACGCTGAGATATAAGCAGGGCTGTGTGCTCATCAATGCTCCCCCACCCCACCCCTAAAACTATGAAGAAATCTTGTTTTGTTATCCAGTGGCTCTCCTGAAGCAGTATGCAGGAGGCAAGAATATTCATATAGCAGTTGTGACCCAGCTGTCTAGGAGCCCATGATAAAATTGCCGTCCCCAAGTCTCAGTGCTCTGGTGATTGGCATCCATGCAGGAGCCATTTTGAAACCAGGCTCTTTGCTATTTTTTTTGCATCTGATGCCTCTGGGAACCTGTGAAGCAGCTGAACCTTTTGACCATTTAATTAGTCACAAAGATGGCTTTTTTTTTTTCAGATTATGCTGCCACAATACTTATTCCCCTTACTTCTCTGTGGCTAAGCACTGAGCTCAGTGTCAGTTACTTCACAACACTCATCTTCCTGATACCATGAAAAAGAATCAGGACAATCCAGGTGTCGCGCCATTTGTATGATGTTCTAGGACAGTCAAAGCCAACCTATGGCAATATAGTCAACTCTGTCATTGTCTGGGCAGGTGTGAGGCAGGACGGCAGTGAGCTTCAAGGGAACTCTCTGAGGAGTTTTGGTTGGGGTACATAGAAATATGGATGAATGCACAGAAGGAGACCTATGCATCCGTGGCTACCCAGTAAACCTCTGGCCTAAGGAGGCAGACCCATCCAGAGTAAGGCTTCCACAAGCAGTTCCCAGACTCCATGTTTACACAGGGCTCACTCGCAGTGTTTGCACACAGTGCAGATTTCTAAGCTCTTCTTAGCATGATGTGAAAAGGCTCTGGGAGGTAGACACTAACACCTGAGCTTGGAGCCATTATTATCAAAGCTGCTCCTGGAGCAGCACAGGCTTCCAGCTTGAGGCTGGATACATCCATGGACAGCTCATAAAAATCCATCCCTGATGCTTCTTGCATATCCTTTATATGGGCTGGCACCTGAAGATGTGGCCCAGACTTGGGGGCGGATCTTCCCACCTCAAGAGATCCAACCAAGAAAAATCCTTCGCAGGTGAAAACAGGCACTTGCGTTTTAGTTAGCAGTCCCAGGTAAAGTAAAGCTGACAACCAAGAGTAGCCACAATAGAAAAATACAGCATAATAGAAAAATTATGCAGAACACACGAGAATGCTAAGAGGTTGCATTTGTATGCTGGAAGGAGGGGTTCGGTCTCAAGACCCATAGGGAACTGCCCTGCTTGGAGGAGACCAGTGGCCTCAGCCTTCCCTCAGTCCACCTGCTGCCACTTCACTTCCTGATTAGTCTGTTGTTTTGGTTTTGGTTTTGTTTTTAACCTGGGGCAACTGGTTTTTAATTGATTTTTTAATAAAGTTATTTCTTGCTCTCCTTCACTCTGATTAAGAGCTATTGCATGACCTCATCAGGCCTGGGCGAGTATTGATGGCCCAGGGTATCATGGGGCTAATAAAGAGTGCTATCCTGTATTTTTTAGTGGCATGTAAAAACTCCCTCATGTAAGATACAGAAGGCAGCGTATAATATAAATGTCACTCTAGGAGCAGCGGTGTTAGGGTGTATATAGGTGGACCTTAGCGATTCCATTAATGCACTACAATTGGCCCCTCTCAGGGATGAGTGGTGGGGGGGAGTAGGCACTGGAGGGTTAGAGGCCTAGAAGGAGTTCATTTTGAAACAAAGAGCCCAGCTAGCTGGTCTCTAGGTTTCCTTGATTTGAAACAGAAACCAAATAGGATGCTCCAGATGAGGAGCGGAGGATACTCTCAGCTCACTTCTCCATCCACCCATTGGCACCTTCTCATCTGAAGTACCTCAGAAGCCAGGATAGACTGGAAGAAGTGCTTCATGGGTTATTTCTATTACTGATGAAATTTTAAAATCCAACATGGTCCATTGGTTCTTGTAGATGGAAAACAGGTGAGCAACAGTTTGGGGTGTGCCTGTGGGAGTTCTAGATGATTCCATTTCAGTTAATATGTATTTGGTGCAGAGAAAACAAAACTGGGCCAGAGGAACCAAAAGAACACAATCTTTGCTATGAAACGAGTATATGCCTTTGGAGACTCCAAGAAACCTCACTAGGCCAAAGGAAAGGGAACTTTTGAGACTTTTTTTTTTTTCAATCGAAAGTGTGATTGTTCCTGGAGCTCATGTCATGTGTCCAGTGCTGTCCTGGGGCTTTCAAGTTGGAAAATGTTTGGAACAGCATTCACTTCCACAAAGAGCCTGGTTAAGAACACAAGGTAAAAGCACACACACCGTGGCCTTAGACTACACAGAAGCCGAGGTGCAATGGTATGTCTGAAAGTCCATTTTGACAAGTATTCAAGAAGTTCACCATGTTAGGAATTAACTGATGGGGAAAAATGGTTTAAAGATGACAAAATATGATTTCCTTTTTATATGTATCTCTGCTTTCTCATGAGCTTTCTTCCTAGCTTTTGGAGAATCTTGTGCAAAGCAGGCAAGTATGAGTGTCTGTGGAATTTGAATCACTGCCATTAATGTAACCCTGTTTGTAGCTACAGGCTTTTAAAGCTTGGGGAACATGTGTGGGGAGGGCATGTACATGATCATGTGTGTGTGTGTGTGTGTGTGTGTGTGTGTGCAGTACATGTGGCTAGAGGTTGACATCAGATGTCTTCTTCTGTCACTCTTCATTTTCTTTCCTGAGGCAGGGTCTCTCTCTCTGACTCTTTCCCTATCTCTAGACTCTGAGGCTGGCACCATGGTGGAATGGCTTTCCTGTGTTGGTTGGAAATCCTAACTCTTGTAGCCATGTTTTGTACTGTAAGCGATGCAACCACTCATGCACTCAGCTTCAAACATCTCCTGCTATCTTCACTATAACCTGTACGGCTCATTTCACAGATGAGAAAACTTGAGGGTAAGAGCATCCAGCTTAGATCCAGGAAAATTCTCAAGACTGGAACCTCCGCATCATAAGCATGACCCCCTCCCCCCGGCCCCACTACCCAGATGAGTTCAGATCTGTCCAAGTTGCCAACTGACCACACGACTCGACCTTCTCGGGGCTGTGGTAGGAGTCTGAGCATCACCTCTTATGACCAGCTCAGTTACAGTTGACAAACGTGAGGCCAGCCTCCCAGGTCCAGCGCTTGCTGTTCTTTCTACTCTCTACTCTACCGCACCGCCTCCTGCCATTCCCCACTTTATTTCCCTCTTCAAATCTGTGTGACTTGTGTGTTTGGGGACGTGAAAGATTAATAACCTTAGTCTGGACTAGGCTGACTGTGAGCAGGCCCTGTGAGAACTTTTCCCACACTTTGGTGCCAGCAGGTCTCAAGCCTGAACTGCACACCCCTGTTATTCTTTCTAGCTGTGGGCCTCCCTGGAGCCACAGACCCACCGTGAAAAACTGAACCAAAGTTTTGAGAGAAAGACCCATGGGACTGCTACCCAACATGTCAAAAGAACCAGCTCTGGATGTCTTTACCTTCACTCCAAACCTACTGTCAAGCCAGAGACGTGCTGGACCCATACCAAGCTGACACTTTAATCTCTGTAACTAAATCCATCAGTGAAATACGAATACTGTCTGTGTTTTTTTTTTTTTTTTTTTTCTTTCTTTCCTAGTCAGTGATTAGCAGCCAGAAAAAGTTTGTCTCAAGGAATTTATTTCCCTCGGGACGTTATTCAAATCCTAGAGTTCAACGAGAAAGAAGTACGGATCCATGTCCAGGACCAGACCGGGTCCTCTGGGTGCAGCACAGTGAAGCTGGGTATGCGGTGTCTCCCTGGAACCACCCCTCATCCATCAGTAAAGCAAGTGGCTTGGCTTATGTGGATGGCAAATCTCTTTCAACTTTAAAGTTTTGATGGCCTTTGTCAACTTTGACCAAAGAAACTTGAGGCTTGCCTAATTTTTAAATTTTTACACTTTATTCTTTTACTTTAAGAATCCTTACTGAGTCCTGAGGATGGAGTGGTAGGATACATGCCATCAACCTACCTCTTCCATGGTAAGTGCTACCAAGGAAATGTAGAAGGGGATTTAAGAGTATCTGAAAGGACATGACCCTGGCTACAATTAGGCATGGCAACTTTCAATGTCAGTGGTGTTTCAGCTGAGAAATGAAGGATGCGTTGGCACCGGCCAGAAGACGGGAGAGGAAAATAATGAGTTTTCTATACAGAGTAAAAGCTGTGTTTGGGTGGGCGTGGGTTAGAAAGGTGTTAAACCATTAAAACGAACAAGTGGAACAGCTTGAAACATAATCAGCGAAGGGAACACGGTTCCACTGTCCTGGGAACAACATTTCACCTTCTCCCTGGTGTGGTTGTGGCTGTGGACTCCAAACCACTATCCATGTCTGTGCCCTTCTGACTCACTGTCTACCAGGCCATTATCCCAGGAAATTTCAGGTGCTAAAATACCTCCCTTTTACTCAAATAGTATATACTCACTTATATCTGGACACTAGGCCGAGGTGTATGTCTCATGAAAGTCTTCACTTACCAGGAAAATGGATAGTGGCGAGGACACCCTAAGGTGGGAGAAATATAGGAGATAGGGAAATAGATGGATCCAGAGGGTCTTAGAAACCTACAAGAAGAACACTATGATGGGCAGATCTGGGCCCAGGGGTTCTGCTCAATCTATGGCACCAACCAAAGACAATATGTACAGTCATCATCAAACCTCTACCCAGACCTAGTCAAGGGACAGAATATTCTCCACAGTTAAGTGGAGACTGGGGACTGACTTTCACATGAACTCTGGTGCCCCTTATTTGACCATGTCCCCTTGATGGGGAGTCCCGATGGCACTCGGAGGAAGGATAGCAGACTACCAAGAAGAAACTTGATACCCTAGCATCATATTCAAGGGGAGGAGGTCCCCTTCAGTCACAGTCATAGGGAAGGGGAATGGGGTAAAAGTGGAAGGGAGGGAGAAATGGGAGGATACACGGGATGGGATAGCAATTGAGATGTAATACAAATGATTTTATTTTTCAATTAAAAAAACATTTAAAAATACCCCCATTTTTTCTCCTCTTACAAGGAAGGGTAGACTGCCAAAGTAGAACACTTTCAACCACACATGCCACTATCGTGGACTGTGAGATCAAGGGGTAAGTGCCTTCTGCCTCCTGGGGCTCTGCAGAACATAGGGGAGGGGAATAATGGGAAAATGGAGGGGGGAGGAATGGGAGGATACAAGGGATGGGATAAACATTGAGATGTAACAAGAATAAATTAATAAAAAAAATTAAAAAAAAAAAAAGAAGAACAGCAGAGGTTTGGGGCAAGGGGGAACTGGGTGGTTTTCAGGACTGCCATAGGAAGGAGCTTACTCTCTGGATTTTCTGTTGGCTCTCCATGGTTTCTGCATGGTTCTGAACTGCACAGCCAGGATGTCTGCCTTTGGCTCATCATAAATCCAGGCCTGAGATTTTGGGTTAGTTCTGAAATTTACCCCAATCCAATGTGCTCATCACTGGCCCACTGCAAGATGAACAGGGGGAATTATTTTTAATTTTAATTTTAGCGAAGGCAACTAAGAAGTTGTATAGGATTACTTTATTTTGTTTCAGATTTGGTTTTTAGTGTAATAGGTTCTTGCTGAGTAGCCGGGCTGGCTGGGAACCTGGGCCTCTTCTGCTTCAGCCACCTGAGTGGTAGGACTGCAACCAGGCACCACTGTGCCTGACTCTAATTGTGTTAAATGGTAAAAAGCAGTGTAAGCATGGTTCAGAAACCTTATGTATTAGAGAAAGGAAAAACAAAAAACCAACCCTGTGAGTCCACCACCATGTCACCAACTATCATAACCCAGGCACATGCTCTTCCCTTTCTGTTGTTGTTGCTGTTGTTGTATAAGTTTTTACTATTTTTCCAATTTAGCTTTGTCTCCTATTAGCATTGTGAACATTTCTCATGATCTTATAACATTTTCCATAATGCTCCCTTTGAGGAAGTAGTACGGGCTTGTGTTTAAATGCACCAGGGTACAGGATATCACCACGTCAATGCTTACGCCCATCTGACTCTCACACCAATCTCATCCCCAAGCATCCAGCGCCAGCAATCCAGCCTGCATCCTTCCACACAGGAACGGCAAACACAAATGATCTACGCCACAGGTTCTTGTTCTACAAGAAATCTTCTTAACTTCCCCCTTCCTTACCCTGTTGCCCATGCTAGCACACACAATACTGTTTGCAGGAAGGCTGAAGGCTCACATCCTTTTGCACCCATACATGTCTCTCTATATATTTGGTAGCAGTAGGACCTCTGAGGGAAACAGAATGCGCATTTTTCAATTTCATAGATAACTGCTATATTGTGCCCTCCCCCAATTTACAGCTCCATGTTTGTCAAGGCCTTTCCTCAGCTTTTGCAAGTGGATGAGTGAAACTTGGCATCTTGTTGCAGCTGTGTGCTCTTGGCATTGGTTCATATGGGCATGTGGGTTTCACTGTTTGTCAGTCACCTGCACTCACTCTTTCTTCCTTTATCGATATGTTAGTTCACTAATGTTATTGTTGTTGATTTATAATTGTTTGCTGTGTATTAAGGAAATTAACTCTATATATGTGTCACAAAAAATATTCTATATTCTGATTTTATGTTTTCCTGCCTTTGCCAGAATTTAAAATATTTATGTAAGAAAATGGTCGAAGGCACTGTCAACAGAACAAAGCAACAGCCTATAGACTGGGAAAAGGTCTTCATCAACCCTACATCTGACAAAGGGCTAATATCCAAAATATATAAAGAACTCAGGAAATTAAACACCACTAAACTAAATTATCCAATTGAAAAATGGGGTACAGAGCTAAACAAAAAATTCTCAACAGAGGAACATCGAATGGCTGAGAAACACCTAAAGAAATGCTTAATGTCCTTAGTTATCAGGGAAATACAAATCAAAACAACTCTAAGATTCTATCTTACACCTACCAGAATAGTTAAGATAAAAAAATTCAAGTGACAGCACATGTTGGCGTGGATGTGGAGAAAGGGATTACTCCTCCATTGCTGGTGGGAGTGCAAACTTGTACAAGCACTTTGGAAATCAATCTGGCGCTTGCTCAGAAAATTGGGAATAGTGCTACAACAAGACCCAGCCATACCGCTCCTGGGTATATACTCAAAAGATGCTCCACCATACAGCAAGGACATTTGCTCAACTATAGTCATAGCAGCTTTATTCATAATAGCCAGATTCTGTAAACAATCTAGATGTCCGTCAACTGAAGAATGGATAAAGAAACTCTGGTACATTTGCACAATGGAATACTATTCAGCTATTAAAAACAAGAAAATCTTGATATTTGCAGGCAAATGGATGGAACTAGAAATGATCATCCTGAGTGAGGTAACCCAGACCCAGAGAGACATGCATGGTATATACCCACTTATAAGTGGATATTAGGCCAACATAGATGTCCTCTGAGAAATTCTACCCATTGGGGGATCAGGACAGATGCTGGGACTTACTCCTGAACTCTGGGCTGAGTGATGAGCGTGGTGTAGAAGAATGGGGAGATGGAAGGACACAAAGGCTTCAGGAGCCCCACAAGGAGACTATCAAGTCCAGTGGATCTGGACCTAGGCAGGGCCTGCACAAACTGTTGTACCAACCAAGGACAAGGCATGTAGTTAGCTTAGACCCCCTGTTCAGATATAGGCAATGGATGGTTGTGGGGGAAGCAGGGACTTCCTCTGACATGAATGCTGGTGCCCCCTGACCTGGACTTGATCACTTCCCCCTGGTGGGGAGGCCCTGCGAGCACACAGAGGAAAGGGAAGCAGGCTATCCTGATGAGACATGATAAGCTGTGGTCATATGGTAGGGGAAGAGATTCCCTTCTGTCAGAGGTCTAGGGGAGGGGAATAAGGTGGAAGAGAGAGGGAGGGTGGGAATGGAAAGATACAAGTGAGGAAGTGAGGGGATAACAATGGGGATATAATCTGTATAAATTATAATAAATTAATTTTTTTTAAAAAAAGGTCCATGGTTTTCTTTTGTGCCATTCTGCCATTCCCTCCCTCTCTCTCTCTCCCCTCCTCTTCTTCCTCCTCTCTCTCTCTCTCTCTCTTTCTCTCTCTCTCTCTCTCTCATAATTATATTTATGCACAAAAAAAACTTAGCAGTATACACTTAACCCAGTTTACTGGTGAGTTCTTTAGCCTTTGCCTTTTCCATCTTGGCAGTGCGAGCCACAGGTTTAGGACCTAGGATGTTGCCTCCCCAGTGGTGGTAGATCTCATTCTATCTGTCCTTGTAATTAGTCCTAATAGCTTCCACCAGCTTAGCCAGAGCACCCTTGTTTTAGGGTGCTTAGCCAGATTAATCCTTGCCAGAGTTAATCTGTGTGAAGGCAAAAGTGGTGCAAGTCTCCCTGTGGACCAGCCACCCTAGCCCAGCCTTTCCTTCAATGCAGTAGGGGACCCCCATCTTTCGGCACAGCGCAGATAAAAAAATACCCACCAGCTCAGTGGGATCCCCATCATGGGCAATCCCCACCAGCTGAGCCTTCTCGTTATCTGCCAAGGTGGTGACTGCATTGACCCCTGCTCAAAGGACAGGTGGTCTCTTAGTCAGTACATCCCCTTTGCCAGCAGCTTTCTTCTCAGCACGGGACAGTAGCCTTAGCTTCTTCTCCTGCTTTGTCTCTGGTCTGTACTTGCAGGCAAGCATAAGCAGCTGGGTAGCTGTTTGCCGGTCCAGGGCCTGGGTGAACTGGCTAATGGTGGGAGATGCTTTGAGCCACTTATGGAGAATGGCCCTTTGCCACTGCAGCCTAATGCAGCGGCCATTTGATAAAGCGTGTGAGATCTCTTTTGGCCTGGATATCCTGCCCAGTGCCGAAGTCCTTGGGCCTTTTTTCAAACAATATATTGACCATCCTTTTGGCCTCTTCATGATGGCGGGGGGCCGAGGCCACCTTCTTTCCCTTGGCATTCTTCCCCTTGGGCATCTTTCTGGGCTGGAGGAGAGAGAGTGGCATTCTCTCTTAATAGTCATAAAATGTTTAGCAGTTATAGTATAATTTATCATAAGCTCTATTTGTTGCTTTCAGTTTTTAGAAAAAATAATCATTACTATGGTGAACAGTTTCTGATGTATAATTGGCTTGTTTTTCCATATTTTAGACAACAGTATATTTTTGAAATGGGAGTGCTGAGCCATGGCTAAGTTTGGCTGGTTGGTTATTTAGTTTGGTTTGATCCAGGGTCTTACTATGTAGTCGTGACTGGGTTTGAATTCATAGAGCTTAGCCTGCCTCTGCCTCCCAAGTGCTGGAATTAAAAACATGTGCCCCACTCCACCCAGGTGGATCATGGCTCTCAATAAAATATTTTGAAAATATTTTCCCCCAAACAAACATCAGGAAGTTACGAGAATCGCCAGAAAGCTGTCTCTCTGCATTCCCTAATGCTAGCTCCCTAGACGGCTAGTTTCATTGCTTATTCAGCATAAAATTCATATGAACAGTGGTTGGGGGAGAGCAGGAGGAAAAAAAATCAAGATCAGGTGGGGTGGCTAAAGAAATCTATTCCGGTTTAGGGGAAACAGGAGCTAAAACTGCCAGAGCCTATCTGCTCTAATCAGCAGGCCCATCCCCCTGCAAACTCATTTTCCAGGGAACAGCTTAGCTCTGTCCTCTTGGGGAATGTAAACACTCCCCAAGGTTGGAGTGATCTTTTCACATCATAAAATGTATAATCCTCCTGAAGTGGGTCCTTAGAGTTTCAGGTTGTCATGCTTATCAAATAACTGACACAGATAAATCAGCCCTTTCCGGTTGGGGCCAGTGGCTTGCAGAACCTGTTGCAGGGAGGGGATGGTGCTCACCTGATTTTGCAGCATTGGCACGTGAGTGGCCCCTAAGAACCTGTGTCCACTACAAGCTGATAGCTCTGGTTTGTGATCTTTTTCCTTCCGGCATGGAAGCATTCACAGGTACCGTCAAGGCTGAACTGTGTCATTGCCCACCCCCTCGCCCAAGTTCATGTTGAATCTTAATCTTCAGGACCTAAAAAGGTGAGTGAGTTTATTTAGACGTGGGGTTTAAGAAGGCAATTGAGGATAAATGAAGTTGGCGGGTGGCCTCTAAGCCATGTGATTGGTCTGTTTGTATGAGGAGATTAAGGCGCAGGCATTCTCTGAGGAAGATGTGGAGACAGTGGATTGGCCCCTCTCAAACCAGAGGGGCTCAGCAAGAAAGCAGCCACACGGACTGGGACCTTGGACTTCCAGTACAAGGACAGAAGGAGGTTAGTTTCTTCTGCTTAATATAACGGCCTCTGCTACTTTGCAAAGACAGTCCTAGAAAATTAATGTAAGACCCCCAAAATGAAAAAAACAGTGTACTGAACCCTATGTCCCCCACCACCTAGCTTCAATAATTTACTAGGCAAGCTGTTTTTTTTTATAGACTACTCTAAATCCCAAACATCAATCATATCACTCGCTAATAAACACTGCATCTCCGTTTAAGGCTTACACACAAGCCATGTCCACCAGGTTGTTATCTGACTTGGCAAAGCTTATCGGTCACTCTCGGGAAGTATTTAAAGCCTCCCTGTGTTTCAGAGAGGCGGGGTTTGTTTATAGACACTTTGTATTGAAATCAAAATTCAGTTGGTGTTTGGTTGTTATTGTTTGTAAGTTTCTTTTAGTGTAGCAGAGACTGCGGTCTCCTCTCCGTTATGAGAGTGTGAATTATTGGAAAATGCTGGGCGGCTTGTCTTGGAGAGCGCCCATCTTCTGATTTGGCTGGTTCTTCATGCTGTAGCTTAATTTATTCCCCTCTGCCTTATATTTTCTGTATTTAGTAATCTGAGATTTAGAGGCTTGTCTGGGTTCTGCTTCAGTGTTTTAAGCAAGGATATTTCATTGAGATCTGAATTTTTAAAATGTTAGAATAACCCACAATTTATTTTTTTTCCTATTGGAAATATGCCTAACAGCACATAAAAAAAAATGGCCTTGGGTAACTAGTAGAGACATTCTGATTTTTGCATGACACTTAGAGAAAACAAAATGGGAGAAATAAGGAGTATGCCAAGATTACCCTTTCCAATAAAAATCTAGTCTAGAATGGAACCTCCTGACTGCAAAAGCAGCTACTATGTGCTTCTGCAGTTTAAAGGGGGGGAAAAGTAAATTATTTTGTTTTAAAATCATATTGTTGTGGTAGCCATCTGGCCTTAAAATGAAGATGTGCTCAGACCACCATCCCTGACCCATGAGAGGCTTACTTCCACTGCGGTAGAACCAGCTACTTCTTTACTCAAGTGTATCACCTGCCAGGTCAGTGGTTCTCAACCTGTGGGCCACGATCCCCTTGGGGAGTTAAATGACCCTTTCACAGGGGTCAGCTAATGCCATGGGGGAAACACAGATATCCACAACTCATAACAACAAAAATAATTCTACCATCGGAGGTCACCACAACGTGAGGAGCTGTGCTCAAGGAGCGATTGCAGCGGTAGGAAGGTTGAGAACAACTTCCCTAAGCCCTCCCTGGGAAGAGGGCCTTCATTCAAAACCCCGTTCAGTCAGCAGAAATGACCTATGCTTTCAAGTCAAATGGAGGCTTGTCAAGTCTGCTAAGGAATATGAAGCACCCTTTAAAATCCCTGTAGAACTGTACGTGTTACCCGTGTGCCGTCTCTGAGATAGAGTGTGCAGTGAAGTAAGCATGTAGAATAGGCTCCCAACCATGTAGTGCACATGCTAATTACAGGCCCGGGATAGCATTGCAAGAGTATACGGCAAAACAAAGGGCAAGCAGAGAGGTAAGGCGGCTGGCATAGAAGATAGGGTTGCTTTTATTTGTAGACTCTTTGAAATTGTAGCTACGGATAGAAATGGCTTCTTCGAAATAACGTGGCAGTTGACTATTGCTTTGGAAATCGGGATGTCCTGCAGAGGTTGCTCACTGGGCTGTGCTGCCTGGGCTATCGATGACGTGCAGAGCTGAGCCAGGAGTTGTGGGTCTCTGCCTGTGTTCGTGAAACCCTGGAGTGACAGACAGCTGTGGGGTTTCCTTTGAAACGCTTTTCAGCTTGCATTGGACCACTTTGAAGAGGCAAAGCAAACAGACTTTTGGAGCCGTTTTCAGGAATCGAAAGTGTTCTGTGTTTCAAAGGGTTTTAACCCACAAATAGATCTTTTCTCTAGACTGACATCACCCACTTTGAGAGACTGAAACAAGTAGCTTGTACTGCTGCCACCCCACCCACCCCACCCCCCGCCGCCCCAGCAAAAAAAAAAAAATGTATAAATTATGATTACTTCTGATCAAACATGCAATGTCAAGTCTGGAAGAAAAGAGAAATTTCCAAAATAGAGTCTGTTAGTGTTTCCATAACACATGCCACCCTGCACCATACATTGCAGGGACCAGGGGAGGAAGTCCATTAATAGAACTAGGGAAACAGTAACAAGTCCACACAAGGGCCTGGACATTTTTAAAGATATGAGAACGAGCCCTTGGCTCTATAACTGCAGAGCCATTAAAACACCTGCCAGTAGGGCTTCTTGTTTGGGTAGGTCCTACCACTCCCCCTTACTGTGTGTGGAAAGACATTTTCAAACAAAGTAAGAATCATTCAAGAAAACTCAAAAGTCTGCAACGGGTTTTCTTTTTGAGTCAGGGACTTGCCTGGGGAGCTCAAAGGGGACATGAGTTTGCCGTTCTCCTGCATCACCTTGCTTCCTGCGTGTTAGGGTTATAGGAGTGTGTCATGAGTTTGCAACTTTGGAGGGACTTGGGCAAATCCATGAGGGATACAGTGGATGCTATACATTTCTCCTAACCACGGCTTGCCAACAACATTTACTGGTAGCAGGGCAGAAAGTCTTCAGGACTCTTTCCGTATCTGTTCTGGGAGACCTTGCCTCTCTGCCTATAGGGACTGTTGGTGTGGACAATTTATATGGTGGAAACAGTAGAGGGCAGAGCCACTGTGTACAAAGAATCCTATGCCCCTTCCCTTAGTCTAGCTATCTGTGCGCCATTACTGTCCCCAGGTGTGCCAAGCATCACCCGCTTTCCGCTGATTAGGCTGTGTGACTAGAAGGTCCTCCTAAGCCTAGGAATATAACAGGAGCTGTGGCCCCCTGGGGGAACTCCACGGGTAATGGCAGGATTGAACAATTTTTAGGCTAAGAAAAACTTCATCTTCATATAGATAAATTGCTTGCCTTTGGCCTAATGCCTAATTAGGGTTACTGTTTATGATTCAGACCAATGAGTGCTTTCTTGGATGCCATTCTGAGCATCACAGATTTCTGTTAAGCCTGCTGTCATAGATCCACCTTTCAGAATGACTGCATGTTTTGATTTGTATCAAGGTATCAGTTGTTTCTAACAGGAGACCTACTTGAACCCAAATTTGTTCTGAGGCACCTTAGAACTCAGAACACCTGCTTTTCTACAGGCCGACTGGGCATCAAACTAACCCAGGGCTTTCCTGGTCCTGTTCTGGCTCTATCTCTGCCATTGAGACACAGAGGCTCAAGGCTATAGCAATTGCACCACAGTCACTGTGCTGGTCCACAGAGGTAACTATGGGGAGTCTTAGGCACAGAGGCCTTCAGTTTCTCTGTCAGCCTCCTCTTTCTCCCTAGCACAGGGGCCAATACCACAGTGTAGTGTTGATGTTCATTCCTGGAAGTTCACTCAGGATTCTATTTCTTCGGCCCTGCCAATAATGCCAAGGAAACACGTAGATGTGTCTGCATTTTACACCGTCATTGGGGAAACTAAGGGGCAAGGAAGAGACCAGATACACAAATGACTTGAAAATAAACCGTGTCTTCCATAATGCTCAAAGAAGGAAAATGAGGGAAAGATAAATGAAGATAACTACAAAGGAATATGGCCAGAAAGACTCTCTGTCAAAGGATTGTGTTCTTATTATGCTAGTGTCCTTTTTTTTTTTTTTTTTAATACTTACATGGTTTTTGAGAACTAACTTGAGATGACCAGCTTAGTTGAAAAAAGATGAAATGTGAATTTTTGCTAAACCGGTGCCATTTCTCTGCTGGTGTGACTGCCTTCCTCCCTACATGAAAGTGGCTTCTGGCCATCCCACCACTAGTGTCAGTTGGTGGCCTGCTGAAGAATATTCCCTGTGAACAATCTTGTCTTCTCAAATATTTTGTGTGGCCATTCCAATGATTCATGAAACATCCCCGCAGCACCCCCCCCCCCGGGGTGAGAAGGGTAGTCCGTCCAGGAGGGCTCTCCTGAGTGAGAGCAAGGATGGACCAAGGGGCGGGGGGGGGGGGCGGGGAGAAGGGAGATGAATTGACAGGTGTCCCTACTAAACACATCTAACAGAGGAGATCAAATGAGACCAGTGAAGAAAGCTTACATGCTACCCTAAGGTTTTCTTTGTAGGGTCTAAAGGGGTCTGAATTACCCCTGGTTGCTCAGCTCTACCCCAGCCCCTCCTCAATAAGGCTAGAGCCTGGCATGCAATAAGAGGCAGTCTGCGGGGTTGGGGTGGGGGTGGAGGTGGGATGGGGGTTGGGGGACGCTCAGTGCAGCTTTTGAAATTCATCACAATCTCCCACACCTGCCCTCTTTCTGCCTCCCCACCCTTCCAGCCAGTTCTGTCTTCTCTTTCCCATCAATTTTCTCCCCTGGAAGGGAATTTCTCTCCTGTGTTTTTCCAGTATTATTTCCACATGGGGCTTTTATGGACTTGATTATATCTAGATAAAGCTTATTGAAAGCTTTTGAAAAGATCATTATTGTCTTTTACAACAGTATGGTTTATCCCATTTATTTTTAATCCTGACTTGCCTGCTGGATTACAGGTTTCAAAGGCAGAAGTTTGGCACTGTGACCTCTTTGGTCCTTTTTATATTATTATTAAGATTACTCTGTGCGTATGTGTGTATGCACCTGTGTTACATAGGAGCTAAATATGAACTCAGGTCCTCATGATCAAGCAGCAAACATGAACTGCTATTGAAAGTGTTTGATTAAACCCAAGTTATCATTAATGCCAATGATCTAATTAATGCTAATGATCTAATTAATGCTAGTGATCTCAACTGAAGAGGGTCGTTGATTTTTAAAGCTTTGCTTATAACTTTAACTTACAGATAAGACAAGCAACACACACACACACCCCACAATGATATTCCCTGGGAGGAAATGAAGGAAAAATGCACCACCATAAAGGCCATGAATAGATCTGCAATGCCCTCACAGTCTCTGATTTAGACAGACTCCTTGACAGCAAACCAGCTCACTGAATCCAGCACCAGTGGGTAATGTTGAACTGATTGTTAACCAAGTGTAAAACTTTATGTTGCGGTTGTAATATATGCAAGGATCAGTTCTCTTAAGATCATTATGTATACAGTGCTCTGCCTGCAAGTACCTGTGCATACCAGAAGAAGGCATTGGTTGTGAGCCACCATGTGGTTGCTGGGAATTGAACTTAGGACCTCTGGAAAAGCAGACAGTGCTCTTAAACACTAAGCTATCTCTCCAGCCCCATATTGGCTCTCTTAACTGTTAAGAAACTCTGTTATGTTTTATATTTCTTGTTATATTATTTATGTTTTTATATTTCTTCTTTCTTTGTTTGAGAAGGTGTGAGCAGATAGAGCAATATTGTATGGTCTTTCCAAGGCAAAATTAACTCTCTGCCACCATTTGTATTGGGTTATAATGGGTGGACTTTCCACCCAGCTCTCCTCTCCTACAGTCAAACACATCAGCAGGAGAAAAAAACCAGCATGTCAGTGGGCGGTAGGATGTTGTGAAGAGATTAACACAGTCTGGGAGTTCTAGCCACAGGTCAAACCCTACAGCTCACGGGTCTACTGCTGTTGGCAACACTGTCTCTTCGGCTGTCGGGGCTTAGTGTGTGATCTGGTAGGCTGTATCCCTGACAGCTTGTGCATATGAGGAAAGTAAATAGTGGTAGCCCTCCTTCCGCTGTGTTCTAAACAAAAGAGAGAATGGTGCACCCCTCCAACGACAACACGAGCTCCTAGAATAAGGATTTCCTCTGGCTCTGTGTGTCTTCACTTTGAGGCAGCATGGAAAGAGAATTTTGTGCATCTTTCCCACTAAAACCTCCTGAGAAAATAACTGAGTTTGTTCTTTCGAAGAAAGCTTGTCTCCAGAGTTAAGGTCAAGGTGACATCTGTGCCCATTCCTACCCACCAGTGCCTCCTAGTGAAACTACCACCAAGGTTTCTGTCACCTCTCATGGAGTACCTCTTCCTTCTGAAGGCCTGCTCTTGCTCAGTAGGTGCCAGGAACTGTTAAGCACTCCCTCCACACAGCTCTGATATTGGCACTCTTTTTTTTTTTTTTTTTTTTTTTTTTCGGTTTTTGGTTTTTGGTTTTTGGTTTTTGGTTTTTTGAGACAGGGTTCCTCTGTGTGGCCTTGGCTGTCCTAGACTTGCTTTGTAGACCAGGCTGGCCTCAAACTCACAGCAATCCACCTGCCTGTGCCTCCCAAGTGCTGGGATTAAAGACATGTATTAGTGCCCTGCTAGACAGATGAGGAACTGGGGAGAAGAAAGGTCTTATCTCTGTTACATAGGATGCTCACCACAGCACCCTAAAGCCAGAGCCTGCCCCCTCTAAATCTCTTCCCCAGCTCATATTACTTCTCCTTTCTCTCTCCTTCCACTTCTTCCTCCCTTCTTTCTTTCTAGTTTCAAAGAGCCTAGACTGGCCTAAAATTTCTGATCCCCCTGCCTCTACTTTATAAGTTCTAGAATTCCAGGCATGCACTACCATGTCTGGTTTCTTTGTATTCAGTGCTGGGGATCCAACCCATGGGTCCCTTTATCAACTGAGCTCTTTTGTTTCTTTTGATCAGAAGCAAACTGAAAATAACTTGGACTTGGAATTTTAAATTTCAACTCTATAAAGAGAATCAAAGAACCATATCCTTTAACTCTCTTTAAAACCATTCTGGGGGGCTGGAGAGATGGCTCAGAGGTTAGGAACACTGTTTGCTCTTCTGGAGGTCCTGAGTTCAATTCTCAACAACCACATGGTGACTCACAACCATCCACAATGAGATCTGGTGCCTTCTTCTGGTGGCAGGCATACATGTAGGCAGAACACTGTATACGTAATAAATAAATCTAAAAAATATAATAATAATTCTGGGCTGAGGAGATGGGTTAGTGAGGTGGTGTTTATATTCAGATCCCCAGAATCCACTTAGAGTCAGACTCAGTAGTGTGTATCTGCCATCCCAGCTCTCTCTCTCTCTCTCTCTCTCTCTCTCTCTCTCTCTCTGTTTTAGAGCTAGATGAAGGGCAGGCAACAGAAATCTCAAGAAGTTAGTAGGTCACGTAGCCTGGTGAGTATAACCTGTAGATCCTGTCTCAAGATTGGGAGGCAAGGACCAACATCCAAGGTTGTCCTTAGAGCACACGCCTGGCCTTGTCCATGCATGCCCACACTCACATACACCCCCCCCCACACACTTTTTAGAACCAGTGGCAATATTGTATGTCTCAGAGCTGCTGTTTCCTCTTTGTGCTGTGGTATAAACTCTTGCATGCTTTTGGTCTACTTGCAACTGTATAACTTTCCCCCATGAGTGGCTGGAGGAGGAGGAGGAGGAGGAGGAGGAGGAGGAGGAGGAGGAGGAGGAGAAGGCATTATGTCATGCCAGCCTGCGGTGCTGCTCACCTCCAAAGCTCGTTAGGGCAAGTCCCTTTCTAAAGCTGGACTGGAGCGCTTAGACAAATGGTTGCATGAAGTTTTAAATAAACATACAATATTTACATTATGCTGTTTCTCCAAGTGATTTATCATCATCTTCTTTCAGTCCTGCTCTCTGGACATAAAAGACACGAGCTTTTTGCAGTTTATAAAAACCAAATCCTCTGTTTGCTCTGATTAAGCATTCATGGGTCTTTAATACTGTACAGGCTTTAGAGTGGGGATTAATCCCTTTGGGGGGTGGAATTAAATACATTAGCCAGCAGAGATAAGGGAGGGCAGGGGAGTGTAATTGCCATGAAAATAGATATGGGAGGTAGCAAAAATAGAAGGCAAAATGCGACTGTATTCTCATGTTCTGCCGTGGTAGAGGGCGTCTGTGATCATGTGACCTCCAGCATCTTGGAAAGTTTCCAAAGATGATGGGCTGCCTCGTGCCTCAGGGCATTATCCTGGGGAGTGGGGACATCAGTCATCCACCATGAAATATCCACGCCGCACGACTGCGTCACCCAAATGCCCAGGCCTCCCCGAAGGCAGTTCAGGAACATGGTGAGAGCAGTTGCCATAGTCTGTGGCCCCAACCAGTAACTGAACCAGAGGAAATTGTCACAAGTGATCCCATGGACAGGGTTTCACTTTTTGCTCCTTTGTAATTGGCTGATCTGTCAGGATTTTCGTTTTCGTTCTTCTCGTGAATGGTGGAAATGAGCTTGTCACCGTCACCCTTTCCCAGGAGCCGACACTTCACAAGTTAACTTGTCCAGCGAGTGTGTGTGGCACGGAAGGTGGTGGAAATGGCTTCGAGAAAGTACTGTGTGAGTGTAACAATTTAGCCATCTCTTACTTCTCTGGATTTAGTTCCAAGCGAGATTGAGGGAGGGAGCACAAAACAAAATGAATTCTCGACCAATGGAATGAAAAGCCATATATGAAAGTTGACCAGAATAGGGGAAAATCCTAATTTCAAAATATGGCCTCTGAGAGATGGCTTACATACCGCTCTTTAGGGGACCGCAGTTCAATGCCTAGCACCCACACTTAGTGACTCATCATGGCTCCAGAAGATCCAATACCCCATTCTGGCTCTGCAAGTACCTGCACCGCTATGTACAAACGCACCCATGCACACATAATTAAAAATAAAATCTATTAAATACAAGTATATGTATGTATATTAGCAAACTGGTTTTGTTCTTACTAGAATTTCAGATATTCAATCAATAGACAGAAAACAGATTGGGGACTATCTGGGGTGAGGGTTACAGAGAAGAAGGAGTGACAGAGGGGAACAGACTAGGGACACAATAGGTACAAAGATTCAAGTCCAACTCATACACTAAAGTAAGTACATTTTACTATACGCAAATTACATTTCAATAAAAATTGATTCTAGAGTCACAAGGAGCTGCTGGAACCCTTTCTAAATATTTTATTTTTATCTAAAATGTGTTTATTGGTGTGTTTTCCTTTCATCTTGAATCAGGCACTTGCAGTGCTGCTTCCTCCTGCAGAAGCATCCATCAGCCTTGCTTTTCCTCTTGTAGGCTGACAGAGAACAGTGGAGCAGCCAACACACAAGACTACCGTTCTTGCATGGCTAAAGACCGCAGTGATTTTTTTTTCATTCTTTAATTTTATTAATTTATTCATATTACATCTCGATTGTTAGCCCTTCCCCTGTTTCCTCCCATTCTTCCCTCCCTCCCATTTCTCTCCTTCTCCCCTCCCCTATGTCTGTGACTGAGGGCACGAACTCTGGTGCCCCTTTTCTGACCATGTCCCCTGGATGGGGAGACCTGGTGGCACTCAGAGGAAGGATAGCAAGTTACCAAGAAGAGACTTGATATTCGAAGAGCATATATAGGGGGAGGAGGTCTCCCTCAGTCACAGTGATTTTTATAGCATCCTGGGCATTTAACATCCATAAAGTAGGAATTGGGGCTCTACACCAGGCACGTTTTCTTGTGTTTCCTCTTCTCTTTTGGAGAGGGATGAAGGAAATCCTTTGCAAGAGGCATGTTCTCGTAGGGAGGTCAGCACTGCCAGAAAGGCTAAATCTTTTATTTTAATATAAGAGAAAATAGTTAAGCCAATACCCCCATGAGTCATTAACAGTGCAATGGGATATTTTCCCCTCTAAACAAACACAACAAATATCAGCTTTAAGTGTGGCTGACAGCCTGGCCTGTTACTCCCAACTACTATCTGAGAAGTTTGAGGATTGGGCAGGCAGAGCTGCAGGCTGCCAACTCCTCCCACCTCAGGCTGCACTGCACAGTCCTGAGTCTGAGCTGGCAATACTCGCTGGTGTCTATCAAAGCTGCTTAATTGCAAGATGTGCCTTTTTCTCCTGTGTGAACATGGAGTGCATATCCCTCAACCCCATTCCCTGCGTGGTTTTAGTTTTTCTGTTCTCCCAGTGCCAGCTCTGGCATATTACTCCAGGGGACTGCACAGATGCAGGCGCAGGAAAGCACTCCTCAACAGCAGCCCTCCTAAAAGGTAGCGCAAAATGCATATGGGGCCCAAGGTGCCTGAATGGCCACATTTAGCAACTGCAGCAGATCCCCAGCCCCAGGTGGACGCTGGATCAGGCGCTAGGACACTCAGCCCCTGCAACTCATCCCTTCTCCTAGTGCCAGACATGCTCTTTACAGATACCCAGAGAGCTGGGTTTTGTGATTCAACAGTTGATAGGGCACATCGCCCACCCCCACCCCCCAGAGGAAAAGCAGCCAGAGCCCAGCCGGTTCTTTCGCTCTCTGTGGTCCTGCAGGCTCTTGGAGTGTTTACACTAAACTCCAGGCCTTGGAAGAGAATTTACAGCCTTATCACTGGAATTAAAGGCAACGTCAGCAAGGGGGGTGGCTGGGGGAGGAAGGGGGTGTGCATCTCCTTTGCGCCTTTTCCAAGCTATTGAGAGTTGGCTTCGTTTAAGGCGGGTGGTTATTTTATTCTCTCTCTGCTTCTGCCTGAAGTTCCTCTTTGAAGAATTCCTGTCATGTTATTTAAGATAATGAGGATTTTTTTTTTTTTGCTTCTATTCCAATATTAATGTCTGGAAATGATTTCTACAGGAAAATATTCTCACAAAAGTCAGATTATATGTAATCAATGAAAAGATTGCTGCAGGTAGAGTTTCCTTAAAAAACAAAAACAAAAAAACCTCTCACCTATTAAATTAATGCAAAAGAATATTGAAAGTAGTTGTAACGTTTGAAGAGAAATAACAGTAAACATGTAACATTAAATAACAGTGAACATGTAACATTAAAGACTAGCCATTTCATTCTATGAACCTTGAATTCCATGATATAGTCTGGAGCTTGAGTCTACTTTTAAAGTCCCTTACCTTATAGGCAGGTGATCATAACATGTGTTTGCATTTGTGAACTTATATTTAAATTAAAAAATAAATGTGAATATTCATGCCTAATATGCATGGAGCCATATACATATTTTTTGTTGCTTACCCCCCCCTCCCGGTACCATGTTTCTGAGAGGCCTCTGTTCTTCTACTGTAGCTATAATTCATTCGTGTTCACCATTGTATCCTCCCGTTCTTCCTGGCTCACAATTGGATTCTTTCCCATTTTATCTGTTTAGAGAGCTGCGACCAGTTTTATACATTCCTCCTGGTGCACATTCTAGAAGTTTTCTAGGCCCGACAGGGAGTGAATTTAACTAGATCATGAGTTTGCATGTCACTATTTTCTATACATGTCCAGATTAACTCTCTCACTCGCCATATTTAAATGCAGAAACTGCCCAACTTTCACCAGTGTTTCCTATTGTCAGATCACCCCCCCCAATTTAGTGTCAATAAAACAGATCCTTCTGGGCCGCAGGGATAGCTCAGTGGTTCCTAGCACCCACATGGCAGCTCACAACTGTCTGTGACTCCAGTTCCAAGGAATCCAACACCCTCTCACAGACACACATGCAGGTAAAACACCAATGCACATAAAATAAAAATAACTTTAAAATGTTTAAAAGACAGACCTTTCTGATTTTAACTTGCAATGCTAGGTTACAGTGCTAGATTAGGGCTGGGTTGCTCATTCCCGTATGTATTGCAAATATCCACTCAAGTCCTTTCACTATCTTTATAATGAATTTTGATTCTTAGGGTTCTTAGTGTTAATGTAGTTTAATTTTTCAATCTTTGTCTGTATGGTTTGTGTATTGTCTTATTTAAGAAACTTTCTTAACCCCAGTTTATAAAGAGAGTCTGGTATACTGTCAAGAAGTCTTATAATTTTTCCTGCACATTTGCTTTTTTTTTTTACATTTTTTTATTAATTTATTCATATTATATCTCGATTGTTAGCCCTTCCCCTGTTTCCTCCCATTCTTTCCTCCCTCCCACTTCCCCCCTTCTCCCCTCCCCTATGTCTGTGATTGAGGGAGACCTCCTCCCCCTATATATGCTCTTAGAATACTGAGTCTCTTCTTGGTAACTTGCTATCCTTCCTCTGAGTGCCGCCAGGCCTCCCCATCCAGGGGACGTGGTCAGAAAAGGGGCACCAGAGTTTGTATGAGAGTCAGATCTCACTCTCCACTCAACGGTGGAGAATATCATGTTCGTCGGCTAGGTCTTGGTAGGGGTTTGAAGCTTACTGCCTATATTCTCCTTGGCTGGTGCCTTAGTTTGAGGAGGACTCCAGGACCCAGATCGGCCTGTCATAAAGTTCTTCTTGTAGGTTTCCAGGACCCTGTGGGTCCTACTATTTCCCCATTCTTCCATGCTACTCTCGCCTAAAGTCTCAATAGGATGTCCTCTCCTCTGACCCACTCTCTTGGTAAGTAAAGTTTTTCATGGTACGTATCCCTTGGACTAGTGTTTTGATATGAGTGAGTATATACTGTTTGTCTCTTTTTGCTTCTGGGTGAACTCACTCATTATGATAATTTCTAGATCAATCCATTTGTCCACAGATTTCAGGAATTCCTTGTTTTTAATAGCTGAGTAGTATTCCATAGTATAAATGTACCACAGTTTCTTAGTTCATTCTTCTACTGAGGGACACTTAGGCTGTTTCCATGTTCTGGCTATTATGTATAAAGCAGCTATGAACATGGTTGAGCATATGTCCCTGTGCACATTTGCTTTTAATCCAGTGGAATTCACGTTCGTGTGTCATAGAAGATACAGACTCACTTTTGTGGACCATGTGAATATTTAGTTTTCCCAGTATCATGTTTTTGAGAGTCCTTAAACTACAGTGGCTTCCATCATGATGTAAGTATCCATAGGTACACACAGCTCACTGAGCTGTAACCGCCCCCAGCTTCTGTTTTGAAGCCATAGCCTCTGAGAATTAATTGGGATTCTATAAGGTCGTGAGGATGGGGCTTCATAGGAAGAGGAAGGGAAATTGCTCTCTTGTCACAGAATGGCTCAGTGAGGGGGCAGACATCCCTACACCAGAAAGTTAACCCAGGGAACCCTGACCCTTCCATGCTCCAAAGCTAGGGGAATAAATGTTGCCTAAGCCTCAAAGTCTGTAGCATCTTATTATGGTATCCAAGCCAGTAAGCACTGATATGTTTTCTGGACTCTCTCCTGCACTGTATAGTTTGCCGATACTTAACTTCCATTATTATACATTATAAATAGCCATCCATGTTAAACTGATTCTTCTTTGGTCCTATGATTCTCTATATACTTGTTAGATTCACCTCATCACTTCACCCAAAATAAAACATGGGACTTTTTGTGAGAATCATGTTATACCTAAATATTGACTTGGAGAACTCTGCCCTTACTGATATTGAGCTTTCTAACCCAACAGCCCAGTACATGATTTAAGACTTCACTAATGCACTTAAATAAATCTTCATAGTTTTATACATGCTTTCTGAAATGTATTCATCGATGTTTTCTTTAGTCATTCACTTTTGCATTGCTGGGGAGCAAACCCCCGGCACCTCCTCTATGCTAAGCAAGTGCCAGGGAGCCCACACTCCCAGTCACAGTGAAGAAGTGCGATTTGAGTTTTATACATTGATTTTGACATCCAACAACTTGTCATTTGTTAACTGCTGATCATTTTCTTCTAGACTTGATTTTTCTCTAGGAATAAAGACAGTTTTGTTATTAGCCAAACCTTAAGCATTCTGAGATCTTACTGATGCATCTCTGCCTTAACTGCATTGGGGTAGGCTGTTTGTATGGGGCTGGATAGAATTAACGTTTGGTTGCTGTGTTTACAAGGAGAGCTCTTGATGTTGGATTGAGTGTGAGGCTTACAGTAGATGTTCTCTGTCAGGTCCAGGAAGTCCTAGTCCCGTTTTAATAAGAGCATTCCATGGTTGTATGTTCAGCTCTGACACACACGTTTATATTATTGACATAGTCCCATGTTTTCCTTATTACTATGGCAATCGGCTTTCAAATGTAAAAATTGACCCCATAAGCTAGGCAAAACTCAATCTTGATGTATAAAGTTATTTTATATATTTTGTCTTTTGCTTTTGGACCAGGAAGCCATACTATAAACCCAGGCTAGTTTAATTGTTTGCTATGTAATCCAGGCTGGCCTTGAACTCATAGTGATCCTCTTGCCTCAGCTTCCTAGTGCTAAAAGGATTATAGGCATATACAGCACCATGCTTGACTCCCTGCATCATTCTTTCTTTGAAGCAAATAATTTCCTGAGACTTTGTCCAGTGTTGATGATACCGAACCTTAGAAATATATTAAAACTGCATTCCTCTTTGTGACCTTGAAATGTTTGTTTCATTAGTACCCTAGAGGCACCATAAAGGTTAGCATTTAGCCCACAACTGTACTATGTAGCCTTGAACTCATTATTTGAAAAACCTGTGAGTTGCATGAACAATACCTATATTTCTTGGACAGCGTGAGTATAGTTTTCCTTAAGAGTTACAGTCAGCACAGGGTGTGGTGGTGCACCCCTTTAGTCCCAGCAGAGGCAGGTGGATCACTGTGAGTTTGAGGCCAGCCTGGTCTACAAAGTGAGTCCAGGACAGCTAACAGTACACAGAAAGACCCTGTCTCGAAAAAACAAAAACAAAAACAAACAAACAAACAAAAAGAGTTACTGTCAGCTTCCTTCTGTGCTCCACTATGCTTGCCTGGCTTTTCCCTCATAGTGAGCCTGCCTCTTTAAGGACAAGCTGTAGCCCTCCATCCTTGCATACTGCACATGCTTCTCCACAATCACTCAATGGAAGTCAGATTTGAATAGATGGCCCAGGGGTTTAAGAGCAGAAGGTCTGGGTCCAGTTCCCAGGACCTCCATGCAACTCTAGTTCTGGGGCATCCAACACCCCCTTTCGGCCTCCACAGGCACCAGGCACACATGTGGCAAACATACATAAATGCAGTCAAATATTCATACACACTAAATAAAAACAAATACATCATTTTTTTCGAAAGAATTTTTAAATGTGGCCGATAGGATGTAGCTCAGTTGGTAGGATATTTGTCTTCATGCACCAAGCCCTGGGTTTGAATCCTTACACTGAATGAAAACTGGGTATAGTGGTGCATGCTCATAACCCCACCACCCAAGAGACAGGGAGCATCAGAAGTCAATGTTATCTTCTGCCTGTACTGGGCTACGTAAGACTCTTGTCAGAACAGAAGGAAGAAAAGGACTGAGGACTTTTTTTTTTTTTTTTTTTTTTTTTTTTAAGTTTGCCTGACTTTATGGTGAGGCTTCTTACAAGGGAGAAAATAATCCTGGGTTAATTCTTGTGCCTTGAAAACAAGATAAACAGAGGTCCCCCAGGAGCTCACCCCCACCCAGCATCAGCCTTTCAACACCCCCCACCCTGGGGCCCCCAGCCCCTCCCACTTTACTTTTCAGAGGGATAAAACCTCTGATTTGCTTAGTGACCCTAGGGTCTAGAATCCCTTTTATGGCAGCAGAGCTGAGACCTTCCCTTTTATAAGAAGCGTCACTAGACATGGCTGTTTAGAAGTGAACGTGATTGAACAGGGTCATTATGGGAAGAATTTTTGAAAAGTGAGGGCATAGCAAAAACAAACACTATTTTAAATCCTGGATCTACTGATGTTGGGAACTACCAAAAAAAAAAAAAAGATCTTTATTTTTCAAGCATGCTTCGCAGCTTCCGGTTGTTCCCCTATCACTGGCAGCAGAACACTGAGAACCCTCACTGCCTGCTAAGAGGCTCTATGCTCCCACACAGAATCCCAGAGCCATGCTGCTTAGTACCCTGCGTTCTGGTGAAGAAGGGGCCTGAAGGCATCTCTCCAGGTCTCCCGAGAAGCCACTGAAATAAACTCAGGAGGAGGGGAAAGCTGAATGTTGTTGGTACTAAATGTTCTAATTAGTGAGAACTGATAAGCATTCTTCTGCCTTGTGAAATGACCTGATTCAAGACTTAAAGAATTTAAACACGGGTTTATTGGGAGAAGATCTCTCGGTGGGTTCACCCGTCCCAAGGAATTGGGTAAGGGAAGCCCCTTTGTGCGGAGACAGAAAAAGTGTGCGGTGCCGTGCCGTGGGAGAAAGTGCGTGCACAGAAAGAAACATAGAGTAAAAGAGAGAGAAAGAAAGGAACCAGAATGTCTGGATTATACAGTGAAGCGCCTCTAGGGGAAGGGAAGCCCCGCCCCTCGGGCCGGAGAGTTCAGGGTAGAGGGCAGGGTATGCCAGCCATGCCCTATAACAGGTAGGGACTGAGGGATGCTTGGAGAACCTGGTTTTAAAAAAGGCATCTCAACCGCTTGTTCTAGGCCTGCAGCCCAACAAGGGAACTGGGGAGATGGCTCAGTAGTTAGGATAATTCCAGGCAGACACATGGTGGCTCACAACCCTCTGTAACTCCAGTCCCTCGAAATCTGATGCTCTCTTCTGACCTCTACCGTCACCAGTCATGCACACAGTACACAGACATACTTGCGGGTAAAACAAAGTTGAGCATAGTGGTATACACTTTTAATGCCTGCTCAACTTTGTGTATTTTAGTTAATTGGGGAAAGGTTCTTTCCCAGAATCCTTTTAATAGACTCCCACCCAGCCCCTTGGAGCTGAACCCCACATTCCCTCTATGAGCAGAGGTGGAAATCCAACTATTTGGCTTGGGGTGAGATTCGCTGGGAGTTAGGAATCGTGAGTAGAGGCCTCGATAGATCCGTGATGGCTGCATCAGATCTATGCTTCACACTCTGAGTCGCTTGCTTACCCAAGAGTTACTTGTTGCCCAAAATAGCGCCTAATCAGCACATTCAAGGCTGGTTCTTTGGTGCAGGGATACACACCTGTATCCCCACCCACTGTCAGGTTGAGGCAAGAGGATCAGGAGTAAGGCACCCTCTCTCAAAACAAATAAAATCTTCACAAAAGGCCATTCCTCACCTGGGAGGCTTTCCTGGCCTGAGGAAGCTGTCTGTACTCAAACTGCCAACTTCTCTCACTTCACTGAAATGTACCTAGTTAAAGTAAAAGTAATCCTATTTATTCTAGCTTTAGGTGTGGCTGACAAATAAAAACCTGTGTGTATTTAAGGTATATGATGTGATGTTTGGCTATATGCATGCTATACACACTCACAATGAAGTGATTTCCACACCCAATGTGGAAATCCACACACATAGCTGTTCCCATCACTACTGAGAGAGAGAAAAAAAATTTAAGATCTTAGCAAATTTTACAATTTCAACTATTATTAGTCAAGGTTATTGATTATGCAAGAAATGCTGCTGTTGATGCTGCTGCTGCCCCTCCTCCCCCTCCCCCTCTCCCTCTTCCTCCTCCTCCAAGGTAGTTAGCCCATCAAGGACTCATATTTCCTGAACCTTCCCCTTTGCATCCATTAGTTAGTCTCATCAAACAGTGAAATCACAGTCCCACAATAGATGAGACACAATCACCACCAAGGTCAAAGATAAAAGATGGGAGCACACGCCTTTAATCCCAGCCCTCCGGAAGCAGAGACAGGCGAATTGCTGTGAGTTCGAGGTGTGCCTGGTCTACAAAGCGAATCCAAGACAGTGACGGCTATACAGAGAGACCCTATCTCAAAAAAAAAAAAAAAAATGGATGGGAGCCATCTTGCCTCCATGCGTCCCTGCTAGCTGGGTGTGGTAGTGGCACCCCTACCTCCCCTTTCTTTTTCTTTTTTTTTTTTTAAACAAAAAGATGCCTTGCCGAGCTGCCTTCACTGTGTTGTGTTCCTTTGCGTGACATCCGAATTGGTTCTTTATTTTTTAACAACTATATACTGGGAACCCCAGAACATTTCCATCCTATATAATGACATATTTGCCCTCAGCACACGCCTCCCTTTCCATGGGCAGCGTCCACTCTCTAGTTCTGTGAGATTAAAGCTTTTAGATTCCACATATAAGTGCGATGATGCAATAGTTTTCCTTCTGTGTCTGGCTCATTTCACTCAGCATAATACCCTCTAGGTTCATGTAGATTGGTATAAATGGCAGGGCTGAACAACATGTTGGATTGTCTATACACACACATACATGGCATTTTCTTCCCCCATCTGTTGATGGACGTTTAGGTATATTGTACACATTGGCCATTGTAATTCCTCTTAGACATACTGATTTCTTTTTGGAAAGGATGTGTTTTACATGAAATAACTAAAACAAAACTTTTTACTGACTTAATAGGTGCATTTTTTTTTTTTACATTTGCAATCAAGATATCTTGAGGTTTTTTTTTTTTAAGACTAAAAACTTGATACTATGAAAATGAGTCAAGCTGTCTCTATAAACAAAGCTTTAAAAGTCACTAAGGGAGAAAACAGAAACATAGCACAGAAGCAGAAGAAAAGTAAATCCAGAAGGATTTTTCTCTCTTAACAAACTGATGGGCCTAGTGGAACGAGAAGCAACTGAGTTAATGCTGTGTTCTTCCATTTGCCTGACCCCTGACCCCTGTGCACCCCACTACCACCAGCAAGTAGAGCTCACCTCATCGGCTCTTCCGGCTCTTCCGGTTCCCCTAATGGACATCATGCTGACACTGCGTCATAACTTTATAACGAGCATCTTGAACCGATTCGTTATATTATTCAAAGTGCCTGGCAGAGTTGTTTGCACTTTGGTAAGTGGCTGATAATTATTTCATGAGCAACAAATAGCAAGACAATGCTCATTGAAGGAAGTCTGTGGTGTGTAGAGTAGTTACCAGTGTCTCAACTGAAACTTGGGAGAGAATTTTCTAAGGTTTTTAAGCCCTCTGATCCCCAGCCACATTTCCCATGCTGGGGATCAAACCGAGTCCCCTGCTTATGTTAGACTAGTGCACTAACATTGAGCTATGTCCTGGTGCCTTCTACTTTTAACATTTACTTGATTCGGTATATAGCGTGGTATGGACGGAGGTTTTAAAAAGGAACTCGCAGCTTAATCTTTATATCCACGAATACTTTATATATTACAATTAATGAACCTGTGTTGAGCATTTGCTCTAAGCTAGGTTTTTCTTGCACTTGAGAAACAACGCCTGGTCTTTCTGGAGCTTCCAGGCTGGTGGAGGATACAGATACAGGCAAATAGCATCCTTCCCACAGTGGCAGGCAGCCTTGGCCAAGGGAAGACCACACACCTGACTCAGCATAAATGGCTGATATGATCTGACTCATGCAGCTGTCACAGCAGTGATGGGAATGGGTATTGCGGTCACCTTTACTTCAAATGTTCAAAAGCTGGGGTACAGACAGACTCCCTCCAGTGCCCCTAAAACTCACAGCTGGGGAGCACCAGCTAGGGGTAGAGTCCTGAGCCACACCGACTTTTAGTAATCCGTTTTTTTACTTATTTATGATTTTTAAAATTTTTTTGTTTGTTTGTTTGTTTTGTTTTTGAGGCAGGATTTCATGTAGCACAATATGCTGGGTAGATTTTTTTTTTTTTTTTTTTTTTTTTTTGAGGAAAATGCCTCCATTAGATTGGTCTGTAGGACAATCTGTGAGGGCATCTTCTTAGTTAATGACTAATGTTGGAGGACCCAGCCTACTGTGGTGGTGCCAGCCCAGGCACGTGGTCCTGAGAGGTATAAGAAAGGTAGCTGAACATGCCCCTGGAAACAAGCAAGCTAGTAAACAATACTCCTATCACCTGTGCTTCAGTTCCCTTCCCTGATGTTGGGGGCATAGCACAAAGATCCTTGCATCCACGGGTCTCTAGGAAAACCAGGAACGTTAAGCATACAGGATTGTACTCTCAAAGAATGGACAAAAAACAAAAACAAAAACAAAAACAAACAAACAAAACAACAACAACAAAAAACCCCCATTCTTCTATCCAGAAAACTGAAAATTGGGGGTGATTAACAGCCTGGTGATACGTGTTATCTGTTGGGCCAGGACATACCTAGCTCCTACAACAGGACGAGCGGTGGCTAGTAATCTAAATGATCTTCTAGCCAGAGGCTCTCCAAGCTCCCACAACCAGAATCAGAGATGGCTAATAGCCCAAATGACCTCTAGGCTATCTGTATGACTGACCAGGCCAGAGCCTTCATTAGGTCCTTAAGCTAGTACAGGTAGCTAGCTTAAGGCTAGCATCTCTAGAACCCATCTTTTTGGAAGAAATGGCATGCACCCTGAATTGAGTTTTGATGTATTTATTCTTTCCTGTGCACTGGGGATTGTATTATACTAGAACCTGCCCCCACCCCCTGCCTCATACACACACAGTTTTACTGGGTTTTAAAATGTTGGCAATAAAGCACCTGGCATCAGACTCCCAAAAGTTTGATCCAGGTTGACAAAGTGAATCTGGACTGACTTTTCATTCCCACCACTTCCCTGCCTGGACACCTGCAGAGACCCTCACCTTGAAGGTCTTGGATTCCCGCAAGGAGAGACTATAACCCATAAGCCAGACAAACCTGTTCTTCCCCGAGTTCTTTCTGGTCGGTGTTGTAATCATAGCAGTAGAAAGTAAACCCGGGCTGGCCTCAAACTCCTCCTGTAGGCAAGGACACCCTTGAGCTCCCAATCTTCCAACCTGTACCACTGAGATGCTTGAATTAGAGTGCACAGAAAATTCTAGCTCTTCCAAGAACAGGAGGAAAGATGCACAGTGTTATTAAGCATATTCAAAGGAGCAGCCTGTAGTTAAGAGGTCACTATGGAGGCCGGAGGCTCACTGGTGGGGAACTTTAAGGGTAGCATCTGCAGGTAGGGACAGCACTAAGAAGGTGAACAGCTCCTAGGGATTGGGAAGGCTGACACAAAACAAGAAAACAGACCCAGCAGAGGACATATTTCTGAACCCAGCCTATTCTGAGGCCAGTTTGGAAAGCATTTGCACACTGACTCTTGTAGTTAATGCTTACAGCCACCAAGTACAGGCTGGGAGATTTAAAGTAGATTTAACCAAAGCCTGCCAGGAAGGGCAAAGTAGAAACTTGACGCCAGGTGTCCTGACTCTAATTCCTCACGGCCATAGCTTCAAACCACAAGGACCCAGCAGCCGGAGGGTAGAAAGGGCAGGACACAAATGACTTGAACGTGCAGACAAGTCAGCAGGAATTTCAGTACCGAGGGTGCCTGAGGAAGTATGTTTTATCTGGATGTAAAAATGGAAATACAGTTCAGAATCCGAGCCAAGGCCAAATTACCCTGAGAGCTGACAGAGTTCAAACATCAGCCGAAGCCCTGGTGTTAGACAGGGCCCCACAGCTTCAGGATGGTGCAGAGAGCGGGAAAACGTTTCTGTGAGAAATAATATGACTAGAAAATAAAGGCCATGAGGAAAAGGCAAAGGAATGTGGGGTCTTCTGAAAAAAAAAATCAAAGTTTGCTTATCAAAAACATTCTGTGAGAGAAATGACCAGTTTAGCCTCTGCTGTGTCTTAGAGGGAGAAAGCAGGAATTGGGGAAGCCTGAAAGAAGGTACCCTCCAGCCCCCCTCACCCACCCACCCCACCCCCTCACTCCCCCACTGCCCCCCCGCATCCCCCCCCACGCGTCTTGGTTATCAGACCAAAGACCTGTTACAGCAGAAAGTTCTGCCATTTACACTTGTACACTTGGCCCTGGTGCCATTGTGACTTGTTATATTCCAAATTTATTTATGCCTCTCACGCAGGCCAGTCTTTTTCTTAAACATTTTTATTGCATTTATTTACTCTGTGTGTGTGTGTGTGTGTGTGTGTGTGTGTGTGTGTGTGTGTGTGTGTGTGTGTGCACATGCATGCACATATCAAAGAAAACTTACAGAGTCAGTTATTTCTTTCCACTCTGTGGGTCCCGGGGATTGAACTCAGGACCCCAGGTTGGGCAGAAAGCACTCTTGCCTGCTGTTTCATCTCCCAGGCCCTAGACCAGTTTGAACATTGCTCTAGAACAGTGGTTCTCAACCTTCCTAGTGCTGTGACCCTTTAATACAACTCCTCATGTTGTGGTGACACCCCCCTCCCACCATAAAATTATTTCATTGCTACTTCACAGTTGTAATTTTGCTACTGTTATGAGTTGTAATGTAAGTATCTGATATGCAGAGTATTTGATATGTGACCCCCACAGATTGAGAACTGCTGTTTAGAGCCCCCTGTGCATGTATTATTGTTATGTTAGGGAAAGGCAAGCTACAAGGAGAGCTTCCAGTGAAATTAAGCTACAGATAACGTCTGTGGAGGACACCCCATTGCAGGATAATGGAAAGTAGTCTTTTCCTTTTTTTCTTGTTTTAAACAATGGAGACAGTGTTAATACACAATTGCTTCAACTTTCACCCCCAGCAGGGAGCCACTAAAGGAGGCTACCAATGAGCAGATGCCTGCAGAATAAATGCTGGCTCAGGTTCCAGGAGACAAAGAGTAAACACTGTGCCCCAGGCTCCAGGCTCTCAGTGGAATTAAACGCCCCCTGAGGACTGCACCTCTGTGAAACACACTTCAGCCCTCACCTCAGGCTGCCAGTGCAGAAAAAAGCCTAGTGTTGACTGTGTCTCTCCTCTTCTTTCTCCCTCTTTTCTTTCTTTCCTTCTTCACCACTCCATGGTGGGAAACATCCACCTTCCTCTGCCTTGAAAGACTTAGACCCCCTTCCCCATGGGCACCACCTAACTTGCAAAGGGCAAAGGCATAAGCTCAGAAAAAGAGCTTTACTCTCAGGGATACTAAATCCCAACACATGTTGATGGGGAGGAGTGTAACAGCATTTCCTCACCAGATGTTTGAAAAAGAGGCATCTAGAATGACTCTGAGGGTAAAGACCCACATAAAGAACTGGGTAAGTCCTTTTTCAGCACCCAGGCATGTCTGTATGTTTACTTAAGCTTTCTGTGGTGCAGAAAAGATGTTCAATCTAAGTAAATCTAAAGAAAATAATCACTACCGATAATGACACAATCTAAAAAGAAAGTCACATTTTTGTAACTGAGTGTATTTCTTTCTAAGAATTTTGTTGTATCTCTACCCATAGCCATCCAGTCAGTCGGTGACTCCTCATTAGATTCCTGGCAACATTCTATGGGAAAACAGAAAAGCAGTCATCATAATAAAAATGAAATTGTGTAATATAATAGACCATGTTGGGGGCGTGGGAACAGTGCAGGTTGAGGCTGATGATAGAGTGCTTCTAAGCCAGAAGGGAGTTGTGACTTTAAATAGAGCCCCGGAAAAAACCTCACTGAAAAAATGCTATTTGAGTAAACAGGTAAGTTGGATGGATTTTTAACAGACTGCACAATTTCTTGATCAGAGCATCCTTTTAAGCATGCAAACTTTCTGAGTATGCTGGAATGTTTCAGCTACACACTGTGCTTTTAATCTGCTTATGCTGCCATTTAAGGTAAAGTATTGGTGTTTTGATTAAAAATCCGTATGTTGATTGCCAGATTTTTTAAAAACTAAAAAGCAACAGAAAAATTAAGTTACCAATAATCATGTCTCTGAGAGGTAATTATAGTTGGGCCCTTTGTAAAAGAATACGCTTACTTAAAATTATATGAAAGCAAACATCCTGTGCCATGACATTCTGTGTAATTATGGTTTAGTTGGACTTGAACATTTTCCAAGTATTTAGGTTTTTAAAAATTATGTCGTTTGCAAGTATACATAGTTACCAAGTCCTCTTCTATCACTTCATTTGTAACAAATGTCTACTGTTCCCTCTGGGGCCAGTCCCACAAGCTACATCCCACTTTGCAACTGAATCGCCTGATTTTTTCCTATTATAAAATCTTTTGTGTTTCCTTGCACACAAAGCTTATTACCCCTTATAAAATAGAGACATAAGTCTGTCACAGAAGCTGCAAACAGTTTCTTAATTTGTGGTCATCATTTTAATTTTACTTATACTGATGCTTGACTTAATGACTGTCCTTAAAGGAAAATTTCTTTGCCTTCATGTTTTTATTTGCTGGCTTATTTATTTATTTGTGTGTGTGTGTGACAGAGAGAGAGAGAGAGAGAGAGAGAGAGAGAGAGAGAGAGAGAGAGAGAGAGAGATGAGGATATGAGCATGGGCATGTGTGATTCACAGCTTGTGTATGGAGATAGGAGGACAGTTTGTGGGGGCGGGGATCCAAGGAACTCAGGTCACCAACCTTATATAGCTGGCATTTTACCTGTTGAGCCATCTTGCCATGCTCTGAAAGATGCTTAGCACCCTAAGGCGCTATCTTTCACCTTTTAAAACTCTTTCCTTGGTGGGATTTATTTTTGTCTATGAGGTGACATTTGGTGAGCTAACCTTACTCCTTCTGGAATAGATGGTTAATTCTCACAGGTCTTCCTTCCCTTTGATATTGTCAGTCCAAAAATAATAATGATCTAAGAGCTCATTAAAACCATAGGCAATAAAGATAGAGGGCTTTCTGTGGCCATTGCTTATGTGGACACAGGGAACTATGCCTCATCTGCCAGGAAGTAGTAAACTCAAAAAAGAAAACAACTGTATGAAGGAGGAGAGACGAGAATGTAATTTTAGAATTTCAATAATGTATGGTAGGAAAAATATTAAAAGCATAATTCTTATAAGCCATTATATTAGTAAATATAACCTGGCTTGGGTATGGCCATCACTTCCTCCACACACAAAATAAGTACATGCATAATTTTTAAGATGTGTTTGTGAGAGAGAGACAGAGACAGAGAGACAGAGAGACAGAGAGACAAAGGGAGAGAGAGAGAGAGAGAGAGACAGAGACAGAGACACAGAGAGAGACAGAGCCTTTGCACTTATATGCAGGCACCTGGGTTCATACGTATGTGCAGAACAGAGGTCAGCAGAAAGGCTACTTCTCGCTTGCTCTCTACTTTATCTTTTGAGACAGAGCATCTCTCTGAAGCTGTTGGGTACACTGGCTACCTAGCAAGCTCTGGTGATCCTGCCTGTCGGTGTCTACCCCTCTTATAGCAGGAGTATAGATGCATATGATTATGTGTACTTTTTTAAATTTTGCATGAAAGCTGGTGATCTGAATTCAGGCCTGTCTGCTGTAGTGCTTCTTTTAATGAGTGCCCTTGTGTTTGATGTATAAATGCTAAGAATTACAATGTCCTCTTGGTGGACCTTTCTTTTGAGTTTGCAGTGTCCTTAGCTATCTCTTCTGGTTAGTATTGGTTTAAAGTCTATTTTGTCAGATATTAAACTGGATACATCTGCTTCTTTGAGGCCTGGCATTTCTTTTCCATCATTTTACCCTGAGGTGATGTGTGTCCTTGATGTTAAGGTGTGTTTCTTGGATGCAGCAGAAGGATGGATCCTGTTTTTCTATTCATTCTATTAGTCTTCATCTTTTTATTGGGGAATTGAGACCATTGATAGTAAGAGATATGAATGACCAATGATTGTTGATTTCCTGTTTGTTGTTGTTGTTGTTGTTGTTGGTGGTGGTGGTGGTGGTGGTGGTGGTGTGTGTGTGTGTGTGTGTGTGTGTGTGTGTGTGTGTGTGTCTGTTTCCCTTCTTTGGATTTGCAGGTATGAGATAACTTATTCCTTGTGTTCACAGGTATATTTAACCTCCTTGGGTTGAAATTTTCTTTCTAGCACCTTCTGTGGGACTGGATTTGTAGATAAATACTTTTTAAATTTGACTTTATCATGGAATATTTTTATTTTCTCCATCTATGGTGATTTAAATAGTAGTATAGTGTTCTGATCTTGCATCTGGGGTCTCTTAGAGTCTGGAGCACATGTGTGCAGACCCCTCTGTCTTTTAGTCTCCACGGAAAAGTCAGGTGTTACTCTAATAGGTCTACCTTTGTATCTCACTAAGCCTCTCTCCCTTTTAGCTTGTAATATTCTTTCTTTGGCCTGTACACTTAGTGTGTTGATATTATGTACTATGGGGACTTTCTTTGCTGGTCCAGGCTATTTGGTGTTTTGTCTACTTCTTGTACCTTAATAGGCATCTAACCTAACCTTTAGGTTAGGGTAATTTTTCTTCTTTAATTTTGTTGAAAATGTTTCTGTGCCTTTGGCCAGGCTTTTTTTTTTTTTTTTTTTTCTCCTTTCTCTATTCCTATTATTCTTAAATTCAGTCTTTTCATAGTGTCCCAGATTTCCTGGATATTTTGTGCCAGAATTTCTTTAGACTTAACATTTCCTATGACTGATATATCCATTTCTTCTGTCATATCATCAGTGACTGAGATTCTTGCTTCCATCGCTTGTATTATGTTGGTGAGGCTTGCCTCTGAGGTTCATGTTCAAGTTTCTAAATTTTTCTTTTCCAGATCTCCCTCAGTTTGGCATTTCTTTATTGATTCTATTTCCAGGTTCACGTCTTGAATTGTTTTCTTCATTTTCTTACACTGTTTGCTTGTGTTTTTGTAGATTTTCTTTTTTTTTAAAAGGGATTTCTTCATTTCCTCTTTGAAGACTGCTGACATATTCGTAAGGCTGTCTTATGGTCTTTTACTTGGTCTTCAGCTATGCTGGCCTGCTGTGGTGGGGCTGTTGGGCTCTAGTGGAGACACACTGTCCTGGCTGAGACTGATTGGGCTTTTGTGCTGGTGTCTAGGCATCTGGATTTGGGAAGATTGTAATTCTAAGTGCTGACACCTGGTCTGTCTTTGTGGCCTGGGTGTTTTCTTCCTTCATTTCTGTTGTCCTTTCTGGGTCTTAGGAGGGTGTGCCTGCTGTGTATTGACTAGTAAAGAACTGGGTTTCTGCTTGGTGTGGCCACTGGGAGTTCCAAATAAAATGTGCTTTTAGGTCTTGGGAGCTGATATGTAAGAATGGGGATGGGTCCCGGTGTGGTGGCACACGCCTTTAATGCCAGCACTCGGGAGGCAGAGGCAGGAAGACCTCTGTGAGTTCAAGGCCAGCCTGGTCTACAAAGTGAGTCTAGGACAGCCAAGGCTACACAGAGAAACCCTGTCTCAAAAAACCAAGAAAAAACAAAGAAAAAGAATGGGGATGGGCTGGTGGAGGTAGAGTTGTGGGGAGAGTCCACATGAGGGAGGAATGAAGGGTTTTCTACCAGGATCTGCTTAGTCCCCTGGGGATGGGGACAGAAAGTGAGGAGAGGTCTCAGCAGGTCATCTGCTACCAAGCTGGGAATGAGATGGGGGCCTGGGTATGAAGGAGAAGATGGAGAGTGAGGATCAAAGTTTGACTTGTCTACCTGCTTTGCCGGCCCGATGGCTTCTCTGTCAGGCTTGGCTGGCCAGTTCCCAGGGGGCATGGATGCCTGTTGGAGCTGGGGGCTGGGATAATAGATGGCTTGGGAGGAAGGCTGAGGGAGATCTGTGTGGAGATGGGGGCAGAGAGGAGGGAGGGAGCCACAGCGGATACTCTGCAACATAGCTGGGATTGGATTTGGAGAAGAGGAAGGGAGAGGTGAAGAGCTGCTTCCTTGGCCAGAGTGCGAAGGGTGTTCTTCCTATTTCTCTTCCAATGATGAGAAATAGAGGCTTGGAAAGTAGAAAGAGACTTTGCAAAGAGGGGATTTCTCAACTTTTTCCTCAACGAAAGTCAGTCAATGCAAAAGTAAAAATAAGATAAGGAGGAAACGGCCTAATCGGAATCCATCATGCTGTCGCCAACTTCTTCACGGACATCCACCAGATTAGATTATAGCTGACCAGTAATGATGATTTTTGAGTATTTGGTGATGGCTTATGTTTTCTACGGCAACTGTTCCTAATAGGCGGTGTCTATGGCATAACTGTTGGAGTAAGGCCCAGTCTGAGTCATTACCACCCAGAGAAGGGGGAAAGCACACATGCTAAGTGGTGAAACCACAGAACTGAGGCTTAAGTGAGGGCTTCTAACTCCACCATCAGCTGTTCCCTGCCCAGTAAACATTTGAGCCATTTCTGTCTGGGAACTGATATGCTACACTCCCAAGATCCTTGTCATAGCTACTGATAGGATGGGGGTTCTGCCTGTTAATTGGAGACTATAAAACTTGTTTTATTCTAACAGGATCTATATATGTACATATTCACATTTTTACACAGAAGACCATGCCATATGCAAACACAGGGAGTTTAACTTCTTTTCAAACTCAAACATGTTTCATTTTTCTTGGCTGATTGTTCTGAGCCTCCCATGCTGTGCTGACAAGAATGACAATGGCAGAAAACCTTGTCTTCCTGATCTTAAAAGGGGTTTCAGACTTTCAGACATTGCCTTCTTAATGTTGGGGCAGTTTTCCTCTTATTATTTCAATTTACTTAGATTTATAATTTATTTCATTCTGTGTGTATGAACATTTTGCCTATGTGTATGTATGCACACCACATACAGGATTGATGCCCTAACAGGTCAGAGGATGGTGTTGGATCCTTGGGAACTAGAACTACCATGTGGGTACCAAGACCTAAACTCAGGTCCTCAGTGAGAACAAGTGCTTTTAACTACTGAGCCATCTCTTCAGTCTGCCCCTCTCTCCCTCCCTTCCTCCTTCTCCATATAAGAACAGCTTATATATTTATTTTATTCTATGAGTGTGTGAGCCTGAGTCTATGCATGGCACCACCTTCATGCAGGTGATTGCAGAGGTCAGAACAGAGTATCGGAGCCTCTGGAACTGGAGTTACAGTGGTTATGAGCTGCCTTGTGTGGGTTCTGGGAACTGAACCTGTGTCCCCTGTGAGAGCAGCCAGTGCCCTGAATGTCAGAGACATTTGCCAGCCCCAAGTTTGTGGTTTTCTTACGGTGGCCTTTTGTTTGTTCTTGGAGTTGGTTAATGCCACGTAGAGTGACTTTGGAAGTTTTCCCCTGTCTTCCATTATTTTAGTGAGTCTGAGGAGATTAGTGCCACTTTGAAAAATATCTGGTGTAACTCACGAGTGAAGCTCTCTTTCTGGAGTTTTCCATGTCAGGTTTTTCTCCGTTACTGACCTAACTTCATTATTAGCTGCTTTGCCCAGATTGTGTGTTTATGACTTAGTTGTGTGTGTTGTGTGTTTCTAGGACTCTGTCCTTTCCATCTAAGTTAACCAACTTTTTGGCATACAATTGTGTATTGTGTATATATATATATATATATATATATATATATATATATATATATATAGAATTCTCTTTGTGTCTATAGAACATTTGTCTTTTGCTAGCCCAACTAATAAGCCCTGGGGGCATGGAATTCTCTACGTAGACCAGGCTAGCCTTGGACTCACAGAGATCCACCTACCTCTCCTTTCCAAGTGCTGAGATTAAAGGTGTGCACCACCACACTTGGATATTTCCCTAGTCTTGATTCCATCCCCTGTGGTGGATTTAGAAGCATCTAGGTTAGTAAAGTACACCTTAGGTCTTTCTGTGAGGCTGTTTCCAGAAATGGTCAGATCCTGAGGCCCCTGACTTAATGAAGGGCTTTTAAATTTGTGGGATTCACAATTTGAATAAATTGTGGGCATCTGTGGAACTGTACATGGTGGAGCCTATGTTGGGGAAGCAGATCGCTGACTGGCATGCCCTTGGAGGCTACATCTTTCCCTGGCCACCTCTTGTAACCGCTCCTCTCTGTTCTTTGGCCCTATGAGGTAAAGAACCTTTTGAGTACACACACTCAGCGTTGTTTTTGCCTCATCATGGGCCCAACGGAGCCAAGAACCATGGGTTGAAATCCTGAATCTGAGAGCCCAAATAATCACTCACCTTAAGCTGTTTAAAGATTTTGTCAAAGTAAAACAGAAAGCTCAGCAAACCTGAAAACCCAATGCTCTGCTTTTTAACCGCTTCCTTCCTCCTGCTGGATTTGAGCTGGTGGTCTCTTTCTCTGACTCTGTGTAGGTTTGGGTTCGTCAGGTTGAGATCTTCATTTTTTTATTTTGTGCTGAGACTGGACCTAGGGCCTCACACATGCTTGGCAGGAGCTCCACTCAGAGCTATTTCCCTAGCCTCGAGGTGTTTATTCCTTTTTCAGTGTAAATACTGTTGCTATAAATCTTGCTTGTAGCTCTTTTATCACTGTATGCTGAGAGTGAGCATGCTATTTTCACTTTCCTTTGCCTCAAAATAGCTTTTACTGTGTTTTGTGACTCTTCAACCAATCTTTCACATGGTATGCATTTTCTATTTTTTTTTTTTTTTAATTTTATTCTGTTATTGAAAAAGATACTTTTGAGCTGGAGTGATGTCTCCTGACTGAAAGCACTGACTGGTCTTCCAGGGGACCTGGATTCAATTTCCAGCACCAACGTGTGGCTAACAGCCATCTGTAACTCCAGTTCCAGGGGATCCAACACCCTATTCTGGCCTCTGTGTGCACCAGGCACACATGTACACAGATACACATGCAGGCAAAGCACCCATACACACCGTCTTAGCTACTTTTCAGTTGCTATGACAAAAACACCAAGGCAACTCATAACAATTGAACAACCATGAAAGCATTTAACTTGGGGTTTATGCTTCCAGAGGATAGTGGAGTCCATGTCCATCATAGTAGCGAGCATGGAAGCAGGCAGGCAGGCAGATGGCAGGGTGCTGGAGCAGTAGCTGAGAGCTTACATCTGATCTACAGCCATTAAGCAGAGAGACAGAGAGAGATAGAGAGAGGGGAGAGGGAGAGAGAGGAAGAAAGACAGACTGACAGACAGACAGACAGGGAATGGTGTGAGCTTTTGAAATCTCAAAGTGGTCATTCCCTCACCCCACCCTCCAGAGACATGCCTCCTAATCTCTCCCTAACAGTCCCACCAACTAGGAACCAAGCATTCCAACATATGAGCCCATGAGTGCCGCTTGCTGTCTCGACCCTTCCGACCAGCGGAAAATAAGGACACGACCCGAGCGTTCTTCTCCAGGCAGTTTATTCCGGAACCTTTTCAGCAAGCTTCTTTTCCTGCACCCCAGCGCCCATCTTATATCCTCTGCCTCACCCAATCAGCAGCTTTTACGTCGGTAGCTCCAATTGGTTCCCGACAAGGCAGGGTGCATACATCAGAGCAAAGCACGGCCCACAACCCAAATAAGGACTTGTTTACCAGCCAGGAGCAGAATTGCAAGTCATCTTGCCTGGCAGGTTGCCAGGAGCTTCAGCTTCCCACAGCTTTCATACACATAAAGCACAAAACAAAACAAAAATACCCCGTAAACTTAATTATAAAAGAGAGCTAACAAGATAAGATACATTTTATGATTTCAATCTTTTAACTTTATTTAGAAAAAAACTAAGTGCTCAATGGTTAAGACAATGTTCTCCAGGGTTCGGTTCCCAGGACCATGCTGGGCAGCTAGCTCACAGTGACTAGTAGCTCAAGCTCCAGGGGCTGCCACACACTCTGCTGGCCCCTGAGGGTGTTGCACTCACACAGGTGCACACGCATGCATATGTGCATTCGGGAGACTAAAACGTAAATATCAAAATCATTTATCTTGGTCTAGTATGTACTCTAGCCTACGCAACACTCCATGCGTCCTTGAAAAAGCTGTCATCTGCTTTTGTTGGATTAAAAGGAGTTAAAGAAAACCAGTGTGTGTGTGTGTGTGTGTGTGTGTGTGTGTGTGTACAGCAAAGCAGTAGTGGAAAACATGTGGAAGTCAGTTTTGTCCTTCCACCATGTGGGTGCCAGGATCGAGGCCAGGTAGTCAGGCTTGTAACAGGCATTTTTACTTGTTGAGCCAATCTCTCCAGCCCTGAATGGGAGAGTTCTGGTTTATCTATTAGGGCTGGTTGTATACAGTGCCTTTTGGATCGGTTATGTTCTTCCTGATCTCCATCTGGATCTTCCCTTCGGTGTCCGAAGTGGGGGAACAAACATCTGCTGTCATTATTCCCAACCCTCTCTTCTCCCTTTAATTCTGTCAAAATGTCATCATGGCTCTGCATCCTTCAGCCAATGTCCATCCTTTTGGCTTTGTCTGTGTGTGTGTGTGTGTGTTACTGGAGATGAATCCCAGGACCTAGTAGGACTAAGCCATTTACCAATGAGCTACACTATCAGTACCCACAACTCATCTATGTCTTCCGATGAAGGCATTTAATCGATTTACATGTAAAACAACTGATGTCTTTTGATGAGGGAACTTAATCTATTTACATGTAAGACAATTACAAATATAGGAAGTCTAACTACAACCATGGTGTACATTGTCTTTGACTTTTGAAAGTCTGATTAGAATGAGTTTGTACTTCGTAGCATTCATATTACTTCTCTCCTTGCTGTGACAAAATGCCAGAGAAAAGTAACTCGAGGATGGAAGGGTTTACTCCCGTCCACAGTTTGAGGAGGGCACAGTCTGTCGTATCGGGGAAGGCACAGCAGCAGGAGCTCAAGGTGGCAGGTCACACTGTATCACACTCAGGAAGCAGAGAATGACAGGTGCGGTTGTTGACCCACCTTCTCTTTCATGTTCAGCACTAGACCCAAGCCTATGGACCCATGCAGCCCATACATATTTAGTGTGTGTCTTCCTGCCCCAGTGAACCCAAACTACAGGTCCCTCACAGACATGCCCAGAAGGTTTTCAATGGTAAAGACCCCTAAGTTGACAACCAAAATTATCACAAAGGCCATTTAACATCTTGAATTTGTATGTCCATGTGTTTCCTCATGCGTGGAAGTATTTAAATCATTGTTCAAATAAGCTCTATGTTTCTGCCTGTTTCTTTCCTTTTTCTGGACTTTCACAGTTATACTATATTGGTCTGCCTAGTGGTATTCCATAAGAGGACATTCCTTCTCTTTTCTTAGGCTTGACAATTGGAACTGACTTCTTCTCAAGTCTGTGGATTCTTTCTTGAATCCTGTTCGAATCTACTGAGAAACTGCTAGTGAATCCTTCAATATACTTTCTGCCTCCAGAATTTCTGTCTAGGTCTTTTAAGTATTTTTACCCCTCTGTTGATATTGTCATTTTGTTCTTTAATTCCTTCCTTTAGTTTTTTACTTACACTCTTTAGCTATTTAAGCATATTTAAGATTGCTGTTAACATTTTTGTGTAGTAAGTCTGAAGCCTTGTATTTCTGTAGAATTGGTCCTTGCAACTTTTGTTTTATTTATTTTTTCTTTTAAGTAGGCTATGCCTAGCTGTTTATTTTCATAATTTATGAACTTCTGTTGAAAATTTGGCATTTGAAGGAAGAGATATTTCTTTTAGTTTTTGCAATGTGGCACCATCATAGAGGTTGAAGACTTATAAGGGTCCTTCAGTGGCTTTAAAAAACTTTGTTCCTTTCTAAATTATTATTATCATCATCATCATCATCATCACCATCATCATCATTGTTATTATTATTGTATTTCTTCCCTGGCATGTGAATGCTATCCCCCTTCCTAGTTACCTTATAAGAATGGCTATGTTCAATTGAGTCAACATTTTACAGAGTCCTTTCCTGCCTCTTTCTGAGAACCAGATGTTCTCTTATATTCTCATGCCTGTAATTTCGTCTCCCAGTCACTTGCTGATCTGGTCTCCTGCAGGCCAGATGCATGCTTGTTACTTCCCAGCCTTCATCCTGATATCAGCTGCCACTACAGTGGAGCCAGATCTGAGTCTGCTGCTGTGACAGCCCTCAGCCCCTCTGGGTTCCCAGAAAAGCTCACTCTCTTCTTTCCTTTCCACTCTGAGGCAAAAGAAATTGAATTGTTCTTTCCTACCTGTGCCACTCTGTGCTAGAAGAGGGCCAAAGCACTCACAGGCACATTATCAGAACATTTCTGAACATTTTGGGCTGCAGTTTTTCTGATTTTGTGTTCACTTGGTTGCTGCAGACTTTTGACTGGTTGCTAGAGCAACCAAAAAACCATTTCAGGCGTCTGTTTACTTGATGTTTTCATTAGAATTCGAGGGGTCTTAAACTTCCTGGGTCACTATCTTGCCAATGGCACTGAAACAAAGTCTGAAAAATATTTTATTTTGTGGATATCGTATAACTTGTTTTAACTTTTTTCTTTTTTGCATATGATGCATGTAATGAAAACCTTTAGTTTTTTGTTTGTTTGTTTTGTTTTGTTTTGTTTTGTTTTTTCTGAGACAGGATTTTTCTGAGTAGCCTGGCTGTCCTGGAACTCAGTCTTGTAGACCAGACTGGCCTCAAATTCACAGAGATCTGATTGCCTCTGCCTCTCAGAGTGCTGGGATTAAAGGCATGTGTCACCACCACCTGGCTTCCTTTAGGTAATTTTAGTTTTAAAAGTTGGTATTACATTAATTAGCTTATTTCTCTCTGCATGCATGTCCTCATGTTCATACCTATGGGCCATGACATGCATGTAGACACAAGAAGACAGCTTGGAAGTTCTCTTCTACTCTGGATTTCTTGGATTGAACTCAGGCTGTCATGCTTGGTAGCAGGTGCCTTTAGCAGCTAAGCAGGCTCACCTGCCTCACTCAGATAATTTCTATGCCAAAGCACTTTGGCCTCCTAAAATTCTTAAGTTGTTTATCAGCATGTGTTTTTTTCTGTTTTGAGTATTTAATACTTTCCCTGGCCTAATATGTACGCAGTCAAGTTTTCTGAACACTTCAGGTATGTTTTGAAGGTTTGCTACCTCAGTAATCTCAGGCTGCTTCAGCGAGTCTTTAGCCTTGACATAGGTACTTGATTTGCTTTGTCTTTTGGCTCTGCTGTGGATGGACAGCAGGGCCTCACACATGCTAAGCCAACCATGTACCATGTCACTACTCAGTAGCTTTACGTGACATCTCAGCAACTTCAAGCTGGATTTCCATCACAGTATCAGGTAGGACATTAATTCTGCTCATGAGTGCTTCCCCCCTGCATTTAGTGTTGGCCTGATGTATTTCCTCTTGACTTCCTTCAAATTTTTAATTTCCTTCTAAATTAAGTGTAGTTTTACAAACCGCTTCAATTTCCTTGCAAAAGGAATCAAAGTAACATCAAATAATTTCTATAGACTGTATTTGCTGTGCAGAAGTGTCTCAGCTGGGTGTGGTCACTCATTTGTTGGTTTTCACATTTGCTGCCTATGCTTTTGGAGTCTTGTTCAGAAAGTCTATCCCTGCCGCAAGTTTAGGTCCTTTGGGTTGGCTTTCACATGCGCTGTGATAACAATCCAATTTTAGTTTCCTGCACCAGATGCCCTGTTTTCCCAGCACCATTTGTCACAGGGACTGTTTTTATACAATGCATATTTCGCTGCTTGTATCAGTGACCTGTCTCATATCTTTGACTAAGTATCTGACAAAAACAACCTAGGAAGGCTTTTATTTTGGCTCCCAGTTTGGGGGCTGTGGTGGTTTGCATGAGAATGACCCCCATAATAACCTCGTTTGAATGCGCTGTCCCTGAGTGAAAATGAGGACATGGCCACCTAGGAATGGTTGAGGAGAAGGTTTTACTGTAGCTATGAAGGCAAGTGCAGGCAGAGACATCTGGAAGGGTCCAGACTAGAACTGGGCTATGAGAGGATGGGGTGGGGGTGGGGGGACAGAGCAAGAGAGGAGGACAGTGAAGAGGAGAGAGGACAAGTAGATCAAGAGAGGAGCTATGGACCAAGAGGCCAAGAGAGCGCATAGCCAAAATGGCTGACCCAGAGGCTGGGGAAAGGGAAGGCCAGCCCAGCCCCTGGGGTGGAGAGGTTTAGGGTAGGGGGTAGAGTGAGAAGTTCTGGAAAGAGCCACTGAGTAAGACTGTCCCAGCCCTCTTTGGGACCTGACAGTCCCCAGTTGGAACTATTTTGAAAGGATTAGGAAGTGTGGTCTTGTAGGAGGAGGTGTATCACTGAGGGTAGATTTTGGGGTCTTAAAAGCCCATGCCATTCCCAGTTAGCTCTCACCTTCTGTCTTGGTTCTAGCTGCAGGGCCATGCCTGCCCGCCTGCTGCCATGCTTCCCACCATCATGATCATGGACTATAACCCTCTAGAACTGGGAGACCTTAAATTAAGTCTTTTCTCTTATAAGTTGCTTTGGTCATAGTGTCTTGTCCCAGTACTAAAGTTAACTAAGACAAGGATGCATTGCATCATGGGGAAAGTGTGGGTGGCAGCAGAAATGTATCTGCAGCAGGAGGCAGAGACCGAGGACTGCTGTCAGCTTGCATTTTCTTTTATTCAGTTTGGGATTCCGCCATTCATATGATGCTCTCACAATGTTGGTGAGTCTTTCAGTCTGGAAACTCCCTTATAGACACCCAGGGATCTGTTTCCATGGTGATTCTAAGTCTCATCAACTTGGCAATCAAGATAAAGCAACATGGTACTTGTTTATATATTTATTTGTGGATTCTCTATTCGTTAGTCTATATGCTGGTTTTTATGGCAGTATCATGCTGTTTTGTTTACTATAGCTTTGTGGTATAGTTTGAGATCAAGTTTTAATGCCTTCAAGCTTTGTTCGTTTTACTCAGTTGCTTTGGTCATTGGTGGTCTTTTATGGTTCCATATAGATTTTATGATTTTTTTTCCTATTTCTTTAAAGAATGTCATTGGAACTGGGTGTGATGGCACAGGCCTTTACTGCCACCCAAACACTTGACAGACACATGTGGCAGGCCTCCAGTTACTAAGTGCTCCTTTCCTTTTCCCCAGGAGCATTTTACGTGTATATTTCACCTTTTCATTCCATTTAAAGTCCTGAATATTTTTATGCTTAGGTTATTGATGACAGTGTAGGAGGTGGGACTGATTCTTATGTTTCTCATATTGATCTTGTATTTTGCAACTTTGCCAGATTTCTTTACTGGTTCTGGCAACTTTGTAGACTGAATTGGATATTTGATTTAGACACTTGAGCATATCTTCTGGATAAAAATATATTTACTTTTGCAATCTAAACGTATTTAATTTCCCTTTGTGTCTTATATCAGTGGTTATAAGCTTCAATAAAATATTGAATAGAAGCAGAGAAGAAACTTGTGTTTGTTCCTGATCCCTGAGGAAAGTTCTGGAGACCAATGCCATTATGTTAGCTGTACGTTTTCACATAAGCAGCCTAAGCTAGGAAGAATTTCTCTTCCATCCTTATTTTGTGAGGAAATTTTTTATAAAGAATGCATGTTGGATTTTTTTTTTTTCATCCAAAGCTTTTATTCACCTGAACAACAGTGTCACTTGTTGTCATCTCTTTGGATTGCTGTGAAGCCTCCAGTACCTCAAGGGACAACTCTGTTCATACACGGTGCCCTGTGGCCATGGTGCTAGAGAAAATGCTAAGTTTTTGTCATCAGGCCACGAATCCCAATCCCAAGGATTCTGAGCTTTCCCATGACTAGCAAGCCCATCTTGTATGGCATAAATCGCTTCTCTGGTTCAAACAGCTTTGATAACCCCCTAACTGTTAAATTTAAGATCCAAATACTCATACTAATTTTGCACAGGCCCCTTTTCGTATGATAAGTCACATAATTGAAACTTCCAGGGATGACGCTGCAATCAGAGACTTCTGTCTACCCTCCAGCACAGCACTGCAGCCAACACTAGGACATGTGCAGTGTGAGCAGGGAGATGGGGACGTGCTGTTTTATTCATTTTTCACTTTGTTTGATTGATTTTGGTGCTGGAGATTGAATCTAAGGCTAACATACACTAGCCACGCTCTAACGTGGAGCTACACCGCAGACCTCATTCAACTTTTTCTTTGAGGCAGGGGTTTACTAAGGTGCCCAGGCTGCCCTCGAACTTGTGATCCTCCTGCCTCATCTTCCACTAAGTCTACCTTCACTCTCTTTTTTTTCCAACTTCAATTTTATTTTTTCAATATAATAAAATGTGACGTGTGTGTGTGTGTGTGTGTGTGTGTGTATGTGATGTTGAAGGGAGCACTTGTGGCAAGACACCCTTGGAAAGGTCAGTTCTCTCATCCTATCTTTACATGGGTCCTAGGGGTAGAATTCAGAATGCTATGCTTGCTCAGCAAGTGACATGACCAGCTGAGCCATCATACTTGGCCTCCACCTTTGTTTGTTTGTTTGTTTGTTTGTTTAAAGATGGGGCTCTCACTACGTAGCTCTGACTGGCCTGGAACTCACAGAGATCCTTTGCCATTCAAGTGCTGGGATATAAAAACATATGTTCCCACGTCCTATGTCACATTTACCTTTTGTGACAAGATCTGGAGCTCATCTACTTGGTGAGGCCTGCCAATGGGCACCGGGGATCTGCCTGTCTCTGTGGCCTGGCACCAGGGTTACAGATGTGTGCTGCCATGCCAGGCCTGTATGCGGGTCCTGGGTCTCCAAGCTCAGGCCCTTAGACTTATGAAGTGGGTGTGTTACTGACTGAGTGTTCTTCTAAGCCTGCGCCAAGGCAGGTTTTTGCTTGTTACATAAGCACACATTTACAAGGCAGCAGAGAAAGAAGCCGGGGTTAATGGCAGAGGGGAAATGTAGACTAAACGCAGGCTTGCAAGTGCAGTTTTCTTCTGTTGTATTTTAAAAAACGTTTTAAGTTAGCATAGGGATCTGACTGTGGCCGCAAATGCAATTTCTATTATCAAAAAGAAAAACGTCCGTGGGCTTATACACGTCTAAAAACTATCTTTCACACCTATTTCTTATTTGGTACTTTGTGTAAATTTTATAAATTTCAGTTAACCTACCTAAACAAACTTCTGCCAGAAGCCAAGAAAAGATCATTAATCTCATCTGCCAACAAGGGCTCTAAATTAGGAATTGAAATGTCCTTCCTCAAAGCAACAATCAGGTGGCTAGAGCAAGCAGTCCACTCAACCATCTCTTCCAATCTAAATGGGGGAGGACGGCTATGTGTTGAATATTAATGCCTCAAGGTGTTGATTTGACACACGGCACCCAGCTGCATCTTGTGTAACCTAAACTCCAGTCATAAAGGAATAATTTTGTTAGAGCAGTGGTTCTCACCTTCCTAATGCTGTGACCCTTTAGTACAGCTCTTCATGTTGTGCTGACCCCACCCATAAAATTATTTTTGTGGCTACAGCATAACTATAATTTTGCTACTGTTATGAATCATAATATAAATATCTGATATGCAGGATGGTCTTAGGTGACCCCTGTGAAAGGGTCATTTGACTCCAAAGGGGGTCACAGCCCACAGGCTGAGCATCACATTAGAGGGTCAGAATTTCTTTCAAGAAAATAGATGTAGATTTTAGTAAAACAACCTTTTTTTTTTTTTTTTTTTTTTTTTTTTTTTTAAATCTCATTAGATTGCTTTGGAAATGCCTTGGACCCTACTCAGTCTCTTAGGATGAGAACTGGCTGGGTCATGGGAGAGTGGGCGACGGCAGCCGAGCAGGCATAGCCTGTCTCTGCCGCGTCAGTGCTCATTACAACGCTGGCACAATCAGGGCAAAGCAGGGGTTTGCAGCATTTGTTTCGTTTTGTTTTTTGTTTTTGTGGTTTTTTTTTTTCTAGCCAACTTTTAAGTCTACTTCTGAATAGCTCACAAGTTACTCAGGAAAGGAGGTGTACTACCCAATTTTTATGTAAGTTATTTGAATGTGTGGGTAAAGCACTTCTAAGAAATGACAAATGGGTCTCATTTTAGGCCCCTATTATGAATGACAGGTTGAACAACATTCTTACAATCTTGAGAATATAATGACTACATCTTTAAAAGCCTCTAGGGACTATTGTACATTTAGGAATGAGAGTCAGTAAATTATTTATCTACACATTAATCTCTCTAAAGAGATCTCACAGCCTTTTCAGTTTGAAAGCTACACTTCTAAGAGTCTCCCACTTCAGCACCATTGTATCTGAAGGGCCTACATCTGTACAAACATTTCTAGTGAAAACACCAAGACAACCCCCAGAGAAGCAAACAGAAAGAGGTGTGAAGTCTAGGGTGGCCTTCCCACTGTTACATTCCTGACATTGGTGGATTCCACCTCCATGCCAAAGGTTATGTAAGAGCAGTGGTTCTCAACCTTCCTAACGCCGCTGCCCTTTAACACAGTTCCTTGTGTTGTGCGGATGCCTGACCATAAAATTACTTCATTGCTACTCCATAACTGTAATTTCACTACTGTTACGGATTATAATGTGAATATCTTACGTGCAGGATATATGATATACAAACCCAAGGTGGGGGGTCACGACCCACAAGTTGAGAACCACTGTTTAAGAGGGTTAAGTTGGCTCCCTGGGTTCCAGTAAAAAGCAGGTCCTTAAGCACATCTCTCTTTCCCACTTCCCTCAAGATAGATTAGTTCCATCTCTGTCTTCCAAGTCCTGGAGATGCAGATGGCCCATCAGTTAAGACACAGCTGTTCAGGAGAGGTTGGCAACATATACGCTGTAAACTGTAGGCTCTGAGACTACAGCTGCAAAGAGATAGACATCAGAGATAGGGTAAAGTTTTCAAGTCCTAAGTAAAAGGAATTGCAGATCCTATTCAACATCCCAACCCAAATCACTGTGTCAGTTAAGAAGATCACCAAGCAACAAGAGGTCTTTACCCTCAACAAAAAGATACTACAGCTAAGGCTGGCACCTAGTAATGAACAGGAAAATTCTCCCCCAAATTCATGTCTAAGGTCTGGACTGCCTGCTAAATTTAAAAAGCAGTATTTTCTTTTTTGCTTTATTGTTACTTTGTTTTTCTTTTCTCTCTTTCTCTCATTCTTTTTTTTTTTAAAGACAGGTTCCTCTATGTAGCCTTGGCTGTCCTGGACTCACTTTGTAGACTAGGCTGGTCAGGTGTGGTGTCACATGTCTTTAATCCCAGCACTTGGGAGGCAGAGACAGGCAGATCGCTATGAGTTCAAGGCCAGCCTGGTCTACAAAGGGAGTCTAGGACAGCCAAGCCTACACAGAGAAATCATGTCTCAAAAAACAAAACAAAAAAACCCAAACCAAACCAAACAAACAGAAAACAACAACAAAAAAAGGATTTACTTTGTTTTTTTTAAGGACAACAGGTCTTTAACACTATACAAAAGGAGTTTCTCAGTTTCAAAATCCTTCAAATTCATCTTTACAGCACAGGATTTTGTGCCCAGAGGTTCTGTAAACATGTATGAAGGGCTGGCTTGACAGGTGACACTTGGGCACAGACCATTCAGTCTGGGAGAGGTATATATGGAGGTAGGAAAAACTTGAAGCTTGTATTTCTCAACTGGTGTAAAACATACAACATAAGCTTAGCATTTCAAGCATTTTATCGTGTCATCCTATGGCTCCCGAGTGCTGGGATTAAAGGCATGCACTGTATCTATGACTTTTTAAAAAACTTTGGTTTTGCTTTTATAACCAATCTGATAAATAGAATCCCTTAACTTCAATAAAGTGGCAGCCAGTCATGCCACGGTCCTAAGCCCACCAGTCAGGCCTGGGGATCCTGCATTTTAACAGGCAAACCACACACGATTGGATCTTTATTCACCCTCACATAGACTTAGCAAATGTAGTCCCCTTCAGTACGTGAGGCTTGTCCCCATGGATCCAACTGTAGATCAAATACCCTGAGCAGCGTTGCGTCTGGGCTGGACACGTGTGGAGTTTTATTTCATTGTTCACTTCACGGTGTAGACTAACAATTACATGGCGCTTAACTGTATCAGGGAATATATCTTTTACACGTGAGCTGAGGATGTGGGAAGCTGTGCAACAGCTGGATGTGAACACATCACTTAATAGAAGGAACTGGAGTCGTCACAGATTCCGGCATCAGCCTGGCTCCTGGAACAATCAATCACCCATGGACAATAAGGAGTAAGTGCTCTCATTCTCTCTCTCTCTCTCTCTCTCTCTCTCTCTCTCTCTCTCTCTCTCTCTCTCTCAGACTCTCCACACGGCAAGAACTACATGAGTTTTGGCATCTGGCAGAAAATAAGACAGACCTGGTCTCTGCCCTCACGGGACTTAAGCTTCTGCCTGATTATGCTTCACATAACCCACAGATGAAAGCACAGGAAGCATGCCATGCCTTATCCCTAGTCTGGTTCCAGCGGCAGGGTGGCGCTCAATACCGGTGTCAAGAACATTATCTTATTTGTACTAGTTATGGTCAATATTTAGATGATGGATAAAAGAATAGCTGCACCTACTCTTATACCAGCCTTCTGGATGCTTCTACATCAGTTCAAGATCTGATAGTGACCTATACTAAAGGAACTACTTATATAAAGTTTACACTTTAGGTTTGCTAATAGCTTTGAATTTTAAATATTAAGTGTTGGATTCCCTTTTGTGAAATATCTACATGAGGCACATCCTGAGGCAGAAATCAGATTAGTGGTTACCTGGGTCAGCACAGAGGAAAACGAATAATAATTGCATTGTACAGATGTTTCTTTTTGGGTCACTAAAGTACCTTAAATAGTGATGATGCTGGCATAATCTTGTAAACATACAAAGCCACAGCATTATATACTTTAAAATAATTTTATGTGGCATATGAAATTTACCAAGTCATGTTAGGGGCACTGGCAAGATGGCTCAGAGGATAAAGGTGCTTTTTGTATAAGCCTGCCAACCTGAGTTCAACCCCATGGAAAGGCATAGGGAAGTAACTGACTCTATAGTTGTCCTCTGGCCACACACATGTTTCACAGCACACACCGTGTATTGTACCACACACATATCATGCAAAGACATGCTTATTACATTTTTAAAGTTTTAAAAAAAATCAAGTGAGGCAAGCCAGATGCAATGGTAGTGAGACCATACCTTAAAAGTCTGTATGTGGCTACCAGAGAGTCCTTCCTACAAGCTATACTAACCAGGTCAGTCCACTCTCAAAACACACAATAGACAATAATACAAATACACAATACACAAAACAGACACACAATAAATGCTGGAACAAGCTATAACTCCTATTCAGTGTCTGACCAGGGTAGTAAGTAGAGAAAAATCACGTAGTCCAATGAGTGTCACCGCCTCTGTTTGTACAGAGCTCCAGTACATCCTTAAGCCACGCCCACACACCCAACCCAACCTGCTTCAATGGGATAGCCCTGTAAAGGGATTCTTGGTGTATACACAGTGCTAGCTTTACTTTGCAGACACGATGCACCTCATCATGTATCATCTTTAGAAGTGAAAACTCAGACTACAGAGACAGATCCTTAGCTGCTGCAGTTGCACCTACACACTCACTAATTTGACGGGTGATGCTGATGGAGTGAAAAGCTGGTATTTCAGCTTTACTTCATTTGAAGACACTGAAAATGTGCACCGGAAGCACCTGGCAAAACCAGAAATACAGGGAGAGGCCAGCATCTCACATGCTCCATTTATAAACAAAAAGAGACCACAGAACTCAAGGATGCACATAGTTAGGATTTTATTTGTCAAATTACAGTAGCTCAAAGACAGCTTTCTGGAAGGCAAAGCACACACGCATTTTTGGAGTTTTTTCCATTTACTCTATGGCCCCCTCTAGTGTTTGAAAAGCTCCAGGCCTCACAGGATGCAGGAGGAGGAACCAGAGCTGGGCCAGGACCTTTTTTCTCCAATAATGTCACTAAAAAAAAAAAAAAAAAAAGAAGAAGAAGAAGAAGAAGAAAAAAACCAGGAATATGTGACCATAATTCATATTTCAAATCCCTGCTATGATTATCTGTCTCATCACCCTTGAATCTAGTAACCTTTCTGTTATTTACTGCTGGGTTACCTTTAGAAGACTTTATTAATTAAAGAAAAGAAGCATATGATGCCTATAGAGGTTTTAATTTCACAAACAAGAAATATATGTAATAAACATTACCATATAACCTACTTAGCATATGTTGAAGTTACTGGTAATTTACTTACTTGCTGAAGTATACACTTCAATCTGTTATATTTGGGAATCAGAATTTTTAAACTTTGTATATTTTAAGACCCCACCTGAATGGGAGTTTGCTGGTCAACCTGTTCAGTGTCAAGTGGAGATGGTGGTAACTGCGCCATGAGGATGGAGGTGGATCCAGGCAACAGGATGTAAAGAACTCTGGAGGTGTCAGGGCGCTCTGAGCAAACTCAGCCCTGACTTTCAGGTGCCTTGGAAGAGACTGAATGTAGAGGGGTGACAAATAGCTCAGCTTCACTTAGTGTTTTCAGCTAATGTCTGCTCTGAGGCTGCACTGGGGGGGTTAGTGTTGTCACCACTGAGAGATAAAGGCCATCCATCATTTCATCAATAGCAAGCATCATACAGTCGTGATCTGGAGACTGACCGAGAAAGCTATTACCACATAGTCTTAAGGTGGACTATGATAAAATTTGGAATTCTATTGTTCTTAAACTTAATCTGCACAAACTGTATTTAAACAAATGACTAATCTGTCCCCCAATGTGCCACACAGCTTCTCTGCCTGAGAATGCTTTATTTTCAAGTTGTCACCTGCAAATATCACAAGTTAAGGGAGAGAGACTGATCATCTGATCATTATAAAATGCTTTTTTAATAAAAGGCTATATTTATAATTGGCTTCAACATGAAGATATTTACAGTCAAAGGGAACAGGACATACTATGTTTAAAGTGCAACACATACTCTTTTGGCTCAACATGAAAAATCATATAGCTGGAAATGATGGTGGCCTGTTCTCCTAGAACAAATTATGAAGGCTGTTTTTAAAGTCACATACCAGATTTTAAACCAAGGAACACCGAAAAGTCGTTTTAAATGAGCATAAAAAATACAATTACAAATGAAACCAGCATAAGAGGTAGCAAAAGTATAATCAAATAAATACTATATACAGTAACATATAAAATTCAGCTTATAAAAAATTAAAAAGAGCATTCCAAAATAGCCATTTTCCTTGCTTTTGAGGATTTCACACAAAAAAGTAAAATCCAGATCTAGGGTACCTGGAAAGATTTCCCAAATGTTATTAGTTACTGGCACTGTTTTTTGCCAAAACCTCTCTGATCTGCCGGTCGAGTTCACTTATTATCCGGTCTTCATGGTTGTAAACCCCCGTTCTCATCAAAGTGTCCCTTTCTTCTATCAGCCGTGTCAGGTAGTCATCCAGGCCTTCTTCCAGCGCAGAGCTCCAAGGGCTGCCCTGTTTCCCACTAGCAATCTCTTTGCGGTCCTCGTACTGTTTCTGTTCTTGTTGCCTTAACCTGAGAAATCAAGAGCAAATGCCACTCCAGCAGACTATTTTGATTTTTTTTAATAGCACTAAAGACAATTCAGAAGTTTCACTACTGTTTTCAGGAAGAAAACCAAAACTAACAATTATCACCTGATAGAAGTGATACATTTAGAAAAACACAAGTTGTTTTTGTACTTACAGAATGCATGAAAACCCTAAGTTTCATGTGTAGCATGCCCTTAAGCCCAGCACGTGGGAGGGAGAGGCAGGAAGATGACAAACTCCAAGCCAGCTGGGTTATAAAACAAAACAGTTTCAAACACAAAAGCCAGTGGGACAGCACCTGTCTGTCATTTCAAGTCCCTTGGTTCAGTGTCTGTCACTTAAAACACAAACAAACAAAACACAGAAACCACAAAAACCATAGAAACTCTGAAGCTGTATAAAGAAGACAGGTAGTTGTGGGCCACCTGATGTTGGTGCTAGGAATCAAACTTGGGTCCTCTGGAAGACCAGTATACACTCTTAACCACTGAACCATGTCTCCAGCCCTAAGTTTGGTTTTATGTATGTATGTGTGTGTGTGTGTGTGTGTGTGTGTGTGTGTGTGTGTGTGTGTGTGTATGTATGTATGTATGTATTCATTCAAGACAGGGTTTCTCTGTGTAATAATAGCCTTGACTGTCCTGGATTCACTTTGTAGACCAGGCTGGCCTTGAAGATCCGCCTGCTTCTGCCTCCCTGAGTGTTGGGACTATAGGTGCACGCCACCATGCGCGGCTTAGCCCTAAGTGTTTTAGTGACACCAAAAATGCAATGCTTTGTCCTACTTTTTCACTTTTATCACATCTATTTTTGCAAGTCTTGATTTGTGTGTCTTCTGGTCACAGTTTTGCTGACCTCATTTGGACGGAGATAGGAGCAGATGCAGTTTGGGCATTCCAATATTTCAAATAGAATATGTTTGGCCACTGTTGCCTTGAGAATGGAGAAGGAGAGGTAACAAGGTTACTAGCAGTAAAACTATGAACCCTGTGATGGGACATTTGAGGATTAACTTCAGGTCTCTAAAAACTGGTTACAATTCTGAGTCTAAATGTGCACCCCGGTCAGGAGAGAGGAAGCAGCAGAACAGGACACCTGGTCGCAGACAGTGCACCTTACAGCACTAAACAGTTTCATTTGTTCTGGTGGTTCTGGAACACAAACCTACAATTCTTTGAAAAAGAGAAATGGACACTAAAGTGCACAGCTAAAGAGGGAGTCAAGTGTCTTCATTTGTTCTTCGGGGAAAATGACAGTAGTGAGGAGCACTGTGTGCTGAGACCTCGGTGGGACTCACATAAATGAAGTGTAGCTACACATCCGATTTCCCACTGAACTTAAACAATACATGTAGATGAGTAAGAAGTGATTTCTGGTTAGTTTCCTTTAATTTGTGTGTGTGTGTGTGTGTGTATGAGAGAGAGCGAGAGAGAGCACGTGCGCATAGGCACATGTTTGCATGTCAAAGTAGATGTGCAGAGGGCAGAGGCCAACTTCAGGTGTTGGTCCTCCTCCTCGTGTTGAGACAGAACTTCCCTGTTGTTGTTCTGTGCTGTGTGCCAGGCTAGCTGACCTGCAGGCTTCTGGGGGTTCTCTCCTCATCTCCTCCCATTTCCCTGCAGGCGCGTTGGTATTACTTATGTGCACTATTGTGAATTCTTTTCTTGTACTCTTGGGATTCGAACTCAGGGCCAAATGCTTGCAGGTCAAGCACTTTTTTATGTTTTGAGTCACCTCTCTTCCTCCTCTATGTTAATTATTAGAGCTAACTAGGATGAAGGGACCATCTAAGCAAATTCATGATCCATGGTGCCAAACTATATACCAACAGGTCTAATTATGTCCCTTTTAGAATTACCTAGTTATGTAAAAAGGAAAAATATATAATTTTATACAAGTAATGACCCCTATCAAGTATATACTGAAACTGCCATCATCATAATAGAATATTTACACTTGGTAGCTAAGGAAGCCCTCAGAATTCCAAAAGCAAACTCTGCTAACATGCCTGACAAAAGCTGTGTGCGCCACTTACTTGCTTCCCGCCTCAGAACCCATAGGACTCTTGTTAGAAAGTTCCTTGTTGTATATGCTCAGTATGTCTCTTAATCCTCTTAATGCTTTTTGTTTTTCTACCCAAGAAGAGAGAAGCCTACTTCCTTTCCATATGGCTGTCCTCCAAATATTTTCAGACAGCTATTTACCCCTTTCCCAAGGGCTTGCTTCTCCATGTTCATTGTATCTCCAGGCTCCTAACCATTTAGCTGCCATGATACATCATGTTTAGCTGGCATGGTCCCACTGCACTGAAGATGCTAGCCACCTGACTTCCTTTAAAGGATGTCACAGAGACATTTTCTGTAGTGAGTACAAACACGTGCCTCTGACTGTCATCAGCGGCACCAAGTCTTTGGCAGCCAGAGCCACAATGCTAAGGGCAGCCATGGCTTCTCTGTGTGGACTGCTTTCCATATCTTTCCTATCACATGGTGACTTTTTCGCAACTGACACAGAGGACATAATGTATCTGATCTCACTGGTTTCTGTTCTAAGTCCTGATGCATGAGGATAGTATTTAGACTCACTGTGTATGCTTCACAGTTTGGTGGCACCTGTGACGTGAGCACACAGCATTGTCCAGTTTCTGTGCTCTCCAGGCAGCAATGTTGGAAAGGGATCATGTTCTAATGCACTGTTTCATGGTTTCCAAGTGTGCAAGGTTGCAGACACCAAATATTTGTTGAAAGCTCTACCAAAGAGATTTAACACTAAGTTTCATTTGGTTTTACATATCGAGCCTGTGCTTCCACTGACATTATTTAATACTTGAAAGTTTGTTTTTGTGAGACTACTTGATGATAACTGTTAATATAGATTAAAGGGAACTCAGAATTAATACATAAGAAAACTTAAATTTAGTTGTTCATATCAGTAATACAATAACTCAAATTAAGTCCTACTGTACCAAGAATTGTTTTAAATGGTTTATGTGCCTTTTTTAAAACTGCAAGCAACTCATTCTTAACCTCTGTGCTACCCTGGCTGAGCTGTAGTGTTGTTTTCTCCTTCACCCCAACACCAAGCATTACTTACATGTTAGGAGTCACTAAGCAGCGAACATAAACAAAGCAGCGGCATCCTGCCCTGTGCATGGCTCTTTCTGTGGTTTCAACTTACCCGCAGTACACTGTGGTCCAAAGCACTTAGAAGGAAAATACCCCAAATAAGTAATTCCCGAGTTTTAAAGTCATGCCCTTCTGAGTAATATGCTGGACTCTTGGGATGTCCAGTAGATATGGCCTGGTTATCATCATCTTTTTCGAGCTGTATCTGTTACCTGCCTGTTAGTCTCAGCTGTCAGATGGACTACCATGGCACACGAGGGCAAGTGTTCAAATAACAACCGGTCATAGTATCCCACTCACCTATCAGGGACCATGTAATCACGAGAAGGAGGAGCACAAGGTATTTTGACAGAGGCCCAATGTTCATATAACTTTTATTACAGTAGAGTGTTTAATTTTATTATAAACTCTATCATATGGGAGCATACATAGGAGAACACAGTAAATACAGTGTTTAAGGCTCTGCTATTTGAGTGTCTTCTATGCAGTTTTTTAGATAGTGATTTTGGAAGGAAAACTTTTCTGACTTCATTTATTCAAGAGACAAGCACATTTTTAAAGGGCACAGCACACTTACTAGGTTTGGGCTGCCGGAGCAAAATAGGACAGACTAGGTAGCTCAAAGAATGACTTATGCTTCTAGCATGTTCAAGATCAGGGTGCTAGCATGGTCCACCTTTTCCTCTGTCCTCACATAAGAAGGCAAAGAATGGGAGCATGTTCTCAGATGGTGCAGCAATAATCCCCTTGTCAGAGCCCCACTTCCTCACCTCCTCTTCACCTGTCGCTACAGACTCCATCTCCAAATACTCTCATATTGAAGGTTTGGGCTTCCAGGAGAGCATGGTCCAGTTCATGCACATCCGTGTCTATCTGATATTTTATGGTGGCTCCATGTATAAAAATATGCAGTGACAACATAATGTGGGCCCACAGCTCAACCAGATTAAAAGAACTTAGACATTCACTGAATAATGTAAACTATAAAGGTCATCTCTAGGTCACAATTAAGGGCTAAATATGCACTATCATTCTCTTCAGCAAATATATATTTGGCAACCAAAGGGTTGTAAGCTTGGATGGTGTTGTCCATTTATGAAAACACATGACCCATACCTTCCAAGATGTGATGTCATATGAAACATTTTAAAGGAGCTGGATAGCTGGTTAAATGTGCTTGCTGCTCTTCTTCTAGAAGACCTGAGTTCGATTCCCAGCACCCATTTGGGTGGCTCACAACTGCCTCTAACTCCAGCTCCAGGGAAACCAACAACTTTACTGGATTCCACAGGCACCCCCACACATGGCAGAAACATATATAGACACAGACATAACACATAAATAAAAGTAATAAAAACAAATCTTTAAAACATGAAACAACTTAAACAGCACTGTGCTATGTGTTAAATACTGCTTTGGTAAGCAAGGATGGATGTTTTCTTTTGCCTATCAACTTGCAGGTCATACAAAACTGAACCTTATTCTTTTAATGTGCTTTATATCATATCAACACAAATATGTGCATGTGTGTATTTGTTTTACCAATCTTTGAATGGTCTGACCCCATACCCTCCTTAGTTCAGTGAGGACTAAGTTAGAAGGCTTCGTGTGTGACCTATGTTGGTGAGAAAAGGAATTGTTTTAAGGACGGTACCTGTTCAGTTCGTTCCTTATATCCAGCAATTCCTGTTGCTCAGTTCTCACTGTGTCCTTCTCCTCGGCAGCCATGTATCGCAGCCTCATCTGTTCCAACTCCTCTTGCTGTTTTTTAAGTCGAGCCATTTGACTTTCTTGCTCCCTCTTAAAAGAAACAAAGAAGCTGCCATGTGACACTGGAAACACACCCATTGCATATGACTTGGACTTTCGACTGCAGGACAGTATTCAGGACAGAATGGTACGCTGCCAATTCTGGACCAGATAAAATTTAGAAATGCCCAACTTTTCTCCCAATTATCTTTTTTAATCCCACCCCCTTCTACGATGAAGATATTCCATGACTTATAAGAGAGACTCTTATCATGACAAACAGTGCTGCAGTAACATTTCCTATTATGACTATGTAACATGGAGCTTCCAAGTCCACTCATGTATTTCTCTACAAACAGTGCTCTTCTTTCTTTAGGGCAGAACTTCAAAAGGCACAGCAGAGCCAACAGGTGGCATTTTCTGTGCCTGTGTTGCTCATTGTTGTTTTGAGATAGGATATCACTTGGTAGCCCTGACTGGCCTGGAACTCAAAGACATCTGCCTGCTTCTGCCTCCTGAGTGATGGGATTAAAGGTATGTGCTGCCATGCCCAGTTCATATTTTTTTCTAAGTAAATTATTTTCTGATTATAGCAAATAAAAAAATTGGCCAAACACAAGGGATATTTTGCTAAATTGTTACAATGTGAGCCACTCACATAACTACCAACCAGGTAATGAGGAGGTTACCATACTTTTGAGCCTGTTTCCCCAATCCCCCAGGCACTAACTCACACTTTCCAGAGGGAATCACTACCCCAACTGCAACACAAGTAAATGCTCATCATTCTGAATTCTGTGTGGAACTGTGAAGTCCAAATTACTCTGTATTGGACTTCTTCCACTTAACACTGACTTGAGAGTCATTTGTTCTGAGTTCATCGCTCACAGTAATGCACGGCCTTCCACTCAACTAACAGGCAGTTTATGCACTGCTGAGGGCCATTTGGGCAGTTTCCAACTTCACGGTATAAATACTACCAATGTTAAGGCAATTGTGCATGTCTTTTGCACACATCTGGATGCATGTCACCTGGCTCTGTACCTGAGACTCAAGCTGCTGCGTCAGAAAGCACAACAGCAGGGTCAGGAAACACGGCCTAGCTGTGTGCATGTAGACCATCACTGAAGAGTCACTGTGGAAGTCCCTGGACCCTTTATTTTTGACCAGCACTTGATGATTTTTTTTTTCCTTAACAGTTCTGACAGACCACAGTGGTCTGTCTTGATTTTATTTTGCACTTTCCCCAAAACGACAAGTTTCAACTTTATATATTTTAATAGCACTTAGATATGCTTATCTATAAAGTTCTTATGAATCTTTTCTTATTGGTATTTCATTTCAAAGAGAAACTGCTTCTTGGTACAGACAACCCCAGAACACTTGGCAAACTTAGTTACTTCCGATAGGGTATCTGTGCACACTTCTTGGTTTTCTAAGTACAAGTGACTCCTAAATTAGCTTTTGACTTTCAATGCTATATGAGACACGATCGGTACTTGTGTTGGGGGCAGTTACTCCCCTCAATCTCGGGATCATGAGTGCACTGTGCTGCAAAGCTGTGATGTTGGCCAGTGATGTATGTAACATATAGACTTACAGTATTTTCAGCTTTTGGTGAGTTGTCCATTGAGGGCGTTTGTACATCAATGCCCTCCAAGGAGAACAGAAATCTCATTTTCCCTTTGCAGCTAGTCTATCTTTCTCTTTCTGCTCTCTCTTCAGTGCATGTTTGATAAGGTCTACCCACCTCGCTCGCTCTACCTTATGACACCAGGAACACTTAGAGCATAAGGTCAGAAGAAAACCAGAGTTTTAGGGGGGAACCTCAAATTTTTAAGAAAGGTTTTTGTAGGTTTAATGTGAACATTTATTATTAAATTAAGAAATGTTGGTCAGGCGTGGTGGCGCACGCCTTTAATCCCAGCACTTGGGAGGCAGAGGTAGGCGGATCGTGGTGAGTTCGAGGCCAGACCTGGACAGACAAGGCTACACAGAGAAACCCTGTCTCAAAAAACAAAAACAAAACAAAACAAAACAAAAACCCAACCCCCCCCCCAAAAAGGCTCTTGATTCTTGATTTACTATATATTACCATGAATGCCTGTGGATTCTTTCTACATCTATTCATTGATCTTATGACTTTCCTCCTGAAATGTTTTGTTTTGTTCTGTTTGTTTGTTTGTTTTTTGAGACAGGGTTTCTGTGTAGCCTTGGCTGTCCTGGACTGTGTAGACCTGGCTGGCCTTGAACTCACTACGATCCACCTGCCTCTGCCTCCCGAGTGCTGGGATTAGAGGCGTCCGCCACCACGCCTAGCTCTTATTTTCTTTTTAAAGTCAGGGTCTCTCTACATAGTCCTGGCTGTCCTGGAATTCTCTATATAGATCCAGCTAGTCTTGAATTCACATAGATCTGCCTGCCTATGCCTCCAGAGTGCTAGGATTAAAGGTGTGCCCCACCATGCCCTCTCCTCATGTATTGTTTTTAAGGTAGTAAATAACCACCTTGATTAGTGAGCAACCTAGGGTATGGCCCTTCCAGGTTTTGAACATGTTTGAGACGGACTGACTAGATATTCTCTTGTAATTTCTTTATTACTGGGTCTACAGATTAATTTTAGGATTTAGAATCATGGTTATTATGCTGTTTTAAATAGTCTGTGAGGTTAAGGGTATTTCTTCCTACACTGTTCACTTAAATTCACATGTTTGAGTCAAGCTTGCTTTCTGTATACACTATCCATTACAGTTTGTCTAAGTGCTGGACAACTATTTGATTCTTGAATCACTTTTGTAGGTGAGCCATTCACTTACCCCTATTTGTAGCATCCCAATCTTATCACATGCAGGAAGGCTCTGGAGTCCTCTCTCCCCTGTAACCCTGATATTGATAGGGAGTCTTTCTCTTTCAAAGACTTCCTCTCAAAGAAACACTTGTGGTTGTGTGTGAGTGTGCATACATGCTTGCATGTGGAGGCCAGACGGAAGCCTCAGGTCTTCTTCAGGCACCTTGTTATCTGATGCTGAGACTTGGGGCTCACTGATAGGCAGATGTATCTAGTTGGTGTGGGCCAAGCATCTGCCTGCCTCTGCCTCCCCAGGGATGGATTACAAGCTTGCCACGCCAGGGTTTATATGCATATGGGGTTCAAACTCAGGTTGTCAAGCATGGCAGGCTCTTTAGTGGATGAGTTCTCTTTAGAAGATAAACTTTTCTTATTTTGTAGTGCAGCTATGGTTAAATTTCTTACTGAGCACATACTCCCCCCCCCTTCCCACTCTGATATATTATTTTTATTATTTTGAGTTCAAATATTTTCTAATCGCATGTGGTTTTGAATTTACAATGGGTTATTAGAAGTAAATACTTTAAAAAAATATCCCATGGTATTGAATTTTTTTAGTTTACGTGTCAGTATTTGGAGCACATTTTAAACTACAATCTTCTGAAATGTGTTGGATTGTGGCTTAATGTAGCTTACGCACAATGTGAGAAAATGTTCCATGTGAACTCAAAGGCATTCCCCTTTGGAACTGTTCAGTGAAGCGTCCTATATATGCCAGTGGCTACATGTACTGTTTGAACTTAGTTTGTGGTCACGTCATCAGGTCCACACACGTACACTATTGCTTTGGCTTTGTTTCAAGCTTGTATACACACCTATATTGTGTGATGAGTATGTCCTCCTTCATTCAGTTAACTTGCCTATTTTAAGTGTATCCGCTGCCTCCAGGCTGCTTCCTGACTAAAGTCTGCCTGCCTGATGCTACTGCTATGCCAGATCTCTTCCAATATTAATGCAGCCTACACTTTTTCAAAACTGAACAACAGAGCACTATGGTGAAGGTCTTTTCCTTACACACTACACCGCTGAGCTGCTTGGAGCCTGGGTTTTCATTTATATCTTCTCTATGGAAGCACTCAGTCCATTTAGTTTTAAAGCAATATGGAGAGTGTAGATTTACTTCTTTCCTTTGTGTCATTTTCTATTCCTTAAATCTGGTTTGTTTCCGATCTTTAAATATACTCTTTCATATCAAATTTCCTCTCAGACTCCTTTTCTGTCTCTTTAAAAATAAAAGATATCTACTTAACAGAAGCCGATATGGTTTAGAACTGTGACAATTTTATAGAAAGTAAAACATATTTCATACACTTTAGGTCTGTTCTTCAATTATGCGTGTGTGCATGCCCGTGCGTGTATGTAGAAAGCAGAGGATGCTGAGGATCTTCCTCTACCGTGGTCCACCTTAAGAAAAGGTCTCTCGCTGAACCCTGTTTTCAGTTAAGCTGGGAGAAGTGACCCTCTCTCCATCTTTTCCTAGAGCTGGGGTGACGGCTGCATGTGTAACAGCTAACTTTTTATAGATCCAAACTTAGGTCTTCATGCTTGCATACGAAGCTATGTCCCCAGCCGCTAACCTGTACTTCTGCTCTTTCTCCTTATTTGCCCTACTTCAGTCTGAATAGTTGTAACTGACCTATCTTCTAGTTACTATGTCCTATTTCTGCCATTTTTATAATCTGCTTTTAATTCACCTGAAACAGATGAATTTTAGTTCTTAATCTAACTTACAATACTTTCTTTCAGAAGTTCTAAGATTCAAAATACTCGGCTTCCGTAACAATTCCTGCCACCTGTTTCTAGAGCACAGTAATTACAGAATTTTATACTTCCTGCCTGATGCCTCCAAAATCTAGATTACTTCTTGACACATTTCTATCTATCAAACAAATGACAATCAAGTTTTCCACTGATGAGGATGACTGTGTAGGCCAATAAGCACACAAGAAGGATGCTAAAGGTCATTAGTAAATAGGAGAGTGGAAATTGATACCATAAAATACTATTTCAACTTTATCAAACTGAAATTTTTATGACATTTAATAGTAGGCAAGTACTGGCAACAGTGTAAAGAAAAGAAACGATCATTTCCTACTGTTTGTGTTGGTTTTGTGGTACTTACTGGGGCCTGAGCTTGCCTTACACATACATGCTAGGCAAGTCTTCCCAGGTCATACCTGCAGCCCTGTACAATTGCTGAAATGTAAAATTAGCACAACCATTTCAGGAAATAATTCAGCAACACTGAGTAAAACAAAGCAAAATAAATGTATTGAAGTATCTGAAACTTTATTTTTGGATATAAACATCTGAAAACTATTACTTATGTGAGAACACTTCAGGAGCACCTTACTATAAGGAAACCTGTAAAAAAGCTATTTACAGAGGTTTTTTTTTTATTACAATTTTAAAGTTGCCCAGTGCTAGGCACTGCACATGGGAACTCAGACATGGGAGGCAATCACTTTGCTGACTTATTCCTAGTTCGTTTTACCTATTTTGTATGTGATTGCCATACAGGAGGTGGAGGAGGTGGGGGAGGTAGGGGGAGGTAGGGAGAGGGTGGCATTAGCAGCGCTGCCCTATCACTCTCTTCCTTACAGCCTGGAGTCAGGGCCACTCACTGAAGCAAGGTCTCATCACCTTGCCCAGGCTGGTCTTGCGTTCATCATCTTCCTGCCTCATCCTTTCTGAGAGTTGAGATTACAGCCTTAAGTCACTGGGCTTTCATGGATTTATTTAAAAAAATATCTTATTGCTGAAATTAAACAGAAAAAGATTCAGGATAATGGTACTCACTGGAAAGCAAGAAGGCACAGTTTAAAAGTAAGAGGTTGGGGATAAGCTCAGTGTGCACAAGCATGCTGCACTGGCTTTCACATCCCCTGCATTACAAGCCAGGCTTGGTGGTGTGCATCCGTACCACGGTGCTGGAAAGATGGACACAGGCTAGCCAGCTGGTCAGTGAGCGCCAAGTTCACTCAGAAACCCTATCTCAATAGAAATAAGGTGGAGAACAATCAAAGCTGTGTGTGTGTGACCTTTGGGTAGGCCTTCAGAGGTGCGTACATGGGGGTGCATACCTATGCATACCCATAAATACATTCTTTAGAGAAGTTATTTTTAAGGAAGGAAAAATACCTGGGAAAGTACAATTAAATGTTTGTCTCTAGTTGGGGAGGAGGTAAGATTAACAGTTGACTTTCATGTCTATGCTACACAATGCTGCATCTACAGTTGTTTGAGCCAGTGTGCTCAGTGTGTAGCCCTTTCTAGCCTGGCACTTGGGGTGACTGATCCTTTTGCCTCTGCCTCCTGCATGCTGGGATTACAAATGTGTTCTTCTACAACTGGCAACATTTACAATGTTTTTAAATAATGAGAAAAAGCATGACTACAAGGAGGAAAAAAGAACAGAAGTTGATTATTTAACTTGAGGCTACTTTATAAAATGAACTTCTTAATCACCCCCCCAACTTCACATATTTTTATTCTAAAACATACCAGAAAAATCTTTAAATGCCTTGAATTTTAAAACAAGTGTGCCATATTGTTAATAATTACATATGTGTGCAAAAACAAGGGCCAGGGCAAAGCCTTTCCAGTGCCAGGTGCTCTGGGTTACAGGCTCCTCAATCAAGTGAGTATAATCTTTATTTTGCCCTGGCTGCCTATAAATCCAGAACAGAGATGTAAACATGCATACACTAGACTAAACAGCGGCTACAAAGTGGCCACTACTTACTCTCCCACTCACACATACCATCCAAGTCTGTGGGAAAAACGCAGAACTAAACTAAGGAACTCAAGTCAAGTTTTCTGAAAATAACCCAGAGCTGACAAGTTAGTAGGAGGGCCTGGATGGTTTCAAGACACAGTTTTTAACCAAGACTTGGACCTCCAACTGTTTTCTTAAACAAAGATTTACATCCCTGTCCTTGGCTAAATTACTTATAAATTAATCAAATTAATTACTCGGAGTGGATAAGCAGGAGGCTGGACAAGATAGTGCTGATGTCAGCCGATGAAGTCTGTGCTGCTTTAACTAAATATATTGGCTTAGTTTTAAACACATCTACTGTGCACAAATATGGTAAGGGACCCACGTGCTACTAAATAAAGTCTTAGTTCTGTTTCCTGTCCTGGGAACAAATATACAGAGTTTAAAAGTATGTAACAGTGAAAATGTTAAATTTTTATGACTAATTCCTATTTCATAACAATGATTCATTATTTTTAAACAATGGCAGTTTTTATTCTCCTTACAGATCTACATTCTAGAAGGGGTTGTGGAAACTATCATTTAGAGCATGAAGACCAATTCAGACAACCTGAGGGATTTGTTACTATTCAAGCACTAATTTAGGTACCAGTTCAAAAACGTTTCTACAGTGTATTTTTCACAAAGAGGAACAGGGAAACTAAATTGCCCTTGCATGTAAACCAAGTATTTTTAATGTCCCAAGATACCAAACCCAGAATGTAAGAGTAGTGCTTCCTTATTTTCTAAATTGGGAGTCACTTCATGCTTTATTTATTTTAGCTGTTGCTATCAGTTTTTTGTTTGTTTGTTTGTTTTAACTACAGAAAGCTTACAACATGGGTTGAGGCTGAGAAGGAGAAGGTAAGTTTTCTTCTAAACAATTAGAAGGTCACAATTTTTTAATTCACAAATTGACTATACGAGGTCACCCCTGAGTAATGGAAATCTCTCTTTAAACACTGTCTGGCAATGGGCACCACACATTAGATCTTATTTCCAAACCTCAGCAGCTGGGTTTTGTCATTAACATTTATTAACAATCTAAGATATGGCTTTCACCGTCTAATCCGTACTACACAAATGTTTTCTATAGCCCTCCAGAGGGATTCGGTGTGACAAATTACTGGCAGATATTATAGCCTCATGGCTATTCACCAGAGGCAATGTAAAATTAACATGGTACTAATCCAATTTAAACAAAAAGTTGCACAAACAATTCTCTGAACAAAAGCAGAGAGACACTTCCAATTTTATATTCAAATATGAAATAAATGTGTTTTCAATAAAGAGTTTTACAGGGAAAATTAAATGTAATTTTCACACATGTGAAATGTGCCAAATTTAATGAAGTTACTAATTTTAATCTTCCAAAAGCTGTTATTGGCATAGCATAATTCACTATGAAGACCCCATGGACTATTGCTTTTCTTAAGTTATTGCATCTCCGTATGGCCTGCAAAACATCAAAGGTCTCTACTGACCTCAAAACTTGTTTATCATATAGTTTCTAAAGCAGAAAGTTTATGGGATAAAGGATAAAATTAGTCTACAGTGAAAAATGCACTAAACATGTTGCATTAACTCAGACTGCTATTTTCAAATTAATATTTATTGTGCATGTATTTAGCATGTGTGTGCGATGCACACATGTGAGTAGATTACCCATGCATGTACATGTGGAAGGCAGAGCAGGACACTGGGAATGAGAGTTTGCTTACTACTCTGAGGCAGGCTATCTCACTGAACTAGCAGAGTTGGCTGTTTTGGCTAGGCTTGCCAGTAAGCTCTCAGATGAACTTGTCTCCTTCCACCAAAGCTGGGGTTGCTGGCACACACGGCCACACCCAGATCCTTATACGGGTGCTGAGGATGTAAGGTCAGGTCCTCACATGCACAGTGAGTGCGCTTATCCACTGTGCAGTCACCCCAGTCCTGAGACAGGTGCTTCCAATTTCTTTACTGGACTATGAGTTTGGAGAAATATTAATTCAACAGTTTTCTCTCCTTAATAAATTTACAATTCAAGATAAAGAAGAAATCTGAATGTGATACTCTTATTAGGAACAAGTAATAAACATTACTTTTTTTTTTTTTGAGCCATGGGGTAAAAAATGCACAAGATGGAAGAATAAATACGAAATAGAGTAAAAGGGAAGATCCAGAAGATACTAAACATGAGGCTATAGGGTTAAGAAGGAGGAATTTCAGAGGTGGGAAGATTCCACAATCCCCTGCCTCCGTTTTGTTCATGTCTTAGAATGCCCATGGAGGCCAGAGGCTGACATCAGTGCTTTCCTCAATCACTCTTCATCTTATTTCTCTGGGACAGTGTCTCTCAAAGCAAGCCTGGAGCATGCCAGTTTGGCTAGACGAGCTGGCCAGGGGGCTCCTGCAGAGCTTCTCCAGTGCTCGGCAGCACCTCGCCTGTTTTAGATGTGCTGGTGCTCAGGACGGCATGCTTGCTCAGCAAGTACATTACCCATGAGGCACCCTCCACACACACAGCTTTTCCTTTGAGCCAGGGGCTCTCGTAGTCCAGGCTGACCTATACTAGCTATAGAGGCAAGGAAAAGCCTCAGATTCTTGATCCCTCTGCTTTCATCTTTTCTTATTTTTAAAAATGACTCCCAACTACTTGGAATACTGAGGCAGGAGCATGGTAAATTCAATACCAGCCTGGGCAACTCAGAGAGAGGCCCCTTTAGAAGCAGTACGCTGTTTTATGTACTTCTCTCAGCACTTCCTTGTTTCTTGTTCCACAAGGCCTCCCTACACTCCTATACGCAAGCGAAGCATCCTGCATTAGACTATAACGGCTAGCTGCTTCTCCCTCACGGACAGTGAGTCTCATCAAGCTGCTCTTGCTAACAGATGATGACACCGTTTCTTCTTCTAGGATGTGCCAACTCATCACTTCTGCTCCAGAACTTACGGAAACCTTTGTTATCCATGCACTGAAACTGCAATAGGAAGAGCTGGCACTCCAGTCTTCGTTTACCTCTTAGCACCTAGATAGACCTCGCACTCACAGCAAACCTCCTGCTTCAACTTCCAGAACGCTGAAAATACAGGTGTGTACTGCATACTTGCACAATGGCTCCAATTAGCTTCTTAAACTCTATTTCCTAAACTGGAAACCTTTTTCAGAATCAATGGCTGAGCCCTTGCATCATCTTCCACACGAATCTTCTTGTTACAATTTTATTGCTACAGTTTAAGATCCAGACCTTGTTACAGGATTGACCTTTAACACACACTCCTTGCTTTACCAAGTCACCAGTCTTTGCAATGACCACTGTATCACCATGTTCTCCCTACTACACTGCTATGTCACAACTAGTGTTGCTACTGATAACCTAATGACTTATCTCCAGAGATCCATCTGAAACCCTCCCCTTCAGACACCATCCCTACGTCAGACTGAACAATACGCTTTCTGTGTGGTGCTCGGGTAACTGTTATAACTGTTTCTTGCCTACTACTGAATCCTCGGCTCTCTGAGTGCAAGGCCCATGTCTTTAATTTAGGAGAATCTTATTAAACGAATGAATACCCATGCTAGTCCTGCCAGCATTAAAACAATATATTGCTATTTTGAAAATGCAAAATATAAAATGCTCTAAAATCCAAAACTTTCTGAGCTCTAGCATGATGGGGCTAACATTGTGGTCAGGAGACAGGCATAGTTAAAAACACTGTTAAAAAAAAAGAAAAAAAAATTACCTCCTGGCTATGTAACTAATGTGCAACGGAACCACAAGTGGATTTTGTGTTTATATTAGGATATAACACTCAAGATATCACCTTACATATATGTAAATATCATAAAATATGAAAAAAATCTAAACTCCAAAATAATTCTGGTCCAATTTCAAATAAAGGCCATATAACTTGAGTATTTCCAGTCTGTGTAGTATCAATATTACTGATATCTACCTGTAGTGCATACAATCTCAACACAGCTACAAGCTACACTAGAATACATGGTCTGCTACTTCTTAGTCCCCATCCAGGCTGGCAGTCCTTTAAAGAGAAGGTAAGCATTAGTATAATATCACAAAGAGTTTGCATAGTATTTGATGTGGTGATATGGAAACATTTTAAAAAATACAAATCTGAAAGACAGCAGATTTCATTCAGAATAAAGCTGTTTGTTTGTTTGTTTTAAGTTAGAGTAAATTAACTACCCGTGGCCTTTTAACAGGTCCAATAAATTATACTCAAAGTAAAAGTATCATTCATATTCTCTTGGATCTTAACCATTTGAAAAAATTATGACCCAAATTAAGATTAATTCCTCATGAAAATAACTTTCTTATCTAATAAGGGAAAATATCAACAATGATTTTTTTTTTTTAACTATCAAGCCAAGTTTAAAATTATACAAAACTTCCCTATGACAGCTTTCACAATTAAGTAATTGTGTCTTCCTAGGAAAATTGTTTTAAAATATGGTATGCTCTTAAATGTTGAGAAATGCTAAATTTAGCTTATCCCCAAACTGTCTCCTTTAGAGAAGTCCTAATGAAAATGAATCCTACGAAAAGAAGCACTTGTTTAAGTAAAAGTAAGTTGATTATTACCAACAAGATGATTGGCAACTAAAACTAAAGGACATGAAATTTTCAGCTTTTAATTATCAAAACAGAGGATCTGCATATAACACATTAAAAAACAATCCCAAGCAGCCTCTGATCTCAGACCCCAGCACTGCAGATACCAGCAGAGACCTAACACAGGCCATGTCAAAATGAAACTTACAGAGCGGCGAGGGGAAGACAGTCCGTTTTCAACCACATACCTGCTTGAGTCGGGCAAGTTCTTTCAAGGCTCGGCCCCACTGCTGCTTGTAATGCAGCTTAGACTTGGTTGCAGATTCCAACTTTCTTTCAAGTTCAACCTAACAGTGATTAAAATCATATCAAGTGAAACACTATACCACTGTCTGCAATCACTGAAAGATAATATATACAAAGAGTCGGGCTTAAGAAAAGAGTTTATACAGTGTGACATATGACATCGTCTAAAGCTGTTATATAATTTACTGTAAATATTATGGCACTTGAACATTTTCTTGTTTAAAATATAGTATTATTTTTATTGCCTTGCAGGCTAGACTAAAAAGAACTGAATTAGTCTTAACCTCCAGACAGTTACTATAAATGTATTTAAACGTGTATATTCCACAGAGTGAAAAATACACTCATTTTTAACAAGAAGCAGCTCTGACTGTTAACATTCCCCCTCAGCCAGCGCTCTGCTCTAGTAGGCGGGTCTATCACTAGGTGGGATTCTGTCTTCAATAAGGAGAGCTGCGGAGATACTTTCATAACTTTTGGCAAAACCACAGAAAACTGGAAACGGTGCAGTGTTTTATCAGAAAGCAATTTACCAAGAAGTGCAAAGTCAAAAATGAAAAAATATTTTAAGAATGTTAAAATAAACCCAAGAGGAAGAAAAATAATGTTCCTTAGTAACACATATCTCACTTTTATTTTCTATCTTTCCTGAAATATATAAAGAAAACACTAAAGCGATTCAATTAAAAATCTGGTTATTTATGCTTGCAGCAGGCAATCTGTTGTGCCTGAACTAAAGCCAACTTGGCTATGTTCTGGAATGTACTCACTCAGTGCTTCAAACCATGCACCAAACAAACCCATGCAGCCAGCAGACAGTTTTACTATTAAGTGATAATGTAATAATCTGCTTGAATTACAGTAAAACACTGTTACTCTGAACTAGCTGATTTTTTTAATATCAAGTTTAGTTTTTCCCATACATACAACCCCTAATGTTTTACAGAAAAACAAAAGTGAAGACACTATAAAAATTCTAATGTTAGAAAACTGAGAGCAAAATAAAATGACAGGAAAAGCAGACTGCCAAGTCCCTGTCACAAAAGGCCAGAACACTCTCGGCAGTTATATATGACCACTTGGAGTCGAGGTCTTTCTGCTTTACAAATCCCTAGTGCTTGGATTCTGATGTGTTGACATTTCACAACTAGACTCAAGCATCTTGAGTTGAACGATATTGCTGAGATTACTGGAGATAATCCCCCCACTTATGCCCAGTGATTCATATACGTCACTTGCGATCTAACAACAAGCCATACCTCAGAGGAGGAGAGACGGTCTTTGAGAGCGTGCATATGGTCCTGGACAAGGTCTGCGGCTTGGACCAAATCAAGGATAAGGCCTAGCAGACCCGCTCCAACAGTAAAAACTAGGCAATTCTACCAGTTTTGCATAAATATAATTCATAATTCTATAGTTATATACACTAATTTAAAACACACTTGCCCTTCTACATATATTTTTATTCCTAAAAACTTACTAACAAATCTGAGGCACAAACTCATCACTATCACTAATCCCTAACTTTTTAAAGAATATGGTATTTATGATTCTAAAGGATTGTGTGGTTCCAATTTCTAGGATAATACATGTAGCTAACTTTCTTGTTTTATTATTTTTATTTTTTACTGAAACTTCAAAACATTAAAATATAATTATAACACTTCTTTCTTCCCTTTCCTCCCTCCAACTGCTCCCAGGCCCCTTCTATTATCTCTCAAATTTATGGCCTCTTTTTATTATTATTGAATATGTGTGTGTGTGTGTGTGTGTGTGTACATACATATATATGCACAAATATATTTTTTTAAAAACCTAGCTGGATCCACTTAGTGTTGCTTGTATGTATACAGTCCCTGACCACTTTGTTGAAGATAACTAATTTGGGATAATTCCTGGGAAAAGCTATCTTTCCCTTTTCTCAGCAGAATTTAGGTGTCTGCCGTTCTGTGTCTATGAGTGGGACTCAGTGAGGTTTCCCCTTCCAAGTTAGCATGGCTATTTACATTGCCTTTGTTCAGGTCTTGTTTAGAGAGCCATATTGCTGAGGTTGGTGGGGGGGCAGAAGGAGCTTCCCTTTCATTTCTAGGACAGACATTCTCATAGAAGATTTCCAAACTGTTAATATAATTTCAGGACTTTTTTTTAAGGCAAGGTCTTGCCATGTACATCATCTGACCCTGAATTCTTGACCTCTCACATCAACAGTGCTTGCATTACAGAT